>NC_090270.1:63187527-63839670 GCF_040414725.1 Anabrus simplex | reverse complement strand
GTTACTAATCTGTCACAGTGGGCATTAGCGGCAGAGATGTTTCTTAGCGACAGGAAAGTACTAAAGTCATAATGTTACGCATATGTAACACAGAGCACTAGAGGGTTTTATCTCCTTCGCTGTCAGCAAGAATACGTAGGGGAAAGGGGGGCAAGATGGGGACACGGGGCAAGACGGGGTGGGGGTTTCCTTGTCTCCATGGTGCTGCCACTGGCCTGAAAATGGAAATATCTTGAAGGGCAGATGAAGGTTACACAGTTTGTACGACTTCTAGTCGGTGTGAGCTGTCTGGATGCTTGGAGTGGCTTTTTTACTGTTTCTAACCCCTGTGATCTTATACATATGTATCCTTTGGACTTTGATGAGGTAAGCTGGAATTGAAATACATTTGTTCTTGAAGACTATCCATTAGACTGTACCTTAATGTATATATATTGAGCTTGTGGAGGAAATTCATAAATAAATGAAGATAGTTTTATTCCGTTAGTCTCAGTATAACATTTGGGGCAAGATGGGGACGTCCCCGTCTTGCCCCAGTCCCCATCTTGTCCTAGTCCCCATCTTGCCCCAGTCCTAATCTTGCCCTTTAGGATAAATAGTATTTCCCCTATAGGTACTTATATAATTTCTATTCATATTTCATTTTTATAAATTATGCCCCCTGGTATAGGCCAAGGGACCAAATACTGAGTGCAAAGGGTAGTGGGGTTCTAAATCAGTCATTACCGACAGCAGTGGCTACGCTGGCTAAAGCGCAGCGATAGGTCATGGGGCCAAGCTCTCTGCTGACTCGGTAGACGCGTGGGTTCGAGCCTCACCGTCGGGCGTCCTTGAAATGGTTTTCCGTGGTTTCCCATTTTCAACACCAGTCAAATGCTGAGACGGTACCTTCTGACAGTCCACGGCAACTTCCTTCGACACCCTTGCCCTGTTTCATTCATCTTCATCCATTCCATCTCTCATCGCGACGCGCAGGTCGCCCACGGGAGTCGACTTTAAAGACCTGCACACGGCCTCTCAGGTCACACGAAAAAATCGGTCATTTAAAAATCCATATATTTTTACCATAAAAATGAATTTAAATTGTATTCTTGCTCATTATGCCAACTACGAGCCTTATGATGGTTTATTATGGTGTAATACTTTACGTTGATATTAGTAATTCAAGGTTATAGGAATAGATTCAAATTTTAGTATAATTTTTACTGAAGAATGCAAGTTTCCAGGCCAGTGGCAGCACCATGGAGACAAAGAAACCTCCACCCCGTCTTGCCCCATATGTGGAGCAAGACGGGGCATTGGTAGTATGCACGATTTTTTGTGTGTGGAGTTTTTGTGTTTAACTTTTCAAAAACTATTTTAGTGCACAATGAGAAACAGATAGTGACGCAACAAAATGGAACTATTTATGAACATATTATCAACATGTATAACGCACCTGAACTACTTTTTCCTTAGCGTCCCCATCTTGCCCCCCCTTCCCCTACTCGGGTTTGTGCAAATTTGTCGTAATTGCTTTGATTTTAGCCGAAATTGAGTGCAATCGCCATCTATTGCATCGTTGGAAGCACGAAGGTATTCTCTTTGCAATAGCGCTGCACTAAGTATTTATCCTCCTTGCATTGCGGAGTTAGAGATAAAAGAATGTCCCTACTCGCTGTTTGTTTACACTATGGCTTCCTCATCGCGCGCGGCTTCGTTTTCTTTTTGGTAAATGAATATAATGATTAGAGAACTCTACCGTGATATTGATTTATGCAGTGAAAGTGAAAGTTCAATTGTACCTAATGATGATGACAATATCAATCGTTATAAATACGGCAGTGGTATTCTCGATATTGTTTTACTGACAACAGGTGATGAAGACGGGACTTCTCACTGCTGTAAGTTCTCCAAATATGTAGATTCTGTTCATATTCTCAGGCCTAGTGATAGGTTTCTCGGGTATCTGGGGGTCCCGGGCCCCTAAATCCCGCTACACACCCACTTTCACTCAATTTAGACCAGAACTGTGTGTCCAACCCTTGTCTCGTTCCTCTATGAGGCGAGATGAAGCTCTCGTGGCGGGTTTTTATGACCGAATGCCCTTGCTGACGTCAACTTCATCAGAGGAGTTAATGAGATGAAATGATTGACGTGATATATGTTAGTAGGAAGGAAGAGGGTGAAACCATTGCCGACACATGGCCTACTCCTGTCGAATAGCACCAAGGAGTCTGATTAAGGCTTAACGTCTCCATTCGACGGACGGATCGCCATCAACGGCGTCATGTGCCCTCACTCCAGATGAGCACTGCGGAGAGGTTTGGAATTTAATCCAGGCTTTTGGCACGCAATCTAGTGATTAGAAATTTTATACCGCTACCTCCCCTATCCTGCTGGCCAACATTATGATGGTGAAATTTTTTCGACCAACGGGACTCGAACCGGCAAACCAAGAAGTCAGACTCTTTAGACTTCAACGCCTTAACGATCATGGCTAACAGGTGGGCTCATTTTAGACCAGAACTGCGAACTTGCAGGTTATTTTATAACCGAGACTTACCTGACTATCAGCCCCTGGCGGGGAAGTTTGCACCAAAAATGGTGCAAACTTGTTGCCGAATTTGTACCGGTTCAAACGTCGTCTATTTGTGGCGCTAATTTGGTGCAAAAGCGACAGTAGATGCACCAATTTAACACCAATGAAAAATGCACCAAAACTGCACCATATTTACACCACATATTTTTTCACATTAAGGAAGAAAGGAAGAGGGTGAAACCATTGCCGACACATAGCCTACTCCTGTCGAATAACACCAAGGAGTCTGATTAAGGCTTAACGTCTCTATTCGACGGACGGATCGCCAACAACAATGTCATATGCCCTCACTCCATATGAGCACTGCGGAGAGGTTTGGAATTTAATCCAGGCTTTTGGCACACAATCTAGTGATTAGAAATTTTATACCGCTACCTCCCCTACCCTGAGTTTTTGGTGGAAAAAGTAAAAATCATCGATTTTTCAATTTGTGCATATTATTGTACGCCGGACTCCTGCGGATCATTTGGCGATGGTATTTTTCGGGTTCCGCCATATTTAAAGTACTAGCTTTTACTTACGAAAGTGGTTTTTTAAAATGTTCCAGCTGAACCAGTTTGGTTTCAAATTCCATGAGAATTTCATGGGTTGTTAACACCTGTATTGTCTTGATATTAACAGAAGGATTTTTTATTATGTTGATACTTTAAAAGATAATAGCCTTCAAAGGGGTATTTTTTTAGCATAAGCACACAAAACACATTTCTTCCTCACATTCATGGACTACATATGCAGACTTTCTCTCTGTTAAAATTCTTTTCATACCTTGAAGTGCCTGTACACCAGTTTTCAATGTGATATTTGAAGTAACTGTTCAGCTGGAGCATTTTTTATGCTTACCGATTAAAAAAAATTAAAATTGTAAGTGTTAATTTCTCAGAAAGTTCTGTTGCTATTTTTCAGAAAATTGGCAAACGGCCTTATTTCACCATTAGGAGACCACAAACCAAATTTCATTCAATTCTATGAATAATTACTATTTTTTATAAATTCAGTCCTAACTTCCCTTAATTTACACCATTTTTACACCAACAAGGCTGGTGCAAGAGAAGTGACTTTTTACACCATTGTTAGACCAAAATGAAGTACATTAATTAGTCAATTTCTGCATCAAGTTCGCGGCAAGAATACGCCAACATTTTTCTTTCAACCTTCTTTATTGTCAACATCAGTGTTGAACCAAATTAAATTTTTATTCGTATTCTTTGCTTTTGGTCCCAGGCACCCTGCGGGCCCCAGGGCACTAGATCTCTCTGCCCCCCCCCCTCTCCCCCTGTCGTCGCCCTACCTATTACCGATAAACTAAAATTTACTGCGCAAGCAGGTTTGAAAATATATATTCCTGACAAATTTATGGAACCTACTTCGAATTAATTTTTTCGAATGACTTTTATAGTTTTCAAGGTGATTTATTTTCTGTCTGTGTATTTCTGGTTTATGTGCGTCAGTTTTTAGGACGCTGTGGGCAAAACAAGGTAGCCTTACTAAGACGGTGAAAGAGTTTAGTTGTTTTTCTTCATAGCTTTATAGGAAGCAATGCTTGTTCTTCACGTTTCCCCTATCTGAGAACCAAGAGATGCCTTGCAAGTGAAGCTCGCTAAAGCACGGTGCAAAGGATAGACGAGTTTGTTTCCAAGACGACAACTAACTTGCACTCTAGCGTAACCCCAGTAATGGAACGTTTCCTGGTCTTGGAATTAGCTTTCGAATAATGCATTCTCTTTGAGATCATAAAATGTTTCAATCGAGAAGTGAGGCAAATAAAACTGTAGCGAATGAAAAGGTTTCCAATCCAGGAAATAAGAAGTATTTCAAAAGACTATGTTAAAAGTTAAGAGTGTGTTTATAGCAGGGGTTTGCGGAAGTAAATACAAACCTACAACTGAAGCACATAGAAGTCAATTGCATTCATATTTACAAAGTAACTAGTGGACCCCCTGCTCCGCAGTATTCGTTATGAATAGGTGAGAACACTCGTCTTGATATGCCTGTTGTATTACAAGATATTAGAATCATTCCGTATTGACGGTTTTCACTTTACAAAGGTGAAAAATGAGAGTATCCTCCTAATTCAATACAATAAATATTCCGTCATTAGACGGAGTAAACAAATTCAAACATGTTTCGGCTCGTTTGAGCCATCTTCAGTGAAAAATGAGGGGACTTTGAAATAATTTACATAAAGAAGTTGAAAAATGCTAAAAAAACATAATGAAGGAGCAAATGAAAACACAAACAAAAAAGAGCCTAGGGCTGGAACGGGGTCCACTCAGCCTCGGGAGGTCAACTGAGTAGAGGTGGGTTCCATTACCACCTCAGCCATACTGGAAGTGGTTTTCCGTGGTTTCCCACTTCTCCTCCAGTCAAATGCCGGGATGTTACCTAACTTAAGGCCACGGCCACTTCCTTCCCTCTTTCTTGCCTGTCTCATCCAATCTTCCCATTCCCCCGCAAGGCCCCTGTTCAGGATAGTAGGTGTGGCCGCCTGGGCGAGGTACTGGTCATTCTCCCCAGTTGTATCCCCCGACCCAAAGTCTGAAGCTTCAGGACACTGCCCTTGAGGCGGTAGAGGTGGCATCCCTCGCTGAGTCCGAGGGAAAAAACCGACCCTAAACAGATTAAGAAGAAGAAGAAATATGCAGTTAAAACTAAAATTATGAATGAATTTCGATCGCCATTTTATGCTCTTTTTGCAAGTTCTTAGGTCCATTTTTTAATATTTTAATTCATTTTAGGACTTTTTTTTCACAAATTATAAGTCTTCAGCTCCGAGCCCTAGTGGTTACAATTAAGGAACTATGTGACGGTGATATTGCACGCGGTTTGTAAGCCAAGAATAACGGTCGAGAGCATTCGCTAAGGGATTCATGAATTAGCCACGTGAACTTGCCTTTGAACAAATCATATTCATGGACGTAATAGCTAAGTGGCATTGTCAATGGCTTCTCACCGAGGCAGCCCTGAAGATGGTGTACCGTGGTTTCCAATTTTCACACCAGGCAAATGCTGGAACTGTACTATAATTAAGGCCACAGGCTGATTCTTTCCCACTCCTAGCATTTTCTTATCCCATCATTGCTATAAGTCCCGGGGCGACGTACCAGGTGCACTAAGAGATGGCGCAAGTGAACAGTACGTAGCGTATGAATTTGACACATACGCCAGTTTGTTCGTCTGACATTAACGTACCAACACACACAAGTTGAGTCCGCCAAACACGCTCCATCGATTATAACATAGTATTTTTTTTTGCTATGGGCTTTACGTGGCACCGACACAGAAAGGTCTTATGGCGACGATGGGATGGGAAAGGCCTAGGAGTTGGAGGGAAGCGGCCGTGGCCTTAATTAAGGTACAGCCCCAGCATTTGCCTGGTGTGAAAATGGGAAACCACGGAAAACCATCTTCAGTGCTGCCGATAGTGGGATTCGAACCCACTATCTCCCGGATGCAAGCTCACAGCCGCGCGCCTCTACGCGCACGGCCAACTCGCCCGGTAACATGGTATCGACAATTTAAATGTGGTGATTTCAATGTGAAAGGCAGTGCTTTGTGTGTAGTGGGTCCAGAGCGCTATTGTGCATTATGAACTTTTGAAAACCGGCGAAACCCTTAATGCACAACGCCATCGCCAACAAGTGATTAATTTAAATCACGCGTTGATGGAAAGACGCCCGGAATGGGGCAGATGACATTGCAAAGTGATTTTGTTACACGAAAATGCGCCGTCTCACACAGCAAAACCAGTAAAAGACACCTTTAAATAGTACCTGCCGTACTGCCCCGACCTGGCACCATCTGACTATCACCCCTTCGTATCAATAGGGCACGCGCTCGCAGAGCAGCACTTAAGCAATTTCGAGGAAGTTGGAAAATGGCTCGACGAATGGTTTGCCGAAAAAGGCAAGCAGTTTTTCTGGCATGGTATTCATAACTTACCTGAAAGATGGGCGAAGTGTGTAGAAGCCGATGGCCAATATTATGAATAAACAAAAAATGAATTTCCTTTGAAAATTACGAGTTTTATTCACCACAAAGACCGGTGAAAACTTATGCATATACCTGGTAAATCAAATTGTAAGGAAAACCAACTTCTTTTTCTTCTTATTCTTCTTCTTCTTTGTCGTTTGGGCCTGCTGAGAACCACGAGGTTCGTATCTTCTCGTCACTTGGGCCTTCTGTTTTCTCCTCTTCCAATATTCCTCAATTTTCTGGCTGTGAGTCAGCTTTCTTTCCTCCGTCCACATAAGTCTACTGGTTCCTGTACTCTTCCTACCCATAAGTGACGTTGGAAAAATTCCACGCTGGATTGCCTGCCGAAACTGTGCGTGGTCATGTATGGACTCATGCGAGATCCCCAGTTGTTCCAGATCCGACTTGTCCAAACAGATCCACTTGTTACTGGATGCCTTTCCTCTACCTGCCACAGCTAAGATCCTGTTGGTAAGTCTGCAGGTGTTCATGCGTGTTAGGTGCCCATGAAAGACCAGGCGCCTTTTTCTTATACAAGTAACGATGTCTTCCTGATGTTTGTATAGCTCATTGTTGTGCTGAATTCTGTCGGTGCCTCCCTCATTTCTTACGGGTCTCAGTATTCTCCTCAGGATCTTCCTTTCTTCGAGTTCTAGTTTCCTGAGAGTGCCTTCCCTGGTCATCACGAGACACTCAGAAGCGTAGAGAACAGATGGTTTTACTACCACATTATTATTATTATTATTATTATTATTATTATTATTATTATTATTATTATTATTATTATTGTACCGGGCGGTACACCTCCGCGACGCGAGTTCAAATCTTGCACCAATTGAAACTCCTCTACAGGAGAAACTCTGAACTTGAAAAATCTGTATTAACTCAACGGTTATTCAGAAGATGTCACTACTGTAAATTTTGTAATTTTGAAGTGTTCTGAACTGTGTCCATTTCGATTTGTGTTTGTTTGCTCCGTATCAAGAAGTTTGGATATTCTCTAACAGATGTCTCTACCAAAAACTATAATAACGCACTCTGGTGCAATGGAATGAACCCCCTTGCAGAAATTTTGTATGCTTAAGTTTTGCCTCTACTAAATTTTGTTCTGTGGTTTGTGGGTTGGCAATATTAATCCTTACTTTCCGCCAGTTTTGAACTCAGCCAATCCCGAATTTCTGTAATTAATTTTCCACCAATCATAGCTTTCTTCTTCAAATTTCCATGTGTAATGCTTAGTCTACCAATAAAGTCGGGTGGGTGTGTCTACTCATTCTTGAAAGGTCTCGAATTTTCCACGAGGGTATAAAAACTGCTGATTCTCTTGTATCGGAGTCACTAGTATAACATCTACTCTGTGTGTGTGAATATGTAGCAGGGGGCGGGAAGCGCCTCTTTCTTCAAGCAGCAGTTCTTCTACAAGGTAATGGACTTTTAACATCTATATTTCTTGCTAGCTCAGCAGTTTAACTCTCGGAGAAGGTTCGAAACATTTAATATGTAATCCATCTCCTTAAAATGTAAATCCCTTTTTCTGTCTATGTAAAAACTACTATTTCTTGAACTGTAATTCGGGGATAGAGAGTGCTTCACCCTCTCGAACTCCCCTTCATTTTGTAATTGAGGTGACTACGCTTTTTTAACCGTTTCTACTCTTCCTTAAAGTGTTAAAATCTTTCAGACGGGTCACCTCCTTAGCTTGGGACTAGCCCCTGTATTTCGGCCTAGAGCCACCTAGGTTTTAATATGTAGAGTGCAAATTTACGCCTCCATCCCCTTTGCTTTGGGCCAGTAACTTAACTTGATGTTTTGTTTTCTTCATGCCCCGTAGGTTGGGTATTAATTACCCCTGTTTCCCTGTGTGCCTTAAGGGCAGATAGAAGTGAAGTTTGTTGTAGCCTTTGATAGGCTTGTAAAATTGAGAGCGGGTCCGCTCTTTTCCTTAACATTGTAATTAGGAGCAAGTGCTCCTTGGCATGATGGGGTTTTCTGTCCCTTTGTTCATTTTTGTACCTTGGTAAAGTTGGGCTAATCGCTCAAGGATTGTGATTGTGGGGCTCGAAGCCCAAAACCTGGTAAAAAACCCCTGAACGGGAAAAATTATTTTGTACCTGCCTTTCGTTGTTATTTTACCTAGTGGAAATTGTTGAATGTTGTTATCTGTTATTTGTTGATTTTGAAAAGAAAATATAACCTTTGTTAAAGTTTTAAATTAACTTTAATTCTGTAGTTGAGACCTATTCCAGCGCGCACCTTCTTTCACCTCTGCTGTTCCACAGAGACCTCGGAACAATTATTATTATTAATATTATTATTAACTTTCCAATCATCCAAGTTGCTAGTGTGACTGCTACATTCAGCTTCCACGTTCCGTGCAGAGTTTTCACACTGGAGGTCGAGCAACACTCCCCTTCTCCAACCTTTAGACGGTGGCCTCGACCTCTACATACAGTACTTACTGCGCATCTCCTTGTTCGGTTCTTGCTACATCTTCTCACCAGTACCTCCACTTATAGAATAATATGAATGTAATACATGCACCATTTTTGGACATCATTTGTAATATTACTGCAACGACTATGATCATTCTTAATTTTACTGATTGTACTTGATTTGAACTAAAAAAATAACTATCAGAAATTCTGTAATTTGGACGCAAGAGTTCCACCAAAATGGATCTATCGAATTTAGACAGAGTATGATATACTTTTATTCTCTTTGGGGCGTGTACGTGAAGCTGTATACTGATACGTCCGCTACGGGCCTTAGCAAACCCTCACAAAACGACGATCATCGCCATAAGATCCATTTGTGCCGGTGCGACGCAAAGCAAATTGTAAAAAAACAAAACAAAAAAAAAACTTTCCGGTCCAATTTTGAGAAAAGAAGTTGCCGGTACTGCGTACCATTGCGTACCAGTAGAAAAAACACCGTTTACTCAAGAGCACACCACGTAAAGCCGGCCGCGACTGATACACTGGTTTCCTAGCTAGTGACACAAAATTAAGTGTGAATTATAAACCCACTAAATATGAATCCTAAACCTACGTAATATTATAGCACTCGTCACGTATGACTATACACTAAAATGCAAATTTTATAGTACCCGTCACGTAAGGCTGTACACTAAAATGCAAATATTATAGTACCCGTCACGTAAGGCTGTACACTTAAAGACATATTATATTCTAACACCCATCACGTAAGGCTGTGCACTAAAAGGCAAATGTTATAGTACCCGTCACGTAAGGCCATACTCTAAAAGACAAATATCATAGTGCCCGTCACAGAAGGCTGTACACTAAAATGCAAATTTTATAGTACCCGTCACGTAAGACTATACAGTAAAAGGCAAAATTTATAGTACCCATCACGTAAGGCTATACACTAAAAGACAAATATTATAGTACCCGTCACGTAAGGCTGTACACTAAAAGGCAAATGTTATAGTACCCGTCACGTAAGGCTATACTCTAAAAGACAAATATTATAGTGCCCGTCACAGAAGGCTGTACACTAAAATGCAAATTTTATAGTACCCGTCACGTAAGGCTGTACACTAAAATGCAAATTTTATAGTACCCGTCACGTAAGGCTATACACTAAAAGACAAATATTATAGTACCCGTCACGTAAGACTATACAGTAAAAGGCAAATATTATAGTACCCGTCACGTAAGACTATACAGTAAAAGGCAAATATTATAGTACCCGTCACGTAAGACTATACAGTAAAAGGCAAATATTATAGTACCCGTCACGTAAGACTATACAGTAAAAGGCAAATATTATAGTACCCGTCACGTAAGGCTATACACTAAAAAGCAAATATTATATTCTAACACCCATCACGTAAGTCTGTACACTAAAAGGCAAATGTTATAATACCCGTCACGTAAGGCTATACACTAAAAAGCAAATATTATATTCTAACACCGATCACGTAAGGCTGTACACTTAAAGACATATTATATTCTAACACCCATCACGTAAGGCTGTACACTAAAAGACAAATATTATAGTACCAGTTACGTAAGACTATACATTAAAAGGCAAATATTATAGTACCCGTCACGTTAGACTATACACTAAAATGCAAATTTTTTAGTACCCGTCACGTCAGGCTATACACTAAAAGACAAATATTATAGTACCCGTCACGTAAGGCTGTACACTAAAAAGCAAATATTATATCTAACACCCATCACGTAAGGCTGTACACTAAAAGGCAAATGTTATAGTACCCATCACGTAAGGCTATACATTAAAAGGCAAATATTATAGTACCCGTCACGTAAGGCTGTACACTAAAAAGCAAATGTAATAGTGCCTGTCACGTAAGGTTATACTCTAAAAGACAAATATTATAGTACCCGTCAGGTAAGACTATACATTAAAAGGCAAATATTATAGTACCCGTCACAACAGGCTATACATTAAAAGGCAAATATTATAGTACCCGTCACGTAAGGCTATACACTAAAAAGCAAATGTTATAGTACCTGTCACGTAAGGTTATACTCTAAAAGACAAATATTATAGTACCCGTCACGTAAGGCTATACACTAAAAGACAAATATTATAGTACCCGTCAGGTAAGACTATACATTAAAAGGCAAATATTATAGTACCCGTCACGTAAGGCTATACACTAAAAAGCAAATGTTATAGTACCTGTCACGTAAGGTTATACTCTAAAAGACAAATATTATAGTACCCGTCACGTAAGGCTATACACTAAAAGACAAATATTATAGTACCCGTCAGGTAAGACTATACATTAAAAGGCAAATATTATAGTACCCGTCACGTAAGGCTGTACACTTAAAGACATATTATATTCTAACACCCATCACGTAAGGCTGTACACTAAAAGGCAAATGTTATAGTACCCGTCACGTTAGGCTATACATTAAAAGGCAAATATTATAGTACCCGTCACGTAAGGCTGTACACTAAAGGACAAATATTATAGTACCCGTCACGTAAGACTATACAGTAAAAGGCAAATATTATAGTACCCGTCACGTAAGACTATACAGTAAAAGGCAAATATTATAGTACCCGTCACGTAAGGCTATACACTAAAAGACAAATATTATAGTACCCGTCACGTAAGACTATACAGTAAAAGGCAAATATTATAGTACCCGTCACGAAAGAATATACAGTAAAAGGCAAATATTATAGTACCCGTCACGTAAGGCTATACACTAAAAAGCAAATATTATATTTTAACACCAATCACGTAAGTCTGTACACTAAAAGGCAAATGTTATAGTACCCGTCACGTAAGGCTATACACTAAAAAGCAAATATTATATTCTAACACTCATCACGTAAGGCTGTACACTAAAAGGCAAATGTTATAGTACCTGTCACGTAAGGTTATACTCTAAAAGACTAATATTATAGTACCCGTCACCTAAGGCTATACATTAAAAGGCAAATATTATAGTACCCGTCACGTAAGACTGTACACTAAAAGACAAATATTATAGTACCCGTCACGTAAGACTATACAGTAAAAGGCAAATATTATAGTACCCGTCACGTAAGGCTATACACTAAAAGACAAATATTATAGTACCCGTCAGGTAAGACTATACATTAAAAGGCAAATATTACAGTACCCGTCACGTGAGGCTGTACACTTAAAGACATATTATATTCTAACACCCTTCACGTAAGGCTGTACACTAAAAGGCAAATGTTATAGTACCCGTCACGTTAGGCTATACATTAAAAGGCAAATATTATAGTACCCGTCACGTAAGGCTGTACACTTAAAGACATATTATATTCTAACACCCATCACGTTAGGCTGTACACTAAAAGTCAAATGTTATAGTACCCGTCACGTAAGTCTATACACTAAAAGACAAATATTATAGTACCCGTCAGGTAAGACTATACACTAAAATGCAAATTTTATAGTACCCGTCACGTAAGGCTATACACTAAAAGACAAATGTTATAGTACCCGTCACGTAAGGCTATACACTAAACGACAAATATTATAGTACCCGTCACGTAAGACTATACATTAAAAGGCAAATATTATAGTACCCGTCAGGTAAGACTATACATTAAAAGGCGAATATTATAGTACCCGTCACGTCAGGCTATACATTAAAAGGCAAATATTATAGTACCCGTCACGTAAGGCTATACACTAAAAAGCAAATGTCATAGTACCTGTCACGTAAGGTTATACTCTAAAAGACAAATATTATAGTACCCGTCACGTAAGGCTATACACTAAAAGACAAATATTATAGTACCCGTCAGGTAAGACTATACATTAAAAGGCAAATATTATAGTACCCGTCACGTAAGGCTGTACACTTAAAGACATATTATATTCTAACACCCATCACGTAAGGCTGTACACTAAAAGGCAAATGTTATAGTACCCGTCACGTTAGGCTATACATTAAAAGGCAAATATTATAGTACCCGTCACGTAAGGCTGTACACTTAAAGACATATTATATTCTAACACCCATCACGTTAGGCTGTACACTAAAAGTCAACTGTTATAGTACCCGTCACGTAAGTCTATACACTAAAAGACATATATTATAGTACCCGTCACGTAAGACTATACACTAAAATGCAAATTTTATTGTACCCGTCACGTAAGGCTATACACTAAAAGACAAATGTTATAGTACCCGTCACGTAAGGCTATACACTAAAAGACAAATATTATAGTATCCGTCACGTAAGACTATACATTAAAAGGCAAATATTATAGTACCCGTCACGTAAGTCTATACACTAAAAAGCAAATATTATATCTAACACCCATCACGTAAGGCTGTACACTAAAAGGCAAATATTATAGTACCCGTCACGTAAGGTTATACTCTAAAAGACAAATATTGTACTACCCGTCACGTAAGGCTGTACACTAAAATGCAAATATTATAGTACCCGTCACGTAAGGCTGTACACTAAAAGGCAAATATTATAGTACCCGTCACGTAAGGCTATACACTAAAAGGCAAATGTTATAGTACCCGTCACGTAAGGTTATACTCTAAAAGACAAATATTATAGTACCCGTCACGTAAGGCTGTACACTAAAAGGCAAATATTATAGTACCCGTCACGTAAGGCTATACACTAAAAAGCAAATATTATAGTACCCGTCACGTAAGGCTATACACTAAAAAGCAAATATCGCCGCCCAATTCTGTTTTTTCTTATTGATTCATCACTGCTGCCAACTTGACTAGTTACAAATTGAAATCACCAGACATAACCATCAACAAACTAACCTCAATGTCCATTTGTTGGAGGTAAATTAATGATAAGACGCTAGCGATACGCTAAACAAATATAATCAAATGCGATTCCTATGCACAGCTTCGTACATCGAGTGGGATTAATCAATTATTATTATTATTATTATTTCTTTCTTTGTTAATCCGTTTATCTCCAAGTTTATTTTTTACCTCGGACTTGGCGAGGGATTCCACCTCTAACGCCTCAGGGGCAGTGTCCTGGAGCGTAAGACTTTGGGTCGGGGATAAAATTGGGGAGGAGGACAGATACCTCGTCCAGGTGACCTCATTTGCTATGCTTAAGAGGGGGGAGGAGCGGAAGATCGGAAGCGATAGCCAAGGAAGAGGAAAGAAGCGGCCGTGGCCTTAAGTTAGGTACCATCCAGATTTTTTGCCATTAGAAGAAGTGGGGAACCAGGGAATACAAATCCCTCTACTCAGTTGACCTCTCGAGTGGCTGAGCCCTCGTACAAAATTTCACACTTCGTGACAGAGCCTGGAATCGAACCCGGGCCTCCGTGGGTGGCAGTTAATTGCACTAACCACTACACCACAGGGCGGACATTATTTATTATTATTTCCGGCTCCGTTGCTAATTGGTTAGCATGCTGGTCTTTGGTTCAAGGTGTTCCGGGTTTGATTCCCGGCAGGGTCGTATATTTTAACATGCATTGGTTAATTCTAATGGCTTCGAGGCTGTGTGTGTGTGTGTGTGTGTGTGTGTGTGTGTCGTCTTCAGCATTACAATTCACCATAGGTAGGGCCCCATCCTCAGAAGCGCAAGTCGCCTATACGGCATCAATTAGAAAGACCAACACCAGACCTCTCCGGAGACCACACGCGGTAACAATTATTAGTCACGTTTTGTCAGGACTTCTCGGTGTTCAGATAATTACTACTACTACTACTACTACTACTACTACTACTACTACTAATAATAATAATAATAATAATAATAATAATAATAATAATACTTTTGTGGGGCTATTTATAACCTGGCGCAGCCGTTGTAAGTCTCCGATAAAGGGGAGCGGAATCTGCAATGTATAGGAAACTGCGTATAATTATTGTTGTATGTGAGTTTCTGGAATGTTGGGGACATTAAAACACTCAGTCTCCGAGCCAAAAGAATTAACCAATTAAGGTTAAAATCTCTGACTCAGCCAGAAATTGAACTCGTGGCCTTTTGAACCGAACAGCAGTATGCTGACCATTCAGCCAGGGGGTCGGACGCTGTTTAAATGGACACATTCTTTATTATGTGGCAGTTTTCCAAGATCATTATAATCCACAGCTCAATGTACATGTTCTCCTTGACATCTATCACGCAAAGTGCATCTTGCTGTTGGCGAGGATTTTTTCCTTGTGCTTCGAGCACCATCGGAACAAAAACAACTGCATCATGATGCTAGATCTCCCTTATTTATTTCATTTCATCTTCTTTCGAATATTTTCAGGAACTTAGGTCGCAATATCGACTCCCTGTCTTCCAGTACATTATCAGCTTCGTTGTGACTCATCGTTCTGTGAATTATTATTATTATTATTATTATTATTATTATTATTATTATTATTATTATTATTATTATTATTATTATTATTATTATTATTATTATTATTATTATTATTTCTCTTAATTCGTTTCTTCTCCGTCGTAGAATTTTCCCTCAGACTTAGCGAGGGATTCTCATCCCTACGGCGTAAACTCAGTGTCTTTGAGCGTGAGACTTTCGGTCGGGGATACAACTGGGGTGGAGGACCAGTATCACGCCGAGGTGTCCTCACTTGCTATGCTGAACAGTGGCCTTGTAGGTGGAGGGAATGGGAAGATCGGAAGGGATAGACAAGAAAGAGGGAAGGAGGTGACGGGGACCTTAAGTTAGGTTTCATCCCGACATTTGCCTGGAGGAGAAATGGGAAAACAAGGAAAACCACTTCGAGGATGGCTGAGGAGAGAATCGAACTCCCTTTACTCAGTTGACCTTCCGAGGCTGAGTGGACCCCGTTCCAGCCCTCGTACCACATTTAAAATTTCGTGGCAGAGCCGGGAATCAAATCCGGGCCTCTGTGGAGTGGCAGCTTATCACACTAACCACCGCATCACAGAGGTGGAAATTATTCATATTATTTTATTTGTTTTACGTCGTACTGGCACAGACAGATTGATAGGATTGGACCGGACTGTGAATGTTCCTTAATTAAGGTATAGCCAGGTTTAAACCTGGCAAGAACATAGGAAACCACGGGAAACCATCTGGAACCTACTACCTCGCGAATGTAACTTCACAGTTAACGGCGTAGTTAACACGCTCGGTGTATTCTTTTTCCTCTACTTTCTTGTTTCGTATAGACCGATTAAGGATTACGGTTTGCGTTTGGGATGGGTTTTGATGCGTGCTCAGTAATCGCGCTTTCCCTGGCTGCGTTGTTCCTTTTTCTCCTTTGTCTCTTCTCTTTGTTATTGGTCGGGTTTGTCCTGGAACGTATTTCTTTTAAGAATCCTCCTGAGAGGTGTCCGGTCTTTTAAGTCTCTTTCGGTTCCCCCCAGCTCCTGCAGATCTTTGTTTACTTCCATCAACCATGGTGCCTTGGTCTTCCTCTTTTGTCAGTAAACGGGAAGTGGGTTGGTGAACCTGGAATGATGCATCCTGTAGACGTACTTGGTCTATTATTATTATTATTATTATTATTATTATTATTATTATTATTATTATTATTATTATTATTATTATTATTATTACTTTGCTATTTGCTTTACGTCGTACTGACACAGACAGGTCTTATGGCGACGATGGGATAGAAAAGGCCCAGGAATGGGATGGAAGCGGTCGTGGCCTTAATTAAGGTACAGCCCCAGCATTTGCCTGGTGTGAAACTGGGAAACCACGGAAAACCATCTTCAGGGCTGCCGACAGTGGGATTCGAACCCACTGTCTCCCGGATGCAGGCTCACAGCCGCGCGCCCCTAACCGCACGGTCAACTCGCTCTGTAAGGGCACCACTCACAAGCAACGCAGACCCATAATGCTCCTCACAGAGTGGTCCTAATCACTGGCAACGTAGACCCATGGTGTATCTCATAAAGTGGTACTAGTCACCGGTAACACAGGCCCATTCTGAACACTATGGAACCTACCGGTGGAATGTGCACGATGAAACTTATCACAAGAAACGCTCAGATCCGTGGTGTTCCCCGCATAATGGTATTGCTCCTATATAATGTACACCCATGGTTTTCCTCGCAATGTGGTACCAATCGCAAGTAACGTCGACATCCATGGTGTTCCTCACGTAATGGTAATAATCAAAAATAGTCTCATGGTTCTAATGTCATCATCCCTTGGTCACCCCTTTTAGTCGCCTCTAACAACAGCCAGGGGATACCGTGGGTGTATTCTCCATCTGCGTCCCTCCATTCACTGGGTGTCATAATCGTTTCAACAAACAAGTTCTAAGCAAAGGATGTTTTCTGTTCATCACTTTTATTCTATTTGCGGACGAAATACAAATTTGCTCTTGTTGGATCAGAGCGGACTGTTCCATGTGTATGGAGCAAAAGGGACGGAAGGGGGGAGTGTTGACGTTAAGTGACCACACCCATACGGCCTACACAAGTCAAAGAGAGATAAAGAGGCAGTTTATTATTTCAAAATACCTATCCCTTAACAGAGACGTCTTTGCCCTGTGAGATCAATACCCTTTAGCCAGTCAACTTCAATTTCCAACAACCTGGAAGCAGTCAGATACACACTAGAGTGGATAATTCTACGGAAGTCTTAGCTTCCACAATCACTATACACTCGCAGTGGATGTTGATTGTGTTAGGAAAATTAATATGTTTAAAACGTATGAAGTTAAAGTAAATAAATTAATGATTTGAAGGGAAAAAAGATCATTTTAAATTATTTCATTCAGTCGCAACAAATGAAAAGAAAGATTTATAGATGTTAGTTTTTTAGATTTTAAAATCTGTAATATATATTTTTTTTAAATAATTCAAATCACTAAACTTACAAATTGATCAGGACCATTTCGGTTTTAGGATAGGAATAGGAAAAAAGTATACAATCTTGGCTCACTGAGATATTTAAGAAAGGGGGCCGGAGCTGAGAAGAAACAACTATGTATTATTTGTAGATATTGAAAAGGCTTTCGATAGCGTGAGTTGGGACCTCAAAGTCCAAGTCTTCAAGTTAGTGATCTGTTCGCACACGATAGAACCCGCTTTGTATTGGCCGATCCAATGGTTCGTCTCTTGCTGTCGGTTTAGGAGGCTTCGGAGAGAATTTCGTGAACGACCGGGCATAAGGATAGGGCTCTGTATTTGTTCGTGGTTGCTCTTCTTCTTCTTCTTGTTCTAGCGGAGATTTCCATTGAGCAGAGAAGGGAAGAAGCTTGAAGGTTAAATGGCTGGACAAAGCATGAACCGTTAATCACAGACAAATGAAATTCGGCACACTGTTTTAGTGTGCAATTATCTTAAAAATGGACTTTAGTCATGAATGCAGATATTTATTTATGAAAATGAGGCCAGTAATATTTTCGACAAAATTTATGAAAATTTGAATAACGTTTGAACTCTTCTTGATGAAAAAACTATTTTACCAAATACCAAATAATTTTTACCGACATGCTGCGGGTATAGCTGTAAAAAAATAACAATGTCACATGAGAAGTTTCCAAGTTTTCCCTTCCGACAACTTGGAGTGAATTTACAGCTTTAAGGAACACCGCAAGAAATAAACTGTCATAAGAAGCATAACCAGTAATTATTAAGCTAATAACAATCTACCTAGGGGTACATTGTTCATTAATTGCTCATGATAATTTTTGTCCATCTGGAATAAGTATTTCTGCTCAAATTATGACGACAAAAATAGTGATTTCCTGCTACTTTACTGTGGTCTTCACAGACCTGTGCCCTTAATTCCATAGCAGAGGGAAAATAGTATTTTAATATGTTCAGGAAAGGTAGCCACAGCTTCTAGAAAGAGAGGAATCGAACCCTGAGCTACACTTTAAAAAATTTACATTAGATTAAACATTACCAAATGACCTCACGACAATCCTCCAATTACTTTAAGCAGAATACACTAACTTCTTCTTCTCTAAAAATAAAATCGTAACGATCGCGTGTCTGTACGTTGACTATTTTGGCGAAATTTCCGTACAGTTATCCGTTTCAGGTGTAATAATGACTATCTGCATATTTTTTAGCTTTGGTGTCTGTTTGTTTGTCTGTTTGTCTGTTTGTCTGTCCTTCTATAACTTGAAAACCACTGGATATATTTCCACCAAACTTCATATTTAGAATACACCTGTCCTTGGGTAGGTTTTAGGGCAAATATTGTTTCTAAATCCCTGAACTGACTGGGGATTTATACGAAACTGAAACCGTGATTTTGCACTCCCTCGAAATACACACATCCAAACTTAATGGAAATCAACCTGCCTTAATGGAAAATAATTTCTAAACCTTTTTTCTCATGTGAATCATTTAGATAACAGGATTAATAAGGGAGATATAAACGGACCGTTTTTCGGTACAAGTCCCACCGGACTTAACGGAAGATCGGGTGCGTGTAAAGCGTATTTCTTACAACTTGAAAACTACTGAAGATATTTGAACCAAACTTTGTATTTAGCATCCACCTGTCCAACAGTAGGTTTTAAGGTCAATAACATTTCAAATTCCCGGAATGGTCTGAGGTTTTATAGGGAACCGAAATTGTGATTTTACTCTCCCACATTATATACAGTATAAGACCAACCTGACTGGAAATCGATCATACTTGGTTGAAATCCATTTCTAGTGTTTTTTCTCATGTGCATTTTTCGACAGGGGGATTAATAAGGGAGATATCATGAAAAGTCGGTTTCTTAGGCTAAGTCCAGCGGACATATCCCAAAAGGTGGTGTACGTGGAGCAGATTCCTTATCTATATATATAAAATCGTAACTACCGTGTGCCTGTACATTGACTATTTTGGCGAAATTTCCGTACATATATCCGTTTCAAGTGTAATAATGACCATCTGCATATTTTTTAGCTTTGGTGTTTGTCTGTCTGTTTGTTTGTCTGCTTGTTTGTCTGTTTGTCTGTTCTTTTATACCTTGAAAACTACTGGATATATTTCCACCAAACTTCATATTTAGAATCCACCTGTCTTTGGTAGGTTTTAGGGAAAATATTGTTTCTAAATCCCTGAACTGACTGGGCGTTTATACGAAACCGAAACCGTGATTTTGCACTTCCTCAAAATATACACAACCAAACTTAATGGAAATCTATCTGCCTTAATGGAAATAAATTTCTAAACTTTTTTTCTCATATGCATCATTTCGATACGAGGATTCATAAGGGAGATAATATCAACGCACCGTTTTTCGGTACAAGTCACACTGGGCTTAACTCAAGAGCGGGTGCTTGTGAAGCCTATTTCTTATAACTTGAAAACTACTGGAGATATGTCAACCAAACTTCATATTTAGCATCCATCTGTCCAAAGGTAGGTTTTCAGGTCCACACCATTTCAAATATCCGTAATAGACTGGGGGTTTATTGGGAAGCGAAATTGTGATTTTACTCTCCCACAATATATACAAGACTAACCTGACTGGAAATCGACCAACCTTGATGGATATTCATTTCGAAAACTTTTTTCTCATGTGCATTTTTCGATAGGAGGATTAATAATGGAGATATCATGAACGGTTGGTTAAGACGGACCGAAGCGAAAGCATTTGCCAAGTATGTTTTCATTAATCAAGAACGAAAGTTAGAGGTTCGAAGGCGATCAGATACCGCCTTAGTTCTAACCATAAACGATGCCAGCTAGCGATCCGCCGAAGTTCCTCCGATGACTCGTACAGTGGGCATAGCCCAAAACGTGTTGTACGTAGAGCAGATTTTATATACCAGGTGGCTCTCGAACGCCGTACTTTCTACTTATAAATGCCCCGCATGCACAAATGATGAATGGGATGTCTACCATCTGATTTTCACAGGGTAACTACTGCCAGCGGGCAGGTTACGTCAGAATATCAAGAGATAAGAAACGGAGTGCCGCTCGCAGCATGTTACTCAGCGCTACCGGTCTAATGCACCCCTTGCATTAGTAAACATAGTTTTCGACCGCATAGTTCTAGGCTGGTGTATGGTACAGCCGCACTATATTTGCTGTCTGCATATCGGCAATGGCTAGTGTGATCAGCAGCGGTGAATACACAGACATTATTTTAAGCTGAACAACCTGTTCGGAGTACAACAGACGTACGCCTTCTACACACATATTTCGCCGAACAGTAATCGTTTTTGTTTCATACAATCAAGTCTTTTGTCGAGTTGAATGTCTACACGTTTCTAAATTAATAAGTTATTAGTTTCCATTTACGGAATCTTTGGCGTGTCTACAAACAGTAGCGGCGGTTAGGGGGTGGGGTGAGGAGGGACAGTCGCTCCCACCCCCACTTTGTAGAGTAAATATTACATTTAATTCCACTTTAGCCAGCTGGAACTAGGAATTCTTAAAAAAAAACTATTTGTACAAGCCTTCTTGTCTTATATGCTAAATCTTTCCTTTATTGTATAGCGCTACGGCAAGTAGTGGAGACTTTGCGTGTGCTGTGAGGAAGGGTAGTAGGGTTACATATTTTTTGCCGAGGTCGTGGCCACTGAGTTACAATTCACCCACTTGCCACGCGCATTTGTCGGTCTGGCAGTCTCTTTATTCTCTGTTAGTTTCTTAGTGTGTATTCAAATACTAAATGATTTTTAATTGCATAATCATGCCGTAAATCTATGTAATTGTACCAGGTGATCTGGCCGTGGGGTTACGGGCGCGCAGCTGTGAGCTTGCACTCGGGATATAGCGGTTTCGAATCCCACTGTCGACAGCCCTGAAGATGGTTTTACGTGGTTTCCCATTTTCATACCAGGCAAATGCTGAGGTTGTACCTTAATTAAGGCCACGACCGCTTCCTTCCCATAAGTTCTATCTGTGTCGATGCGACGTAAAGTCAATTGTAAAAAAGACATATTTAATTGTAATCTCAACGCGAGAGAATACCAACTTTACTTTCATCGGACTAAATTATTTCGTTTGTATTATGTTATTTTATATGTAAATGTAATTAATCTGCCCCTTGGGTTATTCGTAATAATAGTTTTATGAGATTTTGATTCAATGCTGACCGGGCGAGTTGGCCGTGCGTGTAGAGGCGCGCGGCTGTGAGCTTGCATCCGGGAGATAGTAGGTTCGAATCCCACTATCGGCAGCCCTGAAAATGGTTTTCCGTGGTTTCCCATTTTCACACCAGGCAAATGCTGGGGCTGTACCTTAATTAAGGCCACGGCCGCTTCCTTCCAACTCCTAGGCCTTTCCTATCCCATCGTCGCCATAAGACCTATCTGTGTCGGTGCGACGTAAAGCCCCTAGCAAAAAAAAGATTCAATGCTGTATAATAAAATTTTCACCAGGCCTCACAAACATACTACGGGGCATTTACTTAATAAATAACAAAACACAAAGAAATAATTTAGGAACGTTGGTGTTAGCTCCCGTTGAAATACGATTACAACTGAATATTTTTTTTACAATTGGCTTTACGTCGCACCGGCATAGATAGGATTTATGGCGACGAAGAGACAGGAAAGGGCTACGCGTGGAAAAGAAGCGACTGTGTACATAAATAGGGTACAGTCCCAGCACTTGCCTGGTGTCAAAATGGGAAACCATGGAAAACAATCTTCAGGGCTGCTGACAGTGGGATTCGAAACTACTATCTCCCGAGTGCAAGCTCAGAGCTGCGCGCCCATAACCCCACGGCCACCTCGCCCGGTATAATTAAATGTAAGTACGGCATGATTATGCAATTAAAATCATTTAGTATTTGAACACTCACCAAGAAACTAACAGACACTAAAGAGACTGCCAGACTGATGAATGCGCACGGCAAGTGGGTGAATTATAACTCAGTGGCCACGACCTCGGCAAAAAAATATGTGCCCCTACTACCCTTCCTCACAGCACATGCAAAGCCTCCACTACTTGCGTAGTGCTATACAAATTGGTTAGCCGCTACGAACAGCATTTTGTTCGTATTTCCGTCAATAATTATGTTAATAATTTAAAAAAAGGTAAACGACGGAATTAGCAGATAAGATAACAAGGTTTGTACAAACAGCTTTTTTAAAATAATTCTTAGTTCCAGCTGGCTAAAGTGGAATAAAAATGTAATGTTTACCCCATAAAGTGGGGGGGGGGGTGACTGTCGCTCCTCGCCCCACCTCCTAATCGCCGCTACTGTTTGTAGACACGTCAAAGATGAAGAAAAGGAAATCTAATAACTTATTAATTTATACACGTGTAGACATTCCACTCGCTGGAAGAGTTGCTTGTATGAAACAAAAACTAATACTGTTCGGTGAAGTACGTGTGTAGAAGGTCTGTTTGGAGCTTCTGTTGCATTCCGACCAGATTGTCAAGATTAAAATAATGTCTGTGTATTCGTCGCTGTTGATCACACTAGCCATTGCCGATATGTAAACAGCAAATATAGTGCGGCTGTACCATACACCAGCCTAGAACTATGCGGTCGAAAACAATGTTTACTAAAGCAAGGGGTGCATTATACCGGTAGCGCTGAGTAACATGCTGCGAGCGACACTCCGTTTCTTATCTCTTCTTATTCTGACGTAACCTGCCCGCTGGTAGTAGTTCCCCTGTGAAAATCAGTTGGTAGATAACCCATTCATCATTTATGCATGCGGGGCATTTATAAGTAGAAAGTACGGCGTTCGAGAGCCACCTGGTATATATAAATAAAATCGTAACGACCAGGTGTCTGTACATTGACTATTTTGGCGAATGTTTCGTACAGTTACCCGTTTCAAGTGTGATAATGACCATCTGCATATTTGTTAGCTTTAGTTTCCTGAAAGTCCTCATTTTTAACCCCTCCCTCAAAGCAAGATTGAGGCAGTCTGCCAGACGAGCTAGAAAACTGAAATTTGTCAAAATATATGTCTTAGCCTGTAAACGACGGAAAGCTTCCAAGATCTTTAAATATTTCATTTTTACCCCCGAAAAATTTCGGAATATTGAGGCAATTTTAATGTCCATGCAGACCTGTGTTTCGAGGTATTTCGCGGCTAAAGGGTAAGTCGTATCACAAAACGAATGGCACCATCTCGGTTCAATTTGGAGTGATCTACATCTTTGGTCCTATGACTTTTTGTCGTATCTCTTTCCCTTATACGTTAGATTTGGCTGTATCTCTGGAGTGTTCGTAAATTTGGCGATTTTTACACTATATTTCATTGTTTGACACACTTATGTAAAGGATGGAGTTATCTAGTTTGGTACGCACATTGACACATTTGAGGACCATATGTGGACCAAATTTCGTAATTTTAGCTTGTACATAAGTATGCACAAATAAAATAAAGCGTTAATAATGTACCCAAATTCCACCCTATTCAAATGTTCGAACTCAATTTAACCCATGGGAGATACGAGATACTGAATGCGCGCGGCAAGTGGGTGAATTATAACTCAGTGGCCACGACCTCGGCAAAAAAATATGTGCCCCTACTACCCTTCCTCACAGCACATGCAAAGCCTCCACTACTTGCGTAGTGCTATACAAAATTGGTTAGCCGCTACTGCCATTTTTGTTGGTCTGTTTTTGAGCTGGCCATTTTCCTATTATGTCTCTGTATCTCTTTTCTGTACCTAATTGAGCATTGAAGTCTCCTATTAAAATTTTTGTATGATTTTTATTTATATTTGCCACTGTTTGATCCAGGAGGTCCCAGAATTCATCCACCTCTTCTCTGGTTTTCTCCTATTGTTTTTATCATTTGTAGGAGCATGGGCATTCATTATTGTGTACATTTTATTCGATGCCTTTATTGTTAGCGTCGCGAGTCTTGGGGATTGTGCCTGAAAAATCTATTATCGAATCAATTATTTTCAAGTTGACTATGAATCCTGTACCAAATTGTGGACAATTCTTCATCACTCTTTCTCCAGGGACGCCTTTGTACACTCTATACGCTTGGGATTCCATGGGTTCCTGGTCTGAATTCCTCATCTCTTGTAGTCCTGCTATAAGGATCCTTTGTTTGTCTAGTTCATTAGTTAGGATTTTAAATTTTACCACCCGTGTCAGAGAGTTGATAATATATGTTTCTAAATAGTTTATCTGTTTCAATTTTAGTCTTTGGTTTAGTCGTTCTTTTATCTTGGGTATTTCCATATGCTCCGACTCATCTGACTCATCTTTGAAGCGACTGCCCATCGTATCCGAATGCAGTCTTCCCTGGCTAGTACCAAGCGGTGGAAATTTACCAAAAAGATTTCCGACCATTCTTGACTGTCAAAGGCATGTGGCCTTGGATGGAGCAAGTTCCGAGTTACAACTATGGTTGTGAACCATATAGGTTGCCTCAAGATGTTCTCTGGCTATCATTTTACGGCATTGAGCCAACCCTCCTCCTTTCCCCGGGCTTGCGACCGGCAACAGCAACTACTGAGCTACTCAATCCACCCGGTAGGTACTGCAGGCGAACTCTATTCCGTATATGTTAGATTTGTCTCATTTTATCGATTATAGCTATATTTTGCTCTTTGTATACGTATAATTCGTAGTTCGAATCACTTATACGAAATATAGAATCATCTAATTCTGCACGAACATCGGCCCACCCAGTATCCATACGTGAGCCAAATTCTATGTTTGTAGCTGTCATAATAGTACCCAAGAGTAATGCACTGTGAGAAAACCGGACCCAAATTTCATCCTATTCAACGTTTGTGGCTCAATTTTACTCATAAATAGATGAGACAGGAGAAAATATCTTAAAACCAGTCATTTAGACCGCTAAACGACGCGTCTTATGGTACAATCCGTTTGTCGATATGATGTATCGTTTAGCAGCAGTTAATCTGTAAATGAAGGTTTGCAATATTGTAAACGTGCATATACTTCGTATGTCGATCAATATACTGTATATTCATTGAAATCGATTTGTAGCGATGTGGAAATGGCGTGTTTGCCATTATAATTAATATTTAACATCGATAGTGACTCTTAGCAGGAGGGCGTTTGCTACTTTAATCATTACTCTCCACTTCGACTTTGACTGGCAGTATGATACGATCCTTCTCCAACTCCTTTGTTACTAGCGTTAGTAAGGAGGGACTACCATTGTAATTAATAATCCCCTCTCAATTTGACTCGGCAGAAGTCAAGGGAGCATACAATATTGTTTAAAACTTCCCTAAACGATGGCGTTTGGGAGTAGGCAAGTGTGTCCGCCGTTATAAACAAATTTACCCATCTAAAATATGATTGGCATTAGGCATAGTGGCCTTGCTATTATAATGCAATCTGACCAACTCGGTGTGACTGTCATTAAGAAAAGGGGCCTGTCATTATAATGATAACAGCATAAATCAATTTTGGCTGGCAGTAGGGAAGGTGCCTGCTATTATAATAAAAACTCCTCAACTTTAATGTCTGGAAGTAGGAAATGGCGCCTGCCATTGTAACGAAAGCTCTCCAAAATCGACTGTGGCAGCGCATTAGGTAATAGGGCCTCCGATTACAATAAAAATGTACCTACTCGATTGTGAATGGTAGTAGGCAAGTGCGCCTGGAACGGGGTTCACTCAGTCTTGCGAGGTCATTCTCGAAGTGGTTTTTCCATGGTTTCTCACATCTCCTTCAGGCAAATACCAGGTTGGTACCTAACTTAAAGCCACGGCTGCTTCCTTCCCTCTTCCTTGTCTATCCATTCCGAACTTCCCATTACCCACAATCCACAAGGTCCTTGTTCAGCATAGCAGGTGAGGCCACCTGGGTGCGGTATTGGTCCTCCATCCCAATTGTATCCCTCCCACCCAGTGTCTCACGCTCCAGGACACTGTCCTTGAGGCGCTAGAGGTGGGAACCCTCGCTGAGTCCGAGGGAAGAGCAACCCTAGATGGTAAACGGATTAAGAAAGGAAGAGAGAGAGAAAGAAACGAAGAAAGAAAGAAAGAAAGAACGAAAGAAAGAAAGAAAGAAAGAACGAAAGAAAGAAAGATTATTTATTTATTTATTTATTTATTTATTTATTTATTTATTTATTTATTTATTAGTGCCTTGTTCAGTGGCGAAGTTAGTGCTCTAGGCCCTCTCCTTACCACTTATGAGAAGGGTATCCGCTTGTTTTACATGACTTCAGTATGAAAGGAATTTTCCTCTCCCCGCACTTCGTTTTTCTTCGAATTATGCAAGACATCTATAAGTGGCATGTAAAGCAGAATAGCGCCTGTGGGCCTTGAGAATCGTTATTAATGTGTGGGTTGGCCCTGGGCACTGGCTTCTTGTACCACAACAGTATAAACAGTCTTCAACCGGTTCTGTTTCAAAGCAGTCCTGAAGTCGACACTGGTCTTGCCAAGCGATTCTTCTCCGTCTCTTCTGAAAGTTCACCAGTAGGCAACACAACAGGTACTTAATACTAGAAGGGAAAGTTACAAAAGTTGGTCTTTTACAGCAGTACGGTAGAATGCTAAGCGAATTCAGGGAGTAGCGTACGTAATGCAGTGAGCTAGCAGTTGTTATTGGCGGTATTCAATAAGAGAGAAATGAGTTCTACTACTTTGTTGTACGGGAGCGAAGCCTGGGTAAACACAGGATATGTATGTTATTCATAAGTTGGAAGCAACAGACGTGAAAGTAGCGTGAATGATAACGGGTCTAAACAGGTCGTAACAATGGCAGGAGGCTGCTTGGAAAGAGTTGGGAATAAACTCGGTGGTTGAGTCTGTACACATAAATCTATATTGGTGATGGGCTCGTGTATGGTGAATGAAGGAAAATAGCTTAATTTAGGCTCTACCGTGGAGGGTGAGAGAAGTAGACAGAGCACTGGCTAACACTTGGAAAGGGTACAGTGATTGTTGTACCTTTTCACTTAGAAACTACATACAGAATTCCCACCCTTGCGGTAAGTCCTCACCTTGTGGGCACTGCACACGCTCGTACGCGCTATTCACGCAGAACTTTCCATTGGGACGCACCAAGATCGCACGCTTCTATCCGGGTACCGTTCTATTATATCGGCTTCCACTCCACAGCAACAATGGTTCAAATACTGGGTGTTCACTGTACAATCTGACGGCAGCTTCTGAATTGCTATGTTTCACCGTAAAGAAAAAGTAAATCCGCCAACTCGTTTGTAGAAAATCATTTTTTTCCATTAAGAGCAGTATTCATATTTACTGTTCTTGTAGTTAACAGATAGACCACGTCCGTTATCGATCTAATCTAACAATAACCAAGACCGACTCCAATCCTCAGACCTTAAAGCTACTCTCGATCGTTCAAAGATGGCGAATCGAGTAGCCGGAATTGTTGGAAATCTGGGTTTGTTTTGGTTTGTTGTTATCGTATGTCATCATCATCATCATCATCTGTTTACCCTCCAGGTTCGGCTTTTCCCTCGGACTCAGCGAGGGATCCCACCTCATACCGCCTCAAGGGCAGTGTCCTGGAGCTTCAGAATCTTGGTCGGGGGATACAACTGGGGAGAAGGACCAGTACCTCGCCCAGGCGGCCTCACCTGCTATGCTGAACAGGGGCCTTGTGAAGGGATGGGAAGATTGGAAGGGATAGAGACAAGGAAGAGGGAAGGAAGCGGCCGTGGCCTTAAGTTAGGTACCATCCCGGCATTCACCTGGAGGAGAAGTGGGAAACCACGGAAAACCACTTCCAGGATGGCTGAGGTGGGAATCGAACCCACCTCTACTCAGTTGACCTCCCGAGGCTGAGTGTACCCCGTTCCAGCCCTCGTACCACTTTTCAAATTTTCGTGGCAGAGCCGGGAATCGAACCCGGACCTCCGGGGGTGGCAGCTAATCACGCTAACCACTACACCACAGAGGCGGACTGTTATCGTATGTAGTCGGTGTAATTTTATGAAATTTGACGATATATGTTACTTTCTTTGTAGAATATAAGTGTGCGAGTGTATTTATATGAGTCAGCGGATACATAGGATCTGTAATTATACGCAGTAATGTGAGAATGTGCTTGTTTTGATCGTGTTTTTACCCATTAAAGAACATGAGTGCACTAGGTGGACCAGATTTTAGTCCTAACTATGGCAATGCCTCTCATACAACTATTCTTAAGTTTCCTACGGAATAGAACATTAGAAGAGAAATCGATTAGGAATATACATCGTGATTATTTTGAAGTCCATGGCAAAACTGTAGCGTGCACACATCATTTTGAGAATAAGTCTGAGGTTAGGGAAGCCATTTCTCTACTTCCAAACTATCCGTGTCCCTCGAAAAATATTGATTTAGATAAAATATAATTGATATTGTGTTATTCTGTCAGTGTCTGTGTGTTTCAAAGTGTCGAGTGATTTAGATGCAAATTTATTTTTCAACAATCTGTGCTTTGCCTGCGGAAACGATTGGATGGATCTTGGAGTATAACAAAACTTATAAGTATGACATTTGGAGCAATCTGTATACTGTTACACAGAAGAAATAGTGACTTAGAGTGATTAGCTGGGTTTGTAACGTAGGGTTTTACACTACCGACACCTTCCGATTCATGCTGTGGCTATCTGTTATCAAGCAGACTGCGCCGAGCTGAAGCTCGTGCATGTGGCTAAATATCAGTGTTTAGTCAATAGAGTTTTTGCACTCATGTTCTTTAATGGGTAAAAACCTATTATATCTTTAGTGTCTGAACGTTTCATTACTAAGGTTACTAGCATTGTGTGAAATGCTGTTATGCTAACGTTATGTTAACATTACTAGGGCCGTTTATGGGGTGAATATAATCATTTCGGGTCTACTCGGGCTGAGTGGCTCAGACGGTTAAGGCACTGGCTTTCTGACCCCAAGTTGGCAGGTTCGATCCTGGCTTAGTCCGGTAGTATTTGAAAGTGCTCAAATACGTCAGCCTCGTGTCGGTAGATTTACTGGCATGTAAAAGAACTATTGCAGGACTAAGTTTCGGCACTTCGATGTCTCCGAAAACCGTAACAAATGTAGTTAGTGGGACGAAAAGCCAACTTCCGATTTGTTGGGTGCTGAATTTAAGAAATTGTCCACCACTTCAAAACTAAGGCAACAAATTGTGTTTCACAGTTCTCATGAGAGCGAATAAATCGAGGAATTTCGTATCTTAATTTATTTTGGAACATTCAAAATGATGATAGAAGTATCATTTTAACAGTTTTATCATGTATTTTTCATCTATCAACCGAAGTGAAAGCTAAGAAAAAAAGCGTTATTTGACGAATTGAAATTTCTAAATTATCAGCTTGTTGGTCTCTTTTCTAGTAGAATATATGTTATTATTTTTTGGCGAAGCGTTTTCATACGTGTAAAAGTGATTTTCCCTATGATGTTACATTTATCATGTTAATTTACCGCCGTTTATAGGCTATAATATGTACGTGATATTTTCGTGTTAGCCAATACCAGCAATACGGCTACTTCGGCCGCCACGATTTTTTTATATTACGGTCTGAGGATTGGAGTCGGTCTTGATTTGAGAAGACGATGGATTGTTAAACATATTCCTTTACCTGGATTACTGATCATAAGAGTGTTCTGTATCAAAGAGGTTAGTTCTCAAATGTCAAATTCATATGGGAAGGAGATTACAGATCACTGATTTATGATGAACTATGAAACCCAAGTCGATACTGTTATTGTCAGTTAGAATAGGGTTTTGTTTTGTAAAAACAATGTGGTTATAATGAAAGAAAGAGTCCGAACATCGAATAAAACTATTGCATACATACGAGAAGGAATCTAGTCAGAAACGTCTAAGATCCGAATAGCTATCGTATATAAGATACGAGATTTTCATTGTAAAGATAGGATATAGCTTTTACTATAAGACAATAAGGCGAGTGTTAATTAAAACGCTAGTGGATTTATTTATAATGTACAACGTTGTACCAATATTTATTGTACAAGTTTCAGGGATCATGAAGCTGACCTATGTAATGGATTGTCGTTGTATGATGTCAAATAACAAGATCATGCAGGCCTAAATCCTGGATGGTGTCCAGGAGGGTCTGGAATAATGTTGGAAGGAAACCAAATCATAAAATATAACAGCCGGGTTGTTGGAGATGCTGGATTAGCGATTCCATCAGCATGATGAATACCCAGATGAGTTTCTTTCCTTTATTCTATTAAGTAGCTGTTTTTAAGTAGAGTAGATTATTTCATCGTGTCAGAATGTGACATATTTGGTATAACAACTTGAGTGATACAGTACGATCGTCATTAATTAAGTCCATGACAATAGTGGAGTGCGATGAATTTCTTTTAAGAATGGCTTAGTTGGAATCCTGATTTTTTTCCATGTTACTCATTTAACTTCGAGTATATAATCAAGTGTTATGCAGGAATTTCATCGGAAGGTGTCGGTCATATTTCATGAAATATAGTCATCGTAAATTGAAACTTAACGTACCAATTATTGCATAAGTATCTTTATTTGGAATAACCATAAAGTAATTAATGTGTGTCGAGGTTCAATTCTTCCTATATAATAATTCCACGTTATATACGTAGATCGTCGCGACTGGGATAGTCTTCGGCGATATGTGTTTGAATATTTTAGAAGGTGAATTAGGAATGAGCATGATGCACATGTGATGGATGAATATTAGAAATAGAGTCGTCGATGATATGAAAGAATATTGTGTGATATTTGTGGTGTAATCGTTCATTGGGAATTGAGCATTAGATAAGGTAATGCAATATTCCTGAATCCCGATTATATAAGGTTGAAAGAAATAGGATTGATGTTCATCATGCATAAGATTTAATGATATTGAGAATAGGGAAGCATTTAAAAGTTGATGGTTGATATTCAAATGATATTTTCCCGAAGAATATTGATATGGGTCGTATGAATAATCGTTAATTGCGATAATCCATGATGTGATTTTTAAGCGAATTTCCTGCGTATGTGTAATCAGTTTATTAGAATCTTCGATACCAAATGACACCTTTTAGAAGTGTTAACTGTGTTGTGATTGGAAGTATCTTAGTGTCATCTAACGGAATGCATAGTTCAGTAATTTTCCTGCTGAGTAGTTGTTTTGCAGTAGCACAGAGAATTTGCATTTTGTACTAGGAAGGTGGACATTACGAGAGCCATGGACGATGCCAGATGCAGTGAAACCATCGTAATTCTAAATAATTTATTATTTCTTAATGTTGTTGGTAGTTAGACATTTTTTAAATCTAGATTCAGCAATCACAGGATTTCGTAGTATGCAGTCTCCTGTTTTACAACCTGATTTATATTATTTTGAGATGAGCCATGATTTATCTTAAAATTATTTACGGTCATGCTCTTAATAGATATATCACGACGTTGAATGCAGGCTGTCGGAATACTCAAGTTGTTAGTTAGATTTTTTAAATGACGCGATGAATTACGAAAATAATAGAATACCGAAAGACATGATTTTAGGCTAACAGAGGACAGATACCAACTGATAAATGTTCCAATAATTTTATTTGGTTGATAAAGAAATGAATGATGTAAATAATTAAGATCGTAACTTAATGTTTAAGCCTTCAGCACTATTATTTTGATTTGATGATATACTTGGGACATGACTTCATGTGAATATAATTATCAAGAACATTTTCATTATTAATTATATTATTTTAGGATATCTTGGTACGATTTATTATAACCAACAAAAGTGTAGGGACCTTTGATTAATTGTCTTAATTAATATGCAATGTTGCTTGTCATCCAGTCATGTTGCTATTCCAATTAACTTGTCAATTAATAATTAATTAGAAGGATGATTTTTAAGAAACGGAATATCCTTCCGAAAGAAAATAATTCTCAATATTCTCATTATAAACTAAGATTTAGAATGGTTAAGATATTGTAAGATATACATTTTAGACGTCGATATTAGCTAAATAATTAAATTGTGTAAACTGTGAACTTGCACGCCCATGAGTGGAATTTCATAATCTCCGGTTTCATAATCTCCGTTGACACCAGCTGAGGCATATCATAATAATAAATTTTTCGAACCCGGAGTTAGCGCCCCATGAAAGGTCACAATATAGAGCCCACAACGTAAGAAATAAACATTATTTAGCTATTGCTTCTGAAAATGGTTTTCGCAGAACGTTCATTGACTAGTTATTAATGAAATAAAAATATTTAAAAAATCTTCAATAAATAACAATTTCTTCACGTTTTCTTTTAAAATAGCAACGTTTATCAAATCACAAATACACTGACTGACAGAGCAAATGCAACACCACGAAGGAGTGGTTCGAAAGGGATGAAAGTTGGGGAGAAAACAGAGACGGCACGGACGAATAATTGATGCTTATTTCAAACCGATATGCAGGTTACACAATGCGCACGGCATCGACTCAGTAGGATGTAGGACCACCGCGAGCGGCGATGCACGCAGAAACACGTCGAGGTACAGAGTCAATAAGAGTGCGGATGGTGTCCTGAGGGATGATTCTCCATTCTCTGTCAACCATTTGCCACAGTTGGTCGTCCGTACGAGGCTGGGGCAGAGTTTGCAAACGGCGTCCAATGAGATCCCACACGTGTTCGATTGGTGAGAGATCCGGAGAGTACGCTGGCCACGGAAGCATCTGTACACCTCGTAGAGCCTGTTGGGAGATGCGAGCAGTGTGTGGGCGGGCATTATCCTGCTGAAACAGAGCATTGGGCAGCCCCTGAAGGTACGGAAGTGCCACCGGCCGCAGCACATGCTGCACGTAGCGGTGGGCATTGAACGTGCCTTGAATACGCACTAGAGGTGACGTGGAATCATACGCAATAGCGCCCCAAACCATGATGCCGCGTTGTCTAGCGGTAGGGCGCTCCACAGTTACTGCCGGATTTGACCTTTCTCCACGCCGACGCCACACTCGTCTGCGGTGACTATCACTGACAGAACAGAAGCGTGACTCATCGGAGAACACGACGTTCCGCCATTCCCTCATCCAAGTCGCTCTAGCCCGGCACCATGCCAGGCGTGCACGTCTATGCTGTGGAGTCAATGGTAGTCTTCTGAGCGGACACCGGGAGTGCAGGCCTCCTTCAACCAATCGACGGGAAATTGTTCTGGTCGATATTGGAACAGCCAGGGTGTCTTGCACATGTTGAAGAATGGCGGTTGACGTGGCGTGCGGGCTGCCACCGCTTGGCGTGCTGACGTCACTCGGGCTGCGCCTGGACCCCTCGCACGTGCCATATGTCCCTGCGCCAACCATCTTCGCCACAGGCGCTGCACCGTGGACACATCCCTATGGGTATCGGCTGCGATTTGACGAAGCGACCAACCTGCCCTTCTCAGCCCGATCACCATACCCCTCGTAAAGTCGTCTGTCTGCTGGAAATGCCTCCGTTGACGGCGGCCTGGCATTCTTAGCTATACACGTGTCCTGTGGCACACGACAACACGTTCTACAATTACTGTCGGATGAGAAATCACGGTACGAAGTGGGCCATTCGCCAACGCCGTGTCCAATTTATCGTTCGCTACGTGCGCAGCACAGCGGCGCATTTCACATCATGAGCATACCTCAGTGACGTCAGTCTACCCTGCAATTGGCATAAAGTTCTGACCACTCCTTCTTGGTGTTGCATTTGCTCTGTCAGTCAGTGTATATTTAGAAGACATGAGCTCAATATCGCATTCAGAACCACTAATACCAATGCCATGCTTTTTTTACAACACACATACTGTATTTTCAACCGTAGCAATAATAAGCATTCCAACTCTCGTGTTTACAAATTGAATTGAATTATACCCAACGTAACGCCCGCCACATAGTTCAAACGGGAAGGGGTTTTTCAACCAGTTATAATGAACATGTAAACGTAAAGGAATACAATAGATTCTCGGACATGAATGAATGCAATCACTCTTTTAACTCCACAATTTTGCTTACGGGTAATTATGGGATCTTGCTTAACATATATGAAAAAAATTACATACATCTTGACCAAAGGTTCAACTCCATTTATAATCTCAAATAAATTTCAGAAAAAAAAATTCTTTTCAAAACATTAATAATTATTACATCAATTTCCTGAACCAAATAATCACCCAATATACGTCACAAGCCTGCGATTACTTCCCCTACGTGTTCGTGCCCACCTCCTCCTATTCCCCCACCTTTCCCTTCCTCGGCTGCTTTCCCTCAACGACAACAGCCATCTTCCATTTCCGAGCAGTGGTGAGTATAATATAAAAAACACGGGACGTGTGGAAAGGACGGAGCCCAATCAGAGGGACTGAAGAACAGGTTGTGAGTACCCCGTTGAAGCAATTTCCATTTTAGTTATCGTCTTTATTATCATGCATTTACGAAATTTTCCTTCATTTATTTTTCAAGACTCCGAAAAGAGCAGTTCGATAGATGTGAAAGTGCGATTTCTTCAGTATTCATAATTTTTTTAACAAGCTCCGTCCTACGAGTCAAACTAGGTCCACCAAATCAATTGAACAGCATTTCCCATAGTCATCCCGTACATAAACAATCAATTTTGCGAGCTGAACGAAACAATTTTTCAAAATCTTGTGAAGATGCTACAAGATTTTTTAATCTTGTCGTATATTTATTAGAATAGTGTGTCCTTTTAACATATACTTCTAATTTTAACATAATTTTATCACTTTTCATCTATATAAATACAGTTGTAGGAGTCTGATGTCTGCAATTTCGTTTGTTTTGACACTTTTTCAGATATTTATCCGTTTTAGGACAATTCAAAGACCGTATCACTGGTTTTTATTTTTCGTGTCTGTTTGTTTGTTCGACCATCATGGCGAAACGGCTGGGTAGATCTGGTATAAACTTAATATTTTTTGCCCAGTTTCTTCAATGAATGTTAAGTGTTAACACTGCTGTTAAGGAGACATAACACATAATTTAAAAAAATTCTTGTCTTATCAAGAATTGTTAACTGTAACAAATTGTTAATACTTGTGTTAAATTAACATGGCAGCAGCCCTGTGTTAAACCCTTCGAGCATACAAATAGATAGAGAGGGCGCTGCCGGCAGAACACGGCGCCAGGATGAATATCAGCTGATGTTGGGCACCTATGGTGAATAATGCTCGGGCTGTCGGTGTCAACGGGAAATTTCAAGTAATCATTGTCGACATACGAGGCGTTTTCTATATAATTGTAATGTATTACAAACATGTCCGGCTACATGGCTAAATGGTTAGCGTGCTGGCCTTCGGTCACAGTGGTCCGGGGTTCGATTCCCGGCAGGGTCGTAAATTTAAACTATCATTGGTTGATTTCGCTGGCACGGGGGCTGGGTGTATGTGTCGTCTTCATCATCATTTCATCCTCATCGCGTCGCGCAGGTTGCCTAGGGCGTCAAATCAAAAGACCTGCACCTGGCGAGCCGAACATGTCCTCGGGCACTCCCGACACTAAAAACCATTACAAACATATAAAAGCACGTATTTTCGTAAATGTGATAAGTTTTCCGTGGTTCCCCATTTTCACACCAGGCAAATGCCAGGGCTGTACCTTAATTAAGGTCACGACCGCTTCCTTCCACTTCCTAGGCCTTTCTTATCCCATCGTCGCCATTAGACATATCTGTGTCGGTGCGACGTAAAGCAAATAGCAAAAAAATATGTGATAAGTACGCCAATTTGAAGGAATACGGGAAAAATGGTCATATCTTGCGTTGCTTACAATTGCAGTCAGATTTTTGAAAAGGGAAGTAAGATATATTTTCACATATAAGAATTAACATCTGTAACCGGAAAGACACTGACATGATTACCTACCGTATTTAGAGAGTATAAGTCACAAAATGACTTGTATTCTTCTCCCTTACATGGATATCAAGATGTTTACTTGTACCGTTAGGACGGAATGAAATATTGTACATATAGTTTAGTTCTGACTTATATTACTTAGACCAAAGGCCGAAATCCCTTGCAGGACTCACATCGTGGACTTATCTTACTTAGAAAATTTTCTAAATATATTTCTGGACCTCACAGCATATCCGTAAGTCGCGCACCTTGACTGTGTGGCTGAGCCGGATGTCCGGAGGTAGAAGGTTCGAATTCCGGTCCTGACAGTGGCCATTCTGAGAGTGGTTTCTACGGGTTTTCCCACACTCTTTCCAGGAAAATGCCGGAATGGTACCTTTTTTGAAGTCCTGGGGCACATACCCCAATCCTAGACCCTAAAAAATTGTTATACACACTAGGTTATCAGACAAATTCAACAAACACCTAAGTATACCTGGATGATGGCCAATATGTCCCAAGCCCCTCAAAAGAATTAACAACATCATTTATTTAATGTAAGACTTATAAGACTTAACCAGCAAAATATCGGCATTATTAGAAATGCAGGTTATTGGTATTGCACCCTTTTAATTAATTGGGTGCAGTATGTTGTGTCGAGTTTAAAATTTCCGCAACTTATGAAATCAGAAGACAAGTCACTAAAATAGGTTAACCAGGTAAGGCCTAATCACGCCACCGTATTGCATAACTGATATGTAAACACATCCAAATGTTACACATATACAGAATGTTAGGGTTTATACGTGCAGATATTTTGCTAGTCGGCAAAAAACATACATCTCACAATATATGCTATATACTTTTTACCTTATCCTATTAATTTTCCCCATACTGAGTCAAATATTTCAGGACCTAATGTGTTTTGAACGGCCGTAGCAGGATACGCCGGTTATGTCATTCTGTCCACGTGTAGTGCAAGTACAGTAGCAGAGTATAGGGATTGTTGAACCTGTTTCTTATCGCAGGCCAACACATGTTGTTGTGCACTTCCCCTAAAGGCTCGGCAAGTAGGGGAGGTTGACTCACGTGCCAGGCCACTTGCTGAACTCGAAAACCGGTCTAGGGTACTCTGTGTGAAAAGTATACAGAATCCTTACAGTGACGTCGAAGATCTGTACAGCACAAACATGCGAATCAAGTGTTGTGTAGTTGTGTGTGATTTATAAGACGTCAATGTCATTACTCAGTGATCCAAGCTGACAAAATGAAAGGACATAGTTAATGAGTAAATGAAAAAAGGGCGCAACATTTCTGTGCTGTTATTGCGACAGTTTACGATGAATTTCTGACAATAGACAATGCGAGTTGTCTATGCTTATTCATAAAATTTTCAGATCAATGAGAGGACGGTGGACACTGAAAGTAAATTGAAGTGGTGAAATTGTTATTAAAGAGACAAATTTCAAAAACCGTAGTTGCATTCATGCGTGAACATAGCTCGAAGGATAAAGAGCTACTGTGGAATTGCCGCCGGATATTTGTAATAGAAGGCTTCTTCTTCTTAATCTGTTTACCCCCACCTCTACCGCCTCAAGGGCAGTGTCCTGGAGCGTGAGACATTGGGTCGGTGGATACAACTGGGGAGAATGACCAGTACCTCGCCCAGGCGGCCTCACCTGCTATGCTGAACAGGGCCCTTGGAAGGGATGGGAAGATTGGAAGGGATAGACAAGAAAGAGGGAAGGAAGTGGCCGTGGCTTTAAGTTAGGTACCATCCAGGCATTTGCCTGGAGGAGAAGTGGGAAACACGGAAAACCTTGCACTCAGGGACACACAGGACTTGCTTAACCGACTACAAAGGCAGAGGCATCTCAACATATCAGCATGGTTGTACAGATTGAGGCCTGGTATTCAATCCTTCTTTAAAAGACATGGGGTGGAAATGACAAACAACAGAAGACAAACCTTACATTCGTACTATGTAATCCTCAATCATCTATTGATTCGACAACAAGCAGGCTTTGATACCTCCAACCGTATAGCAGCTCTCAAACGTCGAATAACATCTATCCAGGGCCACATTCTTCAAGGTTCCCTTGTGCGGCCCTACCCTTCATCCCTCCTGGCGGAAGAGAAAGCTCAACTCTACCATATAGCCATGGTGAAAATAAAGGCTCAGAGGAAATTTTGTAAAAAACCCTACACTCGGAGGATGGTAGACAGTTCAACGGTACACAAGCATGCCTTGAGGAAGCAGAAAAATACTTCAAAGGAACATTTAAAGATAACGGGAACTCCGTAGCCGAGCAAAAATATTCTATCATTTGTAGAGCAGCACTTGGGTGAAGAAGAAAAGAGCATCTAACCCGTCCCATCACTGAAGAGGAATACACGCAGCTAGTCACAAGTCCGCACCAGGCCCCAATGGCCTTAGCTATCTTTTTTACAAGACATACTGGCCTATCATCAAAAATACCTTTATGGAGTTAATGAATGTACTTATCGAAGTACTGCCTGATTGTACCGGGTTCAGTGATGGTATTGTAATGGTTGTAGCGTCCGCCATGCCAACTTGCTACGGGCCGAGCTCGTCACCCATCGCCCCACCTCCCTTACGCTCGACCGCGCCAATAGAGAGCAACACATAAGCGCTGGGCCGGCCCTTCTCACTTCTATCTGTGGTCGCGCTGCATGGGACGACGGAAATTAATCGACTATTAATCTGGAGTGTTCCATCTCGCGAGGTTCCTGGATTCATCCAGCATCCGGATTATTCTAGAAGGGCCAGCGCGGGTATATAAGAGAGGAACGACCTGCCTGCAGTTAGTGAGAGACAGACTGAGTTAGTGAGTGAGTGGAGTGAGCGAGAGCGAGATTGAGTTCGCTAGTGTGAGTCAGCGAAGAGCGCAGTCAGTGATAGCCTGGGCTGAGATGTCAGCCTGATGGAGTATCTGCCTGTTGGAGCCGAGGACTCGTTCCTGTTTCCCTGATGTCGTGCGTGTGTGTGTCCCTTGAGGCCGGCTGCTGGAGGAGAACCTGGAGTGTTCTGGAGCAGCGCGAAGGGAACACTGGGTGTCGACCTGTGCGAACTGCGAACGGGGTTCGACGGATTGAGTGAACACCGGATACTATCGCGACCTGCGAGACTGACGTAGGCTGTGGACCGTGACAGCGCTAACGAGTGGGACTGAGTGGCTGAGTGACTGTAGTGTAAATAATCGATGACTCTGTGTGTATGTGTCATTGTAGATGAAACATGAGAAACTAAGAGAGAGAGCGCGAACCGTGTAGGTGTACTTGTGTAACTTGTGATCTCGGCTATCGTCTGTGTGTGTGTAAATCTGTAATTGTAGTGCTTAGTTAATAAATCTTAGAAATAGGACGCTACCAGGTTCTGTACTCACTTATTTATTTATTTACCCCGCCAACACGTTACAGTATAATAATACTCATACCCAAGGTCAAAATGCCCAAAATAATATGAGACTTCCGTCGAATAACATTGCTCAACATTGATTATATGATATTTATGAAAATTCTTGCAAGTCGTATAATGCCTTTCACCGGGCGAGTTGGCCGTGCGCGTAGAGGCGCGCAGCTGTGAGCTTGCATCCGGGAGATAGTAGGTTCGAATCCCACGATCGGCAGCCCTGAGAATGGTTTTCCGTGGTTTCCCATTTTCACACCAGGCAAATGCTGGGGCTGTACCTTAATTAAGGCCACGGCCGCTTCCTTCCAACTCCTAGGCCTTTACTATCCCATCGTCGCCATAAGACCTATCTGCGTCGGTGCAACGTAAAGCCCCTAGCAAAAAAAATAATGCCTTTCATGGGAAGAGTCATCAAACAAGGTCAAAAGTGTGGTATCCCAACTAGAAAAATAACGCACGATCTTCAAGACATTAGGAACACGGTGCTATTTTATGCAAGGGATACAGGTATGACTGGTGCCATTTTAAGTCTGGACTTTCAGAAAGCGTTCGATCGCGTTTATCACGGATATTAGCTGGGAGTCATGAGACATATGGATTTCCCCGACTCTCTCTGTAACATTATACATAGTGTTTATCAATCCGCCCACTCTAGAATTCTACAGTACTTAATGGTTTCTTTCCTCGTCCGATTCCTATTCAAACGTCAGTACGACAAGGATGCCCCTTGTCTATGATCTTATATTCCTTGAGCACAGAACCATTCGTACGTGCTGTTCACCAAGTCCTTAACTCAATACCTAATCCAAATAATATGTTTACCATTAGAGGCTATGCAGATGACGTCATTATTCATCTTCGGACCCCTGAAGTCGCTCAACAGCTAACAGGAATAATATCTACATACGAAATGGTCTCCAACGCCCTTGTAAGTTATCAGAAATCGGAACTTCTTCCTCTTGGTAGATGGCCGAAGGCAGCAATGTTAGCCAACGTACCAACCAAAGAGCGTGTTAAAATCCTATGGATCACCTTTACCCCAAACATTGAAGAAATAGTCGATTTGAACTGGAACAATATTACACAAAAGGTGCGCTCAACCCTATCGATGCACCTCAGCAGGAACCTCAACATAATACAAAAGGTATGGCATATCAACTTGTTTGCTCTGTCAAAACTATGGTACACTTCACAAATTTTACCCATGCCAGAAAGAATTGCCCAACGGATAGAACTTTGTGTCGGATATTACTTATGGAGAGGATATCCTCTTAGTATAGTCAGGCCACAACTTAGGAAACCAATTGACCAAGGGGTATTAGGCCTCATAGCAGTCTCTGAAAAATGCAAAGCGCTCCTGATCAGAGAAATGGTGCAGTATTCGTATTCCGACCAAGATAGAGCACTACAGTTTTCTCTCCTTGTGGAAAATCAATATTTTCTCTCGTCTTGCTTTAAATCGTTTCTGCAGGCTTTGCACAGCTTGCCATTTCATGATCGCAATATCCTCACTGTTAATTTAATTTGTAATAAATTCCTAGAGAAGCATGATCATCTACCACACATTATGGTCAAATACCCCAATTACAGTTGGACTAATATTTGGACAACTTTCCAAATTTCTTGTATCCCTTTAGAATGGAAAGTAGCTAGCTATAAGGTTATAAACGAGTTACTTCCGACGAAGAAAAGAAGTTCCGCCACAGGATGACACAATCATCGCAATGTAAGAAATACTCGGTAACTGATACTCAGTATCATAGACTGACTAGTTGTGAAGCCGTCAAGGACATTTGGCAGTGGCTCAGAGTAGCGTTCAACAGATTGACGGGATCTAAAGACCCGAACGACGTGTAGCGTGCTGTATTGACTTTGGACATTAGCAGACGTAATCACAGACATGCTCTGACTTGGCTTAGTGTGGGGTATCTGTTTTACACTCAAACCAACGACAAGGTATCCCTGACTTCCTTCAGAAGCTACCTGCAAGAATGTAAACGGAAAATAGCAAGATGTGGTAGTCCCGCCGCCCGTCTACCATAAAAGAACTCCAAAGTATACTGTGATATATTCAGGTTTGTTATCTCAGCCGTGTCTAGATGTTACAACGATATCTTGTGTGTGTTATACTTTGTAGTTTCTTTTTAACTCCATGTCACAACGGTGCTGGAAAGCGGTGCGTGTGTCAAACGACGCGCAGTGTTACAATGAAGGTTGTAACCGTACAACAGGGTTACAGATTCCATTCAGTATTTATTATTATTATTATTATTATTATTATTATTATTATTATTATTAACCCGATTCATTAGATTTTATATATTCTGTTTCTCATCATTTAGACTGTTATAATTAGGTATCACGTATATTATTGTATTTAATCATAGGTTAAGTGAAATTTATTTGTAATTATTCTGTATTGTAGTAAGTGAGATTTGTTGGTTTCATATTGTCATGCTGTGGCTTGTAACTCTGGCTGGATGAGCTGGCATAGTATTTTGCAATCGAGGCTATGTTTAACTGTGCAAGTAGATTTTCCGGTGACGCATTCAGCTTAGTCATTCTCAATCCGCTTGGGTACGCTTAGACAACACTTGACTGATGACATCAGTGCGTGCGCACGTGATTGCGACCAAGTGTCAGTATTCACCAGCTACTGTATGTTGAAGTGGAAGGGATGGACAGTGAGTAGGGAGATGAGTCGTCATCGCGAGGTTATATAAGTCGAGGCGACGGTGGGGAGAGGTATTCTGTTCATATTCAGTTCATAGTATTCAGTTCATATTATTCAGATGATATTGTGCAGATCATATGTAACAGTCAGATGTATCAAATGGAAGAAGTGGTCTTAGTGTGATGGTCAGAGCTAAGAGTTGTGTTTTCAAGAGGTCTAGTAATAATCGAGGAGGTCTACAAGTGGTGGTTGTATCCGAGCAGAGACGGGTACTATGCAGATAAAGAAACATCATCTTCTTGTGAGGATGGACTTCACAAGATGTTTCAATAATATTTTCCAATTTCTTATAATATATTGAGTGGACGTAATTACATTGGAGCTCCCTACACGCGTACATGGTAGGTAGGCCAACTCCTTGTTATATAAGAAGATAACAGCAGACGGCTCCCGACTTCAGCTCATAGGTTTTCCCAAGAATTTCAAGTTCAACAGCGGTGGATGCAGACATCAGGTAATTAAAGCATCAGTCATGTTATGCATTCATAACATGAAGAAGAATGTAATCAGCGGCGATATCACATCTCACTTCAAGTCCATGCCAATAGCTTTTTTTTTTTGTTTAGATTAAATTTTTCTTTTATTAGTACCGCAAATCTCACGATATATTTCTTTTGTTAAATTAAAAGACGTCAATGATTGTTCATTGTGACGTAAATTATAGTCATAAACTCAGTTTTATTTTAATTATAATAAGTGATTCCAGTTCCATGTACAATCCTCAATTGTGGAAATGCAACAGTAATTTAATATTTTCCTGATCCATATCCCTGTATATTGCCAGATATGTGAGTTTATCACCTCACGCCTTGAGATTGTAGTTATTGATGATGATTATGCACTTGAATAATAGAACAGGGATGGTGTATTAATGTGTTTAATTAACACTCCAACTATCGTGGGGACGAAAGAAAAAATATGAATAATAATCAGAGAGAATAAAGATAATATAAAAAGCACAGAACATCAATATATAAAAGTCTTCGAAACACAAACAAAGTTCTAAGAGTTTATAACACATATATGAGTTTATACACACATATTGATACTAGGGGCCGCCACACACTCCCTCCGCAGTGACAGCGTCCATGTATTTTCTAGGGAAGGTGACCCTTCGACCTGATCTGGTGATCCGTGGTGCGGGTGTATTGGATTGAGTGCTGCCTGTCTTCTTCTGAAGGTTGACAGTCTTTGGAATGGAACTCGACGGAATGTCCACAGTGGTTTCTCCAGATATGTCTTCCTTGTTGTCCGATGATTGGTCTGTCAGAAGGAAGGCAGGTTTCAATCTGTCAATGCTAATAGTTTGTTTCCCTGTTGGCATCTCCACCTCGAAGTGTTTGTCACTGCGAGGCAGGACTGGATATGGCCCGTCATATGGTGATTGAAGAGGTGTTCTGACCGCATCGTGTCGAACGAAAACGAACTTGCTCGTCATCAGCCGTGGATGAATGAAGATCTTTTTGCGGTCGTGATGTTCTGTTGGGACTGGTCTTAGGTTCCTCAACTGTTCCTTCAATTTGAAAACGAAGGTTGGGATGTCAGTTACTAGTTTCTGTTCGTTGAGAAATACTCCTGGTAGCCTATTTGTTGAGCCGTAAGTCATTTCCACTGGCGAGGTGTTGACTTGCGGAATTATGTAGGAACGAAGTCCTAACAAGACCAGGGGAAGCTTCGAAACCCAATCATCAGACATTTCTGCCTTCAAAGCAGATTTTAATTGACGGTGCCAGCGTTCAATTTTCCCATTTGCTGCCGGATGATATGCTGTTGTTTTAATGTGGACGATGCCCAGTGTGCTTGTAAGGCATTTGAAAAGTTGACAATCAAACTGCCTTCCGCGGTCAGTAGTTATGATATGAGGCACGCCAAAACGAGATATCCATGTTGAGACTATGGCGAATGAAACTGCTTCTGCTGTGATGTCAGCTAATGGAACTGCTTCTGGCCATCGGGAGAAACGATCAATAATTGTTAGTAAATAGCGATATCCTTGTGATGGAGGTAAGGGTCCAACTATGTCCACGTTAATGTGACTGAATCTTGCTGCCGTTGGAGGATACTGTCCCACTGCACTGTTGGTGTGTCTCCAGACTTTACTTCGGTGGCAAGGAATACATGCTGATGTCCAGGTCTTTACGTCCTTTTTTAGTGATGGCGAAATGAAGTGCTTTTTTTACTAAATTAATGGTTGCTTGAACACCAGGGTGAGCTAGATTGTGTAGCGAGTTGAAAATTGCCTGTCGTAGTTGTCGAGGTACATATGGGCGAATCATATCTTCAGTCATGTCGCAAACGAGTTCTTTACCATTGGGCAACATTATTGTTCGAAGTGCAAGTGACGTATTGTTAATGTGTGGAAGTTCTTCGTCACATTGTTGGCTTTCTGCTATTTCTTCCATCGTAACAGTTGGAGGTATAGTGATTGAAGCAATTCGTGAACAAGCATCAGCTGCGATGTTCTCCTTTCCAGTAGTGTAACGTATGTCTGTGGTGAACTGTCCGATGAAACTAATGTGTCGGATCTGACGTGGAGAAGCTTTGTCTGAACGTTGCTTGAACATGAAAGTGAGTGGCTTGTGGTCGGTGTAAATGGGAAAATCACGTCCTTCAAGCATGTACTGAAAGTGCTTCACAGCTGAGTAGGCAGCGAGGAGTTCTCTGTCGTAGGTCGAGTAATTCCTCTCTGCATTTGTCAGTTTCTTGGAGAAGAATGCTAATGGTTGCAGATTATTGTCCTTGATTTGTTGCAAGGATGCACCAATAGCATAATCTGAGGCATCTACCATTAAAATGAGTGGTAAATTTGAAGATGGATGAGCTAGAAGTGCTGAATCGGCCAAGCAATTTTTTAGGTCATTAAAGGCTTGTCGAAGGTTTTCTGTCCAATTAATTTTTCTGTTGTCATTTTTCTTAGTCCCGTGGAGAAGGTTCAAAAGCTCTGCTTGTTTACTGGCTGAATTTGGCAGTGCTCTTCGGTAAAAGTTAATGAGGCCAAGAAACCGGCGCAGTTCCTTTACTGTTGTGGGTAGCGGATAGTCAACAATGGTTTGTACTCGCTCTGGTAGTGGTCTGATTCCTTCTGCAGGTATCACATATCCCAGGAGAGGTACTTCTGTTGAACTGAAAATGCACTTGTTCAGATTGATTCTGATGTTGAACGTACTGAGTCGTTCGAAAAGCATTTGAAGATGCTTCTTGTGCTCTTCTTCATCTTGTGATGCCACTAGGATGTCATCTATATAACAGTACACGAAATCGAGGTCTCTGAGTATACTGTCGATATATCTTTGAAACGTTTGAGCCGCATTACGGAGTCCAAATGGGGTACGCAAAAATTCGAACAAACCAAATGGAGTTATCACTGCTGTCTTAGGTACATCGTCCGGATGTACAGGGATGTGATGATAAGCTCTGATCAGATCTATGTTTGAAATTATTCGTTTTCCATGTAGTTGGCTGTAAAAATCTTGAAGGTTAGGAATAGGATACCTGTCAGGCTTGGTGATGTTGTTGAGAGCACGGTAGTCTCCGCAAGGTCTCCAGGATCCGTCTTTCTTGGGAACTAAGTGGAGGGGACTTGCCCAGGCGCTCTTTGATGGCTGGCAGATTTTCATATCGATCATTTGTTGGAACTCTGCTTTAGCTGCTTTGAGTTTATCTGGTGGTAGTCGTCGTGCCTTTGCTGCTACAGGATGTCCTTCTGTGACAATGGTATGATAAACAGAGGTATCTGGGATGTCGAAATGGACGTTTTCATGGAGCAAGTTGGGAAATTTCTTTAGAATGTCAGCATGTTTTTGATCTGGTGGCATTAGATAAACTGTTTCTATGCCCGAGACTTTAATCAATGTGCCAGGTGTCTCTGCTGATGTTAATGGGTCAATGAGTCGCCTGTTCTTTAGATCTACGATAAGGTTGTAATGGTGAATGAAGTCGGCTCCAATAATCGGTGATTGCACATCTGCAATTACGAATTTCCATGTGAAATTGCGCCGTAAACCCAAACTGAGTACTAGTAGACGCTCTCCGTAAATGTTAATACCAGTGCCGTTTGCTGCATAAAGTTTACGATCTGTCTTTTTTGGGCGATCACTATCCGAAGGCGGAATCACAGAAATATCAGCTCCGGTATCGACCAGGAAACGACTTCCGCTACTTCCGTCTGTGAGAAATAGGCGGCGTGAAAAATGACTCCGATCACCTGCCGCCGCTAGTGTGGAGCGTTTTAGTTTGACTGCATGTTAGAATTCTGAGCGGAAGGTGGTTGATATGAGCATGGGCTTTGGCATTTCTTTGCCCTGCTGCGATATTTAAAGTGATACCAACATAGTGCTCTAATAAGATTAAAAGAATGGACTGATCGGGACCTGTCTCGTGACCTGCTTGGTAAGGAACGAGATGATCGTGAGCTACTTCTTGAAGAACGTGACAACGTTTTCAATTCATTGATTTTCAGTGATAATTCAGCGATCTGCATTTCTAGTCTTGAGATACGATCGTTACTGACATCATTTATTTTATCGACTGCAATGGTGGATGGTGCCTGCGCGGTTTGAGCACAAACATTTAACCTCAGTTGTGAAATTTCAACAATTTTGTCAGCCATAGTGGCTATGGTGTCCAGATTATCTTTACTCGTAGCTAATATAGAACGTGCGGTAACAGGAAGCCTCTGCATAAATATGGTTTTCAAGAAATCGTCATTGACTTGCGTACCGGCTAAAGTTCGCATCTCACGCAAGAGTTGAGTTGGCTTGCGATATTCTAATTCTGTTAATAATTTCGTCACTTTCCTATTCTCTGAATCTTCAAATTCCTGAATTAGTCGTGCTTTAAGCTCTGTGAACGGAGTGGTAGATAGTGGTCGAGATAAAAAGTCGGAAATTAATTCTACAATATCTGCTTCTAATGACGCAACAACATGATTAAATTTCGTGGTTTCGTTAGTGATACCCAACATAGTAAACTGTGTTTCAACTTGAAGAAACCATACCTTTATGTTTTTCTTCCAGATGGGTGGAATCTTCACTGAAATGCGAGCAATACCCGCTTCGTTCCATACTGTTGTTGGCGGTGGATTTGTTTCGTTGCTGGCATCGGTCATTTTCACACTTGACTAACCACAAAATGTGTTCCGCGCCGTATTTTAATATCACGTCGGGGTCACCAATGTAGTTATTGATGATGATTATGTACTTGAATAATAGAACAGGGATGGTGTATTAATGTGTTTAATTAACACTCCAACTATCGTGGGGACGAAAGAAAAAATATGAATAATAATCAGAGAGAATAAAGATAATATAAAAAGCACAGAACATCAATATATAAAAGTCTTCGAAACACAAACAAAGTTCTACGAGTTTATAACACATATATGAGTTTATACACACATATTGATACGAGAGGCCGCCACAAGATAATTGATATAAGAGGTATGCTCTACCGAATTTTGTTGTTTTTCTTAAAAAAGCAACTGGCGCTCAAACAAATGTTATTTATATTGTGTGGAAGATATGAAGGTATAAGAGTAGTGGTTGGAGTAGCCACAAGGTGGAGGCTAATGAAAAGTAGCATTGCCTAGACTGTGTTCCTTAGTGAATTGGACGTATTATGTTGAGTAATGTATTTTGATGTAAGTGCATAAGCGTTAGAGGATAAGCACAGGACACTGAGGTGCAAGAAAAGTGCTAAAGATTGATAGATAACGATATCATGTTTCTTTTTCACTACACCATGTTCCTTGTTAAGTGCTTATGTATATATTGCAAATTAATGTATAAGTGTATAAGCAAAAATAAATCGTAAAAAAATTCTTCGGTGTCGTAGGAACCGATTCTCGCGATTCCAAGCGTCATTCGCGCACATCACTATAGTAGAACGCAGCCCGGAAGGCGGTTTCGTTGCGCAGAGAGAGACAGAAGTATGAGGTGCGGTGATGCCAATTTGCCTACACATAACAGCATGTATGGGTAAACATTTTTTCATCCAGTTATATCTTTAATTCCAAAGATATTTTTTGTGAGCTTAAAAGTTTCCTGAAAGTCAAAATCAATTTTTAACATCAAACCCCGAGAAAGTGTTGAGGGAAATTTTCGAGATATTAAGGATGGTAAATGTAAGGTGAGAGAAGTGAAAGGCGAAGGGCAGAAAGCATAACAGCATGCATGTGTAAACATTTTTTCATCCAGTTATATCTTGAATTCCAAAGCGATGACCTATATTTTTCGTGGGCTTAAACGTTTCCTAAAAGTCCAAATTAATTTTTAACATCAAAACCCGCGAACGTGTTAAGGAAAATTTTCGAGATATAAAGGAAGGTAAATGGACGGTCCAGTTTCAATGCCTTAGGATATTCGCCGTTTTTATACATATCAAATATTGTTTGAACGCAGAACATTTTTATTGAAATCATGGAGGACCGTCACTGGCTTCTTCCTCTAAGGGTTCTTCTCTGGCGACCTGAACACCGCATTATTTTTATTTCCGAAGCTTGTTTTATCCTCTGTATTGTTCGCAGGCCGATACCACACGCGAGTGCTGTCTTCTTTTGAAGTGTGGCAACATGGCGTTCCTCGCCTTCTCCGCCTATGAACGCCTGCTGCTGCATGCTTACAAAATACAAATACACTTTAAATACTATTTCCCTCGCCTGTCGACGGAATATTCGTCTTTTTGCTCTTCCTGGATCTATTGTTCACACGCAAATAGTTCCCTAAATTCGTTGATTATGATATTTACAAATAATACTCGAAACATTCACTCGTGACCCGCACAAACAGGCACCTCTTACTGAAATGATACTATTGGCTCAGCGGAAAGCACGTCATACTACAAAGCGCGCGAATGTTACTGCGCAACCCTCTTCAAACCGCCTTCCGGGCTGCGTTCTACTCTAGTTGTCTGTTCCGAGCAGCCGAACGAGAAGGAAGCTGGAAGTAATAATTGCTGTCTCACTCAGATCAAAATGGCGGTCAAACGCCTCACGGCAGTGAGCCGTTGGCTCACTCGTGATAACGGGTAACTTCGTTATGGACTCAATCGTCTAATATTTTGTGTCGGCACGTTCTCAGAGAGGGAATATTCATTTGTCACCACGTAACATGTAATCTTTGGACAGTTCCCAGCAATTGATGTAAGTTGTATCTGATTGAATCTCATCTGAACTTCAGTAATTACTCACCAAATGGTGTTTGAAATTCAACATTAATGTTAAGAGATGCGCATATTGTTATCATGTGCAACTGTGCAATGTCTCGTAATGTATTTTCATTCCTGCCAGAGTGATTTAGAGGTGCAAATAATGGTACAACGCGTGTCGTGAAATTAGGCCTAAAATGTAAATATAATTTCAGCGACTGTTTTGAATCAAATATTCGGGTATTGCAAATTTTGGAATGTACAGTAATCGGTGTGTCATCTAAGTAATTCTACAGACCGTTTGGCTGGTTACACAGTTGTAAATTTCATTTTTATGTTTCTCTCGCAGTGTGCGTGTAGCAGGTATGTTACTGAAGGAAAATGCGTTCACAAACGTTTATTTATTAAATGCAACTTTCTTGTGGAGCCTTGGGCCCATTTAATTAGGAAGATATTATTAACACTAGAAAAAGTTTGTTCTATATTTATTCCACGTAAGTTTAAAAAAATACGTAAGATGAGGCCGAATATTTAAATCGTTTTAGAAGATATTTGTGATGACTTAATTTGTCGTTGTTGAGGGATTGTGTTTCCTTATCTCCCTCTTGGTTGACGCATCCTTATCTCTTTTATCTGTCAGTTAAGCTATTGTTGTTGTATGGTGTCACGTAACTTGCAGACGGCGTTCTCTTTTAAACGTGGAACGTACAGATTTGGTTTGCTCTTCCTTACGAAAGATTATTCAGTACATTATATCTGGCAGATGCGGAAGTGTCTTGTTATGCTACATTAATGTGAAATTTGTGTTTCATTTTCTCTGATTTTGTGGATTTTGCCGAAGTTAGAGATTTCTTCGTGGGGATTTTGGGACTGATGTCCAATTTTAAATATCCCGGATGATTTATCCAAATTTTAAGTTGTAAATTTAATTTTAAGGTGAACTGACCAGTGCTTATATTATTTATAAAAGGGATCACAGATATAGAATTTCAATTCACAGATTTTATGTCTCAATTCATAGATTTTAAGTCTTAGTTCTGTGTTTCTGTACCACCATAATTCTAATAAATATCTTCGATTGTACTGTAATTTTTATTTTTGCATTTTATGCCAAAGTTCCTAAGTTTATGCTCCTTTCAATGAATTAATTCTTTAATTTTATTATTTTTCCCCATAATTCGATTTTTAATTCATTACATTTAAAAAAATTAATTTACGAAGCTGGAGTTTGTAGAAATGTTCGGAGCAAGATTAAACCTTATTAACCAGTCTACAGTTTAATTTCTACAATTAGTGGTGTAATGAGAATTATATTTAATGCTGGTGTTTTTAATTTTTTTTATTTATTTGTATCAATTAATTAAATTAATTTCAATGAATATTAAATTTTCACGACCGCATTGTAATCGAAACCGACTTTCAACCTATTAGGTCGTGTTACGTACATTTAGTACGTGTTGAAGAGATGTTAAGTACAGAACAAAAATGGCCAACCAGACACCAGTGGGATCCGAACCCACAACCTCCCGATTTCAATATTCATTGACTTGGCCCTCAACGGGCAACTTAAACGCACTCTACAGTGTGGTGGTAGTAGTACCAGACCTGTAGCTCAGATCCTTTCCAACAGAACAAAGATGGCCTAGGCCACCATAGCTCAATTGGTAGAGCAACCGACGCGAAATCGGGAGGTTGTGGGTTCGGATCCCACTGGTGTCTGGTTAGCCATTTTTGTTCTGTACTTAACATCTCTAGTCCGCCTCTGTGGTGTAGTGGTTAGCGTGATTAGCTGCCACCCCCGGAGGCCCGGGTTTGATTCCCGGCTCTGCCACGAAATTTGAAAAGTGGTACGAGGGCTGGAATGGGGTCCACTCAGCCTCGGGAGGTCAACTGAGTAGAGGTGGGTTCGATTCCCACCTCATCCATCCTGGAAGTGGTTTTCCGTGGTTTCCCACTTCTCCAGGCGAATGCCGGGATGGTACCTAACTTAAGGCCACGGCCGCTTCCTTCCCTCTCCCTTGCCTATCCCTTCCAATCTTCCGATCCCTCCACAAGGCCCCTGTTCAGCATAGCAGGTGAGGCCGCCTGGGCGAGGTACTGGTCATACTCCCCAGTTGTATACCCCGACCAAGAGTCTGAAGCTCCAGGACACTGCCCTTGAGGCGGTAGAGGTGCGATCCCTCGCTAAGTCCGAGGGAAAAACCGAACCTGGAGGGTAAACAGATGATGATGATGATGATGACTTAACATCTCTTCAACACGTACTAAATGTACGTAACACGACCTAATAGGTTGAAAGTCGGTTTCGATTAAATTAATTTTTATTGAAAACTAATTTCCCTAGACTTACTTGTGTATTTCGGCAGTCCCTTATTCTCATGACACGTGTCCTTGTTCACTCATATTTTTGGTGGGTTTTCAGCCCAGCTCAAGCTTCCACGAATTAGCGCTTTGGAGAAACACCTTGATAGTGAGTTTTTTGTGTTTTTGTACTTGTTTTGATGTCATGTTCTGTGATTGTTTTGCTCCTTGTTCTGTAAATTCTTGTTTGGGTTTCTCCGCTAACTCACTCCTGTACCTTACCCAACCAGCTTCCTGGGAAAGCGTATCTCTGACGCTAATACCTGAATATGTGTACTGGGCTGGAGCAGTTGTCATCCTAGAAGTAACGAGAATTCACTCCCTTAAAAAGCCGCAATGTTGAGAACATTTCATTATCCTTAATATTAATATATCCCTCTGTGTTCATCCTGTCATGGACAATCACCCTCGGTCACACACCGAAGAAACAGCCCCAAGCCAACACTCCACCATAATTGAATAACCAGCTTGGCTCTATTCACTCCGGCGTAACCTGTTTGCCGAATAGACGTCACACCCATACTCGTCCATCGGACAGAAATAAAGCGAAAAGAACCGATTTTTACTGTTCCAGTGTCCATTTGGAGAATATGTGCCGCTGATCTTACGGAATATCCGAGTTGGTTGTCTTCTGTACATAATTTTTAAATGGAAGCAGATACTCCTGTTGCTGCGGAAACTCCTTTCGAATTGGCCCTCTTTTTGATCATTTCACGTTTCTATCGGTCGTCCATAATGTGGACCATAGGCAAAATCTCCACCCACCTTCCCCTTACGCAGTTCGACTTCTACTGTTGACTTGTGTCTGTTTACCTTCACTACAACCACCCTACTAGCCAGCCCACAATAATCCAATATCGAAGTCCGATAGCTCTGTACCTCGTGCCAACTCCTTGCCAAATGGTTCTCGTACGTGCTGAATCATATGTCGGACACACAAGTTAACTGACGTACTAAATCGCCAACCATCATTGGTGCCCAATTACTTTTGGTAGATAGTGCATTAATTTATGTATTATATATTTATTTATTGTCTATTTATTTATTTACTTTTTGACTGTCTTCTGCCCGATACGATGCCATTCGTCACTTGCTGAAGTTATCATAAACTTACTTGTAAATGGATTTATATTGTATTGACTATTTAACGAATCTTTAATTTCGTCCAACCAGACTTACGTCGGACGACTTTGTCACGAAGACCCTGGGGACAGACTATCACATATCCCAACCCGAAATTTTCTCCGTCTTTTTCCGTTACCATTGTTAACCTTTCTCCAGTGATCCTCACCATTGTTTCTCATTGGTCCAACAATGAATATTGGTGTGCGACTGCAAATTCTGTTCTAATCCCGATTGTATGTGTTATAGGGTCCCCACTGAATCGTAAGAGGAAATCGCATCTGCTCTACCAAGGAAGGGCCTAAAAGTGTCATGGCGCCAGTACTCCCTTGCCTCGTCCCGCTGCTATTAGTGCCTATTATTTCAACCGCAAGTGCCGCACATGATGCTGCAGTCCCTCTAGCAGCTTTAGCAGATCTTCCGTCGTTTGTGTATCATCAATTTGGACTCAACTTCAGTGATCAGTGGAGGAAGTGTATTGAGGATGGTTCAGATAAGTGCCCCTGGTATGATTCCGTTGGAAAACAGGGCCCGTGCCAAAAAGGAGAATTGTATTTGTACAATAGGAGAGACGTACTGCGTTCGAATAGTTCGTTAGAACCTGTCTGCCAACCACCTCCTTGTCCGGACAACTACGATTTATTCGGTCCAGATAAAAAATGTTACAGTGGACATGACCTTCTATTTGCAATTTGTTCTTTGAGTCTGTCGCTGAGGATGAATCTCTTTGGAGAAATCTTTTGCAGTTGTCATCCCTGGCAGGCTACCTTGTTGGGTAGCAAGAAGAAAGTGTGCCATGATCTGTATACCCAGGGTCCTTGCACCAGAGGGTCAGTATTTGTACCAGTATATGATCTTGTGAATTTCGGTCAAGGCCAATGCTTACCGTTTCCCTGTGCTGGGGAATATGATAGAAATATAGAATTTCAGTTGCCGAATGGAGGGACGGAATGCACGGAATATGGTCTTTGCGATAAATATCATTTTCCTTCTGCAGAATACCTCGATAGTGTGTTGCCAGGTGTGCAACATTTTAAGTGTGAGACAATACGGGTTCTTGATGCATTCCACTTCGCATCGAGTGAGCGTTGTGTAGAAAATGACGAGGGCCTGTGTGTATTTAGCCTCAAGAACAAGCCTGTTGAAGCACACCCTTTGTATTGTGCCCTTCTAAGGCACCAAATGCGGTGATCTCTTCTCTCTTCTATGCGCCGGCTGCTCCTGTAATAAATGACATATAACACATACTCACCGCTGCATGTAGACTCTTCATTCTCAGTCGTGCCCGTTCGATATCCCCGGTGAGGCCACCTGCTGATTGAGGAGTGAGGGAATGAAAAGAAGGGGGGTAAACTAACTAAAAAATGACGGTACCCAAGACTGAATTAAAGTTTAAAATAAAAGACTAATTTATTCAAATAAAATGCTGAATGCTGAAAATGAAACGTAAATTGAACTAGTGAAAACGTAAACAAAATGAAAAATAAATGACTAATAAAATATTAAAGATTGAAGGTCTGCCTTCCAAAATAATCATAACTGCCTGAATAAACTGACTGAAGGTCAAACACCTTAATTAAATATTCCAGACTATCTTGACACTGTCTTCAAGTTAATAAAATGACTCTGTTAAAACTCTGGTCAGAAAAACCACCTACTTGAAATACAAAAAATTACATTACGGAGAAAATATCTCTCAAATATTCAAATTAATAAATTTAACATAGTTGACTCACAACAAAGTAAATTAAATTCTGTTACGTCGATCAATCCACTGACTTATAAGAGTTATAAATGTTTATCACATGGCTCATTTGGGAAAAATACCCAAATTTACATAATCTTGGACTGCATTAAGCAAGTGTATCACTTAAGGAAATAGTTCTTAGAAAACGGAACCAAACAACCATGAACATCACTTCATTTCCTACATGACCATCGTCTTATTCAAATACCTCCTGGTTAAACAAAATCAAATATTGACACATCACTCTGAGTGTATCCAACCACTCATTTAAAATTTACTCTTCATTTACGTGTCTGTGATAGACTGGACTTCTAAAATATAAGCAGAAATTTAGGCCAAGTGCCTGATGTTAACATTATCGAATGATAGCGATCCTTGTACATTAAAATTTCTATTGACTTTGCCGCTAACTGCATTTCATCATTAATTCATATTTGTGGTATCACCACTAGATGGAGGCAGATACCATCTTATTTACCATTTATTGCGGCAGTTTTATACAATTGGTTCATTTAAAGATCGCTTCATTCCAAATAAAAATGTAGTGGATTTTAAAAGAAAGTTTGGTAATTACTCAAGGTGCCTGGTATGAGCATACCACTACTATTTCGACCGTGACATAATCGATGACCCAAATAAACCTAACATCTGAAATGGTATTTACATCATTACTTTAATTAACGGAGAAACACTGCTCCGAAGTGAACACAGAAATCAAAACAAACTAGCCTAGCTGCACTGATCTATTTACAACAATAAAATATAAATAATTCACATACGCTTGCGTCCTACAAATATACGGTAAAAGTACAATCAGAAAGGAAAACAAATAAACAACTGGATCCCACCATCGCGGCCTATTGGAAAATTAAATAAGGATAGAAATGCGCAAAAACAAACACGGAGTTACCAGAAAAAATATACCCCGCTGCGAATAGCAAAATATTGCGAATTTGACGGCAATCCCAAATTTCAGACGACAAATGTCTGGACATAAAATTATTTAACCTTGATGGAAAAATTACTGTTATTTCACGTCAATCCGTGATCCTACATAAATATTCAAAACACATTGATTCGTCTCTCTGCTCACATTGTACTCTGGCTAGCATTATTTGTCGAGCATCTATTCTCCCTGGAATTATTTAAACAAATACAGGCTCCTGCCTGTAGTATCATAACCCATGTCGTAACACATTTAACGCACGTGGTTAAATTCTTCATTCCACAATTCTTATTTATTCATTTATTCGCGACGTCATTATTATTCATATTCTCACAGTACAGCCTCGCTCGTATCCGGCGGGCAAAAATATCTGTCGTGCACATTACGACTTCTTATGTAAATTCAAGACATGGTTCAAATATCATGTTTCCATCATCAACGTAGATCATCAGGGATATTCATCATCTAGCTCGAATCTCTCGATCATTCACTGTTAACACATCACAAAAATCACAGAGCTGACTCATCAATGGCGCTCATAGTTACTATATAAAAAAAACAAGTGACGAGATTGCCTCTCAAAACACAAATGTTGAAATGTGCGCAACCGCAACTACAGAAATAAATATCCGCGTCTACCCAAAAATCGTCGCAAAAATACGCGGGATAAAAACAAATCGAAACCGGTCATCTGAAGGATGATTCCGCAACATAAAACACTCTGAAATGCGCAAAATAGTGAAAAAAATAAACCTTGAAAAACATCGCGGCGGTGTCCATAACATCACAACTCCAACAAAAGACAAAATATAACTCAAAAACCATCGATCTAAAATCATGATGAAATAATAATAATAAACTGACATTACACTCGTAGATCAAAATCATAGCTGCCTAACTGTCAGAATGACATACTACAGAAAATCAACCATAAAATACACGCAAACAAACATCTACTTAGACAAAGCGCACAAAATAAGCCTATCTGAAAGTGCAACAGAAACATTATTGTTATTATTATTATTATTATAATAATTATTATTATTATTATTATCAGAATTATAAAACTGTGAATTATTTACAACCCTACTTAGTACTCTAAACTACACTGATCATCGATTTTGCCACGGTCCTACATATTATTTACATTATAATGATGCTCATACCTGATGGTGGAGGAAGCAGGTCGGTTCACCCACCGGCCCCCGTCATGGTGAAATTAGAATTCCATCTTCAAGCTGATGTGGTATTCCAAATTTATACACACGCAAATTTGACACATTCTTGCCATGCCGTGACACACGATTATTCTTAGCATAAAACACTCGTATTTCTCTCACTCCAATGAAAGTTTAGAAGAAATGCCACTGCCTGTTGTGTAGACGGATGGTCTCCTCGCTATCTATCTGCAAGATCACCTGGTGGCCTGGTCGCCGATCCCTCAGCTTTGTTTACCTTACAGCTTATAGTACATTAACCCTACTGGGGCATAACTGTTCCGTCAAGTTTTTGCTATTGCGGTCTGCATTGAAGAAAGTCAAACACCTTCCCGGCTGTCTTACTAGTTTCTGCCCATAACATCTCGCTTGCCAAACAGTTTATTGAATGGTAGAAACAAGCTAAATATACAGTTTCTGTTGTGGAGAAAATTTTATACTGATCTCACAAATAACGCTCCCCGCTGGTTAGAAATGTTGTTATGTCTATGCTGGAAAACATGGACTTGTTTCCCTCGACTAGTAATGTGAGCTCATTTAAGTTTAGAGTGTAATTCTTGCCTGCACTCCCTGCCTTTACAGTAAATGTCTGTGAAAGTGTTCATTTCCTGAAATGCATATTCTCCCAAGTAAATAATACCAGGCTTTCTAAAAATGCCTCCAAGTGTCTAATCGCTTTCTTACCAGCCAAAATAAAACTGACTAAAAATGCATTATGCTGACACACTCTGTCACTCTGTCAAAACGTAGATTCACTGAGAATACTGAAGTATCACTAAAAGTACTCAAGACAATAACTGAGAAATAGAAAACACTGAGAACGACTGCGAACTTGGAATGACTGAGTAAGACTCAAGACACTGAGAAGTAACTGAGAGTTGATTCACACTGAGAAATACTGAGAGTTCGACCCTGTGGTCGCTGGGTTTTTATAAAAATTTCTCCCACCACCTGGAAAATAGTTCCGTGGAAGGGATGTGGCGTAATGATCTAGTCCTTGGGAGCGCTTTCTCGTACATCCGTAGGTTATGGTTTTCACAATTTGTACTCAAAACTTCCTAAATTCTGTCCGACTCACATGTGATATTGCGCCGTGGGAAATGATCATAGGATAATCCACACGATGATGCGCGTCCCTGGTGTTATTTTCTTCCGGGGGATGGCCTCGTTCCGCCATGCTGACTCCTCATTCCGGGTCCCATTCCTCCTCCGTTTGAAGTTGAATTTTATTAATTAGGCACTGATTAACCACGGATTGACACTGATAATTCACCAAATATTATAAAGCAGTTAGGACACTGTTTTTCACTACCACCTCGGGCTTCAGATCACGAGATACTGTTAGTAGATCTCCCGGTATGACAGCTCATTCAAATTTAGAATATTCTGATTGGCTGAGACTTTCGCGCTCTTCCAAACGTGGTGCATTCGCTTCCTCCCACGAATTGGCGGTTACAGTCGTTGGTCCTCTATTGTCCTAGCTAAATAGGTCAGGCTTCACCGCGTGCTTTTCTTGTGAGAGCGGACAGCAAGTGACCACTCCCAGGCGGTGTCATAAAATTTATTTGAAGGGTGGTTTACAATCTGGTCGTGTCTAGAGAAAAGTTCCATGGATTCTCTCGCCGTCAGGCTGGCGCCAGAAATTTCCTTTGTGACTGCTAGTTTCACAGCCTCACTGTGGTATCTCATATGTGAAATATTCAATTTAATTATGAATTAAATTAGGCAAATTCGCTTATGGGTGCAATGCCCCCTTACGCCGTTAGAAATCTTACGCGATAGTGGAAGATTTCTCGATTCAACCAATGATATTCTAGACATACTTGCAGCCATAAGCGAATGTATACTCCTAACTACGAAGTATACCTCTGCTTATGTCTGAGTTTTCCTCTGATTTCTCTCTCTAAAAGTTTGTTCTCTTTCTCGAGGTCATCTGCAATCTGTTTCATGACTGCTAGTATCTCGGCTGAGCTCTGTTCGCATTCCGGACAATTCTCTTCTGTCTGTTGATCTGTCTCAATCTCGAAATGACTGTCGTCTCCTGGGTTCGTTGATAGGGTTTCCTGGTCATCTTCTTCTTCTGCTTCGGTACATGGGTCATCATCATCATCTTCTTCTTCTGCTTCGGTACATGGGTCATCCTCATCATCTTCTCCTTCCGTGCCGGAACTTGCGTCTTCTCCTGCGTTTGAGCTCCTTGGTTTTTCCACGAGGTTCACTTGAGCTGCGCCTGGTGCTATTCTGTATTCTTTAAGATTTGCCGCATTCATGATCATTTCGTTTTCTCCATCTACACTTCTTATTCTATATGCATTGTTTTGCAGATCCTGGACAATGCGGTAAGGACCGATGTACAATGGTGCGAATTTTGCGTAATACTTCCTTTCAGGATCGGAGATGGCTGGTCTACGGATCAATACCATTTCACCTTCCCTTAATGGCTTGCGGTATTTCTTTCTACGAACTCTCCTCAGCCTGCGGTCAGCTTGCTCTCTTAAGTGCTCCCGTACCTGCTGTGTACATAGTTCCGGAGATAATTGCGGTTCAGGCGGACAGTTGACGACTGGGCTCCACGTCCTGGCTGGTTGTAAGCCATTGTGCACTGTGGCCGGGATTTTCGCTGTTGCTTCATGGACAGTATTATTTATGCAGTCAGTGATCAATGGGAGAATATCGACCCATCGCCAATGTTGTTCTGGGATATAAATTCTGCTGAATTTTGCGATGACTTTCATTACTCTTTCTGCCGGGTTCGACTCTGGGTGACGTGTTGAACTCAGAATATGCTGTATTCCTAATTGCCTTAAACCTGTTTTAAACTCAGCGGAGGTGAACTGTGTTCCGTGATCTGTCAATAATTTCTCCGGTTTTCCCATGGCCGGAATTATTTCTCTATTAATGCATCTTAAAACTGACCTAGTATTTGCCTTTTGCATTGGAGACAGGTTTGTAAATTTGGAAAATACATCCATTGTGACTAATATGAACTGGTTTCCTCTCCGTGATTTCGGGATTTTTCCATAAATATCCATCGCGAATAATTCACGGGGCTTTGACGGTAGAATGGGAATTGGTTTCTGTTTTAAAAGGTAGGAGTTCGCCTTGACACGCTGGCAAGTGTCGCATGTAATTATAGCATCCCTGACAGTTTTCCTTAGGTCTTTCCAGGTGAAAGTTTCCTGAATTGTGGCGACGGTCTTATCAATACCTCCATGCCCAATAACACGGTGTACATGCCATATTAGCTCTTCCTGTAATTCTTTCGGGACGACAATCTTTAATTTAGTATGATCCTTATCTGCATATTTCAACAATTGATTATTTAACAACCTGTATTCTTGTGCGGCCTTGTGAATTTCGTCATAACGAGGGTCTCCTTGTTGAATTGCTCCTTGGAAATACTGGATAATCGGCTGTAAGATTGGATCAGCCTGTTGAAAGGTTGTTAACTGGCTCAGTCGGAGTAGTACATTTCGGTCTTCCTGTGTTAAGTCCACATAATTTACCTGCTCTTCACGTTTATTTGGGTTCCTACTTAAGGCGTCTGCTAGAATGTTTGCCTTGCCGGTACAGTGTTCAATGGTAAAATTAAATTGCTGCACGAACAGTGACCATCTAGTAATTCTGTCAGATGAAACAGCTGATTTTAACATGAACGTTAAAGCTTTATGGTCAGTTCTTATGACGATTGGAAACCCATAAATAACTTTCCGCCAGTGCTGTAGGGCTTGGACTATAGCTAGCATTTCCAGCTCTGTAGTTGTGTAGTTCCGTTCGTGCGACCTCAATTTTCTACTATAAAAGCCTAAATAGTCCTTGGTTTTGCATTCATTGTCCTGTTCCTGGAATAAGACTGCACCTATGCCCACTTTAGATGCGTCTGTCTGAAGGATAAATGGCCTGTTAAAATCGGGATACGCTAATTGTATACTCCTGGCTAACAGTTCTTTAGTACATGTGAACGCTGTCTCTGCTTCCTGTGTCCATTTCCATCTGTTATTTTTACATAGCAGGTCTTGTAGTGGTGCTACGACTTCGGTGAAATTTTTACAGTGTTCTCTAAAGAATTGACACATACCAAGGAATTGTCGAATATGTTTCACCTTGGTAGGTCTAGGGAAATTACTTATGGCTTCTAACTTTACCGGATTTGGTCGGATTCCCTTGCCGTCTATCACGTGTCCCAGGAATAGGATTTCCGGCTGACAGAAGTGTGATTTCTTGATATTCACCTTGAATCCAGTTTCTATAAGGTTTTTAAACAGTTTACTTAAATTTTGGAGGTTTTCTTCAAAGGTTTTAGTTCCAATTATCATGTCATCGATGTACAAAGTAGTAACTGCTTTGACTTCGTCTGTTAGGTTCCTGTCAAGTGCCCGTATGAGAGCGCTGGAAGAGTTGCGCGTCCCGAACGGAAGTCTTTCAAAGACATAGGTCTGTTGATCAAACATAAACCCTGTTAGTAACTTCGACTTATCATGCAGAAGGATATGGTGAAATGAACTGGTCAGGTCTACACCTGTGAAAACTTCCATGTCTCTAAATCGACGAATTGCGTCCTTAATAGGCATGGCTTGATCATTCTCCGGGATTAATTTGGAGTTTAATTGACGAGCATCGAGGCACAGCCTCAGGGAATTGTCGGCTTTCTTTACTATGACAAGGCTGTTCACGTACGGAGTAGGTCGCTTCGAGATGATCCCGTTTTCTTCCATTTGTTTGATAATTTGTTTGACCTCCTCGTGGTATTTCTCCGGCACTGGATACGGCTTACGTTTGTATGGCTCCCAGTCCAAAACATTGAAAACATATGTAAAATTAGGGATGAGGCCTACTTTGGAATCGAACACGGCCTGATGTTCAATTAAGAAGGCTCTCAATTGATCTTTTTGTGCTTTCGTTCCTTTAAACTCTGCAACCTTGTCATTGATTAAATTTTCAATATCTTCTGCAGTATCTACCATAAAAATGTCGGTAAAAATCCCCTCATGGTCCAAAATATTTAACTGTTCATCCCCATGCTCGGCTCCTAAGATATCGTGGAAGTCTCCGTCAGTACTGTCATCTGCTTCGTCCTCGTCAGTTTCCGGATTTATTGCCACCTTGTCGTGACCTCCATTCCTTCGGAATCTCACCACGCCCCCTGCAAGGTCAATGACGGCATGTGTATCCCTTAGAAAATCAGCTCCAAGAATTACGTTATAGTTAACTCTAGCCATTATGATGAATGTATGACTGTAGGTTGAGCTCCCTATTGTCATTTCCAGGTATGTCTGGGACTTACAGGTAGTCACCCTGTCTGGGACGATCCCTTTTATTTTTACTGTCGAGACCGGGATCTCAGGTAGGCTCATTCTCTCTTTCAAATCATTAAACAGATTCCTCGAAATAATGCTGATACTCGCACCAGTATCTAAAAGTCCTAAAATGCTTGTTTCATTAATTTTGACTTTAATCACAGGTAGAGGTAAAATTTGTGGGCTCTCCTGCTTGAATTCATCACTTAATAAGTCCTCAGGCTGCGCTATCCATGAATCCACCTTCGCTACTTCCCACTCTTCATTCTCAATGGTAAAATTTGTGGCTGAGTCAGTGTCTACTGGAGCTACTAATTCGAAATTGAAGTTTTTTTTTTCTAGCACCGGTCCCCTCGTACGTCGGTGCGTTCGGATTGAGTGGTCTGCGGTCCTCGCTTCCTCTCCTTCTTGTTTGCTGGAACTCGAGGCTTTCGGCCCCCGTGATGTCCGGGTTCATGTCTTGGGATTCGATCGCCTGCTTCCACTGATCGCGCTGCTGTTTGTTACTCAGGTCATTGATGTATCGGCGCCCCTCTTGATACCTCGGGTCCGAGTTCCTATCTCGCTGGTAATTCCTTCTCTCATTCCATCTCCTTTCAGGATCGCGATAGTAAGGTCTATCTCTTCCTCGCTCTTCCCATCGCCTTCTGTCACGTGAGAGGTACCTCCTTTGGTACGGCTGCCTGTCTTGGTAGCGCGGTCGCCTGTCTGGGTAGTTAGGTTTTCTAAACCACGGACGTTGGATTTCTTCCTCCTGGCGTCTCGTGTTCGTCTCTCGCCGCGATACAGCGCCTGAATTCGGGCCGTTTACCTGCGCATTGCCTCGTACATTTTCATTGGTGGCCTTAGCTAGGTAAGCCCTATGTTCCTGCGTTTGCCTGGTCACTCTCTGCGGTACATTATTAGTGGATGTAGCGTCTAGCTCCCTTAGAATAGCCTCAACTTGGGTTGGATCATCGACCCTCGCTGTAATGAGCATTCTCTGCACGTCCGACGGAAATTGTTTGATTATCGTCTGAACGATCTCTGCGTCAGATACTGGAGAATCTAACTGTCTCAGTTTGACGAGCTGTGTTAGAAAGAAGTCTAAGTATCGTGTGGGCTGTGTCGACATGTACTTGCGAGTGTACAAGTCCATTCGGAGTGCTTGTTGTGTGGATAAGGACCAGTACCTTTCGAGAAAAGCCTTCTCGAAATCTGCGAACGTCTTAAAAGTATCTACGAAACCGTAGTACCAGGTCTTCGCCTGTCCTTCGAGATATTTTTCTACTATGCGTAGTTTCTTTTCTTCAGGGGCTTTAATGTCTTGGAAATACTGTTTCAACTCCCTAAGATAGACTTTTGGTGTTATTTGTGACGTTCCACTGAATTTCTTCGGCTGATCGTCACTCGTACGCACGATGTTTATGATTTGCGTGAAAGCTTCAGTTCTTTGCGTACTTTCGGGCATTGTCCTCTCCATGTTAAATATTTGGGTTATCGGCTCGGTCTGTGTCGGCTCGTGCTGCGGCTGTATCCTAATCTCTCTGGCTACCTGGGACTCGGCTTGTCTGTCGACTAGCATTTTGACCAAGGTCGACAAGTTTTCGCTCTGGGTCTTAATTGCCTGGATTTTTCCCTCTATGACCTCGTTAACTTCCTGTCTTACTGACTGCTCGCTGAGTGTAATCGCACCCTCAGTTTCTGCGATCTTTTCTGACAGTTCGGTTAACCTCTTGGTAATATCCTGGGTCTCCGACTTTAAGGTCATGATTTCGTGGCTCGTTTTCTCCTGCGTCTCTCCGATCTGTACGCATACTCTATCCATTTCTTTCCTATTCTCGTCCTCAATTTTATCTATCCGCTCCTCCAAGAGTATCATACCTCGAGCTAAGTCCTTGCCTTGATCTTGCACCATTTCCCTGGTTTCCCTCATACTTTCCTCAACAGTCGCGCTGTGGCTGTCTAACTGTTCTTGTATTTGTACTTGTGCATCGGCTAACTTCTTTATTTCTCCCATCGTCTCCTGCCTGTTTGCATTACACGCCTGCATGAGTTTATCCTGGTTTTCCCGTAACTCTTTTTTCAGTTCGACCTGGCTTTTTATGAACTTCTCCTCGAGTTTTATTTCATACTGTTTAAATTCTTCCAAGACCTGCCCGTGTACTGCCTCTACTTTATTCGCAAGTTCGGCTTGGCTACTCTCAATCTTATTTACAAGTTCTACCTGGCTGGATTTAAATTCGTCAGCTAATCCTGTTTGGCTACTTTCTACCTTGTTTATAAGTTCAGCCTGACTGGATTTCAGTTCGTCAGCTAATTCTGTTTGGTTAGTTTCTATCTTATTCGACAGTTCGGCCTGACTTGATTTCAACTCACTAGTTGTTACACTTAAATCGTTAATGGTTTTAATCAACCTGTCCCACTGCTCCTGGCTAATCGACATTTTATATGCTGAGAGAATACGACTGAGACCTTCAGGTTCCCCAACATACTTCCATCACATGCAAGACACAGTAATCACCAATACAAAACAATTTTATCCTAAATTTGGATAAAATCATACAAAACATATCATTTATAATTAATACCACTACTTGTCAAACAGTACTATCACAGCATTCATATTTATCAACACTCAGTAAATCTATGTTCATGGCTGTCAGTCTGGGTACAAAATAAATAAATGTAAAGTGCAAAGTCCCGGGGATAAGCAAATTAGCCCCTAAAGGTGGGCGACACGCTTTTCACTCCTCACTCCGGCCCCTGTGCCCTTCTAAGGCACCAAATGCGGTGATCTCTTCTCTCTTCTATGCGCCGGCTGCTCCTGTAATAAATGACATATAACACATACTCACCGCTGCATGTAGACTCTTCATTCTCAGTCGTGCCCGTTCGATATCCCCGGTGAGGCCACCTGCTGATTGAGGAGTGAGGGAATGAAAAGAAGGGGGGTAAACTAACTAAAAAATGACGGTACCCAAGACTGAATTAAAGTTTAAAATAAAAGACTAATTTATTCAAATAAAATGCTGAATGCTGAAAATGAAACGTAAATTGAACTAGTGAAAACGTAAACAAAATGAAAAATAAATGACTAATAAAATATTAAAGATTGAAGGTCTGCCTTCCAAAATAATCATAACTGCCTGAATAAACTGACTGAAGGTCAAACACCTTAATTAAATATTCCAGACTATCTTGACACTGTCTTCAAGTTAATAAAATGACTCTGTTAAAACTCTGGTCAGAAAAACCACCTACTTGAAATACAAAAAATTACATTACGGAGAAAATATCTCTCAAATATTCAAATTAATAAATTTAACATAGTTGACTCACAACAAAGTAAATTAAATTCTGTTACGTCGATCAATCCACTGACTTATAAGAGTTATAAATGTTTATCACATGGCTCATTTGGGAAAAATACCCAAATTTACATAATCTTGGACTGCATTAAGCAAGTGTATCACTTAAGGAAATAGTTCTTAGAAAACGGAACCAAACAACCATGAACATCACTTCATTTCCTACATGACCATCGTCTTATTCAAATACCTCCTGGTTAAACAAAATCAAATATTGACACATCACTCTGAGTGTATCCAACCACTCATTTAAAATTTACTCTTCATTTACGTGTCTGTGATAGACTGGACTTCTAAAATATAAGCAGAAATTTAGGCCAAGTGCCTGATGTTAACATTATCGAATGATAGCGATCCTTGTACATTAAAATTTCTATTGACTTTGCCGCTAACTGCATTTCATCATTAATTCATATTTGTGGTATCACCACTAGATGGAGGCAGATACCATCTTATTTACCATTTATTGCGGCAGTTTTATACAATTGGTTCATTTAAAGATCGCTTCATTCCAAATAAAAATGTAGTGGATTTTAAAAGAAAGTTTGGTAATTACTCAAGGTGCCTGGTATGAGCATACCACTACTATTTCGACCGTGACATAATCGATGACCCAAATAAACCTAACATCTGAAATGGTATTTACATCATTACTTTAATTAACGGAGAAACACTGCTCCGAAGTGAACACAGAAATCAAAACAAACTAGCCTAGCTGCACTGATCTATTTACAACAATAAAATATAAATAATTCACATACGCTTGCGTCCTACAAATATACGGTAAAAGTACAATCAGAAAGGAAAACAAATAAACAACTGGATCCCACCATCGCGGCCTATTGGAAAATTAAATAAGGATAGAAATGCGCAAAAACAAACACGGAGTTACCAGAAAAAATATACCCCGCTGCGAATAGCAAAATATTGCGAATTTGACGGCAATCCCAAATTTCAGACGACAAATGTCTGGACATAAAATTATTTAACCTTGATGGAAAAATTACTGTTATTTCACGTCAATCCGTGATCCTACATAAATATTCAAAACACATTGATTCGTCTCTCTGCTCACATTGTACTCTGGCTAGCATTATTTGTCGAGCATCTATTCTCCCTGGAATTATTTAAACAAATACAGGCTCCTGCCTGTAGTATCATAACCCATGTCGTAACACATTTAACGCACGTGGTTAAATTCTTCATTCCACAATTCTTATTTATTCATTTATTCGCGACGTCATTATTATTCATATTCTCACAGTACAGCCTCGCTCGTATCCGGCGGGCAAAAATATCTGTCGTGCACATTACGACTTCTTATGTAAATTCAAGACATGGTTCAAATATCATGTTTCCATCATCAACGTAGATCATCAGGGATATTCATCATCTAGCTCGAATCTCTCGATCATTCACTGTTAACACATCACAAAAATCACAGAGCTGACTCATCAATGGCGCTCATAGTTACTATATAAAAAAAACAAGTGACGAGATTGCCTCTCAAAACACAAATGTTGAAATGTGCGCAACCACAACTACAGAAATAAATATCCGCGTCTACCCAAAAATCGTCGCAAAAATACGCGGGATAAAAACAAATCGAAACCGGTCATCTGAAGGATGATCCCGCAACATAAAACACTCTGAAATGCGCAAAATAGTGAAAAAAATAAACCTTGAAAAACATCGCGGCGGTGTCCATAACATCACAACTCCAACAAAAGACAAAATATAACTCAAAAACCATCGATCTAAAATCATGATGAAATAATAATAATAAACTGACATTACACTCGTAGATCAAAATCATAGCTGCCTAACTGTCAGAATGACATACTACAGAAAATCAACCATAAAATACACGCAAACAAACATCTACTTAGACAAAGCGCACAAAATAAGCCTATCTGAAAGTGCAACAGAAACATTATTGTTATTATTATTATTATTATAATTATTATTATTATTATTATTATTATCAGAATTATAAAACTGTGAATTATTTACAACCCTACTTAGTACTCTAAACTACACTGATCATCGATTTTGCCACGGTCCTACATATTATTTACATTATAATGATGCTCATACCTGATGGTGGAGGAAGCAGGTCGGTTCACCCACCGGCCCCCGTCATGGTGAAATTAGAATTCCATCTTCAAGCTGATGTGGTATTCCAAATTTATACACACGCAAATTTGACACATTCTTGCCATGCCGTGACACACGATTATTCTTAGCATAAAACACTCGTATTTCTCTCACTCCAATGAAAGTTTAGAAGAAATGCCACTGCCTGTTGTGTAGACGGATGGTCTCCTCGCTATCTATCTGCAAGATCACCTGGTGGCCTGGTCGCCGATCCCTCAGCTTTGTTTACCTTACAGCTTATAGTACATTAACCCTACTGGGGCATAACTGTTCCGTCAAGTTTTTGCTATTGCGGTCTGCATTGAAGAAAGTCAAACACCTTCCCGGCTGTCTTACTAGTTTCTGCCCATAACATCTCGCTTGCCAAACAGTTTATTGAATGGTAGAAACAAGCTAAATATACAGTTTCTGTTGTGGAGAAAATTTTATACTGATCTCACAAATAACGCTCCCCGCTGGTTAGAAATGTTGTTATGTCTATGCTGGAAAACATGGACTTGTTTCCCTCGACTAGTAATGTGAGCTCATTTAAGTTTAGAGTGTAATTCTTGCCTGCACTCCCTGCCTTTACAGTAAATGTCTGTGAAAGTGTTCATTTCCTGAAATGCATATTCTCCCAAGTAAATAATACCAGGCTTTCTAAAAATGCCTCCAAGTGTCTAATCGCTTTCTTACCAGCCAAAATAAAACTGACTAAAAATGCATTATGCTGACACACTCTGTCACTCTGTCAAAACGTAGATTCACTGAGAATACTGAAGTATCACTAAAAGTACTCAAGACAATAACTGAGAAATAGAAAACACTGAGAACGACTGCGAACTTGGAATGACTGAGTAAGACTCAAGACACTGAGAAGTAACTGAGAGTTGATTCACACTGAGAAATACTGAGAGTTCGACCCTGTGGTCGCTGGGTTTTTATAAAAATTTCTCCCACCACCTGGAAAATAGTTCCGTGGAAGGGATGTGGCGTAATGATCTAGTCCTTGGGAGCGCTTTCTCGTACATCCGTAGGTTATGGTTTTCACAATTTGTACTCAAAACTTCCTAAATTCTGTCCGACTCACATGTGATATTGCGCCGTGGGAAATGATCATAGGATAATCCACACGATGATGCGCGTCCCTGGTGTTATTTTCTTCCGGGGGATGGCCTCGTTCCGCCATGCTGACTCCTCATTCCGGGTCCCATTCCTCCTCCGTTTGAAGTTGAATTTTATTAATTAGGCACTGATTAACCACGGATTGACACTGATAATTCACCAAATATTATAAAGCAGTTAGGACACTGTTTTTCACTACCACCTCGGGCTTCAGATCACGAGATACTGTTAGTAGATCTCCCGGTATGACAGCTCATTCAAATTTAGAATATTCTGATTGGCTGAGACTTTCGCGCTCTTCCAAACGTGGTGCATTCGCTTCCTCCCACGAATTGGCGGTTACAGTCGTTGGTCCTCTATTGTCCTAGCTAAATAGGTCAGGCTTCACCGCGTGCTTTTCTTGTGAGAGCGGACAGCAAGTGACCACTCCCAGGCGGTGTCATAAAATTTATTTGAAGGGTGGTTTACAATCTGGTCGTGTCTAGAGAAAAGTTCCATGGATTCTCTCGCCGTCAGGCTGGCGCCAGAAATTTCCTTTGTGACTGCTAGTTTCACAGCCTCACTGTGGTATCTCATATGTGAAATATTCAATTTAATTATGAATTAAATTAGGCAAATTCGCTTATGGGTGCAGTATCTAGATGAGTCCTGAATCGTTATAGCATGCAATCAAATGAGTATAGATTTCAAAACTCAGCTGGAAATAGGATGGGAAAGAATATCTTTATGTACTGATCTATGTTTATAGCTAGTTAACTTTCTAAATTGGAAATCGATGTAGACTAAATAAAATAAAAAGAGGAATCACAATCCACTAGTAAGAACAAATCATTTACGGACATTTTTGATTAACGATTGTTTGTTTCACACAGTGTTGATTATTGTCAATAAACCGTCTGGATCACAGCCGCAGCCTTTCAGTAGTAGTGGAGCGCATACATTTGCTTCTTAACCCTTGGAATGATGCCAACTGCTGTGGTGTGTGTCACTCGAGTGGATCATGTCACTGCTGTGAGCTAGTGTAGTGGCGTCCTCCGTGCTGAGAGCCAGGTCCTGTTCACTTTGCTTGGAGCTCATTTGTGACATCCAGCAGTGTAAATAACAAAATACAACTTACAGGACACGTGACTTCTCAAGTAACCCTTTCGCTTTGTAACCATGATTATGAGCAGATTGTGTGCTTGTAGATTAGTGAATATTTATTGTGTTACGTGCTGTGTGTAAGCTCCTAAATGGAAACTAATCGACACATTTATCAGTGGCGTATGCTGAGGGCTACCGAGGCTATCGGTGAAGCCCAAGCCTCAAATGAGAATGATGGAAGTCTATAGTACATTATAATGTAAGCATATGGCACATTCTTCCATTTACAAAACTTCAATGCAGTGAGAAAACGTCGCACGTATTTCTGACAGCAAGGCATCGGAGAAAGATATTGCATCCCAGACTCTGCGTCCCTTTCCCCTCGACCCACCTCACGCGGCTTGCTGATGTATGCTCGATAGGTGCAGGAACCGGGGGGATAGGTGTGCTAGGCTTCGGTCCATCAGATCGCCACTGCTTACTAACTAGTGATGGGTCGTTCATGAGCGAACTGACTCTTTTGAACGACTAGGCCGAGAGCTAGCTCTCTCATTGAGAGTCGACTCTTGTAAGAGCTACTAGCCTCCATCCTGCTCCTTGAGAGCTAGTCGTTCAATTACGAGGACTCTTGTATGAGCTAGCTCCGTCCTTGGTCCTAATTACTAACAGCCATGCGTTCCTCATCTTATATACTTCCTCACCTTATATTCGTAGATAAATGATTAGGTGTTCAGCATTGACAGTAGCAGAGGCCAGGACAGTAGTTTCTGAAACAGCTTTGACAACGCAGCAGGCTACTCCGTTGGCTATTGGCTCCAGCCCAAAACTCTTAAAAGGCTTGACATTCACCAAACCAACCATCGAAAAGGGGTAACCTAAGTCTAGTGGTAGCCCAAGTCTTGGACTCAGCATACGCCACAGACATTTATACTCTGGAGGAAGTGATAGACAGTGATAGACATGTTTATAAATATATCTTTGAGGACGAAATATATTCTGATTGAAATACGCATTTACTCTGCGACATTAATGCCGATTCCACACTTCCTTCACGGAAAACTGCGGAAGCATTTACTTCTCAAGGATCAATTTCTTCTTCTTCTTCTTCTTTTTCTTATACTTTTGCTACCTCTTTATCACACTCCTGTGGGGCAGCGGGTGCCAACTGCGTCGCACATGTGGATTTGGGCCTGTTTTACGGCCGAATGCCCTTCCTGACGCCAACCCTATATGGAGGGATGTTCTCAAGGATCAGTTTCAGGGGAAAATAATTCGGACGCTAGTGAGAATGATACTGAAGAGGCTATAAACATAAGTATAGGCTTGTCTTAGCAAACTGATTATCTGGCACTCAAAATGTAGATATCCATTCGTATTGTGCTGCTTTCTCAGTTTCTACCAGTAATTCCACGAAATACTGTTTCACCTAAGCAAGGATGTCAGTAATTTTTAAGTACAACGGTGCATCCACTCTTTTCTGCCCTCGAGCAGGCAGTGAGCGGGAATTTTCCGAGACAATAGGACGTTTACTGTGAGATGCTGTGTCCTTTGTCCGTGCTGGAGTGGTAATACCATCAATCGCTCACGTCTGCATGGCCACACCCAGTTCAGAAGACATCTTATTAGAGTGCGGTCAAGGGTACACTGTCTTCCATTCACGAGGACCGTCCAGGAACTTTTGCGGACTGGTAGCAGGTGCGGCAGCTGTGCTGACACTACTGACAGTCCTGAAAACATTTATCGCCTTTCACATCATTTACCTTCAATAATAAAATAATGGACGTGTAGCGAGGTACAATTATACAAATCACATCATAACAGTGCTCATTGTAATGATCAGATGTATGAGCTTTCGATATTGTAGGCCTTCATAATTTAGTTTTCATCCTACTCTATGATATTAGGGCATCTAATGTAAATGGAGTCCTTCCTTCTTTCCATCCCTCCCTCTTTTCTTATTCTTCAAGCGATCGTTTTTACTATTTTTAATCAATTTTCTTAATCATCTTCACAATTTTCTTGTTGATATGGACGGATGAACACGGGGGTTTGCACCTTAAGGTAATCATGACAAAAACCATAGCCAGTTAACACGATGGAACATTATTTTCATATAGCAATGCTTTGCGTTGAAATGGACTAAGAATTCTATTATCATAGTCGGTGCGGTAAAACTGTATCTATAAAAATAAAGTTGTAGGGGTCTGCTGCCTGTAATTTCGTTTGTTTTTCCAGTTTTTCAGATATTTATCCATTTCAAGTCAACTAAAGACCGTATCAGTGGTGTGTAGCCTCCGTGTCTGTTTGTCTGTTCCACCATCACGGCGAAACGGCTGGATAGATCTCAACCAAACTTCATATTTAGAGTATACTCATCCCGGGGAAGGTTTCGATCTGCATATCATTTTAAAATCTTTGCATACACGGGGGTTTATAGGAAAACCAGAATGATTTTTCCACCATCACGTCGAAACGGCTGGATAGATCTCAACCAAACTTCATATTTAGAGTATACTCATCCCGGGGAAGGTTTTGATATGCATATAATTTTAAAATCTTTGAACAGACGGGGGGTTTATAGAAAAACCAATAGACGGGGGGTTTATAGGAAAGCCAGAATGGTTTCCCCCATTTTCTCTTATACTATTGATTTTCTGTAAACTTCGTTTACCGTACGTGAAACGTCTCTTCATTATAAACAACTTTCGTTATGTTCATAATTTACCTTACTCTTCACATGACGGAGAAATTTACAATTTTCCGCTGGTATCATGCTCTGCATTGACAGACCGACAACGAACCTACAGGTTACCATGGCAACGTCTCTGACTGCATGCCAGCAGGGAAGTAACGTATTGCCATTTTCCTCATCATGCTTTTAAATTCGTGGTTGTTCCTTAGGTAGAAGACAAGAGAGGCGTCAATCGGCCTATCTGCGGGATATTGGCGGAATATCGTTGGATGTTATAACCGCCCTCGAATAGATTAAATAATAACACCATTAGTCATCTTCTTATTAATTGTTTACCTAGGAATCACTGGACCTAAATTTCTCCTCTGTTACCGCTTTATTATATCCATAACTCACACTAGCATAATTTATTGAGGGGCATTTGATTTTCCAATACATTAACTTGGCATTTACATATTTGTCGTTATCCGACTGTCCTCAGTTATAATCCATTTTCTATTACTTTCAACTTTCTTAACTGTATTATTTTCTTCCTTAATTACGCCGTATGTACGCGAGTGCTACAAACTACTGGATGTATTTCCACCAAGACTCATATTTAGAATACACCTGTCCTTGATAGCTTTTAGGGCAAATATTGTTTCTAAATCCCTGAACTGACTGGGGGTTTATACGAAACCGAAACAGTGATTTTGCACTTCCACAAAATATACACAACCAACGTTAATTTAAATCTACCTGCCTTGGTAGAAATTAATTTCTAAACCTTTTTTCTCATGTGCATCATTTCGATACGAGGTCTAATAAGGGATACATCATTAACGGACCGTTTTCCTGTACAAGTCCCATCGAGCTTAACTCACGAGCGGGTGCGTGTAAAGCGTATTCCTTACAACTTGAAAACTACTGAAGACATTCGAACCAAAATTTATATCCACCTGTCCAAAGGTAGGTTTTAAATGTAAATAACATTTCATGTTCCGGAATGGACTGGCGGTTTATAGGGAACCGAAATGGTGATTTTACTCTTCCACAATATATACAGAACAAGACCAACCTGACTGGAAATCGACCAAACGTGATGGAATTCCACCTCTAAACCTTTTTTTCATGTGCATTTTTTCGTCAGGGGATGAATAAGGGAGATATCTTGAATGGTCAGTTTTGCAGGTTAAGTCCAGCGGACATAGCCCAAAAGGTGTTTTACATGGAGCAGATTCCTTATCTATATAAATCAAATCGTAACGACTATGTGCCTCTACACTGACTATTTTGGCGAAATTTACGTACAGCTTTCCGTTTAAGGGGTAATAATGACCATCTGCATAATTTTTGGTTTAGTTTCCTGAAAGTCCTAATTTTTACCCGCCTCGCCAAAATCTAGATTGCGGCATAATCCGCCAGAAGGAAAAGAAGATAATTGAAATTTCAAAAAATTATACGTTTTAGCCTGTAACGAACGGAAAACATCCAAGATCATTAAATTTGTCACTTTTTATCCCCGAAGAATATCGAAATATGCAGGCAATTTTAATGATGGTGCAGACCTTCGGAATTTCCTATCACATAACAGATTGCACAATCTCCGTTCAATTTGGAATGATCTACAACCTTGGTCTTATGACTTTTTGCCGTATCTGTATCCCTTTTACGTTTGATTTTTCTCTATTAGTCGATGTTAAGTCAATTTGGAATTTTCACATGCATAATTCATACTTTCGATTACTTATATGAAATACAGAATCATCAAACTCTTCACGAAAATTGGCCCACCCAGTAGCCATATGTGAGCCAAATGCTATGTATGTAGCTGTCACATAATTATCCGAAAAGTAATGTAATGTGAGATAATCTTACAAAAACGTTACCCTGTTCCACGTTTCTAACTCAATCTGACCCAAGAATAGATGACATATCATAGGACCAGCCATTTAGGCCACTAAATCCGGCATGTCTTTTGGTATAATCCTTTGTCGATATGACGTACGTTTAGTAGCAGTTAATCTGTAAATGAAGGTCTTCAGTATTGTAAACACGCATATACTTTCGTATGTCGATCTATACATATTCACTGATGTCGATTTGTAGCGATTGAGAAAGGGTGGGTCTGCTATTGTAATCAGTACTCCCCACACCGACTTTGACTGGCAGTATGAAAGGGTTCCTTCTCCAACTCCTGTGTAACTGTCATTAGTAAGGAAGGCCTACAATTGTAATGAATAGTTCACTTCTCGATTTGACTTGCAGAAGGCAAGTGAGCATGCAGTTTTGTTTAAAACTCCCCTACCCGATTTTGTTTGGCAGTAGGCAAGGGTGCCCGCCATTATAAAGAAATGTCCTCGTCTAAAATGTGACTGGCATTAGGCATAGTGGCCTGCTATTTTGATGGAAACTCACCAACTTGGTGTGACTGGCAGTAAGCTGGCTGGAAGTAGAAAAATTGGCCTGGCATTATAATGATAACTGCACAACTCAATTTCGAGTGATAGTAGGGTAATTGCCTGCCATTATAATAAAAACTCCTCAACTGTAATCTGTCTGGAAGTAGGAAAGGGGGGCTGCCATTTTAACGAAAATTCCCCAAATCGATTCTGTCCGCGTAGTAGGCCATGGGGCCTGCAATTATAATGTAAACTTCCCAACTCGATTGTGAATGGCAGTAGGCAAGTGACCCTGCCGTTATATCACAAATCCATAACAAACACTTTACATTGGAAACAACGTACGGGGACCTCCCCATGCTCTTTCTCGGATAACGCTAAGAGACATGCAATTTTAAAACAATCTTATTTACTGCATGTTCACTATTTACTTCGATATTCGAATACAATGTAGAATACCGTAGCGAAGCACGGGTACATTCGCTAGTACTATTTATTTTCTGTAAAATCCTTAGACTATATGTCAGACACCTTCGTTTTAAACAACTTTTTTATCTAAATAATTTCCGCTTATTCTTCAAATGAAGGAAATATTACTGTTTCATTACTATTGCTACATTAGCCACTGCGTGTACTATAATTTACGTATAAATCGGTAAAAAATATAGAATACCGCAGCGGGTATATTTGCTAGTATGTCCTGACAGATTCGTCATTGCCGATCTAAAACTACTGGACATAAAGAAATGAAATTTTGGGGATACATTTATATTACAGTGTAGGTGCTCATTAAAGAAGGATTTTTTGATATTCTATCACTAAGGGGGTAAAAAGGGGGTTCATTTTTAAATGAGTATATCTCAAAATCTGAACGGTTTACAGACGTGAAAATTGGTATTTGGAATTTTCTTTAGAAGTAAAGAAACATGTACTTTTTTCGGAAAATCCATTTAAGGGGTGAAAAGAAGTGAAAAAGTGGTTAATTCTTTTAATGAAAATACATATATCTCAAAAACTGAAGATGTTACAGACATGAAAATAGGTAGGCGATGAACGGAAGTGATTTTTTAAAATGAGAATACATACAGTATCTCTAAAAATCTTCACCTGTTACAGACGTGAAAACTGATATTTTGAATCTCCTTTGAAAATAAAGGAACACGCATTTTTTGTTTTCGGAAAGTCCACATAATGAGGGAGTTGAAAAGGACTTGAATTATTTTTATATGGATATTTATATCTCAAAAACTGAAGATGTTACAAACTTGGTACTTGGAATCTACCACTCACCAGGTCAGGATGCACGGTTTATTTTCCTGCACGTTTCCTTGGAATCCACGCGAGCGAAGGCGCGGCTAACAGCTAGTATTATATATACTTCCGAATTCAGGAATAATCTCTCAATACAGTTAAGTGAAGAAAACTAATCTGAACAGGACTTACTCGTCACCATACCTTTAACTGAACATAGATCATAATATATATCTAATGCACACAAGTATACGAAGCTATTAAGCACGCCTTTTGAGACGTACATCACTTGAAAAATGATTACTGCCCAGAAGCTATCAGATGTCTTCGAGCAGCACGGGTATGTTATGCAAGATCTAAGGCAACAAGATCGAGGTTCGTGATCACATGGCTATTTATCATCCATCCTATAGCTCTACGAAAGTCTCACAGGAACACATCACTAACTTGCCCGGTTAGAATTGAAAACTCTCTGGTTCGATGGTACTGTCTGATCATCTTCCCTCAATAACGAGGAAAACTGGGTGACACAGAAAACATTCGATGGGATACGCTCCGATATTATTAGGATAGGAAATAACTCGAATAATTATATTTGCTTGTGACTCTACTCTGTGAAAATGTGCCGAAAAGCTGAATGTGAGTGTAGAGCGCTTTTCTTCTGGCTTTAAAGTGACAGAATTCCATCCTGGCTCAGTCCGGTGGTATTGGTAGATATACCGGCTCGTAGAACTACTCCTATGTGACAAAATATCTGCCATCTCGACGTCTTTTTATTACTACAAATTACTTTCAAAACTCAGTAAATCATAAAATATAAGAGCAAATAAATCATAAAATATAAGAGCAAATTTACCTAACGGCATGATTCGTACGAAATTAGTACTTCTGGTTCATCTTATCGAGTAACATATGAGTGTCGTTAGATCAAGGGTACACAAAATTCTAATTTCGACCGTAGATGAGAAATATCAATTCCAGATAAATGCTGTATGCGTCAACATGGCGAACTCCGTGGTTTGTTTTAGTGCTCACTTGAGGGGTAGGATACCAGCGTGCTATGTCCCATTATTTAAACCTGTGTCAGTTATTTAGTCGACAGGAAGGCCTCTTGCATTATATTGTGGCCATTTGTGGTTGAAGGATATTGTTACCTCCGAAATTGGTCACAGCTGTTGTTGAATTTTTCCTAAGATCTCTAGCACAAATATTATTTGGAAAGTATACCCTATTTCGACTATTTCCAATTATTAATTACTTTAAGATGCTGCTTGGAAATGATAGTAGCGTTAGTATTAAGGTTAAAAGCCCGAATGTTTCATAAAGTTTGAATTTGATTTCCTCTGCTTAGTGTTAATAGAGGATGTTCCCAAGTTATACTTCCTCTTAAAACAGTAATCACCACCACCATCAGAACTTAACAATTAAGCAGCAGAAGCAGCAGCAGCAGCAGTGGTGGTGGTGGTGGTAGTAGTAGTAACTATTATCCGTTATAGAGATGCTGGAGTGCCAGTAGTTTAACCTAAAAAATTTCCTTAATACGCCAATGAAGTACTCTTAAATGGCGACTAGTTTCAGCGAGGTGTGATTCTGTTCGTTTGAGCACAAAAGACGAACACTTAGGCAATTAAGAAATGTATTGAGTTACAGCTCCTAAGAAAAATGTATCAATTTTTTAAAACGTGGTTTCAGAAATATAATAAGAACTGGCAGTGGTACTGCCATGTATAAATAACTATAGGTATGTGAAATAGACTTTTATTAAAGGGACGTACGCATATAATTTCGAATCACGGAGGACTCTCTCTATTCAGTGGAGAAAAGTAACGTGAACATTTGATGATTTACATATCTACCCTTAACTATGATCATTTATGAACGAAACTGGTATTTTGGGAACTTGAGGATTATTCTCACCCTTGATCTACTGACACTATTATGTTACTCGATAAGATGTACTAGAAATACTAATGATGCCACTAGGTACAGACTTGTTCCCTGTAGGGTCCGCACTCACTACATATAAGATGCGCGTCCAATAATGTCCCTAGCGGAGGCGATAATGAGATGCATCAATGAGCCGAGAATTCAGGTGCAGAGTTTTCCTTAGCGGCTGTTAAGGTGAGCTCTGGCCCGAAGATCGATCCGAGTTCTGACACGAGCCAACAATATTCTCTCGACTGAGGAAGGCGCATCATGGCGTACAGTATTGTACTGTATGAATTAACTGAACGCAGATAATCAGACATATCTTTTGCATACAAGCATATTAAGCTATTAAACACGCCGTCTGAGAGGGCGTCACTTGAAAAATAATTACGGTCCAGGAGCGTTTTGTGAGCCCATTAATACAATTTAAGAATTTGACAACAGAATGTCTGTATCTTTAACGGATCATAAGATATTTGAGCTTGACAAATTAGCTGAATAACTGTGAATACCTACACAATGAGACAAGAATATAATATTCATGCTTTTTTTATTTGTTGCACGTTCTACATTACATTCACATTTTTATATGCTACACATTGTACATAACATTCCTATTTTATGATGCACTGAACGACTAGAGTCCCATCTGTGATGGTTAGCTGGTGTCGTTGTATGGGGGCCCCAACTACGCCCCCTACTCGGCGTGGCGATCAACCACAAGAAGAGATTCACCAACCAGTCGAGACATACGACGCGCAGTTTTGGCACAAGGCAACACATTATATCTCGAAGGAAGGGAGAATTCATACAGTACAATACTGTGCGCCATGATGCGCCTTCCTCAGTCGAGAGAATATTGTTGGCTCGTGTCAGAACTCGGATCGATCTTCGGGCCAGAGCTCACCTTAACAGCCGCTAAGGAAAACTCTGCACCTGAGTTCTCGGCTCATTGATGGATCTTATTATCGCCTCCGCTAGGGACATTATTGGACGCGCATCTTATATGTAGTGAGTGCGGACCGTACAGGGAACAAGTCTGTACCTAGTGGCATCATTAGTATTTCTAGTACATCTTATCGAGTAACATAATAGTGTCAGTAGATCAAGGGTGAGAATAATCCTCAAGATCCCAAAATACCAGTTTCGTTCGTAAATGAGCAATCTCAATTATATATAAATGCTTAACTCGCTATGCTGTATGCGCCAACATGACGAGCTCCGTGATTTGTTTTCGTGTTCACTCGCGGGGCAGGAAATCAGAGTGCTATGTCTCATTATTTATACCTGTGTTAATTATTAAGTCGAAAAGAAGGCCTGTTGTATAATTATATCTTGATTAGGCAGTCCTAGACTGTCCAGTTGTGGTTGAAGGATATTATTACAGTACTTCTACCAACGATCATAGATGTTGTTGAATTGTGCCTAAGATAAAGTTGCGATCTCGATCATAATATTATTTGGAACATTTCGATTATTTTAAATTAAAAATTAGTTTAAGAATTTGATTTGAGTTGATAGTGGTGTTAACATCAAGGCTAAAATCCTGAGCGTGAAATAAAGTTTGAATTTGATGGTTCAAATGATAAAGAGTGGTGTAATGTGAAATATCGGTGTCTCCTGAATTATGAGGATGGTTGCTCATTTGTACCGCTTTTTAAAAATATAATTAATTCCTTCCTCTGTGAAGCCTTGTGAGTCTTTCATTTTAACGCCCTTTTTGGCCCTCTGCTTTATTTTGCTGATATCTAAATTGTGCAATGTAACGCACCCTTTTCCAGTTTAGCTCTGATTATTGTTAATAGAGGATACTTGCCAAGTTATACTTCCCCTTAAAACAGTAATCACCATCACCGCCTTATAATTAGTAGTAGTAGTAGTACACTAGTGTCCGAAAGTTTAGCATAATCACTAAACGAGCCCATACCGCCTGATAGGAATATCAGACGTATTGCTGATCAAACGGAAGCTGACTCACACACCATATGTCACACAACTTGTCACAAAACGAACATTGTCAGAAACGTTCTGATAACTAAGGGTCACATTTGACAACAACTAACAAAACTTGTCAATGTCTTCCACAACAAAATATGCTGTTAATAGGGTGTATGGTTACCCCTAACGGCCACACATGCTTCGCAGCGATGTGGCATGCTCTCTATCAGATGGTCCAAGAGCTCTAGTGGCAGTTGATCCATTGCTCCGAAAGGGCAACGCGAAGGTGTCGGAGGGTCCTTGGCGGAGGCTGACGGGATGCAATTCGCCTCCCCAATGCATCCCAGGCATGTTTTACGGGATTCAGATCCACAGACCTCGCTGGCCAGTCCATGCGATGAATGTCTTCCCCAGCCAGAAATTCATCCACCAGAGCAGCGCAGTGCGGTCGGATATTATCGTCCATTAAGAAGAAGTCTGGACCAACCACTCCTCTGAAGAGTCGAATATGTGGTCTCAGTACCTCATCCATGTATTTCTGAGCGTTAACAGTGTTCCTCGGACAACCCATGAAGATGTGCAGGTCTCTACGGCCAATCAACATGATGCCGCTCCACACCATGACGCTACCACCACCATACTGGTCCCGTTCCACGATGTTACTTTGGTTGTATCGGCAACCCGGTTCTCTCCAGATTAATGTGCGACGGGAATCGTTCTGCAAACTGAAGCGGGATTCATCTGTGAAGAGCACATGAATCTATTCATTCATGGTCCAGTTTCGATGTTGACGGCTCCACAGTAAATGGGCCCGTCTCTGTGCTGGAGTGAGCGGGACGCACACCACTGGACGTCGGGCAAACAGCCCTGTTGTTCTGAGCCTCCGGCACACAGTTTGCCGGGAAACCGCAACCCGTGAGACGGCTGCAAGCTCCGCGGACAATCGTCTTGCAGGTGCACTCCGATTTCGTAGGGCGGTTAAGGCCCGATATCGATCCTGCTGTGGGGTGGTTACCCTTGGTCGACCTGGTACTGGCCTAGGACTAACATCTCCTGTGTCTCGAAATCGTCTCCAAAGCCTGGAAGTGTCACATTCAAGGATACGGCGACTTCGGTCTGTGTCTGGCCCGCTTCCAGGCGGCCGAATATTCTACCCTGCAAAACGGGGTCCAAATGGCGTCATTGTGCCATTATATTTTCACGTTCACCACGAGGCTACACTCCGCACACAATAACAGGGCAAACACGACTGAGGGAATAAGGGGCGCAGGCACTGGCTGTGTTTACCTTGCGGTTACGCCGCTAGTCATAGCAGGGAACACTCTTTTCCTACACAGAGCGAACTCGTAAGTTTGGTAGGTGCATATGTTGTGGGTTTTACGATCTATTTCCTGTTGCCCTGCTTACTCGTAACTTATGCTTAACTTTTGGACACTAGTGTAGTAGTAGTGGTAGTATCAATTATACGAGAGGAAGGAGGGAAGTTCCATAACACGCCTATAAATCTACGGACGCGAGTATCAAGTGCTATTAAACGCCAGCCAGTTTCAGCGAGATGTGACTCCACTCCTTTTGAGCACAGAAGGCGAGAACCTAACCAAGTACGGTAGGTTACGCAGCCATGAAAATGGTGAAACTGAAATACTTCTTTGGTCTTTCGAACCTACCTTATAACAGAGGGCTCGGTGACGAATTACTTAAGGAAAAAGAGAGGAAGCACTAGTGCACAACTTAATAGAGTGAGTGAATGGTCCTAGTGTTGACAATCGCATCTCACAGTCGCAGTACGTGATTCCTGGGGATCATAATAGGTCAGCTTGGAAAAGGTTCCGATATTTACAGAGGAGGCAAGACGCAATGAACGAAGGAAAGAGGTCCTATAAACGTAGATAATAAACTCAATATCGTCAAAGTTATGATCCACTACCACTACTATCAATGATCAGGATATTCCAATAATTTACCAAGGGTCGCATGCAACAATAAATCCACAGTTCTAGCCCTTCAGGCAAGCAACTCAATGTTGAAAACATCCCATGGGTATGAGCTACGAATTTTATACAAATAAAATATAATAAATTGTAATAATATATTATTTTTTCCTAAAAATTACAATCCTTTTCTTAATCATCGTTATCCGATCGATTAGATTAGCAGTTTGTCTTTTTCTACCACTACGAGTGCTAATGTGAGTCAATGCATTGTTTCACTTAAGCACCACTACGAGCGCTAAATTAAATCTGTCAAGTATTATGTTTATCTATAAAATGCGTTTGATTTGCTGTGAATCAGCTCATTATTGTTTGTGCTAGTACTTGCCTCTCAATATATTTTGGAACTGAAAAGTAAGATGAAGATGATTTGTACAACTGTATTGTGTTCAGTGGCTTGTTTGGCTAATGAGTAACATCACAATGTCATGATCCTGAAGACTGTGAAGTGGGGAGACCTAGCTTAACACAGGGAAAATAGGCCAATATTCATTCGATTATTATATATGCTACAAACGTAGTTGACAAATGCTGCACATAACTCAGTATTGGCATGCTTCAGAGCAATAAGAAGCAACTTCAATAATGTCAAAATTCTAATTACAACATTTCAAAATAAAATGTTCAAAATTTCCCACCTTTTTAACGGTTTCCCTCATAACTCCCTTACTGTTTCACGGATAATTATTAATTTTTCAGAGTTTCCTCCCATAGTGTTGTACTATAATCTGTACCTCATTCAGATCAATGGGATTTAAATTAGATTTTATATAACATATTTATTTACAAAAAGATTAATATTTTCTGGTGCTCGGAATAAAAACCCAACAAAAAATCCGAATCACAGTCTATGTTAATGATTGAGGTTCATTTTGTAGCTGGAGGTTTGATGCACACTTTAAAAAAGGAAAAGTACGAAAATTCTTATAAACTTGGGATTTATAAGGGAAACAGTGATATACTGTTAAAAAGGCGGGAAATTTTTAATATTTTATTTAAAATATTAAAATTATTAAAATTCTGACATTATTGAAGTTGCTTCCGGTTGCCAGGAAGCATGCCAATACTAGGATATGTGCAGGGAATTGTCAACAACAATTGTAGCATATTTAACAATCGATTGAATATTAACCTTCTTTTTTCCTTCGTTAAGCTGGGTCTACCCCCTGAAAAGAAGAATTAGATAATTAATTTAATTGTTTCAAATACTCCAGTGACCTTTCTCAATATCTCAATGGACATGTTGTAAACAAACGTTAAAGTGCATTTTATGTTGGTTTCTATGTTCTACAAATTATATAGGGGTTGTGTAGATGGACTGAATTTATGTATCACTCAGATACGACGCGAGCACTGATGATACCTTTACGACGCGCCTAATGCAATTTTAATGTCGCCCGAAACCATCTCAATTGGACTGAGATATGGATGGCAAGGTGGTAGGCACAAAGGAATGTGGCCATTGCTGTGAATAATGTCATCGACTAAAAATGCATTTTCGCCAGGAGTGGTTTGGACTAATTTAACGAGTTGTGCACCCATCGCCGCATCTAATAAAACTCTATGAATCTCTAACCACGGCACTACTCCGGTCCCGCGGTGTAGGGAGCAACGCTTCCGCCTGTCACCCGGTGGCCTCGGGTTCGATTCTCGACGGGGTCAGGGTTTTTAATTGTAATGATTTATATCCCTGGACTGGGGACTGGGTGTTTGTGACGTCCTTTAATGTTCCTTTCCTCACAAAAAACACTACCGCCCTTCCAATTACACGCAGGTTCATACAATATGGTGCCAGTAGCGGCAAAAGATCCACATGAGTCGACGCCCCGAACAAATAGCATTTTTAGAAAAACACTGCATTATGCCGGTTTTTTACAGAATCTTGAGTGGGCACTTTATTTCTCTCATTGCAGTGGTATGTAACGTTAACCATGCCGATAACACTTGAACACCGCAAAGCTGGAAGTAGCTGCGTCCCGAGCCATTTTCGAAAATTCTCGAAGTTCATTGACATACGATAATCACCCGATTGTCCGGCTTCATAGCTAAATGGTTAGCGTGCACACCTTTGGTCCAAGGGATCCCGGCTTGATTCCCTACGGAACGAGGATTTTAACCTTAACAGGTTAATTCCGATGATTCGAGGACTGGGTGTGTGTGCCATCTCCAGCATTAAAATTAGGGCCTCATCCTCATAGACGACCTCAAGCGTCAACTCGAAAGAACTGCACTAGGCTTCTCCGGAGGCAGCACGCCATTATTATTATTATTATTATTATTATTATTATTATTATTATTATTATTATTATTATTATTATTAAATGACCGGATTTTTGTCCTCTTTTAAAAATCAACAAGCTCCCTTCCACAAAGCCTTCCTCCCCGCCTCCAAGAGCATGTTTTTTCCAGCCCCAGCATTTGCCGTAGCCTCTATTTATTCGCCCGATTGCCAATACTTCGGTACAATGTGCGACTGCTGAATGTACGTCTCGTCAACGTAACCAGTGTCGTAAACTCCACGCTTGAACTGCCCGATTTGTTGGAGGTACGTTTACCTCTACGTGATTATATCGGGAGGTTGTGGCTGACTGATTCATTATCGCCGAGTGAGCATTGTCTCGTAGAAGGGCCAAAAGGCGTAGAATAGAATGGAGTAATAGAACAACTAGAACAACTCATTTTCTTCCATGAACATACGCTCTCTATCTTGTTGATAATTACCATCCCTCCGTGCTGGTGCACATGCGCAGAGCGACTTTTGGTCATAAACATATGTTATGGCTGGGGGTCATTCGAATATTTATGCACAGTGACAAAATGCGAGGGAAGTGACATTATATTAGTTGTTACCGTAGGCCTTGGTCACCAAAGATGCTGCGGCGATGGATTTCTATAAATAGAATGTGTTGAAATTTAAAGTGTACCCTCAGTGACGACACATTAGTCAACCAGCAAGTCAGTCAGCCAGGACATGTTATTTTATAAATATAGCTTTTAAAGATATGTACAAACATGTAAAATAAAACCCATGTACAACCAGTTTTTTTTACTTCTTTTCACCCCCATTAAGCGGATTTTCCGAAAACAAAAAATTTGTATTTCTTTATTTTCAAAGGATATTCCAAATACCAAGCCTCCGTGGCTCAGACGGCAGCGCGTCGGCCTCTCACCGCTGGATACCGTGGTTCAAATCCAGGTCACTCCATGTGAGATTTGTGCTGGAAAAAGCGGAGGCGGGACAGGTTTTTCTCCGGGTACGCCGGTTTTCCCTGTCATCTTTCATTCCAGCAACACTCTCCATTCTCATTTCATAGCATTTGTCAGTCATTAATATCACCTAGGGAGTGGCGACCCCATTGTAATAATAGCCTATATCTGGTTCATTCATCTCATCCCTGACCCGGTCAAAGACTGGAAAACAGGTTGGAGGTTTTCATTTTCATTCCAAATACCAATATGTATGTCTGTAAACTGTTAAGCTTTTGAGATACAGATATACTCATTTAAATATTTAACCCCATTTTCACCCCCTTAGCGACGGAATATCCAAAAATCCTGATTGAATACCGGGCGAGTTGGTCATGCGGTTAGGGGCGCGCAACTGGAAGCTTGCAACCGGGAGATAGTGGGTTCGAACCCCACTGTCGGCAGCCCTGAAGATGGTTTTCCGTGGTTTCCCATTTTCACACCACACAAATGCTGGAGCTGTACCTTAATTAAGGCCACTGCCGCTTCCTTCCAAGTCCTAGCACTTCCCTATCGCATCGTCGCCATAAGACTTATCTGTGTCGGTGCGACGTGAAGCAAATAGCAACAGTCCTCACTGAATGAACACCTAAACTCTAATATAATTTTATTCCCAAAGTCGCACTTCTTTATCACCGGTAGTTTTGGCTCTGTGAAATGATGCAGATCATTAACTTTTCGCAAAGGGAAAAGCTCTCCTTCCTTCTTTTTTCTTTTCTTTTTTTCTACAAGCTTTTTATATCTATAATAAAAATCCACCCAACCATCCTCCAATGACTGAATCTGTATCTCACCGAGCAAGCGGCCGCGCGGTTTGGGGCACGTAGCTGTCAGCTTGCAATCGGGAGATAGTGGGCTCAAATCCCACTTACGGCAGCCCTGAAGATGTTTTTGCGTGGTTTCCCATTTTCACACCAGACAAATGCTAGGGATGTACTTGAATTAAGGCCACGACTGCTCCCTGCGTGACGTAAGGCAAATTCTAAAACAAAACCAAAAGTTGAAATTCAACCTCACTTGTATAGAAATGTACGCAACGCGAGACAAATGATTTGTTGTTCGAGCTTCTTAAAGAATTTTTAAAGCAGGAGCTGAAATAATAAGAAAACATCGTGCAGTAATTAAGTGAATACACGAAAATCTATGTAATTACAGCGTAGAAATGTCGTTCCCATTATTCCAAATTTTTGGACGAAGATTTAAATTAGCTGGAAAAGGGTAAGGTAATAGTTTAACAAAAGGAAACATCAAATTCTACGGTTCTAATTAGAGCTATATAATATTCATGGATTTCATATCCACCATTACATACCCTTTGCAATTTCTTTTGCAGCTATATAAAGCAAACAGTGCTACGTTCATCTTTTACAGAGTTCCATGCCTGCGGATCTTCGATATCGTTTTCAAGTTCCATAACTCTTCGCACACGATCGAACCCGCTTTGTACTTCCCGATGCAATGGTTCGGCTGTTACTCTAATCGGTTCAGGAGGCTTTGGTGGGAAACTCGTGAACGACCGGTAGTAGGGATAAGCCTTTGTAGTTGTTCGTTGCCAACTACTATTATTATTATTATTATTATTATTATTATTATTATTATTATTATTATTATTATTATTATTATTCAGCGAAGGATCCCACCTCTGCCGCCTCAAGGGCAGTGTTTTGGAGCATGAGACATTTGTTTGTGGATACAACTGGGGAGGAGAATCAGTACCTCGTCCAGCCTGCTTCTCCTGCTCTGCTGAACAGGGGTCTTATGGGAGGACGGGAAGATTAGAAGGTATAGGCAAGGAAAAGGGAAGGATGCGGCCGTGGCCTCAAGCTAGGTATCAACCTGGCATTTGACTGGAGAAGTGGGAAACCACGGGAAGCAACTCCGAAACCCCTGTAGTCAGTTGACCTCCCGAGAATGAGCGAATCCCGTTTCAGCCCTCAACAACTTTTCAAATTTCGCAGCAGAGTCGGGAATTGAACCCAGGTCTCCGGGGGTGGCAGCTAATCACACTATCCACTACCCCACAGAGCCGGACTTTATTATTATTATTATCGTGCATTTACTCTTGCGTGTTTCTGAAGTGGTGTGTAGTGTGGGAGAAAGAGTGTCTACTATACGCGAATCTTTTCTTGAACCCGATTTTTCTTTTGCTAGGGGTTTTACGTCGCACAGACACATATAGGTCTTATGGCGACGACGGGATAGGAAAGGCCTAATAGTTGGAAGGGAGCGGCCGTGGCCTTAATTAAGGTACAGTCCCAGCATTTGCCTGGTGTGAAAATTGAAACCACGGAAAACCACTTTCAGGGCTGCCGATATTGGGATTCGAACCTACTATCTCCCGGATGCAAGCTCACAGCCGCGCGCCTCTACGCGCACGGCCAACTCGCCCGGTGAGCACGATTTTTACGGGGTGAGGAGTAAGGAGGGAGCGCTGCCGTTTCCGGTTATACAAACAACAACAGTACTAGTTCGTAAAGTGTACGCCAGATGTCGCACAGCGATTCATAGTTTGTGTTTCAAAGGTTGCCAATATGGATGTCGAAGATAACCGAGGTCTACCGATTCAGCACTAGGGAGCTCCGGGTTCAAGAAAACGTTCGCGTATAGTAGCTGTTTAGCAAGACCATTGTCCGGCTCCACGGCTAAATGGTTAGCGTGCTGGCCTTTGGTCACAGGGGTCCCGGGTTCGATTCCAGGCAGGGTCGGGAATTTTAACCTTAATTGGTTAATTTCGCTGGCACGGGGTCTGGGTGTATGTGCCGTCTTCATCATTTCATCCTCATCACGGCGCGCAGGTTGCCTACGGGAGTCAAATCAAAAGACCTGCATCTGGTGAGCCGAACTTCTCCTCGGACACTCCCGGCACCATACGCCATTTCATTTTTTTTTTTTTTTTTTTTTTTTTTTTTTTTTTTTTTTTTTTTTTCAATAAGACCATGGTATGAAAAGCAAGTTTTCTCTCCCCACACTTTGTTTGAGAACTCTGCATATCGTCTGAGTTACATGTGACACAGAATACGTCTCGTTTGCCTTGAAAATCTTTATGTATGCGTGAATTGTTAGCGCTGGAAACTGGTTTTCTTATACCACAACATTATTAGCAGAGTTCTCCTCGTTCTGATTCAAGCCAGTCTTGAGGAAGGCGCCGACTGGTCCTGTCACGCGATTCTTCTCCGTTTCTTCTGAAGGTTCACCAGCAGGCAACACAACAGGTTAGTTAAATTCAAGAATACCTTAAACTGAAATAAACGGTTACAAAATAGGGGTCTTTTTACAGCTGTATTGTAGAATACTAAGTGAATTCAAGGTGTAGCAGAGCTAATGCAGTGAGCTAGCCGTTGTAAATAGCGTTATTCTGTGAAAGAGAAACTACTTTATATCTGCCTGCTTCCGGGCCGACTTCGCTGTTCGGGAGTGAAAGCTGGGTGGATTTAGGATATATTATTCATAAGTTAGAAGGAACAGACACGAAAGTAGTGAGAATGAGTGCTGGTATAAACAAGTGGGAACAATGACAGGAGGGCACTCGGAAAGAGGGTTAATGGCTAAGGTAGGATTAAAATTGATGGATGAAACTGTATGCATAAACTGGCTTTTGTGGTGAGATCATATGAGGTGAATTGAGGAGGATGGGTTTATTGGCGGGTAAGAAAATAAATGGAAAGAAGGCGACGATGGTAAGACTCGGTTTTAAATAACAGGTGTGTAAACGAAGACACAGAGCTACTTACAAAGAGAGATTGTGGAGGCGCTTAGATAATGCATAAAGGCGTGAAGACCGAACGTTGAAAGGCAACATTCTAGAGGGTGTACAAAATAAAATTGGCCCGGAAAATATTTATAACACTGACGCAGATTCCTCCCCCCCCTTTTTTTTTTACAATTTTCTTTACGCCACCCTGACACAGATGAATCTTAGGGCGACGATCGGGAGAGGAAAGGGCTAGGAGTGGGAAGGAAGTGGCCATGCATTAATTAAGGTACAACCCCAGCATTTGCCTGGTGTGAAAAAGGAAGACCGCGGAAAATCATGTTCAAGGTTGCCGACAGTGGGGTTCAAAACCACTATCTTCCAAATGCAAACTCACAGCTGCGCGCCTTTAACCGCACAGCTAACTCGCTCAGTGACACTTGTTAATGAACAGGAGAACTGCCCATCACTGGAAATGTTGGAAACCGTGATTTCGATGCACCGAGCGGTTGCTGTCAGATGTCTGCGTGTGTACATCTCTCACATCACCCGAGTACGTCGCTGTGTCATTAGCCGAGCTCGCAGTCGCCTAAATGTGGCCAGTATGCAGTATTCGGATTATTATTATTATTATTATTATTATTATTATTATTATTATTATTATTATTATTATTATTATTATTATTATTATTTCGTGTGGCTATTTGTAGCCGAGTGCAGCCCTTGTAAGGCAGACCCTCCGATGAGGGTGGGCGGCATCTGCCATATGTAGGTAACTGCGTGTTATTGTGGTGTAGGATAGTGTTGTGTGTGGTGTGTGAGTTGCAGGGATGTTGGGAACAGCAGAAACACCCAGTACCCGGGCCAGTGGAATTAACCAATGAAGGTTAAAATCCCCGACCCGGCCGCGAATCGAACCCGGAACCCTCTGCACCGAAGGCCAGTATGCTGACCATTCAGCCAGCGAGTCGGACATAATAATAATAATAATAATAATAATAATAATAATAATAATAATAATAATAATAGCTGTGTCATTAAGTATCATCAGTGAGTGAGAGAAGCAGACGTGTTTAGTGACCAGTTGAATTCAACACAAAATGGTACTCACGATAAAACAGCGCTTGTTCATTGTGGAGTGCTATGCGAAGCACGATTCGTAGAAAACCTGTGCGGAACTCTTTGCGCAAAAGTTTAAAATTGGAAATGTTTTGGCAAAACCTCCAGCAAAGTCTGGACTGCAAAATTTGGAGGCAAAATGGTGTGAAACAGGCTCTGTAGCGAATAAAACCCGTAACTATCCGAAAAGAGTTGGAACACTAGAAAACGCTGCTCGAGTGAGGGTAAACCTGGAACGAAGTCAGACGAAATCTCAACGCCATTTATCTGTGCAAGTGAAAGTGGGAATTAAGGGATTGTCGTGTCTAAACATTATCAAAAAGGACCTGCATCTGTATCCTTACAAATTTACTGCTGTATTTGCATTAAAGCGTCCAGTCGAACCTTCGCGTGGCGAGTTCTGCCGGTGGTTTCCGAGTGAAGATCATGTGCAGTGGAGATGATTGCTTTCTAACATCTTTATTCGCAATATCGTTTACGTTTGTTGTTTCCAGAGAATTTATATGTTTGTATTTTATGTGATGATAGTATTCAAGTGTTATTTCCGTAATCTATGATCGATTTTTGTTCTTTTTTCGGTGGTAATTGGCTTAACTTTATTGTCCTAAGTCCTCCATATTGGATTCTATATAATACAGTATGTCCATAGAATAATCTGCTAAGAATGTTATTATTTTGAAATCTTGTCCCATACTGAATTTTCTCGATTGATTCTATGGAAACCACTGTACAGATTTGCACTCCACGAGTTCTTTTAGGTGCCCTGCTTACGAGAGACATTTGTCGAACGGGCAATCTATAACTCCGGCTCTATCGGAGTTGTCGTTGCTGCGCGTCTTTAGGTATAACTTCAAATAGCCCTGCATGTGACATCTGGGTTGTGTCGAGATAGCAACTACATTGGCTGCTGGACCTAAAGCTTTACTTAATGGATATCCCAGCAATTAGAGAATACTCCAATATAACGAGAAAAAATCCTGCTACTAATTTGTACATGAAACAGAGTATTCTCTTGCCATACGAAATAAACAAAATAAATTTAAATAATCAATCAATCAATCAATCAATCAATCAATCAATCAATCAATCAATCAATCAATCAATCAATCAATCAATCAATCAATCAATCAATCAATCAATAAGGACTGTAGGATACTCAGTTTTTAATTCCTTCAGATGAGGCCATTTCCAGCGTATTCTGCGATGTTCATTAGCAACGGCTAATTCCACGTCAGTCCTGTTGTAAATATGTTCCGTGCCAGTTCGATTTTCCCCAACCGGTATTATAAAATATGCCTGTACTGTAATATTCAGCGGAGTTCCAGTGTGGGTGCACCAGATATCGTACTTGTGTCGTGTTCGCCACCAACTTGTATTCCACTTAGTTTCTCTTTCTGTCGCTTTACCTTCACATTGCGATTTGTGTAGCACACGTGGACTTAGCCGAGTTTTACGAATGGGTGCACTTCTTGATGTCAGTCCTATGAGGAGGTTATCCTTAGCCTTCTAAGGCAGACACTAGGGGAGTGTGGGCGGTAGCAGCATTTACCATGTATGTTATGTGTGTTGTGTATGGTTAATGAGTTCTGAGTGATAAGGACAGCTCAAGCACCCAGTCCCCGAGCCAAAGGAATTAATCATTTAAATTTAAAATCCGCGACTCGGCTGGGAATCGAACGCGGGGCGCTCTGGAAAGACAGTCTCTACATTAAACTTTCACCCAAGGAGCCGGACAACTCAGTCCTCGAAGCACAGGAATTGCCCAGACATGACTGAACAACTCTCGCCCAACCGGGGTCCGAACTAGGGACATTGTGAATCGAAGGCTATTCAGCCATTCTCTTTTTGGGACCATCACTTAAACTGGTGCAGGATTATATTTTTGTAAATCTCTCACGTTGTTCTTGAGATTTTAAGGCGCATAGGTGGACATTCCTCTACCTGTTAGCGGCTTGTCGTGATGTACTTGTTTCTTGGCACTCTTTGGCCCTTTGCAGCTTCAACTTTATTGAACTATGGCTTTTCTTATCTAAATTTGATCTCTTTCTTCCGGAGTAAAAGGAGAGTACCTGTGTATACTCCTTAGTCCAGTTTTCCTCATACGGTGTCGGAGATGTGGTGAGATGAAATTATAATTAATTTATTTATATATTCATAAATACCTTTACACGTGGCGAAGTTATGACTCTTGGTCCTCTCTTACACTTAACCACATTCGATGCGAAAGGTTAAATCGTCTATTCTTTCATTTCTTTCATTCTTTCTTTCTTAATCTGTTTACCCTCCAAGGCTGTTTTTTCTCTCGGACTCTGCGAGGGATCCCACCTCTACCGCATGAAGGACAGTGTCCTGGAGCGTGAGACTTTGGGTCGGGCATAAAACTGGGAAGGAGGACCAATATCTCACCCACGCGGTCTCGCCTGCTATGCTGAACAGGGGCCTTGTGCGAGGATGGGAACATTTGAAGGGATAAACAAGGGTGAGGGAAGGAAGCAGCCGTGGTCTTAAGTTGGGTACCATCCCGGCATTTGCCTGGAGGATAAGTGCGAAACCACGGAAAACTACTTCGAAGATGGCTGAAGTGGGAATCGAAACCCCCTCTAATCAGTTGACCTGCCGAGGCTGAGTGGACCCCGTTCCAGTCTTCGTACCACTTTTAAATTTTCATGGCAGAGCCGGGAATAGAACTCGGGCCACCGGGCGTGGCAGCTAATCACACTAAGCACTACACCACAGAGGCGGATCGTGTATTCCTACAAATGAATAAAGTAATGATAATGACAATGATGGTGCTAGCGACAGGATAAAGGAACTTTTAACGAACAGTCAACAGTAAAAACGGGGTGCATGATAACATATTGACCACAGTTCGTATGTATCTAGTTGGCAGTGTGTAATACTGATGAATCCAACAATAATTTGAAGAGCAAGTTATAATATTCACCATTGGTTCTGGTGTTAAGCATCTTTATACAACTATCAATTAACGGAAATACTTTAGCACTACCTCAATCAATCTCATTTTTATCCATGAATTCAGTACCTGCCCACGCACTTACGAGGAAATCCCGGTACGATCCGATCCTTTAAAAGAGACTAATTTAGTGCAGTTCCTAACTCTTCCTTAGCCTGGCGTCAGACAGTTGGAATGGACAGTTATACGTTGATGTACCATTTATGGATAAAGTAAGAGAGGAGTTAGCTCGAGCGTGATGCTTTATGAGTGGAGGAAAAGTAGCTAAGATCTGTGGTAAGATACTACGGGATTGCTTCATTTAAAAGTTGGAAAATGAGTGCAGTAGTGTGTAAATACCTCATTTGCTTAATTTTTTATTTTTGCTAGTTGCTTTACGTCGCACCGACACAGATAGGTCTTATGGCGACGATGGGACAGGGAAGGGCTAGGAGTGGGAAGGAAGTGACCGTGGCCAGCATTTGCCTGGTGTGAAAATGGGAAACCACGGAAAACCATTTCAGGGCTGCCGACAGTGGGATTCGAACCTACTATCTCCCGAATACTGGATACTGGCCGCACTTAAGCGACTGCAGCTATCGAGTTCGGTGCTTAATATTTAACCAGCCGATTGTCTCGTAATAGGAACTGAAGAGAGCTCGAGATTGCGACTCCCTTGTGCGTCCACGGACGTTAGTCCTATGTCCCAAGCCAAATGGGGGGATTTATTGCTTGCTGTAAGCAGTTTTTATGGTTCAATATGTATGGCATGTTATGTCATTTAAATATGTTTTTAGCTGCGACTTGTAAGGTACCTACCCGTTTATTCCTGTGTTCGGACTGGTAGATTTTACGCTAAGCTTAGTTGTTGTGCGTGTTGCCTATGATTGCCTACGTGTGATTCGTACCCCAGCTCAAAGTCGTTCGCGTCGGAAGAAGACAGAGCTTGACGAATATTATTATGCACCGAACATTTCTGGAATTTTATCAAGTCCGCAAGGAAATTCCAATCGTAGCGTAGAATTATTAACGCTGCTAAAAAGGAAGGAAACACAAATTTCTGGAAAATGATACAAAATCCTCAGTTCTAGCCTTTGGCAAGCAACTCGATGTTGAAAAAATCCTAGGGATATGAGCTACGAAATTTAGGTACAAAATATATAATAAATTATGAGAATATAATCTTTATTTATTTCTAAAAATTATAATCCCTTTCTTAATCATCGTTATCCGGTCGATTAGATTAGCAGTTTGCCTTTTTCTACCAATACGAGCGCTAATGTGAGTCAATGCATTGCTTTACTTAAGCACCACTGCAAGCGCTAATGTGAGTCAATGCAGAGTTTCACTTAAACCCTTATAACTACATTCGGTATGGACATTGTTCAAAAAATTAAAAAACGCATGAGGGTACTGAATCAAATTACACATTACAGAAAATGTAATGTAAATAAGTCAATTTGGCTAGTATTTGAATCAAAAAAGAAAACGCATAAAGAAACAAGCGATTTTGGGCTGATATCCGGAACTGCATTTAGGCCGGGAGTGATTTTCCAAATTTGTTTTCTAGTTTTATAGAGCTATTCAAGGCTCACAATTTGAATTCTTTTCGAACCCTTTAGCCCTTCAACTTTCGGCACATTTGAGGAAATTTGTTTAAGTTCAGGTTTTTCGTAACCCCTATTTTATCTGCTAGGAAATGTTTTCAAGATTAAAGCACCATGACTAAGCCACAAACAACTGAAGTGCTGGGCACAATATAACCTCCACCGGCTGAGTTGGCCGTGCGGTTATGGGAGCGCAGCTATGAGTTTGCATCCGGGAGATAGTGGGTTCGAAGCACACTATCGGTAGCCCAGAAGATGGTTTTTCTGTGGTTTCCCATTTTCACACCAGGCAAGTGCTGGGGCTGTAGCTTAATTAACGCTTCCTTCCCACTCCTAGCCCTTTCGTATCCTATCGTCGCCATAAGACCTATCTGTGTCGGTGCGATGTAAAGCAAATAGTATGAAAACATGGAGGATGCATATCTGTTGAAAGTATGTAGAGAAAAAAGATTCAGTTAGGATCAACTACCTGGGTAGTGATTTCAAAGCAAAAATCGAAAGACAGAAATAATTCTTCTTCTCCACCGAGCTCGATAGCTGCAGTCGCTTAAGTGCGGCCAGTATCCAGTATTCGGGAGATAGTAGGTTCGAACCCCACTGTCGGCAGCCCTGAAAATGGTTTTCCGTGGTTTCCCATTTTCACACCAGGCAAATGCTGGGGCTGTACCTTAATTAAGGCCTCGGCCGCTTCCTTCCCACTCCTAGCCCTTTCCTGTCCCATCGTCACCATAAGACCTATCTGTGTCGGTGCGACGTAAAACAACTAGCAAAAAAAATATTCTATACAATGACTACCAAAATACACGTGCTTTGCGACTGTTTTAAACTGAAATTTATTGTTCAAAGTTTTACATTTTAGACAGTGCACAGTCGGCTGAACCTGTAAAATACACTGAGTGGCCAAAAATCACGGGAAGGGGTGTCCCATTAGTAAATGTGCCGTGTACGACCCCTGAGAGTTGCGGCTAGCTGCGACGTAGCTGAGCAGTCTGTCACAAACACTAGTGTCGTGAAGATGGCAACACGTAGCGAGTTAACCGTCGTTGAACGTGGGATGATCATCAGCGCATGGGTCAATGCTTTGCAGAGATTACACGCTAATTCGGGTTTCCGAGGTCAACAGTGTCGTGGGTGGATATTCAGTGTCGCATAGAGAATGTTGTCGCCCGCGTAAACCGCCATACGCGAAGACCAGAGGTGTTTAACGAACGGACATCACGTCGTCTCCGCAGAACAATACTGGGCGCTCGACGGGCTACTGGGAGTCAGATCACAGCCCAGTTGAATGTTGGGAGCCAGGAACCCATTTCTACCAGGGCTGTAAGGAGGGAACTGCACCGCATAAGTTTCACAAGCCGACGACCAACTCGTGTCCCTTTGCTGACACCTCGACACAGAGCTTTGGGCCCGTGAACATCGGCAATGAACCATGGAACAGTGGCGGAGTGTGGTATGGTCCGAGGAATCTCAGTTGCAGTTGTATCGAGCTGATGGGCGCCTGAGCTATGGATCCTGCGTGTCAACAAGGTTGTGTCCAGCTGGGAGGTGGCTCAGTTCCGATCTGGGCGGCGTTCTCCCCATTGTCCGGCTGCAGGGAGCGCTGATAGGTGCACGTTATGTGGATATTCTTTCAAACCATCTGCACCCCTTTTTGGCCCTAGAGTACCCTGATAGAGATACCATGATTCAGCAGGAACATGCGCCATGTCCCTGCTCGGTGGTGACACGCAGGTGGTTGGAGAAGCACTCCAGTGAAATTACGACCGTGGATTGGCCCTTCAGATCACCCAATCTAAATTCAATCGATCATTTATGGGATGCTGTCGATGTTGGTGGACGCTTCATGAGCCCCGTACCAACTCAACATGACCAGCTGTGGGTAGCAGGGCAAGATGCGTGGGTCCAGATCCCTCGAGAACGATTCCAACACGCTGTAGAGTCGATCCTTCGCCGTACTGCTGCCGTTTAAGGCTCGCGGAGGTGAAACTCGTTATTAACATTACATTAAATGCCTTCCTACGACTTTGGCCACTCAGTGGACATCCTCTGTTTGTTAAACAAACGGTTTTGGGGGAATAAATATTTACTTTCTGATCTAACACTCATTTGAACCCCGTACAGAAGAATTGGAGTATTTAAAACCCCTTTTTTATTTAACATCTGGGATGTAAAAGCATCAACCTGTAAAATTTTGATTTTGTATGTCGAACAGTAAGGAGTGCTTTTACAGGGGGGTGAACATTTTTAAACATTTATTAACATCTGGGATATAGCAGAACACCTTCATGTAAAATTTTAAATTTATGCCTGAAACAGTTTCGCAAGAATAGATATTGTGTTTTTGAGAATCCGCTACCGTCTAAACCTCTTAGGAGATAAATATTTTGAGCTATACTTTATTTTACACCTAGGACATAAACGAAGACCCTTCTCGTAAACTTACAGCTATGGACGTCATACGGTTTTGGAGGGATGAATAATTTCGTTTCCGGAGCTTAGCTCATTTAACACTTTAGGAATGGAATGTTTAAAATAATTTCCTATTTCACACAGGATTTAAAATATATACCCCTATTCAGAATGTTGTTTTCGTACGTTAAACGCTTTCGGAGGAAGGTACGAATATATTTGTTTTTGGATCTTAAACCGCATTTAACTCTCTGAGGGATTAAATTTGTTTCAAATCTTCTGTTATTTAACACCTAGGATACCATATGAAATGTTAACTTCGTAATTCAAACGGTTTCATAGAAATATTTGCCATCATTCCTCACCGCACAATCAAATCCTCTTAGGGGTGTATTGTTTTAAGACCACTTTTTATTTTAAATTTAAGACACAGAAATTTGTGTTCATAGAGGGCAGCACCGATGTATGATAAAAATTGAACTGAAACTTCCGTTATTACGTGTATTAAGCCTGTGGAGTTTGAGTAGTAATTTGAGAGGTTTAAATCTTTAAAAAAATAGATATTCAACGTGCATAACATTACGTACCTGCTTACCATTTATGGTATACTGACTCAAAACAAATTGTTCCTCCAGCCGTGTACAAAGTTTAAGATTATTCCAGTTAAACCCCTGAGTTTTAAAATACATTTTTGTACAATAAAGAAAGAAATTAAAACTGGACTACGGCAGGGAAATGGGCTCTCACCACTATTATTTAACTGTGCTCTAGAAATGGTAATCAGGGAATGGTTTAGAAAATGTCCCCCCCCCAAAAAAAAAATAAAGAGTGGCCGAAAAATCAAAACAAATTGCCTGGGTTTTTCTGACGATTTAGCATTACTAGCAGTGGACATAAAAGAAGCAAAAACCCAGATATCAGAACTGTACCGGGCGGTACACCTCCACTCCGCTAATTTAAAATGTGCGCCAGTTGAAACTCCTCTGCTGGAGGAAGTCTGAACTTTATCTACGCTATTAATTCTCTACTTTCTCAGAAGATGTCACCACGTGGAAAATTTTGAGTTTTTGAACTGTGTCATTTTTGATGTGGTTTTGTTTCGCTTGAAGTAAGAAGTGTGAACCTTCTCTTCTAGAGGACACTACTGAAGATCAACAATAGTGCAACCTAGTGCGGAGTCAAAGAACTATTTTGTTGGAGAAATTTTTATTTCAAATGTTTGTTCTTTGCTAAAAAATTTTCAGTCTTTGGTTAAGTTGGCAATATTAACCCCTTCTTGCCCCTTGTTTTAATCTAGCCTATCCCGAATTTCTTGAATTAATTTTCCACCAATTATGTGTTTCTTCTTAGTATTGTGTAGGGGGTTTATTGATCTACCAATAAAATCATCGCGGGAGGGTGTTTTCATTCCCCTAACGCCTAGAACCTTTTGCGAGAGTATTTAAACTGCTGATTTTAGGGTCTCCGGGCCACTTCTGTTCCATCTTTCAGTGTATAAAGTACATAGCAGGAGGCGGGAAGCGCCTCTTTCCTCGGCAGCGGTCAGCAATAAGGTAATGGCCGATTAATAAATTCTTTCTTTGCTAGCTCAGCAGTTTAACTCTCGGGGCGGGTGCGAAGCGTTCCTCCATGTAACCTTTTCCTAAAATGTAACGATCTTTTCTTCTATTCTCTTTTAAGCTGCATATTGGGATAGAGAGTGCTAACCCTCTCGAGCTCCCACTCACATTGTCTTGAGGTGAACTTATTTTCTCAACCTAGTCTTCGTTAATGTAAAACAAATTGCTCTTTCTAAAGTCACCTCGGTAGTATGGGATTAGCCCTTGCATTAGTGGCCTAGAGCCAGATTAGGTTTTTAAAAATAAGTGTATTAGGAGTGCAAGATCGCCTCCTCTCAAATTGTTATTTTAGAGGTCATGTAATTGCCCATTTTTATTTAATAGACCTCAGTAGGTTGGGTATTTTACCCCTGTGTCTATGTCCAGTGAGGACAACTTGAAGGTGGAGTTTGGTGTGGCCTGGGAGAGGCTTAAATTTTGAGAGCGAGTGGCTCTTTTGAAAATTGAGTGTTGTATGCCTCGTGGAGGCTTTTCTGTGTAATTCGGAGCAAGGGCTCCTAGGTATGAATGGGGTTTTCTGCCCCTCTGTTAAAACTCGTGTTTGGGGTAAAACTGAGCTGATTGCCCAAGCAGTGTAAAATCAGGGCGCGAAGCCCAATTCCTGTAAATATTGTAACTACCCTTTTGATTTGCTACTTTGTACCTGCCATGCTTGTTATTTCTTTGTTTTAAAAAAGAAAATATAACCTTGTTAAATTTTAAATTAATTTTGCTTTCGTAGCTGGAGACCTATTCACACCCGCACCTTCTTTCACCTCTACCTACCACGGAAAAACTCCGTAACAAGTGGTAGCAGAGCGTGGTTGAATGGGTCTCAATTTAGCCCCTTTTGACGGCTAAACATTGTTTGTTCCGAACTCTAACTATTTTCCCAGTTGCTGGAATTTTTGAGTTTTTCAAAATTGTTCTGTCACCATGCCCGGCCCTCGCGATGTTCTCCATCTTAACTATTTGCGCAAGGAGGAGTTGATCTATGAATTGACTATTAGAAATGTACAATCTGGAGGCACGGTTGCAGTAGACACAAACAAGCTTAGAGAGTCCCTAGATTTGCCCATTTCCATCCCCAATTTGGGAGAAAAAGAAATTGACGACTCTCTTTCCACGATCACGGAGAATATTACTGGGCTAGCTTCTGTAGTTAGTTTTTTTGATGAAAATGATCCTTCTCCTAATCAAATTAAGCGTGTGCAAGCTAGGCTATATCATTTTTCGAATAGGGTTAACGATCTGTTGTCTCTAAAGTTGAATGACGTTCAGAAGAAGGAAGCTAGTACGCTGCTTGAAAATATGTCTGAATTATCTAGCAAGGTCACTCAATTGTTAACAGGGGAGGTTCCTCCCAAAAGCGATCTACCCACCACAGTGAATGCAGGTAGTGAGGAAGCGCCTCCCAAGGGAGAAGTTAATAGGATAACCGTTGCTGCTCAAACTATCCCTGCCCCATTGGACAACGAATCTGAACGTCGTGCATCATTGAGTAACATCCGTTCTGAATTAACTTCCTTGCCATTGAAACCTTTACCTACTATGTCACCCGGGTTTAGCAGCTTGCCTCATCCATTGGCAATGTTGCTCAGAGGTATCTCTAAGTTTTCCGTTAATACCACCAGTGATGTAATTTCATTTTTAAGATTTCTAGTTGAATTTCAGGATCATGCCCTTGTGTTTTCTCTTTCTCCATGTCAAATTTTGCAAATTATCTATCCGTATGCTATTGGTATTCTCTCAGATAAAATCGTAAGAGCCATTGCCGAGCAATCATCTATTGAGGATTTCCATGCCCATTTGCTAGCTAACTTCATCCCGGCTCGGGCCAGGTCCTCCCTTATTCAGAAGTACTATTACCGTGTACAACGCTTGGATGAAAACTTGGCCGATTTCATACAGGACATTAAGTTTTATACTAGGGTGTTTGCTCTTCATTTCCCTGAGGATCAGATTGTACAAGCTATTGTGGAAGGGATTTCACCACCCTACAGGTCATATTTGTGTTTCGCGGCGTGCCCGCAAACTTTCTCTGAACTTGAAGCATTGGCCGTCTCAGCGGAAGGAGTTAGATACGCCGATTCTTTGCGTGTCGCGAAAGAACCCCCGCCTTCCTTTAGTAATACTCGGCCTCCACCTCGCCGACCAGTCAATTCCCGTAAATGTTATGCTTGCGGGTCGCCTGACCATCTGCGCAACAAGTGTCCACTGATCAAGTCAAGTGGGACAAGGAATGGAGCCGGGTCATCACAAGGATCACAAGGCTGTTTTAAATGTGGGGCTTTCTCACATATCGCCAAGAATTGTCCCAATTCGAATAGCACCCCCTCCTGCTCAACTTCTGGTGCAAATTCCACCTATGCCAATAATAAAAAGTGACTAGTGGCTTCGGCTGAGTCGACTAATCCATCTTCCCGAGACTCAGCCCCGGGTAAACAGGTTGTAAATTCAGGGAACGAGCAATTTTTAAATTCATCTTTTGAAGGTCCCAAAGAGTGTCTTAGGATTGCGGCGGATTCCCCCGCACCGGTCCCCTTTCTCAAAATTGAGTTAAATAACGAGCCTATAACAGCTCTATTAGATTCAGGTAGTGTTTGTTCTATTATTTCGGCTGATTGGTATTCAAAATTGAAATCTGTTTGTAAGCTTCCTAACTATTGTTTGTCGGCGATCCAATACGTTTCGGCTAATTCCTCTCCATTAGAAATTCTCGGTTCCTTATATGTCAAAATTCGTATTTTTCAATTCACATGGAAAGTTAAATTGTTTGTGGCCAAGCATTTGTCTTGCCCCATTATATTGGGAGCGGACTTTATTTCTCACACTGGTCTTGTGCTCGATCTGCAGAGTAGGTCTTGCACTTTCAAATTTGCCTCTAATTGTAATATCCCTCTATTAAAGTGTAATTCTGCATCATGTTCTTCTATTTCGCCTACCCAGGATGAGATGTTGTTAGACCTTAGACATCTACCTGAGGAGCAGGCTGATAGTATTCGCAAATTGTGTCAGTCGTTTCACGAGGTGTTCTCTGATACTCTTGGTGTTACTGACCTTATTGAATACAAAATTGAGGTCACGGATTCGATTCCTGTCCGTTTTCCACCTTATAGGCTATCTCCACCTAAAATGAAGGCTCTAAAAGAAATCATCGATCAGATGTTGAAGGACGGTATTATTAGGCCCTCTAAGTCAGCGTATTCTTCACCTATTTTTTTAGTCCCGAAACCCCAAGGAGGCTTCAGGCCTGTCATTGATTACAGGGCTCTCAATCGGAAGGCGGTGTTACAATCTGTGCCCCTTCCCGACCTTCATTCTTGTTTTTCATGGTTTCGTAAGGCCAAGTTCTTTACTATCTTGGACTTGAATCAGGCCTATAATCAAATTCCCATTGCCGAAGAGTCTAAACATCTTACAGCGTTTGCCACGGACTGGAATTTATACGAATACAGCCGCGTGCCTTTCGGGCTCCCCACGGGAGCAGCTGTACTCACTAGGCTACTAGATAGGGTCTTCTCCGACATCAAATTTGAGTACTTATATCACTACTTGGACGATGTCGTCGTATTTTCAGAGACTTTTGAAGAACATCTAGATCATCTGCGAGAAGTTCTCGATCGCCTTCGTAAGGCTGGGTTAACTGTTAAGTTGTCCAAGGTTGCCTTTGCTAAGCCCTCTATGTCTTTCCTAGGGCATATTGTGTCACCGGATGGTGTAGCAGTCGATCATTCTAGAACACAGATTCGTGAAATGTTCATCTGGAAAGGTATGGACGGTGAAATCCGTGAACTAGTAAAGGCTTGTAAATCCTGTTTGCTTAGTAAACCGACCATGTCCACCAAGGTAGGCCTCTTGTCTTCTCAGCAAGCGTCGCGCCCCATGGAACGCCTGTATATTGATTATGTAGGACCATTCCCCCAGTCAAAGGGTAATGCCAACAAGTTCATCCTTGTGTGTGTGTAGATGGTTTTACCAGATTTTCTTGGTTATTTCCGACTAAGCTGGCTACCGCTCAGTCTACCATTACTTGCTTAAATTCTATTTTTGCTTCTTTTGGTCCGTGCCAATATATTGTATCTGATAATGCTAAGGCTTTTACATCTAATTTATTTCGTAAATTCTGTTTTGACTTATCCATCTCTCATGTAACTACTTCTGCTTATTACCCTCAACCATCTCTGGCTGAACGGGTTAATCGTAATCTCAGGTCCGCACTTATTGCCTATCATCATGAAGATCATTCCAGGTGGGACACGTCCCTGCATTGGTTAGCTTTTGCTTTGAATTCGGCGGTTCATGAATCTCATAAGTTCACTCCAGCTTCCTTGATGTTCAAGTTTGTTCCCAACACGCCGCTCTCTAACCTTTGGTCTCTGAGTGACATTCTACCCGAGACAATAGATCCGGATAATATTAAAGATCTTTGGAAGAAGGCTAAAGCCAATCTTAAGGTATCTCATGAAAAGGTTAGGGAAAAGTATGATCGTGGACGGAGACCCACCACTTTGAAGGTAGGTGACCAGGTGATGGTCAAGAATTTTGTTCCCGCGGGCAAGCTTGCCCCCAGATTTCATGGGCCATGCATCATTCTCGATTTTCTTACGCCGGTTACATTGTTAGTAAGCAATCCAGCCACCGAGAGGATATTTAGGGTTCACCTGTCCCAGGTGAAACCGGTGTAAATTTTGTGTCAACTTGCTTCATATAATTTGATAGGAATATGAAGGTTATATATTTTTTTTTTTTGATTTCCACTCTTAAGGCATTCTGCTCCTTCTATTTTATTTTATATGTAAGCATTTCTGTAAAACCTCCCCCGATTTGTTAAACTGCCATCCTGTCCTTGCCACGGCCATTACCACGCTCCCGTCTCCTGCTCCACTACACACAGTGGCTGGCTTAGATGAAATGCCATGGATATCCGCACGCCGCTGGCCCCTCAATCTCTCTACATGCCTGTGCCCTCAAAAGAAACATGATGGTCCAACAATATTCTGCCGCTTAGCTTTAATGTTTCAGTGCCCCCGCAGCCGCGCGGCGCTCTGCCGCGACTGGGTTCGAGGACGGGCCCCCTCGGCCCCAGCGAGGACGACATGTGCACGGCGAGCCGGAGCTCTCCTCCCGGCCAAGGCTGATGTGCGGCGCACGACCTGCTACTTGCCCGCAGCCTGTATTCCTTCACCGCGGGCGCGGCGTGTTTCAACACCACTGCTCCCCTCATAGTGCGGGTGAGCGGTATCTCAGGGTACTTGAGGGGTCCGAGCGGCCTCCTTTGGACGCAAGCTGCAACGGCCGGTCTGACCATCCAACTTCATCAACATCAACTACATGGACAGTTACGATAAGCAATGACTACACTTGGGAATTCAACAGCAATATTTGGTGGACATTGCAAAATTTTTCATCACTTTTAGTATTAAAAGGTTATCTTCAGAATTCTACTTCTACAAACTTAAAAACTATACTTCATCTGCAACAACAAAATTTTGAAACTAAATCAAACCAAACTAAGAAAATCTTATAAATTTTTTTTTTGGCAATTTATCTCCGTATCTATATCAAAACTTGGACCTTGTTTTCAAACCATTTCATGTGTCACCCCGGGAGGAACTTTTGGGGGGGGGGGGAGGTCTGTACCGGGCGGTACACCTCCACTCCGCTAATTTAAAATGTGCGCCAGTTGAAACTCCTCTGCTGGAGGAAGTCTGAACTTTATCTACGCTATTAATTCTCTACTTTCTCAGAAGATGTCACCACGTGGAAAATTTTGAGTTTTTGAACTGTGTCATTTTTGATGTGGTTTTGTTTCGCTTGAAGTAAGAAGTGTGAACCTTCTCTTCTAGAGGACACTACTGAAGATCAACAATAGTGCAACCTAGTGCGGAGTCAAAGAACTATTTTGTTGGAGAAATTCTTATTTCAAATGTTTGTTCTTTGCTAAAATTTTTTCAGTCTTTGGTTAAGTTGGCAATATTAACCCCTTCTTGCCCCTTGTTTTAATCTAGCCTATCCCGAATTTCTTGAATTAATTTTTCACCAATTATGTGTTTCTTCTTAGTATTGTGTAGGGGGTTTATTGATCTACCAATAAAATCATCGCGGGAGGGTGTTTTCATTCCCCTAACGCCTAGAACCTTCTGCGAGAGTATTTAAACTGCTGATTTTAGGGTCTCCGGGCCACTTCTGTTCCATCTTTCAGTGTATAAAGTACATAGCAGGAGGCGGGAATCGCCTCTTTCCTCGGCAGCGGTCAGCAATAAGGTAATGGCCGATTAATAAATTCTTTCTTTGCTAGCTCAGCAGTTTAACTCTCGGGGCGGGTGCGAAGCGTTCCTCCATGTAACCTTTTCCTAAAATGTAACGATCTTTTCTTCTATTCTCTTTTAAGCTGCATATTGGGATAGAGAGTGCTAACCCTCTCGAGCTCCCACTCACATTGTCTTGAGGTGAACTTATTTTCTCAACCTAGTCTTCGTTAATGTAAAACAAATTGCTCTTTCTAAAGTCACCTCGGTAGTATGGGATTAGCCCTTGCATTAGTGGCCTAGAGCCAGATTAGGTTTTTAAAAACAAGTGTATTAGGAGTGCAAGATCGCCTCCTCTCAAATTGTTATTTTAGAGGTCATGTAATTGTCCATTTTTTTTAATAGACCTCAGTAGGTTGGGTATTTTACCCCTGTGTCTATGTCCAGTGAGGACAACTTGAAGGTGGAGTTTGGTGTGGCCTGGGAGAGGCTTAAATTTTGAGAGCGAGTGGCTCTTTTGAAAATTGAGTGTTGTATGCCTCGTGGAGGCTTTTCTGTGTAATTTGGAGCAAGGGCTCCTAGGTATGAATGGGGTTTTCTGCCCCTCTGTTAAAACTCGTGTTTGGGGTAAAACTGAGCTGATTGCCCAAGCAGTGTAAAATCAGGGCGCGAAGCCCAATTCCTGTAAATATTGTAACTACCCTTTTGATTTGCTACTTTGTACCTGCCATGCTTGTTATTTCTTTGTTTTAAAAAAGAAAATATAACCTTGTTAAATTTTAAATTAATTTTGCTTTCGTAGCTGGAGACCTATTCACACCCGCACCTTCTTTCACCTCTACCTACCACGGAAAAACTCCGTAACAAGAACTTCAAAACGTTACAAATAAAATTGGCCTCAAAATATCATTTGAAAAAACAGAAATTATGCCCCAAAAACCAACACAGCTAAAAGAAGTCACCATAAATGGTAATAAAATCAAAATAGTAACTCAGTTTAAATATCTTGGAGAAGTAATAACACATAACTTAAATGAAAAAATCTCAATCCAAGTAAGAACAAATAGATTAGCTAAAGCACAAAAATTAACATGGGATATCTACAAAAAGAAATGTCTATCAATAAATACAAAAATAAAACACTACAACACAGTTATAAAACCGGAAGCTACATATGCAGCAGAAACACTCTTTTACCTGAATAAACAATCAAAGACTGACAGACTTCAGAAAACTGAAAGGAGGATTGGAAGAACTTGCATCAACAAAAAATACCAGAAAGATGGACAGTGGCGGTTAATACCTAACAAAGTCGTGTACAAAGAGCTAGAACCCACTGCAGATACTATGCGTAAGAGGAGACTGGGATTCTTTGGACATATCATGAGGATGCTGGATTGGAGTCTTCTGAAACAACTAGTACAACACAATCTCGTCTCAAAAAATACCACAACAGGATGTAAATGGATCAGAGAAGTAAGAGAGGATCTGAAGGAAATAGGCCTTACAACAGAAGACACCAAAAATAAGATAAAATTGAATACAAAACTCAAGAATACAAACCTCCGCTTTACCCTTACACAAAAAAACAAACCAACAACACGCACATTTTCAACTGAGGAAAGGGGACGAAGATCGGAGCGTCTGAAGAAGTACTGGGAGGACCGCAAAGCCCGAACAATCCCTTCACAGAGACCTGAACGACGGACTGACTAAAGTGATCCTATGTGGTCACAAAAGAAGAAGAAGAAGAAGAAAGAAAGAAAGAAAGAAAGAAAGAAAGAAAGAAATTCGGTCGAATACCTTGGCTGTTGTGAAGCCTTAGTTTTAGAACTTCAACAACTTCCACATGATCCCAATTTTTTATATACGTAAAATATTTTGAATTATATCATATTTGACACCTACGACATCCTAAATTCTTGTTAAATTACAAATTCATACGTCAAATCGTTTGCAGGGAGGAATAATTGTATCATAAGTCTTCAACTCCCAGCTAAAACCGCCTACGAGTGTATTGTTTTTTAAGACATGTTTTATTTAAAATCTGTAATATATAGGAGCAACCATCGTGTGAAATTTTAATCTCGTATATCAAACTTTTTCAAGGAAATGATATTTATTTCATCGGAACTCGCCCCCATTTAATAACCCTTAAGGGTGTGTTGCACAGGTTTTCCACGAATCGTACTTCACATAACACTCGGTAATGGACACGCGCTCTGTTTCACTCAACAGGTCACTAAACACATGTGCTCCTTTGTCACTCACACGTAATGACACAGCGACGCACTCGGGAGATGCGGGAGATGCGCATGCGCAGACATGTGGTGACAACAGCTTGGTGAATCGAAATCACGGTTTCCAGCATTGCCTGCGATGAGCATTTGTCTTGTTCATTAACACCGCTTCAGTCTTTTAAATATATTCCGGGCCAGTTGTATTTCACCCACGCGGGATATTCACATGCTGCTCGCACTTCGCGCAATTTCGCGCGTCTTCATTCAAGATACTATGAAATGCAACGTTAGATTCTGTATAATTTCCTTGAATGTTTAAAAGCTCTCTAATGCGATTAATAGCAACACTGCAACCGAGGTTAGTGTTAGTGGGACAAAAATACACGTGTATAGACTGTACCCGCGCTCTGAATCAGCATACTCCGCCACACCCTTTCGTTAGTTCGCTCGAATTCTGCGGGTGGAACTCACGTAGGGGATAATACGGTGGCTGGTGGATGTGACGGACGATCCGTGCTTTTACGCCTTTGCATTCAGAAGAAGGAGAGGAGCTAGTTCCCACTGTCCGCTGTCTTGAGAGTGGTTTTCCATGGTCTTCCATTCAACTGCGCTAAGCTGAATGCCGAGACAGTTCCTAACATAGGCCACGGCCGCCAACCCCTCACATTCACCAGAAGTCTCCTTCTCCACTACAAATCTCCCGGCCTGAAGGATGGTGTCAACGTCTAAGAAGCCCGTCTCACTATTCGGGAGTAGCAGGGCTGGGCGGGTTCCAAACCACCTCGTCAGCATTTTTCTGCTGAGTCAGCGCCCGAGGTCATTGACCCCGGCCACGTGACCGTTACGTCACGGCCACGTGCTATTGTTTACAAACAAAGCCACGTGCTTTTGACAGCTGTCACCTTGACGGACCCTAACCTCACTTTTTTGGACAAGAGAACGACACTAACCTCACTGCTGCCATCTTGACAGGTCCTAACCTTACTTTCTTGTGCACAAGTGAACATGGCTGCCGTAGCGAGTGAATGAGTAGAGCGACTTATAATATTCTGGTCTCGTTTTGTTAACACATAGACTGCCTAACAAATATGTGACACCGCAGCGAATGGAAGCACAGGCTGTGTTTACGTGACTGTGAACACTGAAAATGGCAAGAATTTTTTAATTGCGTGACTTGACCGGCTAAATCTCAGTTTCAGCCCCCACGTGGGTATCTTTATAAATTACTAAGCCGCATATTACAAAATCTGAACAGTTCCTCTACGAGGCTTATAAATAAAGTTATGTGGGGTCGCAGATGTTAAAATTACTTAATATGGTCCATATCGACTATTGAATATAATTTTCTACAGAGAATCTTAGCTGCGACATAGCGATGTCATTGTGGTAGCCTTAGGACAATTACGGCAGATTTACATGGGGTACGAAGTACGGTATTGAGATATATGTACTGATTATATGATCGGGCTGTATAAACCAGCAAGTCCTGTCCCCGCGTCACCGGCTACATAATAACTAATAGGTCTGTCAATAACATAACACTTAAAACGTTTATTGACTGTTTATTGCGTTTATTGCCGTGTTATTTGTCTCTTGCTGTAGTTATCATTAGCCACTTGTGTCCGGCTCCGTTTAGCATGTTTGTCTTTTGTACAAGGAATCCCGTGTTCGATTCCTGGCCGGGTCGGGGATTTGAACCTTAATTGGTTAATTCCAATAGCTCGGAGGCCGGGTGTTAGTGTGTGTCGTCTTCAGTATAAGAATTCATCATCGTTTAAGCCCCACACTCTCAGAGGGGCAATTCGGTTTTAGACGTCAACTTGAAAGACCTGCAACAGACCTTTCTGGACGTCATAAGCCATTATTATTATTATTATTATTAGTAGTAGTAGTAGTAGTAGTAGTAGTAGTAGTAGTAGTGGCAGTAGTAGTAGTATGCGTGAATCGTCCCTTTCGGAACACAAGTATCATTATTTATGATTTCTTTTGCGGAGGATCGACGATGCTTTCTTCTGTTCACTAGAGATCCTCTTCCTTTCTTTCGTCCACTTGGTACCTCCTCTTTTTGACACTTCATTCTCTGGAGTAACTTCCCACTTGCCAATTTTCTTTCTATATATATTTCGATTCAAAATTTTTCAGGCTGAATTTGTGCGTTCTTCATGTTCGCTTTTGGTGGTTGTGTCCAAGCGAAATTCTTCAGTTTATCAACTCTTTCAAGAATTTGGTGGGCTAGTCTGGTTTCTGGAAGCCTCTTAACATGTACATAAAATGTTAGCCTTCTTTTCCTGAGGTCTGCTGCAATAGTAGATTATTTTTCTGTTGATTTCTGGGATTGGAGGCGGTACACTTCCTCCGTGTGTATTGGTCCTAAAATTTCCCTCATGTTTCTTCGCTCTTCTTTTAGGATATTTTTGAGCTCGCCCTTTTTATGAAGCGTTAGACTTTCCCCTGCATACTGCGCCCTGGTGGGAGTGTAATAGGCGCCATTCAATTGTAATTAATTATTGAGGAATATACATTTCATTTTCAGAAGAAAGAATATCTTACTGTAAGTACAAGCCAGGCCGAGATGGTATTGTGCAACCTGCCACAGACTGTTGTCTCCACTAAGATTAAGAAATACAAGGGCCAGCAGAATTAGAATTCTCAGAAATAGTGACGAAGGGGAAAGAGAGAGGCGAGAGTTGTTGACAAGTTAGTGGAAATATTCATCGCCGCGAGCGAAATTTGCTGTGGCAACCCCGCAAGATCCGTGTGCAAAATTCTTAGAAAAGATGGCAAAGGAGCTCCAAGTTACTAGCAGGAGCTGAGCGCAAGGTTGGCACTTGAAGAAAAAAATATGAAACTTCTCTGTCCCGCGAGAGCTTGGACCAATCGTAAAATTCATAGGCCGGGAGGCAGGCACGACAACTTCGTATTGTAAGACGAATTAGCAACATTAACTCCACGGATTAAATTTATAGAAGGGAGTGAGTTACAGATTCGAGATAAGGTGAATTTTAGAAGGCTAACCAAGTAATAAAAGTTATTAAAAGTCACTAACTGAGGGAGATTGATTGGCGTAATTCTGAGAATTCATGGATGCTATCCGTTGATTGGCTGCAGGCAAAGGACGCTGCAAAAGAACGCGAAATCCCAGGCCGGGATACAATAGCTAAATTCGCAATTATATAAATTACCATCGAACGATATTAGTTGAAAATTGGCATGGAGCCTTTGAGAACATAATTACATCATTGGATCCCATATTTAAGCCGCTGGCAAAGGCGCAAATAGTCGGATGAGGATATCGGAACTGCATGCCTTAAGATGACCTCCCGTGAACTCGGAGGAGAGGGGAGTCGAATATAAATATAAGGTCGTGGAGACGGACTTACTTACTTCTGATAATGTGTTCGAGCTGTTACGACGCCAGGGGTGCGTAACTTACTGGTGAATATTCCGAGCTGTTACTACGCCAGGGAGCATGTGTATATTTACTCGTGGAGAAGTGTTCGAAGTGTTAGAATGTTACGTAGCACAGTAATTCGTGACGTGTAGTGGTTCATATTACAGTCTTGAACAGTCTACTAGCAGGAAGAGTTCCAATATTTACAGAACTCGTTAAATTAAAACCTACGGATAGGAGTGTGAGATTCTACAAAAAGAAATTAGAAAGTACGTGGCGTGAGAACGATCACGGGTGTTCGACGTATTTCACCCAGTAAACAGTCAATCATCAACTGATACCTGGCCAGCTGCGTGAACACGCGACGGGAATTCGAGTGCGCGCCCGGGCCGTTGTAAAAGGGGATCCCGAGGTGTCCCATGTTCCTAGTGTCCGGTAGAGGAACGAAGAATGTATATTTAGATTACGTGGGCTAGATAAAAGGCCAGGAATGTAAAGTTTCAGTTAAATATTAGTGTATGTTAATTTATTAAAATGTTAAAATTTTAAAACTTGAAAATTAATATGTGTAAATCTGAAAAGTGCATTGGATTACTTCTTCAAGCTGGCATGAAATCCAGAAGGATGCAGGGCTAAAACTGGACCGGGGCCTGTGCTCCTCGTCCAGTTTAGCAAACTACAAGGCTGAGATGAGTACCCTTTAATCTATTTGTAGATTGCTATCGTTAACGGGAGGAAATCATATTCCTTCATTATGGTAACTTGATTGTGAAACGAGCCGTTTCCGGCTCGTATAAATTCAGAGATAGATAGACAAAGGTACAAATTAATATGTACATAATTAGAACAAGCACTCATCGTAATTTTGATTATTTAATAGAGTACAGTAGGGTTGATTTGTTTATTCAAGTGCTTGAATTGTTTGAAATTATAAGGAGCACGTTTCACGTAAAGATAAGATTAATATTCAATTTATAAGTGCTCAAATGTGTTTTCCGTTATCGGAAACTTTATAGATATTAAGGCATGTTGTAAGAGTATCCAGAAGTAGAAGGTTTCCGAGTGTTTTTTCTTCTTGTGGGACGGAATGAAGTCCATTGAATTGTTTGTAAATATCGATGATTATTTGTGCAGCGAAGTTTCGCCAGTGGACAGAAACCTAATAATCAGTAGAAGTATCGGAGTGATAAATGAACATGGGTAATATGTAAATGCGTGTTTATTGCAATGCTATGTTAATAATGGCACGGGCCTAAGTTGATGGAATAATTGCAAGTTAAAGTAATTTCAATGTGGAGATAACATGTGTCGTGAATATTTTTGATTCGGGCAGTGAATATGATTTAATCTTAATTGTTGATTTAACGTTTTTTGGACTAATAATAATATGGAATAATCATAAATATTTGTTTAGAAGTGATAGAAGCACATGTATAGGGTGGTCACGATATGTTGAAAGCCCAGAGTGGTTTGAGCCCATTTTTGAGACCGGAAGTCGTGCGGGACGGAAATCCGGCACGAGATGAAAGTGAATTGTACTGATGTTGATGAAGAAATGGATGGATCTTAAAGCCGACATTGAGGTCGTATGCCGAGGCCGGTGTTATGAGTGGCAGAATAGAGTCCATGCACCGAGGGTTAATTAATTAAATGTTTGAAGAGATCCAGTGAAAGAAATGGACTTCAAAACCAAAATGGAAGGAATAATTTAGCACTTGCAGAGATTGGATGTATTTGTCCAACTGCGAGGTGTTATGGGATTTGAGATTTGTCTTAGGAGGACATGGTCTCCATGAATTAACGACAGTACGAAAATAAGGTTGCGGGTTCGAATACCGTTATTATGTTCCGAACGATATGAAATCGGATATTGGTGGTTCATATTTGGGAGTTAACATATGTGACTAAGTTCTAAAGATTGAATTTAAAATATACATTTTCGAAATAATAATAATAATAATAATAATAATAATAATAATAATAATAATAATATTCAAAGTAAATCATGTCTTAATTGATTAAGTGCCAAACCAGACCGGAATTGTAAAAGAAGTTATGCGTTAAACATAATAATAATCAACTGCCACGTATAAATTGAAATTAAAATATAAATTTTGGGGTAATAATGATAATAACAATAATATTTTTATTTTTTATTATAATTTCGGATGATGATGATGATGAATAATACCAGGGAAGTCAGCTGGCGAAATAACGTAATAATGTCAAGTTGTTGTAAATAATAAGTTAAGTTAATATTTGTAATATGAAGGCAAATCCCTACATCTGGACCATTAGGTTAGAGTCCCTTTGTCGGTTCCTTCAGTTAACGATTAGCATATCTTGGTTAGGAACCCGGGGAGAGTTTGTAGTGTCCCGGGTTGGTCTCATCTCAATAAAAAGTGGAGGCGATGACAGGGGTCATGTGATCGCGCCCACTTGGCCAACAGGTAATTGGTCCATGACCATAAATGGTCATTGTGTTAACGAGGGTAAATCTGATACCTTCAGATATTAACGGTTCCACCACCCAAATGGATGGGTGGTCAAAAGTGTCAAATATTGTGTAAAAATTTCAGGAATAATTTGCCAATCCCGGCAAATTAAGGATCAACAGATTTTGGTTGTGTGTAAAAAATATTTTGTTTACTTAAATAAAATGCTCCTTTAGCATTTGCAAGGAAACAGTTCCAGGTTCTTGTTCTTGTAGAATAGTAAACCCTTGGTGACGGTTTAAATATCTGTCCCCATTCCTAGGACGGAGCCTTCATATTTTTCCCTTAGATCTGATTTAATATATTGGTCTTTTTTTTTTTTGTGTTTTGAGGATGAGCCTTAAAGTTAAAGATTAGAGTGTCCCGTTCAACCCTGTAGTACTAATTGGATGGCGCCCATATATTTAATTGGAGATCTTATATCTTCATACATTGTTTTTATTGTTTATTAGTTGCGATAGATTCGGACCGTAACACCCCCTGAGATAAATGCTGGTTGGGAAGAGACATACATTTTTGTTTTAGATTTCTCTTGTTCTCCCATATGCTCTTCTGAGTTTATGGACACATTATTATTATTATTATTATTATTATTATTATTATTATTATTATTATTATTATTATTATTATTATTATTATTATTATTATTATTATTATTATTATTATTATTATTATTATTATTATTATTATTTATTGGCCACTTGTAAATAAAATTGCATTGAACTGACTATGTAACTTGTCCTTCATTTCATCCAGCCATTCTTACGTCGGGCGATGTCACGAAAGCCCAGTGGCCCAACCAGTACTTTTTCTCATTACCATTGTCTAGTCTTTCTCCAATGATCCTCACCACTGTGCTTATTGGCCAAGCAGTGAACATTGGTGCGCGACTGTACATATCGTTCTAACCCCGATTGTCTTGTGTTATAGGTTCATCACTGAATTGTAAGAAGGAGTCCTATCTATTCTACCGAGGAACGAACTAAGAGTGTCATGGCGCCAGTATTCCTTTGCCCCCTCCTGCTGCAGTTGGTGCTCATCATTTCAACGGCAAGCACCAGTCCTGATGCTGCTGTGCCTCTCGCATCTTTAGCAGATCTCCCGTCGTTTGTGTACTATCAATTAAGATTTAACATCAGTTATCAGCAGAATGTCTGCATTGGAGGTAGTTCAAATTGCCCATGGAATATTTTTGATCCACCCAAAAACCAGTGCCGAGAAGGGGAATTGTACTTGTACAATAGAAGAAAATCACCACGTACGAATGGTTCGTTTGAACCTGTCTGCCAAGCACCGCCTTGTCCGGACAACTACCGTTTATTGCTTCCAGATAAAAAATGCTACCATAATGATGACATAAGAGATACTATCTGTTCTGGGCAACAGTTCCCGATGACGAATCTCTTTGGAGAAACCTTTTGCAGTTGTGGGCACTGGGCGGCTACCTTGTTGAGTAGCAAGAAGAAAGAGTGTCATGAGTTGTTTACTCAGGGTCCTTGCGTCAGAGGATCATTGTTTGTGCCGGTAAATGATCTTATGAACTTTGGTCAAGGGCAATGCTTACCGTCTCTGTGTGCTGAACTGCTCCAAGAAGGGAAGAGGATAGCTGAAATCCGGTTGCCAAATGGACGGACGGACTGTTTTGAACTTTCCCAACAGGGACCTTGTATAAAAGATCATACACTTCGTATAATTGACAAACCTGAATTCCCAGGTGTGTCACATTTGTCGTGTGTTGTGCCTTCTGGTGGGGGTGTGGGTTTTGGAGTAACGACGATTTCCGCACAGAGTAACAAATGTGTATCAAATGACAAAGGCGAATGTGTGATTCATCTCAAGAACAAGCCGGTTGACCCACACCCTTTGTATCTCGATGAGTCCTGAATCATGCTGTCATGCAGTCAAATGGGGACTGAGTTCAAAACTAAGTTGAACATCTTACTGCACTGAGCTTCATTTGTCACTAGTTAACATTCTAAGTAAATGAGTGATACTGTAAATCTAGACTAAATACAAACAAGGAGAAAACTATCATTTCCGAACATTTTCTATTGACGGTTGTTTGTTTCAGATACAGGGTTGGTTATTGTCAGTACATCCTCTGGATACTAGCCGCAGCCCTTGAATAGTAGTGCAACACCTGCTTTTGTCCCGTAACCTTTGAACTGCTGCAAGCTGCTGTGGTGCGCTGTCAGTACTGTGCGACACTCGAGTGGCTCACGTCACTGCTGTGAGCTAGTGCAGTGGTGTCCTCCGTGGTGAGACTACGCCACCTGCATGACAATACCTTCCTGCTCAATCATTGCGTTGCCGATTGTACTGGCGAACGCTACTTTCTTAACAACTGAGAAGACCAATAAGCAAATAACGTTCCGTTCTAGAAAAGGCCTCCACCACCTACATTATTCTTCATTATTCATAACATGTAATAATCATAATAAATATATTTAAAACACTAGGCTGAATTTAGTTACATCAATTTTGAGAGAACGACTGAACCGATTGACATCGTAAAGCATTTTGACGAAAGCTCTTGGCCTGTAGATTTGCAGAGTGTCTTTAAAGGCATAAATATTCCATGCCGTGTATTTTTAATTATTAAAAAGTATGTGGTCCGCTTCTGTGGTGTAGTGGTTAGCGTGATTAACTGCCACCCCCGGAGGCCCGGGTTCGATTCCCGGCTCTGCCACGAACTTTGAAAAGTGGTACGAGAACTGGAACGGGGTCCACTCAGCCTCGGGAGGTCAACTGAGTAGAGGTGGGTTCGATTCCCACCTCAGCCATCCTGGAAGTGGTTTTCCGTGGTTTCCCACTTCTCCTCCAGGCGAATGCCGGGATGGTACCTAACTTAAGGCCACGGCCGCTTCCTTCCCTCTTCCTTGCCTACCCCTTCCAATCTTCCCATCCCTCCACCAGGCCCCTGTTCAGCATAGCAGGTGAGGCCGCCTGGGCGAGGTACTGGTCATACTCCCCAGTTGTATCCCCCGACCAAGAGTCTGAAGCTCCAGGACACTGCCCTTGAGGCGGTAGAGGTGGGATCCCTCGCTAAATCCGAGGGAAAAACCGAACCTGGAGGGTAAACAGATTATGATGATGATGATGAAAAAGTATGTGGCATTTTCAATTGGTAAACCGCTCGCCAGTGCTTCAAGGCCGCCTAAACCGTGAGAGCGCTGAACATTGGGCACGATAGGGGAGGTGGAAAAGGTTTAGGCACGCGTGCGAAGCCAGTATCTTACTGGTCAAAATAGTTGTTATTAGACAAGGTTGCCGCCGAAACAGTTACACGAAGACAATCGTTTTGTAAAATTGTTGCAATATAACGTATTCCTACCGATATGGATAGGAATGTGGTAGTGCGTCAACCGTGGTCAACCGCGGCAACGTTTCACAACTTTCCCTGTATCGGGCATTTTATCCAATACAAAGTGATATATAAAAAAGTTAATTAATTACGCATTGCACAGTCATACAGCATTACATATTTTTTTACAATTGGCTTTACGTAGCACCGTCACAGATAGGTCTTATGGTGGCCATGACTAGAGGCCTGCGCGGATATACAAAATAATATCCGCATCTGCACTTCCTTCATCCGCATCTGCGAATGGTTTTCCGCATCCGAAAAATGGTTATCCGCGGATATTTTATGTATATTACACCCAAAACAAAAGAAGCGAAGTAATCTCCGTACAGGCCATGAAGGCCGTTGGAGGGGTGTAAGGTAAAGGCTTCCACCATTGTTAACCTCGGCACTTGATGGGGTAGAGTGGTTAGCTCTACGCCCGGTCGCCTTTGCCCCCAGGAATTAACCTGGTACTCATTTTTCGTGTAGGCTGACTGAGCCTCAGGGCCATGTGCACCTCCGGAAGAGGAAATCTCGTTTCTAAAATTTTACGACTTCCTGACGGGGATTTGAACCCACGTCCTTCCGGGCGAACCGAGCATGCCTTTACCGCCCGCCAGGCAACCCCTATATATTACACCCAATATACTGAAACAGACAAATCTGTTTACATAATAACTTACATTAGGTCTGACACCCGGCACCAGTCCACCTACAGTCACAGGTTTGTGAGAGATTTTCTCTTGCGACAACTACCGACGTTTGACCTTTGTTCTTTCCTTCCATTAATTGCGGGCAGAAGCTAGTTAGGCTTAGGGCGGATTTAAAGCTTTATGGTCTCAAGGCTCTTTATACATCACTATTCTCCTATATCAATGTCAAGAGTCACCTAACGACAAGCAAAAAACAAGAGTATACCTCAGTGAAAATAAATGAATTTTGAGACAGTTTTTAAAAAGTAACTATGATCGGTGGAAAACGGTAAATAAAAATATAAACAGACTCTGGGATGGGTTTAAAGCAATTGTTGAGGAATGCAAAAACAGGTTTGTGCTTTTAAAGATGCTAAGAAATGGTAAAGACCCACCTTATTATAATAGATAAATAAAGAGACTAAGAAGGAGGTGCAGATTGGAAAGAAATAAGTGTCAGAAATGGCTGTGGAAGTAAGGAGAAATTGAAGGAACTTACTAGGAAATTGAATCTAGGAAAGAAGACAGCTAAGAATAACATGATGGCAAGCATAATTGGCAGTCATACAAATTTTAGTGAAAAATGGAAGGGGAATATATAGGTATTTTATTGCAGAAACAGGTTCCAAGAAGAACATTCCAGGAATAATTAATGAACAAGGGGAGTGTGTATGTGATGATCTTCAAAAGGCAGAAGTATTCAGTCAGCAGTATGCAAAGATTGTTGGTTACAAGGATAATGTCCAGATAGAGGAGGAGACTAATGCTAAAGAAGTATTGAAATTTACATATGATAACAATGACATTTACAATAAGATACAAAAGTTGAAAACTAGAAAAGCAGCTGGAATTGATAAGATTTCTGGAGATATACTAAAGAAAATGGGTTGGGATATAGTAATCTGAAGTACTTATTTGATTATTGTTTGCTTGAAGGAGCTATATCAAATGAAAGGCGAGTTGCTGTAGTAGCTCCTGTGTATAAAGGAAAGGGCGATAGACATAAAGCTGAAAATTACAGGCCAGTAAGTTTGACATGTGTTGCATGTAAGCTTTGGGAAGGCATTCTTTCTGATTATATTAGACATGTTTGTGAAATGAATAACTGGTTCGATAGAAGGCAGTTCGGTTTTAGGAAAGGTTATTCCACTGAAACTCGACTTGTAGGATTCCAGCAATATATAGCAGATATCTTGGATTCAGGGGGGTCAAATGGACTCTATTGCGATTGACCTGTCTAAAGCATTTGATAGGGTGGATCATTGGAGACTACTGGCAAAAATGAGTGCAATTGGACTAGACGAAAGAGTGACTGAATGGGTTGATTTCTAGAAAATAGATCACAGAGAATTAGAGTAGGTGAAGCTTTATCTGACCCTGTAATAATTAAGAGGGGAATTCCTCGGGGCAGTATTATTGGACCTTTATGTTTCCTTATATATATATATATATATATGATATGAGTAAAGAAGTGAAATCAGAGGAAAGGCCTTTTGCAGATGATGTTATTCTGTATAGAGTCATAAATAAATTACAAGATTGTGAACAACTGCAACGTGACCTCGAAAATGTTGTGAGTTGGACAGCAGGCAATGGTATGTTGATAAAGGGGATTAAAAGTCAGGTTGTGAATTTCGCAAATACGAAAAGTCCTCTCAGTTTCAATTACTGCGTTGATGGTGTGAAAGTTCCTTTTGAGGATCATTGTAAGTATCTAGGTGTTAATATAAGGAAAGATCTTCACTGGGGTAATCACGTAAATGAGATTGTAAATAAAGGGTACAGATCTCTGCATATGGTTATGAGGGTGTTTAGGGGTTGTAGTAAGGATGTAAAGGAGAGAGCATATAAGTCTCTGGTAAGACCCCAACTAGAGTATGGTTCCAGTGCATGGGACCTTTACCAGGAATACTTGATTCAGGAACTGGAAAAAATCCAAAGAAAAGCAGCTCGATTTTTTCTGGGTGATTTCCGACAAAAGAGTAGCGTTACAAAAATGTTGCAAAGTTTGGGCTGGGAAGAACTGGGAGAAAGAAGGCGAGCTGCTCGACTAAGTGGTATGTTCCGAGCAGCCAGAGGAGAGATGGCGTGGAATGACATTAGTAGACGAATAAGTTTGAGTGGCGTCTTTAAAAGTAGGAAAGATCACAATGTGAAGATAAAGTTGGAATTCAAGAGGACAAATTGGGGCAAATATTCATGTGTAGGAAGGGGAGTTAGGGATTGGAATAACTTACCAGGGGAGATGTTCCAATTTCTTTGAAATCATTCAAGAAAAGGCTAGGAAAACAACAGGTAGGGAATCTGCCACCTGGGCGACTGCCCTAAATGCAGATCAGTATGATTGATTGATTGATTGATTGATTGATTGATTGATTGATTGATTGATTGATTGATTGATTGATTGATTGATTGATGAATATGTCGAACAAAAGATTTTTTTTTGCTAGTGGCTTTACGTCGCACCGACACAGATAGATCTTATGGCGACGATGGGATACAAAAGGCCTAGGAGTTGGAAGGAAGAGGCCGTAAAGTAAAGTGAAGTACCATCTTCAGGGCTGCCGACAGTGGGATTCGTACCCACTATCTCCCGGATGCAAACTCACAGCCGCGCGCCCCTAACCGCACGGCCAACTCGCCCAGTCGAACAAAAGAAGACAAGGACCATGAAGGGCGTGAACATGAAAGAGTCCCTAGGCTTCGAATGCTCTCACACGGTTGGGGCCGGATAACAACAAGAATTGACCAAGGGAGGTCGGACAGGATTGATGAAAGTAAGGAGCCTGGCGAAAGTAAGTGGAAGCAATGCCAGGAATCAGCTAAGGGCCCCGTCGTTACCAACCCACGCTCCCAAGTTAAGAGCCCCTCAAGTCCCTCTTAGTTGTCTCGTGCGACAGGCAGGGGATAGCGTGGTGTTACTCTATCGTCCCCACCGTCAGGGTTACCTTCTCCCGTTGCATGCTGGAACTCACAATAGTGGAGCTAGCTAGCAGTGTAAATTATAACGTTTTGCTTCAACTATGCGTGAAGTGAGTCACTTCTCAAATATTCCCGTCTCCTTGTACCCATGATTATAAGCAGACGGTGTGTCTCACAATTAGCGAATTTGTGGGTTTGTATGTTTTCATTCCATGTGTATGCTCCAAAATAAAAATAAGTCGACACATGTATTCTCCGGAAGAAGTGATAAAATGCTTATAAACACATATTTGGAAAAAAAGAAAACCAAACCCCATGGCACTTAACGCCCTTGAAGGGGCTTTGGCCTGCCCAGCGACCGCTGCTCAGCCCGAAGGCCTGCAGATTACGAGGGGCCGTGTGGTCAGCACGACGTATCCTCCCGACCGTTGTTCTGGGCTTTGGAGACCGGGGCCGCCATCTCACCGTCAGATAGCTTCTCAGTTCTAATCACGTAGGCTGAGTGAACCTTGAACCTGCCCTCAGGTCGAGAGAAAAATCCCTGACCTGACCAGGAATCGAACCCGGGGAGTCCGGATAAGAGGCAAGCACGCTACCCTTACACCACGGGGCCGGCACACATATTCTGAGGATGAAATATTTTTCTGATTTAAGTATTTGTGTACACAGCGTCATGAATTCCGCTTCGATAATTCCTTCACGAAATACTGCGGAAGCATTCGCTTCTCGATAATCGATTTCACCACCCCTGCGAAACATGTGACCCTGCCGTGGTGGAGAGGGTTGCACGTCCCAATGAAGCAGATAGCTGAGCCGCAGGTTCAACCATGTCAGATGGATATCTGTCGAGAGACCAGACTAACGATTGGTTCATAAAGGGGGGTAGCAATCTTTCGGAAGTTACAAGGGCAACAGTCTAGATGGTTGACTGATATGGCCTTGTATTAATTCTCAACATGGTTTAACTGTGTGATGGTGATGGGTCGAACTAGCTCTTTCGAGGGAGCTAGCTCATTCGCTCCCGCTCCCAGCTGAGAATCGTTCAAAAGAGTCGACTCTTGGGAGCGGGAAGGTTGGAGTGAGCCGAGGAAGTCGGCGCTCTCCGCCTCCATGTTCGTTCGTTCATTCGTTCTTCCGGTTTAGGGCAGACGGCTCTGTATGACTTCCGTTCGCTCTTGAAGACTTTCGGCCGCACTTTATGACTTCCGGGAACGAACGAGATAGCGCAAATAGTTTACATTTTCCACAGCAGATAACAACACAATGTCCAATTTGGCACGCTACTTTTGGAATAAAACAAATGAACAACTGCTGGCAACATTGACAATTAATCCAATGATAAAGCTTCATATACATAGTAACGAAGAAATATATCACAAGTATACAGTATTAATGGATGACATCCGTGTTTGATGACATCTAATATCACTTTGCCTAAGTTCCATTCTTCTTAAATGATATCTTTCAAGGCTGAATGCGCCGTACGAGACGTATATTCGAGATATTGGCACTACTTACACGTTAATAAATTATTATTTAAATGTAATGCCATGTAAGTTACTGTGATAGATATGAAGCCATGAGTTATTTATTAGAGCCCAAAATAGTGTTATTTTACATTTCACATTTTATGACTCCAGTTTTTATTTGAAGGAACGAGCTAGCGTGAGATAGTTCACGTTTCTCGCAACAGATGGCAACACAATATCCACTTTGGCACACTACTCTTGGAATAAAACAAATGAATAATTAATATAAACATTATTGGCAACATTGGCAAATAATCCAATGATAAAGCTTTATATACAATAACGATGAAATGTATCACAAATATACAGTATTAATGGATGACATATAATATTACTTTACCATAAGTTTCATTCTTCTTGAAATGCTGTCTTTCAAGATTACATGCACCGTACGAGACGTATGTTCGAGTAGTGGCACTACTGCCGTTCGGTCGCATTAATCTACTGGAATTTCCTGTTCACGTAGTTCACATTTCACTCAACAGATGTCATCGGAATATTTTTGGTTCCGACTGGTGATACCGAAAGTTTTTCGTTCCACTGTCCGCGTTGGAACAACAGATTCTTTCATTCAATAGTGCAGTGTAGGAAACATACTGATTAAATGCGATCTTTAACAAAAATAATGGAAAATACTATCAGCACAAAAGTACATATAACCACGTATAGCATCTACGAGGACGGTTTGAAAAGTTCTCGGAATCACCGCTAGATGTCAGTGGTAGAGCAACGAGGTTCCCATGCAATAATTACACATCCTTTGTGAGTGAACACGTGGCGCGTCACTGCTTTAGCTGCAGGAGTGTGGTAGTGACGACTCTTTGTTGTTGTTCCCGCGTAGTGATTTCTGACAATGGAAAAAACTGAGTGATTAAATACTTTGTAAAGAAAGGTATGAAAGCAAAGAAAATTTATGCCGACTTTCAGAACACACTGGGGGATTCTGCTCCTTCATTTTCAACTGTTGCCAAGTGGACCAACGAGTTTAAATTTGGTCGGGAGAGCTTGGATGACGATCCGCGTAGTTGACGGCCAAAAAGTGTTACGACCCCAGAATTCATCGCAAGAGTGCATAAAATGGTCATGGATGATCGTCGACTGAAAGTGCGGGAGATTGCTAAAGCTGTAGGGATGTCTTCTGAATGGGTATATTATATTTTAACGGAAGAATTGCGTATGAAAAAATTATCCGCACGATGGGTGCCGCGGCTCTTGACATTGGACAAAGTCTGGCCCGTTTTCAGTGCAACCAACAAGATTTCTTGCGCCGGTTTGTGACTACAGATGAAACTTGGGTCCACTACTATACCCCAGAGACAAAACAGCAGTCAAAGCAGTAGAAACTTGCTGATTCACCACCACCAAAGAAAGCAAATGCAATGCGTTCGGCCGGAAAGGTCATGGACTCAGTTTTCTGGGATGCAAAAGGCATTCTGCTGAGAGATTATCTTCCTACTGGCCAAACAATTACGGGGCAATACTATGCAAATCTCCTAGACCAACTACAGGAAAAGATACGTGAAACAAGGCTTGGTTTGGCAAGGAAAAAGGTCATCTTTCATCAGGACAACGCTCCGCCGCACACAAGTGTTATTGCCATGGCAAAACTTCATGAACTGGGGTACGAATTGTTGCCACATACACCTTATTCACCTGATTTGACACCATCAGACTTTCATCTATTCCCCAAACTGAAAATTTTCCTCGGTGGACGGAGATTTTCTACAAGGGAAGAACTGACAGCCGAATTGGAGAGATATTTAGCAGGCCTGGAGGAATCTCATTTTCGAGATGGGATCAAGGCATTGGAACATCGCTGGACCAAATGCATTAGTCTACAGGGAGACTATGTAGAAAAATAAAAGCAGTACCACCGAGGTAAGATACTTAATTCTAGTACATTCCGAGAACTTTTCAAAGCACTTACGTATTACTACGTTCTGTACTTTTTTCTTTCTTCGCGTACAGTATGTTACACTCTCTTCCAATATTTTTTCAAGAACGAGTACACCGTAGGAGACGTATATGTTTGACATACAGTACTGACTCCTTACACGATTACACTACTTCTTCTTCTACTGTTTTTCTCACACTCGTGGGGTCGTGGGTGTGAACTGCTTTGCAATGTGGAGTTGGCCCTATTTTACGGCCGGATGTCCTTCCTGACGCTAACCCTATGTAGAGGGATGTAATCACTATTGCGTGTTTCTGTGGTGATTGGCAGTGTGGTGTGTTGTCTGAATATGAAGAGGAGAGTGTTGGAAAAAACACAAACACCCAGTTCCCGAGCCAGAAGGATAATCAGAAGAGATTGAAATCTCCGACTTTGCCGGGAATCGAATCCGGGACCCTCTGCGAAGGCCTCAGCGCTGGCCATCCAGCTAAGGGGTCGGACTCATTACACGACTACACGTTAATAAATAATTAATTCAAAATATACTGCGGTATATACTTTGGTATGAGTTATTTCGCCTATATTTTAAAGTCAAAACTAGCGTTATTTTATATTTTCCTTAATTCGATTTAAAACTACGGTATATCATTTTATCCACTGCACCGTAAAACCAAATGATGTTAGCAATATGTTGATTCATAGCTATGACCGCATTTAATAAATAGGTGAGGATTTGTCAGAGTATTTCTAATTATTTAGACAGAATAAAACTACGCCCTTTCTACTTGCCGGGTGGTATATTCAGTATTCTGGATAGTGACTGTTGTTCGTGCTTAGTTTAAGATAGTTAACTCGAACTTGGTGTCATTTATTTGCTCTTAACCTACTGGATCTACAGTACATCCTTCATATATTATGAGTGACTGGTAAGTATTGCTCAATGACATGTTTACTTCATTTTCTTGATTCGTTAGGTAGCAGGCTGCCAGAACTCTGGCACAAATAACATACATGGCCGACAGACCACAACCACTGGCGCACTGAGTGCGGGAAGAGGCTAGTCTGGGTAGTCTATAAAAAAGAAAGCGGCATCTGTATGCCACGTGATTATCTGAAGCATGGTATTGGCTAGAAATGAACGAGAGTCGATGTGACGAGCTAGCTCTTTCTTGGAGTTGCAGTTGATAAAAGAGTCGGCTCGTACTAGCTCTCAAGGAGCAAGGAGCGAGCTAGCTCATACAAGAGTCGAATCGTAATTGAACGACTAGCTCTCAAGGAGCGAGGAGCGAGCTAGCTCTTACAAGAGTCGACTCTCAATCTCTCCAATGAGACGTTCAAAAGAGTCAGTTCGTTCATGAACGACCCATGACTACTGCGTGATACTGCTGCATGGATGAAGGCAACGGGAAACTACAGCCGTAACTAACTACCGAGGACATGCAGCTCTCTCTGTATGAATTATGTAATGATGATGGCTTCCTCCCGGGTAAAAGGTGGTGATTATTGTTTTAAGAGGAAGTACAACTAGGCAACCATCCTCTATATAACACTAATCATAGGAAAAAGGAAGGGGTCCGACACTTCGAAAAATGAAGGTATCGGCCAAAGGAAGACAAGGGCCACGAAGGGCGTGAAAATGAAAGACTCCCTAGCCCTCGCAAACCTAATAGCGTCGGGGTCGGAAAAGAACAAGAGTTGACCAAGGGAGGTCGGATAGGATAGATGAAAGTGAGGAGCCTGGCACAAGTAAGTGGAAGCAATGCCAGGACTCAGCTGAGGGCCTCGTGGTCGACAACCCACGCTCCAAAGTTCAGAGCCCCTCAGGCCCCTTTTAGTCGCCTCTTACGACAGGCAGGGGATACCGTGGGTGTTATTCTACCGCCCCCACCCACAGGGGGACCGGGTAAAATATTCCCCCATTCAGATCTCCCGGTCGGGACTACACGAAAGGGGGCGAATATCAGAAAGATGAATACTAACATTTTGCGAGTCGGAGCGTGGAATGTTAGAAGTTTGAATCGTTATGGTAGGTTATATAATATGAAAAGGGAGATGGATATACTAAAGTTACATCTAGTTGGTATAAGTGAAGGACGTTGGCGGGAAGAGCAGGAATTTTGGTCAGGCGACTACAGAATTATAAACACAAAATCAAACAGGGGAGATGCAGGAGTTGGTTTAATAATGAATAAGAAAGTAGGGCAGTGGGTAAGCTACTAAGACCAGCATAGTGAAAATATTATTGTTGTCAAGATAGATACGAAACCAATGCCCACCACAATAGTGCAGGTCTACATGTCTACTAGTTCAGCGGATGATGATGAAATCGAAAGAATATATGAAGAGGTAGAATATTTAATACCATGTGTACACTAGTCCCCAAAAGTTAAGCATAATCGCTAAATGAGGCCATACCGCCTGATAGGAATGTCAGACAGATTGCTGAACAAACGGAAGCTGAATCACACACCATATGTCACATAACTTGTCCAAGAAAAACAGTGTCAAAAATGTTCTGATAGCTAAGGCACACCTTTGACAACAACTAACAAAGCTTGGCAATCTCTTCCTCAAAAATGATGCTGTTAATAGGGTGTATGGATACCTCTAACGGCCACACATGCTTCGCAGCGACGTGGCATGCTCTCTATCAGATGGTCGAAGAGTTCTTGTGGCAGTCGATCCCATTCCTCCGAAAGGGCAATTCGAAGGTCTTGGTGGGTTCTTGGTGGAGGCTGACGGGATGCAATTCGCCTCCCCAATTCAACCTAGGCATGTTCAATAGGATTCAGATCCGCAGACCTCGCTGGCCAGTCCATGTGATGAATATCTTCCCCAGCCAGAAATGGATCCAACAGAGCAGCGCGGTGCGGTCGGGCATTATCGTCCATTAAGAGGAAGTCTTGACCAACCGCACCTATGAAGAGTCGAACATGTGGCCTCAGTACCTCATCCCTGTATCTCTGAGCGTTAAGAGTGTTCCTCGGACCACCCATGAAGATGTGCAAATCCGTATGGCCATTCGACATGATGCCGCCCCACACATGACGCCACCACCACCACCATAACCGGTCCCGTTCCACGACGTTCCTGTGGTTGTAGCGTCTACCTGGTTCTCTCCAGATTAATGTGCGACGGGAATCGTTCTGCAAACTGAAGCGGGATTCACCTGTGAAGAGCACATGCCTCCATTCATTTATGGTCCAGTTTCGATGTTCACGGCTCCACAGTAAACAGACCCGTCTCTATGCTGGAATGAAAGGATTATTGTTGTCAAGATGTTTTGATTGATGATGACGTTTGTTATTTAAAGGGGCCTAACATCTGATGTCATCGGCCCCTGTTGTCAAGATAGACACAAAACCAATGCCTACTGCAATAATGCAGGTCTATGTGCCTACTAGTTCAGCGGATGATGATAAAATCGAAAGAATATATGAAGAGGTATAGATATATGTAAAAGGTGACGAGAATCTAATTGTGATAGGAGACTGGAATAGAGTGGTAGGCCAAGGAAGAGAACGTAATGCAATAGGAGAATTCGGATTGGGACAAAGGAACGAAAGAGGAAGTCGGCTGGTTGAATTATGCACCAATAACAATTTAGTCCTTGCTAATACTTGGTTCAAACACCACAAACGACGGCTGTATACGTGGACGAGACCTGGAGACACTGGAAGGTATCAAATAGACTTCATTATGATTAGGCAGAGATTCAGAAACCAGGTGTTGGGTTTCAAGACGTTCCCACGAGCAGACCTGGACTCTGATCACAACTTGTTGGTCAGGAAATGCCGTCTGAAGTTGAAGAATTTCAAGAAGGGAAGGAATCCAGTGAGATGGGATCTAGACAAGTTGAAAGAGTGTGAAGGATTGTTTCAAGGAACATGTTGCACAATGACTAAATGGAAAGGCTGAAGGAAACACAGTAGATCTCCTGTAATCATATAGGAAGAGGTCAGTAGTACTGCTGAAGAGATGTAAGGAAGAAAGTAAAGATGAACTAAGAATCAGTGGATAACTCAAGAGATACTAGACCTGACCGATGAACGACGATGATACAAGAATGCAAAAAATGAAGAGGACAGAAAAGAATACAGGAGATGGATAGGTAGTTAAGGGCAGCTAAGGAACAATGGCTGAAGGAGGAGTGCAATAATGTTGAGAGTTTTATGGTCCCAGGAAAGGTAGATGACGCATACAGGAAAATCAAGGAAACCTTTGAAGAAAGGAAAACTAGGTGCATGAATATTAAGAGCTCAGAATGAAAACCACTTTTAAGGAAAGAAGACAAGGTAGAAATATGGCAGGAACATATCCAACAGTTGCATCAAGGTAAGGACGTAGATGACACGGTTCTGGAACAAGAAGAGGCTGTTGATACTGATGAAATGAATGACCCAATTTGGAGGTCAGAATTCGACAGAGCTTTGAGAGACTTAAATAGGAACAATTGGTGACATTCCCTCTGAATTACTGAGTACAAACCAGCATGGAGAGGTTATTTCATTTAGTGTGTGAGATAGATGAGACAGGAGAAGTACTAAAATTTTGTTATACCTATTTACAAGAAATTCGGTGCTGACAAGTGTGAAAACTACGCATCATTAGTTTAGTATCTTACGCCTGAAAAATTCTAACACGTATTGTTTACATAATAATGGAAAGACAAGTTGGAACTGAGTTGGGAGATCAATTTAGTTCCAGAAGAGAGGTAGGAACACGTGAAGCAATCATGACTTTACGTCTGATCTTAGATGACCAAATTAAGAAGGGCAAGCCCACATACATGGCATTCGTAGATCTAGAAAAGGCATTAGAAAATGTTGATTGGACCAAGCTATTTGAGATTCTGTGGATGATCGGGATCAGATACCGAGAAAGAAGAATTATCTAACTACATACATAAAAATCAGTCTGCAGTGATAAGAATCGAGGGCTATGGAAGAGAAGCAGCAATCCAGAAAGCGGTGAGGCAAGCCTGGAGTTTGCCCCCCACCCCCCACCCCGAACCTTTCTAATCTCTATATAGAACAAGCAGTAAAGGAAATCAAGGAAGAATTTGGAAAGGGAATCACAATCCAAGGTGAGAAAATCAAAACCCTGAGATTTGCCGATGATATTGTTATGTTACCTGAGACTGCAGAAGATCTGGAGAAGTTGCTAATTGGTATAGACGGAGTATTTGAGAATGAGTACCAGATGAAAATAAATAAGTCCAAAAAAAGTAATGGGGTGCCGTCGTACGAAGTCAGGTGATGCAGGAAATATTAGATTAGGAAATGAAGTCTTAAAGGATGTGGATGAATATTGTTACTTGGGTAGTAAAATAACTAAAGATGGCAGAAGTAAGGAGGACATAAAATGCAGGCTAGCACAAGCAAGGAAAGCCTTTATTAAGAAATGAAATTTGCTCACTTGGAACATTGATGTAGGAATTAGAAAAATATTTGCGAAGACTTTCGTTTGGAGCGTGGCATTGTATGGAAGTGAAACGTGAACGACAACTAGCTCAGAAAGAAAGAGAATAAAAGCTTTTGAAGTGGTGTTACAGAAGAATGTTGAAGATGAGATGGATAGATCGAATCATGAATTAAGAGATACTGAATCGAATTGGTGAGCGGAGATCCTTGCGGCTATTTTTGACGTGAAGAAGTGATAGAATGATAGGATACATCTTAAGACACTCAGGACTTGTGCAGTTGGTTTTTTAAGGAAGTGTAGAGGGGTAAAAACGGTAGGGTGGACCAAGATATGAATATGACAAGAAGATTAGAGCATATGTAGGATGCAGCAGTTATGTAGAAATGTAAGTATTAGCACAGGATAGGGTGGCATAGAGGGTTGCATCAATCCAGTCTATAGACTGTTGATTCAAACAAACAAACATCAATCGGTTTCAGAGGCAAGAAATTGGGACACTAGTCAGAGTGATTCAGAGGAAGCAGCGGACACAACGAAGTGCTTGTCGTAGCAAATTGAATAGTCAGACTCCCAAAGTGACAAACGGTGTGGATGATTAGTTATACTGGGTTCCCTCATTGCCTTCCAGTTATTCCATGAACTATTGCTGCGCGCAAGCAAGTATTCAGTCGAAACGGTTCCTCCGCTCGTTCTTGGCCTTGGCAGGCGGTGAGTATTTTTTTAATGCTATTTATTCGGGGCGTCGACCTATAGAGATATTTTGCCCCTACTTTGCACCATATGAAATGAACCAGCGTGTAATTGTAATTGCGGAAGTGTAGACTGTTGAACGACTGTTGACTGTTGACCAGGCCGAGAATCGAACCCGGGGCCGCCGGGTGACAAGCGGACGCGTTGCCCCCTACACCTCGGGGCCGGACAGGCGGTAAGTTTCAGAGTGCGTAGGTCGCGGGTGTCAGACCCTTTCCGTCGTATGAACAGTACCCCTGTTTAGAAATACCTGTATCTTCCCCTCAGTCGGCTTGTACTTCTCCACGTTGCTGAATCAGGCTGTACACGCTCCTCTTACTTTTATTTCTACAAGTAATGGTGGAAACACTCAGCTACTTTGGCTGTGGCCACAAGTATTTGTTAGTGTGTGTTCGTTTTTGTGGACTTTTGTATCAATACGGTTATTTGGGGGACATGCTACTTTTATCGAAGCGTATTTTCCTTCAATCCTTAAATGCACAGCATTGCATATGTGCAAAGTAGAATTCACTTGCTTGTTATATCTGCTTAACAATTTTTGCAAATGTGCATTTACATGAACCTTGGAGGCGAACTTTCTAGGGGTCACTAGTGTATTAAAAAATCAATAATGTTTCACTTCATGATTCCACTCTTTAATCAGCTGGAGTGAAGTGTAAGATTTAAACAGTTAATGCAAAACAAATAAAATGTTGTTTACCTCAGGGAATTCGTGAGCCAGGACATCCCTAACTTCGAAGTCTGGCATTAACTACAGTAATCGTCCGACTCGTTGGCTGAATGGTCAGCGTACTGGCCTTCGGTTCAGAGGGTCCCGGGTTCGATTCCCGGCCGGGTCGGGGATTTTAACCTTCATTGGTTAATTCCAATGGCCCGGGGGCTGGGTGTTTGTGCTGTCCCCAACATCCCTGCAACTCACACACCACACATAATACTATCATCCACCACAATAACACGCTGTGACCTACATATGTCAGATGCCACCCACCCTCATCGGAGGGTCTGCCTTGCAAGGGCTGCACTCGGCTAGAAATAGCCACACGATATTTGTTTTGCTACAGTAATCGTACAGCTTTGCATATACCGGTACGTAAAGCATTAAACAATCTTAAAATCTTGACTGATCCATATAAATAAAATTATTTATATTGATTAATAGGCCCTAATTCTTTAAATACGTTTTGTGATAATAATGCATTAATTTTGAAATGAACAACCGCCATATTTAAACGAAATATTAAAATGAGCGTTTAATAAGAGTTAAGTTCATGAATGCATGACATTTTGCCGCATGAGCAGTATAGAAGCGGCATAGTATTACACATTATTCTGCTTCGTAATTGTTCATAGGAGAATTGAGCATGTTATGCACCCCCAGCACAAACAAAAAATTGAATTTGTACTTCATACTTTGTGGCAGCCTTTCAGGTAATTCAATATTTTCGTAACACATGGTGATTGCAAAGCTTGGTGTTTTATGCAAACGCCGTGTTGAACACATTTAATTATAATTGTCCTTATATCAAAGAATATATATTTCGGGAATACCGTAGTTACCAACGTGTACTGTACACCCCTCCAGGTTTGTGGTGTCTGATAACGTCCTGCGCTAGCGCTCGTAACAGCTGTTTCTCAAGCACACAAAGCTGTCAGTCAGCTCGTGACATTGATATGCCTGGCATATGACGTCTACTGTCAGCTACTAGGATGTTGGGACCCGCTAGAGGGGAAGCAGAGGGACTGTGTATTTCGCCGTTGCACCTGCAAAAACCGCAATCAGAAATATTTCAGCTTAGATCTTTGCCCGGTAAAGTCCTGTCATCTAAGGTACAATATTGTGGAGTAATATCGAAGAATTCTCACTCATGATGTATGTACTGCGCGTCAGTATTTCTCCCACAATATAATCTCATCGCGTTTTTTTGCAGGCGCAAAGTCCATTTCCTTGTGCCCGTGTGACTACGCGCAGTTCGGAAGACATTGCCTTGGAGTACGTTCAGTCGTACCCAGTCCTGCATTCACTAAAAAAGCCCTGGAAGAAAGGCGGACTGGGAGCACGTGTTGCCAGCTGCTTTGACACGACTGGCCTTCCTGAAAAGGATTATCACCCTTCTAACCTACCTGTATTAATAAATGGAAGTGTAGCGAGATTCGCACACAAACTAAAAATGTATGAATCGATGAGACATGTTAGAAACTTCAATCTCCGTACCAGTGGAGCTGGGATCCCCTGCGATCCCTAGGATATATCGAAACCCGAGAAAGTGATGAGGAAAATTTTCCAGATATAAGGCTTGAAATCAAACATCCTCGAGGTAGAATATATGTTTTTATTATGTGCACAAGGTCTGAATGATTCTTAAATATCCAGAACGCCACCTGTTGATATCTGGCCCTTCCACTTAGACTTAATGCTTATTTATATATTTCTCCTACTTAAAACCTGGTCTATGTAAAATGAGCCTAGGAGATTCCGCTCCCAAAGGGAAGTCTTACTTTCCATTACCACAACACGGGACCTTTTTTTAATTTTGTAAAATTATTGGACTGTTCTCCGTTTTACCGTCATGACGAGGTAATAAATATTTTAGCTGATATTTGATTCTCATTCGTTGTAGTTAGCTGCAACCCTTCTCCTGCCACTGTAGGCCCATACGTTCTAATACCATCCACCGTATGACCCAAGACGACACTGAGAAAAATGCCGGTGCAATTATGGAGTAGGTTGAAGGGTGCAATATGACGATTATTTTGTAATTCCAGAAGATAATTTAGGACGAGAAATAAACCAAGGGATTGGAATTGAATTGGAATTGAACACATTTGAGAAAATGTTAGGTAAAAAATTGATAGCGAATCTGCCACCTACTTCACAGCCCTATATGCAGATGATTGATTGATTGATTGATTGATTGATTGATTGATTGATTGATTGATTGATTGATTGATTGATTGATTGATTGATTGATTGATTGATTGATTGATTGATTGATTGATTGATTGATTGATTGATTGATTGATTGATTGATTGATTGATTGATTGATTGATTGATTGATTGATTGATTGATTGATTGATTGATTGATTGATTGATTGATTGATTGATTGATTGATTGATTGATTGATTGATTGATTGATTGTGTTACCGTGGTTTGGTGGATTAGCAGAGGTGAAAGAAGGTGCGGGGGTTAACAGGTCTCAAAATACGAAATTAAAGTTAAGATAAAATTTAACAAGATATTTTCTTTTCAAGATTAAGAAATAACAAATAGAACAGGTATTCAGTAGTCGAAACACGATTCGAAAATGTACAATTACAGTGATTACAGGATTTGGGCTCCGAGAGCCAGACACACAATTCTTGAGCTATAAGCCCAACCTTACGATATACAGAATTCAACAAAGGGGCAGAAGATCCCAATCATGCCTAAGAGCACTTGCTCCTCTTTACACGGTAAAGCCTCCTCGAAGCATACAACAACTCAATTTTCAAGAAAGAGTAACTCGCTCTCAAAATTTAAGCCTATCAAAGGCCACACCAAACTCCACATTCAAGTTGTCCTCCAAGGACATGAAAACAGGGGTAAAAATACCCAACCTACTGAGGCCTATTAAGTAAAGAAACAGGTAAATTACATGGCCTCTAAAATACCAACTTGAGAGGAGGCGTCCTTGCACTCCTAATACACTTTATATAAAACCTACTTGGCACTAGGTCGTTACTGCAAGGGCTAATCCCATACTAAAGAGGTGACTTTTAGAAGGAAACAATTTACATTACGTTAAGGAAGAAACGGTTGTGAAAATAAGTTCACCTCAATGCAATATGAGTGGGAGCTCGAGAGGGATAAGCACTCTCTATCCCAATATGTAGTTTAAAAGATAGAATTGATACAAAGTGTCTTTACATTTTAGGGAAAAAGTTACATGGTGGAAAGGCTTCGGACCTGCCTCGAGAGTTAAACTGCTGAGCTGACAAGAAAAGAAGTTATTAAACAGCCATTACCTGGTGGCTGAACTGCTGCCCGAAGAAAGAGGCGCTTCCCGCCCCCTACTACGTACTTTACGCACTGATAGATGTTACTGAAGTGGCCCGGAGACCCGAAAATCAGCAGTTTATATACCCTCGTGGAAAGTTCGAGGCGTTTCAGGAATGAGAACACCCTCCCACAAAAATTTTATTGGTTAACGACGAAAACCCCTACACTAGATGAGGAAGAAACACCTTATTGGTGGAAAATTAATTACAGAAAATTATGATTGGCCAGTTTCAAAACTGGCAGAAAGAAAGGGTTAATATTGCCAACTTAAACAATAACTGAAAGAAATTTAACAAAGAACAAACTTATGAATTCAAAATTTCTCCAAAAACATAGTTCTTTCACTTCGCACTAGGGTGCACAATTGTAGTTCTTCAGTACTGCCATCTGGAAGAGAATGTCCATACTTCTTACTATAGGCAAAACAAAAATACATCGAAAATGACCCAGTTCAGAAACTTCAAAATTTCCAAGTAGTGACATCTTCTGAGAAACTTGAAAATTAACGCAGTAGATAAAGTTCAGACTTCCTCCAGTAGAGGAGTTTCAACTGGCGCAAAGTTTGAATTAGCGGCGTGGGGGTTTACCACCCGGTACAGATTGATTGATTGATTGATTGATTGATTGATTGATTGATTGATTGATTGATTGATTGATTGATTGATTGATTGATTGATTGATTGATTGATTGATTGATTGAGTGAGTGAGTGAGTGATGACCAACTAATGTACAATTATAACATAATACATGGCACACGATACATGAAAGAAAATAGCAATTACAACTACAAACGCAATAATAACCAAGAAGAAGAAAATCCTAAGCACTAAAACCATTAATGGTACAAGGCTAATTGTAAACATAACACCAAACACTGGGATTTAAAATGAAAATATGTAAGGGATATTGGAGGACCAACACTCAGCAGCTCGAAGGCTTCGACTTTTACTGGGGGTAGATCGTCGATATATGGAACATGACAGCGAAAATTTCCAGCTTCTTCTACAAATAAGGTAATTTGTCTTTTAACTAATGTGTTTGTGCACTTTCCTGGAGGCCAGGTTATCTTTGGTGAGGCAGTACATCGTATTTTATGGTGAGGGCAATAGCATGTTTTTTTTTCCTTCAGTGCATATTCATCTTTAGTTTTGTCGCTAGGAAACTGTGGATATTGCAACACAACACTGACAGAATGCGGGGAAAGAATATTGTTGGTATTCTAGAGGCTACGCGAGAACCTTGGCTTCACCTTTTCTTTCAACGGTAAGCTTAGACACTGCTGCAGGGTCAACTAGTCTGGACATGCAACTCGTAATGAATAGGACAGGTCTGATGGAGTGCTTTAAACATCCTACGGTTTCACCTAAAGGAGGAACTGCCAAGGCGACTAAACATTTTTCAAAAAATGGCATATAAATATCTTTGCGCTGTCGAAGTTCTGGTACCTTGCCCAAATTCTTCCAGCCCCACATGTCATTTGCCAACGTGTTGAAATGGCAATTGGATTTTTTCGATGGAAAGGATACAGATAGAGAATAAGGAGATACCAACTTCATATGACTGAACAAGATGGTGGCTTGCGCCTAATTGCAGTCAAAAAGAAATGCACAGCACTCTTTCTGCCACATACCATTTTATCATTGTATTCAAGAGGAGATGTCTTTGATAGTGCAATGTTAGAATTGTGTTCGACAACAAACCTGAAACAAAAAGATCCATTTCGAAGCTGCTTCCGAAACGCTCTCTCCATTCTACTACAACTTCCAAAAACAAAAATTGCAGCTGGAAAATTGGATAAACCTGAGAATATATACAACTTCAGACTGAAACAATATAAATTTATTCCAATAGTAACACAGAAATACCCATATCGCGACTGGAAGCAGATCTGGAAAAATATTTGGAAGAAATGTATCCCAACTGAATGTAGGGTATCGCTCTACATGTACACAAATGAAATATCCCGACGGATGAGAAATTGAAACGACATGGACAAGTGTCTGATGACAAATGCCTGGTGTGTCACCAGACGGATAATCTCTTGAATCGAGTTACGACAAGCAACAATGCGGCACTAGTTTGGAGATGGACACTAAACGCTATCTGCAATATGTCAGGGATAACAAGCAGTGGCAGAGTGAGGGAGATACTGAACCTGGAACTAAATCACGGACAGAACAAGAGCGTAAACGCTTGCATATTCACTACGATATCAAGGGTTCACTCAGCATACAAGTGTGACATTACCTGGATTTCTGGATCATCTCAGGAAAAAACGCTGGAAGATGGTCAGACAGAGGTGTCTACAAGAAGCTTTAGGAACACATCTTTTTAAATTCTGAATGCCTTCCTGTTATGTGTTTTGTATAACATCTGTCAATTTTATATTAATGTGAAGAGTGTTTTGTGTTAGTATAACTGTGTACTGTTAAATGATTTGGACAACGGAGATGACAGGAATACTTGCGTTGTTCCTAGTGTGAAAAAGAAAAGATGATTTTCTTTTCTTTTTCAGTTCAATTATTCTGTGATCGACTTGATGTTCTCCTGCGTTAAATTTTAATGATCTTTGCGGAACAATCCCAAACTAGTTTTCTTTACTTTTTCTACTCACACATTTGCTTTGTGCAGTAATGATATATGTTTAAAAATCACAAACATTCTCTCTCAAGTCGGTGGATGCAGAGTGGGTTTCGACCCTTGGGTTTCGTCCCTTAAGAGGCCACGGCTTGCCCGTGGTCCAACAGCTCTGTACTCTGACCGGCCAACCGAGCAGAGGAAAGTTGGCCGCAGCTCTACCGTGGCTCTACGCCTCTGCATTCGGGAGACGGGCCTGGGACACAGTGCCGGACTTCACGCCTGGTTCCACCCGTCGGCTGTCCTGAGAATGGTTTTCCGTGGTTTTCCATTCTCCTGCACTAAGGCGAATGCCGGGACAGTTCGTAGTATAGGCCACGGCCGCCCACCCCCTCACCTTCTCCGCACATCTCCTTCACCGTAACAAATCTCCCGGCCTGAGAGACGGCGTCACCGTCTAAGAGCCTCGCCTCCCCCTTCAGGGGAGGAATGAAAACGTTGTAGTAGTAGTCTCTCAAATAGCGTTGCTGTCTTATGTTCAGTTTGTACTTGTAATGATTTCTGTATATATTTAATTTTTGATTTTAAATCGAGAGGCTGACGGCCGGATACCGTTGAAAAAATTGAGAAACAGGAAATCAAATAACAAATGATCTTGAGGGAAATGCTCTGTCTTCTTGTTAATTGAAATGAAGAGTTTATGAAAGTCGGCAATTGCAAAATAGTTTTTGGCCTACAGGTGGCCACGGCTGATCAGTGGTCCGACAGCTCTGCATTTGGACCGGCCAACCGAGCAGAGGAGGAGTGACGATAGCTCCAGCGTGGCTCTACACCTCTGTATTCGGGAGATGGAGAAGGGCTGGTCCCTATCATCTGCTGACCTGAGAATGGTTTTCCATTCACCTGACTGATGCGCATGCCGAGACAGTTCCTAGTACAGGCTACGGCCGCCAGCACTCAAGCATCTCACATCTCTCTGGCCTGAGAGACTGCGTTACCCTCTAGGAGGCCCGACGCCCCCCTTCAGAGACGGAAAGTAATCTTGTAGTAGTTTAGGAAAAAGACCTAATAATGAATTATATACACCTGTTGAAAGGACTACTGACTGACTCTAAACATGAGGATTATCGTTTATGGCCTCCTGACCTGAATGAGGACATGGAGATTAATCGATCTATTTTCGAGTTAGGAAAACCGAGGTACAGAGGAACATGCAACAAATGGGAACCACACATGAAGTTATTCTAGGAGTGGAACTCTCTTGATGAGAAACATCAATCATGTCGAGGTTTTCCAAACAAAGTAATTAAAGACAGAGAAACTAATAATAGACGTCTGTAGGCAGCCTTACAACTTGTTTTACGTCGCACCGATACAGATAAGTCTTATGGCGACGATGGCACAGGAAAGGGCTAGGAGTCGGAAGAAATCAGCCGTGGCCTTAATTAAGGTACAGCCTCAGCATTTGTCTGGTGTGAAAATGGAAAACCACAGAAAACCATTTTCATGGCTGCCAACAGTGGGGTTTTAACCCACTATCTCCTGGATAAACTCGCACGGTTAATTATTATTACCATTATTATTATTATTATTATTATTATTATTATTATTATTATTATTATTATTAGTGTTATTATTATTATTATTATTATTATTATTATTATTATTATTATTATTATTACGTAATTTCCATGGTTTACAGAGGTAAAAGAAGGTGCGAGCATGAATGGGTCTGTCTACGACAATCAAAAGATTAATTAAAAGCTTCGAAATCAGAGTTATATTTCTTTTCTCTGTTACCTTTTGGTTTCTTTTCAAAGTAACTTTACAGTTCACGTACAGAAGTTCGTAAGATACGGTAACAATCTTAGAGTATCAAATAACAATTAATTAAACAATTTCTTAACAACCGTGAGCTTGAAACTCTTCAAGAGCACTGCGGCTCCTGTCAAGAAAACAGTCAAGGAGATGGATCTCCGAGTACCTTCTATATCTTAATCAGAGCCTTTTGCTCTACCAATTTGTCTAAGAGTTTCCACTCCGAACTTTATAACTTTACAGCCTTCTCAAGGCACCATTCAACTTTTACATTTATAACAGGAGCATCTTTGCTTTATAAATTTTACACCTTTAAGGCCTCTCTAGGCACAACCTACATTTAACAAACAATATTAGCTGTCTTCTAGGCTCGACAGTTTGATAGATTTACATAAAAGGAATAAAATAGAACTTTATAGGGGTATCCAGTACCCATTCTACCAGGCCTTTGAGGGGAAAAAACACGTTCAATCACTGACCCAAAAATCGAAATTGTGTGGAGGCGAACTCTTGCACTCCTAGAAGTTTGCAATTAAGACATTAAAACACTATTTGGGCTTCTGGCCTGAAGTTACAGAGGCTAAGCCTATACTACTGAGGTGCCTAGATGGAAAGAATATTAAATTACAAGGTTACAGACAGAAAACGATAACAAAGTTACCTCAAAATCAATGTGAAAGGGAATTCGAGAGGGTACCTTACTCTCTACTCCCTAATTTCAGTTGTTCTTTTGACTGGTTTGAAATTTACATTTCGGAAAATTAAGGTTATATAGTTAAAGACTGGAAACCTTCCCCTTGAGCTAGCTTTCAAAGACTTAAAAAATCCGGACTGCCATTACCTTGAGCTGCTGGACTAGTCGATGACGGAAAAGGCACCCTCGCCTCACCTCCTCACAACCACACACTACACTGGAACGGTAGCTCTAAAAACGCTAGCTTTTATACCAGACAGGAAGAATCCAGAAAACTCTGGGCTAAGGCCCGACACACCCCCAACTCTTGTTGGGTAATTTAAACAGCTACAAGATGTATGTTATTTTTATTTTTTTTTTGCTATGGGCTTTACGTCGCACCGACACAGATAGGCCTTATGGCGACGATGGGATAGGAAAGGCCTAGGAGTTGGAAGGAAGCGGCCGTGGCCTTAATTAAGGCACAGCCCCAGCATTTTCCTGGTGTGAAAATGGGAAACCACGGAAAACCATTTGCAGGGCTGCCGATAGTGGGATTCGGACCTACTATCTCCCGGATGCAAGCTCACAGCCGCGCGCCTCTACACGCACGGCCAACTCGCCCGGTGGGTGATGTATGTTATTGGTGGAAAAATAAATATACACAATTTCCTATTGGTCAATATTTGAAATTGGCGGACAGAGCTAGAAGTGTTGTAAACTTTAACATAACAAACACAAAGAATAATCAACTCAGTGTAGTGTACCTTAAAATAAAAAAATACTTTAGGATTTTAATAGTTCCTCTTCACACTAGAGGTAGGGTTGCCATAAGGTTCAGTATGACATTCAGGACACCAGCATCGATAAGTTCCAAACATAGCCGCCGACTCCACCGGAACACTTGCCCCAATGCATATAGTGGTACGGGGATGTAATTGTGTTTTTGCTCTCGTAAAAATATTTGATATATTCATCCTTGCCCGCGTGGTCAAGACCAAAAGTTGGCACCCATGGCTCCAACGAATGTGTTTGCGTAATTCCATGTGAACTGTCCCATACATTACCAAAATACACACGTCTTGTTATATGATGCTATTGTTAAAAAATCAAATAGAGAAATAATAAATCATATTTTAATTAAAATACCTTTTTTTTTTTTTACAGACCACTCCAAAATTATATAATATTATTTGCATCGGGTTTTAAGTAATAAATGGGACATTCCCTGTCAATATAATTTGAGAAAAATGTTTAAATAATTTGCTCTGATTTTTAAAAGTGAGGATATTTTAGGGATTTTTAAAAATTCAGTTAGTACGTCAGGACACGTGCTGAAATTCAAGACAATCCCGCTTTTTCAGGACGTATGGCAACCCTAATCTAGAGGGCATAACATAATGTTTTTAGTAGAGACATCTGTAGAGAAAAGTCCCTACTTCTTGTGCTAGTTGTTGCGAGGTTTAGATTTAAGATGGCATTTTCCAAGGCACTTCATTTAAATGAATGGGGAGGGTGTACCTCCCGGTACAATTATTATTATTTTTATTATTATTATTATTATTATTATTATTATTATTATTATTATTATTATTATTATCACAACGTTGTGCCCAACTAAGGAGAGCCATTGAACTTATTAAACAGATTAATTTACTTTCTTCTCTTCATCTTCTCATTGTGTATTTCCTTACGTTCTTCCGTCCATGCAGATTGATAACGTCTTGAAGCTACATCTGACACAGAAGACACCTCGTTGGGCAGTTTTCATTATAATGGCAGGCACTCACTTACCACCTGCCATTTTCACGTCCTCAGAAAGACTGTCAACACAGGTCATTGCAATGATGTCAGTAGGAATGAAGCGTTTAAAAGCAATGCTATTATATGAAACGCTCAATCAAATAGAAAACACCAATTTTCTCACTTTTAACTACGCTGCCGATCTAACAGTCCAAAGTTCCCGATCTGGAATGAGCAGGCCGCAGACAGCCGTGAACACTCCTCTGTCATTATTCCTGTAAGAGTGCAAACTGTCCATTCCAATCAGTGCCTCAGAGCAGGAATCGAATAAGTGGAATACTATGATGAACCAGTGTGTTACTTACTGGTAATATCAGAATATTTATGAACCAGAGGAATGGCATGCTAAAGAAGAGAGTCATCTAACACCTCAGCTTTTTAACCCCATATTCAGCCCGGTTGTTATACTCGGTACGCAGCAGTAATCCCATCTATCAGAGATGAGTCGCAGCAGAAGACATAAAGCACATTACAACAAACAATGGTCAATGTAATGTCAGAGATATTAGGGCATCTAATGTAAAGTGAGTCCTCCTTCCTTTCGCGACTCCCTCTTGTCTTATTATTCAAGCGATCGTTCTTTTACGATTTTTCCTCATTTTTTATAATCATTTTCACAATCTTCCTTGTCGACATGGACCGATGACCATGAGGTTTTATACCTTAAGACAATCATTACAAAATCCAATGCCAGTTAACACGATTTAACATTTCTGTACCAGCAATGCTCGGCGTTGAAGTGGACTAAACGACAAAAGTCTAACTTAAAACAATAATCACCACCACCAATATTATCCTAGTCGGTACGGTAAGATTGAAATGAAAATGAAAATGATCAGAAATTGTATTCTCTACAACTTTTGTTACGTAGTAATTTTCGGTAGGACCAATGATATAGGTAATTGGAGATTAAATTTTAAGCGCCTTCCTCTTAAACCAGGGTGAATAAAATTATTTATAGCGTAGACTGTAGTTCCTTAATCGCCGACTTCACATACCGATTTTCATTAAATTCTGTTTAACCATTTTCTCGTGGCTCGGCGTTGTTATGGACTTAGCAACAAAAATGGAAATTCATTAATATCTCCGTTATCATAGTCGGTACGGTTAAAATTTAAAAGACATAAATGATGAAAATTAAATTGTATATAACTTTAGTTATATAATAGTACTTATCGATAGGACCACTAAAAATATAAATATTTGGATATTACATGTTTATTTATGACGTAGGTAGATCTGACACGCCCCTTAACACTAGTGATAACAAAATGGCGTCCGGCTAGTAACGCCATGGCGTGACGTATCACAACAAGGAAGCAAACAAAACAAAATGGCGTCCGGCTAGTAACGCCATGGCGTGACGTATCACAACAAGGAAGCAAACAAAATAAAATGCCACAGAAATGACTACATCAAAATCAATGTGGAAGAGTGAATATTGAGCACAAAGGACCCATTTTCCAAGAAACTAAAAGGGTAGGGATCAGCAAGGGTTCCAGAACAAGCATCAACAAGAGAAAACTGTACACCCTTTTCTTAAAAAAGCTACCATAATTAAATCAATGAACTATAAATGACTTTAACATATTTAGTAGAAATAAAATAAGGTCCATTTTGCCTAGGTAGAAGAAAAAATTAGTAATTTAAATAAATAAATAAATAAATAAATAAATAAATAAATAAATAAATAAATAAATAAATAAATAAATAAATCTTCGTCTACATAATAAATTCATTTTTTAAACAAAGGAAGTGAAATTTGGTTAAATATAGTGCCTTTCAATTTAAAATAATAATAATTTTTATAAATCATAAGGTGAGGTTTAAAAAAATATCTCTTTAATAAAATAAGTAAATTATAAACCTTAAGGTAACTAAGTCAAAGTTTAAATAAAAGAATCTTTTAAATGAAAATGATTAACCTAGGGACCTAACTAAGTAAGGAGCTCCTTAAAAAACTTAAAATGAACCATGTTTACACACTATTTACATTTAAAAATAAATAGAATTTCTCCGGACCATTCTCGATGGGGGTATTTACACCGAACCCATAGCAGAAGAAGATAAATACCATAACACATTGCACCAAATCAATTTACCAAGACATATCTCGACGCAAAATGTTAGTCACCATAACGAGCGCCGAAATATAGAACACTCTTACCATAGCAAAATTAAACTCAACCCAAATATAAACACCAACAGAAAGAAACGAGAAATCATAATTCACATGCCATACACTTCAATACAGAACCGGTCAGATAATACAAAAGCCTTAATCATCACATATTCTCAAATAAACTCTCTTAAGAGGCAACAATAATAATCCGTTCACGACGGCAATCAGAGGCAGACTCCACTCGAGATAATAATAATAATGCAACAGTTACGTAACGACCAGGGAAAGACAAGAACAGATAATCAACGATCGCGGATACGGCAAGGCTCGAGGAAAGATAAGATAACCACAATAATGCAAAAATTACGACACGAACGTTAGCAAACCTCCATCAAGAATGTCCTATATTCTACTCAAACATTACTCGTTAAATGGATAATACGAAAATCTACCACCAAGTAGACCTAAATATAACTATCTAATTTTAAATTAATTTTAATTATTATTATTATTAATTTCGGTGAAAATGAGTGTGACAACTAGTGATTGCTCGGCGCACAATTCAAAATTTACCGTCACAAGGGAGAAAACTACCCGCACGAAAATAATTAAATAAATAGAGTAAGATGTCAAAATAAAATTTATGACCAACACCGGTAAGATTTACAAGCAACCGGCAGCAATAAATTAAATGTAAACACCAACACAAGGTAAAACGTATCGTGAAGCACACGCAAAAATGAGCAGAATAAAATAAATAAGAGGAAAAATAAAATGAGAAATGAACAAAACACACCAAAAAGTCACCAGATAACAATCACAATGCCCATTAACAGTAAAGACCATTAGGTCAACATGACGAAAATGATGTCACAAATCACGCCTCGCAATAATATGTACATCAAAATACCGAGGCACACACAAAAATAGAATATAATAAACTTATCAACAAATAATTAAATGCAATACTTACATAAATTAAGAAAACAACATTAACATATAATCCATAATGAATTAAGCAACCGAGCAACCACTATCACTCACAAAATTAACACTTCATTTAAACTACTACAACACCATTTCCATACAACCATAATACATGTTTTATAAGAGCAACTCATCCCTGAGAGGGTTTCATCCGATTGTTTTACCCAATACCCTTTATAACATGTTTCACATTGAAAGATGATATCGGAGACATTACAGAGCGTCTTAACTTATTCCAGTAAGTTCAAAAAGCAGACAGCCGTTTGTGAAACGACCAGCACAACAAAAACCAGTCTAGCGAGTCACGCGCGCTCTGTCTATCAGCGTTCAAACTCACTACAAGTTCCAGAGCGCGCGGGTAGATGGCGTTAAGGTACACTTTCCAGTCTTTTGAGTACACATGTTACCAACATCGAAAAATTAAATGCGCCGTGCATTTGTTCAACAGCATATTTGAGTAGTCCAGTGATGTAATGCACATATACGAAGACGTATACAGTCAGATTCCAAATGTTTATTCAATAATTATAACGCCACAGATCGTAATGCCCTATCACCCGACTTTACATACCGGTTTTCATTAAATTGTCTTGACCCATTTTATTGCGATGCGCGTACATACATACATACATACATACATACATACATACATACATACATACATACATACATACAGACAGACAGACAGACAGAAATTACGGAAAATTAAAAAGTGCATATCCTTGTTACTTTGGTCACGGCCGATGCAGAAATACCATTCTTTATCAATTCTGAGCAATGTACAACAAAATATTATTTTATATTGTGCCCTTTTCAAGGCAACAACTGCGGTGATCTCTTCCTTCTTCTGTGCGCCGGCTGCTCCTGTAATAAACGACATGTAAATAATACTCACCGCTGCATGTAGACTCTTCTTCCTCAGTCGTGCCCGTCCGTTATCCCCGGAGAGGCCACCCGCTGATCAAGGAGTGAGGAAATGAAAAGAAGGGGGTAAACTAACTAAAATGACGGTACCCAAGACTGAATTAAAATTTAAATAAAGACTAATTTATTGAATAAAATGCAAATGCTAAAAAAAATGAACGTAAACTGAACTAGTGAAAAATGTAAAACAAAATGAAATAAATGAGACTAATAAAATTAAGATTGAGGATCTGCCTTACAAAACAATCATAATCTGCCTAATAAACTGACTGAAGGTCAAACACATTAATTAAAATTATTCCAAACTCTGTTGACACTGTCTTCAAGTTAATGAAATGACTCAGTTTAAAACTCTGGTCAGAAAAACCACCTTCTTGGAATACAGAATTATATTACGTAGATAATACTCACAAAAATAATTTTAAAGTAGTTGACTCATAATAAAGTGAAATTAAATTTGTTACGTCATCAATCCACTGACTCATAGGAGTTATCAAATGTTTATCACATTGGCTCATTTGGGAAAAATACCCAAATTTAAATAATCATGGACTGCACTAAGCAAGTGTATCACATAAGGAAATAATTCGAAGAAAACAGCCATGAACATCACACTTCATTTCCTACATAACCGTTGTCTTATTCAACACCTCATGATTAAACAAATAAATTATTGAAACACCACTCTGAGTGTATCAACCGATCATCTAAATTTTAAACTTCACTTGCATACCTGTGATAGACTGGACTTCTTTAGAATAAACCAAAAATTTAGGCCAAATGCCTGATGTTAACATATCAAATGATAGCGATCCTTGTACATTAAAATTTCTATTGAATTTGCCGCTAACTGCATTTCACTATCAACTCATTTATTTGTGGTACCACCACTAGATGGAGGCAGATGCCCTCTTGTTGACCTCATTCATTGCAGCAGTTTTACACAATTTGTTTATTTAAAGATCGCTTCATTTCAAAATAAAATGTAGTGGTTTTAAAAAAAAGTTTGGTAATTACTTAAATGCCTGGTATGAGCATACCACTACTATTGTTTCGACTGTGACATAATCGATGATCCATAAACCTAACATCTGAGATCTTATTTACATCATTACATTAATTAACGGAGAAACACTGCTCCGACAAAGAAAATACAGAAATCAAAAAAAAACTAGCCTATCTACACCTATCTATTTACATCAAATCAAATATAAATAATTCACATACGCTTACGTCCTACAAATAAACGGTGAAAAGTACACGCAGAAAGAAAAACAAATAAACAAAACTAGATCCCACCATCGCGGCCTACTGGAAATTAACAAGGATGGAAATGCGCAAAATAAAATCGGAGTCTCCTGAAAAATATACCCCGCTGCGAGTAGCAAAAATATTGCGAATTTGACGGCAATCTCAAACCTCAGACGATAAATGTCTGGACATGATACTATTTAACCTTTACAGACAAAATTACTGTTATTTCAAGTCATCCATGACTCTACATGATTATTCAAAACACATTGACTCGTCGCTCTGCTCACATTGTACATTGGCTAGCATAATTTGCCGAGCATCTACTTTCCCTGGAATTATTTAAACAAATACAGGCTTCTGCCTACTATCATAACCCATGTCGTAACACATTTAACACTCGTGGTTAAATTCTTCATTTCACAATTCTATTTACTCATTAATTCTCGACGTCATTATTATTCATTATTCTCACAATATGTCCTCGCTCGTATCCGGCGGGCAAATATCTGTCGTGCACATTACGACTTCTTACGACAATTCCTGACATGGTCCAAATATCATATTTCCATTACCAACGTAGATCATCAGGGATATTAATCATTTAGCTCGATCTCTCGATCATTCTTTGCTTAACATATCACAAAAATCTCAGAGCTGACTCATCAATGGCACTCACTGTTTCTATAAAAAAAATGACGAGATTGCCTCTCAAAACACAGATGTCGAAACATGCGTAACCGCAACTACACAGAAATAAAATACTCGCGTCTCCCAAAAATCGTCGCAAAATACATGGGATAGGTACAATCAAAACCGGTCATCTGAAGGATGATTCCCCAACATAAAACAAGCTGAAATGTGCAAAACAGTAAAATAAACATTGAAATCATCGCGGCGGCGTCTACAAGATCAAAACTCCAACAAAATATGATTCAAAAACCAACGATCTAATAACATGATGAATAATAATAATAAAACGGCATTACACTCAATAAATCAAATATCAAAGCTGCCTAACTGTCAAAGTGACATACTACAGAAATAAACCAACAACACGCAAACAAAATCTACCTAAACAAAGTGCACAAATAATCCTAGCTGAAAGTGCAACATTAACATATTATTATTATTATTATTATTATTATTATTATTATTATTATTATTATTATTATTATTATTAATATTATTATTATTATTATTATTATTATTATTATTATAGTTATAATTATCAACCGTGAATTATTTACAATCCTACCTAATACTCTAAACTACATTGACCATCGATTAGCCACGGTCCTACATATTTATTAACATTATTTATTGATGCTCATACCTGTGTGATGGAGGCAGGTTGGCTCATCCTCCGGCCTCGGTCATGGTGAAATTAGAATTCCATCTTCAAGCTGATGTGGTATTCCAGATTTTTACACACGCAAATTTGACACATTTTTGCCATGCCGTGACACACGTTTATATTAGCATAAAACACTCGCATTTCTCTCACTTCAGTGAAAGTTAGATGATACCACTGCAGACTCCTGTACCTGTTGTGTAGTTGGACGGTCGCCTCGCGATCTACCTGGAAATCACCTGCTGGTCTGCTCGCCGGTCTCTCAGCTCTGTTTACACTGCAGCTTACAGAACATTAACCCCACGGGACATAACTGTTTCCTCAAGGTTGACTACTGCGGCCTTCATTGAAGAAAAGTCATACTCCTCCCTGCCTGTCTTTACTAGTTTCTGCCCGTAAATCTCGCTTGCCAAATAGTTTATTGAATGGTAGAAGCAAGCTAAAATACAGTTTATGTTGTGGAGAATATTTATGCTGTTAACACATGTGAAACTACCCGTTGGTTAGCGATGTTTTTATGTAAATATGCTGAAAACATGGACTTGTTCCTCTCGACTCGTAATGTGAGTTCATTTAAGTTGAAAATGTAGCTCTTGCCTACTCTCCCTGCATTTACAGTAAAAGTCTGTTAAAGTGTTCATTTTCTGAAATGCTACTCTCCCAAGTAAATAATACAAGGCTTTCTAAAAATGCCTACAAGTGTCTCTAATAGCTTTCTTACCAGCCAAAAGTAAAGCTGACTAAATGAATTTGCTGACACACTCTGTCACTCTGTCAAACGTAGATACACTGAGAATATTGAAGTAACACTAAGACACACAGAATCACTGCCAAGACTCAACAAAACAACTGAGAATTCTGAAGACACATCGAGAGTACTCAACACAACTGAGAATTCTACCCTCTGGTCGCTGGGTTTTGTAAATAGTTCTCCCACCACCTGGAAAATAGTTCCGTGGAAGGGATGTGGCGTAATGATCTAGTCCTTAGGAGCGCTTTATCGTACATCCGTAGGTTATAGTTTTCAAAATTTATATGCAGAACTTCTTGAATTTTGTCTGACTCACATGTGATAATGCGCCGCGGGAAATGATCACATGATAATCCACACGACGGCGCGCGTCACTGGTGTTATTTTCTTCCGGTGGATGGCTCTATCCCGCCATGACAGCTCATTCTCCTGGGCCCTCTTACTCCTCCGTGTGAAGTTGAATTTTATTAATTAGGCACTAATTTACCACAGATTCGCACTGATAATTTACCAAATATTATAAAGAAGTCAGGACACTGTTTTTCTCACCACCACACCGGGACAGATAGCGAAATACTGACTGTAGATTTCCCGCTGTGACAGTTCATTCAAATTTAGAATTTTCTGATTGGCTGAGACTTTCGCGCTCTTCCAAACGTGGGTGCTTCCACTTCCTCCCAAGGATTGGCGGTTATTGTCGTTGTCCCTATTGTCCTAGCTAAGTAGGTCAGGCCTCAACGCGTGCTTTTCTCGTGAGAACCGAACAGCAAGTCGCCACTCCTGGGCGGTGTCACAAAATTTATTGGAAGGAACCCTTAGGTTGGTTTACAAGTTGGTCGTGCTTAGAGAAGAGTTTCATGGATTCTACTTGCCGCCAGGCTGGCGCCAGAAAGTTCCTTTGTGACTGCTGGATTCCCAGCCTCACTGTGGTATCTCATATGCGAAATATTCAACTTTTAATTGTAAATTAATTGCGTAAATTCGCTTATGGGTGCAATATATATACTAGCAGTTACCCGCGGCTTCGCTCGCGTGGATTTCGTAAAATAATAAAAGTAATCGTTCCTTGTACTGTACTACGACATTATCTGAAAATCCCTAATGTGTAAACGTTCACCGACAAATTGAGTTTCATTTACCCCGCAAACTCCTTGTAAACCACGTTTGTGTTATTGTCTTTGGGGCTAATATGACCATGCAACATAGAACTGTACATATGAGAAACAGTCTTCTCTCAAATCGAAAAAATGTTCATTTTTAAAGGAGATTCCAAATATCTATCTCCACGTCGTAACATTTTCAGTTTTTGAGATAGGCTATAAGAATCTCCATAAAAATAATTAACCTCTTTATCAGTCCTTCCCATTTTCCGAAAACAAGAAGAAACACATGTTCCTTTATTTTTAAAGGAAATTCCAAATACTAATTTTCGCGCCTGTAACATCAACATTTGTGAGATATAAGCATCCTCATTAAAAATTATTCACTCCTCTTTTAACTTCTTTTCACCCCCCGTTAAGTGTCCGACTCGTTGGCTGAATGGTCAGCGTACTGGCCTTCGGTTCAGAGGGTCCCGGGTTCGATTCCCGGCCGGGTCGGGGATTTTAACCTTAATTGGTTATTCCAATGGCCCGGGGGCTGGGTGTTTGTGCTGCCCTCAACATCCCTGCAACTCACACACCACACATAACACTATCCTTCACCACAATAACACGCAGTTACCTACAAATGGCCGATGCCGCCCACCCTCATCGGAGGGTCTGCCGTACAAGGGCTGCACTCGGCTAGAAATAGCCACACGAAATTATCCCCCGTTAAGTGCCCTTTTCGAAAAGAAAAAGTACGTGTTCCTGTATTTTTAACGGACTTTCCAAATACCAAATTTCATGTCTGTAACAAAAGAAGACGTATTTCTTTATATTTAAAGGATACCAATTTTCACGTCTGTGCCATCTTTTTTTTTTAGATATAAGTATACTCACAAAAAGAAGGTACTCATTTTCAAAATTCACCCTATTTTTCAATTCTTTTCAATCCCTTAAGCAGTTTTTCCGAAAACAAAAAGTACGTGTTTTATTTTTAAAGGAGATTCAAAATACGGTACCAACTTTCACGTCTGTAACATCTTCAGTCTTTGAGTGTAAGTATCTTCATAAAATGAATTCAACTTCTTTTTCCCTTTTATCCACCCCCTCACCCTTTAAGAGGACTTTCCGAAAACAAAAAAATATGTGTTCCTTTATTTTGAAAGGAGATTCAAAATACAAACTTTCACTTCTGTAACATCTTCAGTTTCTGAGATATAAGTATCCTCTTAAACAGAATTCAACTCCATAGGGGCCGATGACCTTCGATGTTAGGCCCCTTAAAACAACAAGCATCATCATCATCATCATCATCATCATCACAGAATTCAACTCCTTTTTTACTTACTTTCACCCCTCCCCCCACAAGTCGATATTTCCGAAAACAAAAATATACATCTTTATCTTTTAGAGATATAAGTATCCTCATACAAATTATTCAAAGAATATTTCAATTCTTTCTCCACGTAAGTGGATTTCCGAAAACAAAAGAAGACGTGTTTCTTTATTTTTAAAGGAGGTTCCAAATACCAATTTTCGCGTCTGTAACATTTTTTTTTTTGAGATATAAGTATCCTCACAAAAAGAATTCAACTCCTTTTTCACCCCACTCCCGTAAAATTGATCCCCTCTCCCCCCCCCCCCAATGCGTGTTTCTTTATTCTTAAAGGAGATTCCAAACACGAATTCACGTCTGCAACCATCAGTTTTTGAGACATAAGTATCCACATTAAAATAATTCAATTTTTCACTTCCTTTCACCCCCTCCTTAAGCGAATTATCCGAAAACAAAAAATACGTGTTTACTTATAAAGGAGCTTCTAAATACCAATTATCACGACTGTAACATCTTCACTTTTCTAGATATTTGTCCTCATAAAAGGAATTCAATTCTTTTTCACCCCCTCCCCCAAGTTTATTTTCCCCCTAAAATGCGCTTTTCTTTATTTTAAAGGAGATTCCAAATACCAATTTTCACGTCTCTATCAACTTTAGTTTTCATAAGGTATAAGTATCTTCATACAAATAATTCAATACATTTTTCAATTCTTTCACCCTCCTTAACTGGATTTTCCGAAATCAAAGGAATATGTGTTACTTTACTTTTAAAGGGGATTCCAACACCAATTTTCATGTCTGCAACATCAATAGTTTTCTTTAGATATAAGTAGACTCATGAAAATAATTTAACTAATTTTTCAATTTTTCGCCCCCGCCTAATTGGATTTTCCGAAAACCAAAACATATGCATTTCTTTATGTGATTCCAATCACCAATTTTTACGTCTGTAACGTCTTCAGTTTTTGAGATATCAGTATCCTAATACAAATAATTCAACCCACTTTTCAGTCCTTTATACCAGCCACTCCGCCTTCCCCAAGGGTTTTTTCCGAAAACAAAAATACGTGCTTCTTATTTTTTAATGGGATTAAAAATACCAATTTTCACTTCAGTAACATGTTATGTTTATGAGAAATTCTGTAGATATTCTCATTCTAAAAATTCATCCCCCTTTTAGTTCCCTTAAGTGGATTTTCCGAAACAAATTATCCACGCCTCTTTACTTTTACAGGAGTACCAGTTTTCAAGTCTGTAGCATGTTAAGTGTCTGAGATTTATTGTAGTCCTAGATATATATATTTTTTATTTTCCACCCCGTTTGTCACACCCGTTCACCCCATATTCATTGGATTTTTCAAAACAAAAGAATACATGTTTCTTTACTTTTAAAGGAGATTCCAAATACCAATTTTCATGTCTGAAATATCTTCAGTTATTAAAATATAATTATCCTCATAAAAGGTATTCAACCAATTTTCACCCCTTTTTTTTCAACCCCCTTAATGGGATTTTTGAAAACAAAGAAGCGCTTTCCGTATTTTTAAAGGAGATTTCAAATACCAAGTGTTACGTCTGTAAACTTTTATGTTTTTGAGATATAGATATCCTCATTCAAAATTTCACCCCCTCCTCTTTTCACACCTTTAGCAACAAAAAGCACGTGTTTCTTATTTTTAAAGGAGATTCTTAATACCAAATTTTACATCTGTAAACTTTTAAAGTTTTGAGATATAGATACTCTAATTTTAAAAATTTCTAAAAAATCACCCCATTTGTCACTCCTGTTTAACCCCCATTAGTTGGATTTTCGAAAACCAAAATATACGTGTTTCTTTATTTTTAAAGGAGATTCTAAATACCAATTTTCAGGTCTGTAATATCTTCAGTTTCTGAGATATATGTATCCTCTTTAAAGGCATTCAACCCATTTTTCACTCTTTTTCACCCCTCCTAGTGGGATTTTCCGAAAACAAAAAATACGTGTTCCTTTATTTTTAATGGAGAATATAAATACCTATTTTTACATCTGTAAGCTTTTAAAATTTCGAGATATAGATATACTCATTTTAAAAATTCACCCCCTTTTTCACCCCCTTAGCGACGAAATATCCAAAAATCCTCCCTTAGCGAGCACCTACATTGTAATGTAAATGTATCCTCAAAATTTCATTCCTTTATGTCCAGTAGTTTTGGCTCGGCGATGATGAATCAGTCAGTCAGTCAGTCAGGACATGTTATTTTATATATATATATATTTCATGATCCAAGATGTGTTACCGTGTGCTTCAAACACGTACACAGTATACGAATAATAAGAATACGTATGTATTATTCAATACCCGATTTCCCTTTACAACCGTTCCGTTACGATGTAACATAAGTAATCAAACGCGTTCTGTAACAGCAATAAAACGCTAGAAAATTTGACGTTCGTACTTCCAGAACTCCTTATTCGTGTCTACTGCCGCGTATACAGTATTACACAAGCAACTTCACATACGAGTAGCCACAGCCCAAATGGTGCGGGAAAGGAAAAGAGACGTCACTAGAGGAGGGAAAATCATCTTACGTCTGCATGGACAAAATAAGACATGTAAAGAAATAGGAAAAGCTGTTCACAGAAATCCATCCACCGTGGTATGTCATCGAACGTCATAAAAACGAGGAAATGTGTTCCTCTAGAACTTACTTCTAGAGATGGAAGACAAGTGCTGAAAATGGTGAAGCAAAATTCCAGATAAATTAGAACAGATCTGGAAGAACGTCTTGGGAATGTTGCTCATGAAAGAACAGTTTGTAGGGTTCTGAACAGTACTGGGTACAATTCCAGAACACCAAGAAGAAAACCGTACGTAAGTAAAGTAAACAAGGAAAAGCGTCTAGTATTTGCTTATGAGTATGTAATGAAGGACAATGGGATCGTGTGTTATGGTCATATGAAAGGAAGTTCAATGTATACCGAAGTGATGGCCGATTAAAGGTATGGAGACAGAAGAATACTGAGTGGGATCCTAAAAATGTGGAAGCTACCGTCAAACATGGGGGCGAGGGTAATGAAATGGGGATATATGTCGTCACGTGGTGTGGGTGATCTACAGTATCTCATATTGACGGCAACATGAACTAGTATGGTATTAAGAACATCTGCAGAGAAGCGCTCAAAAACTTTATCTTGGAAATAATTGTTATTTTCAACAAGACAACAATCCTATGAACACCTCAGAAGTTGCTAGGTTATGGATAATCTACTGTTCACCCCATACAACAAAAAAACCACCTCAATCACCCGACTTGAACCCGATCGAGAACATCTGGCAAGAACTGGAAGATAGGACCAGGAAACACCACATCGCAAGCAAAATAAGACTGAAAGACATTATTCTGCAGGAATGGATTAAAATTGATTCGTACCTAGTTAGCAAGCACGTGTTTTCAATGCGAAGGCGTTTGGCATCAGTTATTCTTAGGAAAGACATGATAACCGAGTGTTTTGTTTATTTGAATACGTATGTCCAACTGTTCAGAGAACATTTTTCATTACAAAAATGTATTTATGTCTAATTTACATACATACATACATACATTTGACATTAAAAATTGATTTTTTGTTAGTTGCTTTACGTCGCATCGACACAGATAGCTCTTATGGCGACGATGGGACAGGAAAGGCATAGGAATTGGAAGGAAGTGGCCGTGACCTTAATTAAGGTACAGCCCCAGCATTTGCCTGGTGTGAAAATGGGAAACCACGTAAAACCATATTCAGGGCTGCCGACAGTGGGATTCGAACCCTATCTCCCGGATGCAAGCTCACAGCTGCGCGCTCCTAACCGCACGGCCAACTCGTCCGGTTGTGTTAAAAACTGATGAGATTTGTTTATTTTACTGTGTACATTTTGATAGTTTAATGTCCTCTTGTAGTAGCATAATGATGCATTTGAATACTTGTCTTCTGTCCACCTCTGTATGCTCGGGTTACATAATCAGCCAATCGTGTCTCTGAGCGACCGGCTAGGTAAGTTAGTTTACAAAAATCATAGGCCTCTAAATAATATAACAGCCGTGAAGAGAAGACACGTGATATATTTATCTACGTAATTATTTATTGACTGCATGTTGTCCACTAAGATACACTTGGAAGTTTGATTTAATTAGTCAGTAATTTCGTCCACCCGGACTTACGCAGGGCGATGTAGTCACGAAATCCCAGTGGGACAGGCTGCCACCTGTCAAAACCTGTATTATTTCTCCCTCCTTTTTCCATTACCATTGTGTAGTCCTCGTCCAATGATCCTCACCATTGTTTTTTATTGGTTCAACAGTGAACAGTGGTATGCGACTATAAATTTTGTTCTAACCCGATTGTCTGTGTTACAGGATCCCTCACTGAATTGTAAGAAGAAATCCCATCTGCTCTACCAGAGAAAGACTTACGAGTGTCATGGGGCCAGTACTACCTTGCCTTCTACTGCTGCTGGTGGTGTCCGTTATTTCAACCGCAAGCACCACTCTTGATGTTGCAGTGCCTCTAGCAGCTTTAGCAGATCTTCCGTCGTTTGTGTATCATCAATTTGGACGCAACTTCAGCGTTCAGTGGAAAACGTGCATTGAAGATGGTTCGGATAAATGCCCCTGGTCCGATTCCGTTAGGAAAGAGGGTCCTTGCAAAAATGGAGAATTGTGTTTGTACAATAGGACAGAAGCACTGCGTACGAAAGGTTCATTTGAACCTGTCTGCCAACCACTGCCTTGTCCGCCCGGATACTTTTTATTGCTTCCAGATAAAAAATGCTACCACGCAGGGCAAACTGTCTGTCCTGGGCTACCTTTACGTACAATGAATCTCTTTGGAGAAATCTTTTGTGGTTGTGGTTCCGGGACGGCTCCCTTGTTAAGTAGCAGGGAGAAAGAGTGCCACACGCTCTTTACCCAGGGTCCTTGTGACGGAGGGTCACTGTTTGTGCCAGTAAATGATCTTGCGAACTTCGGTCAAGGGCAATGCTTACCGTCTCCGTGTGCTAAACTGCTCAATGGAAGTGACTCTATGGCGGAAATCAGGTTGTCAAAGGAACGTACGGATTGTTTTGAACTTGGGACACAGGGTCCTTGCAGAAATAATGATACACTTCATATAGTTGACAACCCTGCGTTCCCAGGTGTGCCACATTTGTCGTGTTCAGTGATGAAATATTATTTTAGAGGGGATAGCGGAACAATGCCCCACTCTGTCAGTGACCGATGTGTACCAGATAACACGGGAGAATGTGTGTTAACAGCCAAGAATCGGGAGCGTGACCCATCCCCTGTGAATATCGAGTCCTGAATCATGCTTTCATTTGTGATCAACTGAGTACTGAGTTCAAAACTCAGCTTAAAATAGGATGGAAACTGTATCTTTCTTTACTGAGGCACAGTTGTAACGTATTATCTTTCTAAATGAGAAATAACTGTACACTAAAATAAAAACAAGGAAAAATGTTAAATCATTCCTAAGAAAAACATCACTTACGGACTTGAGTACTGTGGCTACATCCTCTGGATCCTAACTAGAGCCTTCGAACCATTGAAGTACTGCTAGCTGCAGTGGTGCGCTATCGGTACTGTGTGTTAGTCAAGCGTCTCATGTCAAAGCTGTGAGCTAGTGTAGTGGCGTCCTGTGTGCTAAGAGCCAGGTGCCGTTCACTTTGCTTGCTGTAACCATAGAGTTAGTAAATAAGACACTAGAGGTAGCATTGGCGCCACCGTCTACGAGAGAATCGCTGTAGCGAGCGGAGCATGTTGAAATCGCAGCTGTTTGGCAAAAAGCTCACTCCGCCGTACTCATCAATGTAAATTGGGGACTTTTAAAACTTTGTGTAGATATAGATACGGTTTAAATTTCTTACATGTAAACATTCTCAGATACTACAGTATACTTGCGTGCTTCTCTCCAGTAAAAAAGAAAGCCCCAAAAGCATAAATTCAACAGAAATGCGTGATAAGAGAGGACGGTGTTCAGTTGCAGTTAAGTAATACAAAGTCAATTTGCTGTTCATATTAAGTCTTCTAACAAAATACGTTTAGAAGGAGGGCACGTATATTTCGCTATCTTTTGTGTAAATGGCCAGGACTGCTATAATTCTGCCTAATGACCGAAAATGTCCTCTCTCGTACGAAGTGGATGAGAGAGTTTTTAGGCCTAAAAGCGTTGGCGAGATTTTGGGGTAAAGTAGACAAAATATTGTCATCGCCGGTTTAGACGCTGGCTTGCTGAGCCAAGTTGGCAGGTTCGAGCCAGACACAGTACGGTTATACTAGAAGATGCTCAAATATGTCAGCCTCTTGTAGATAAATTTACCGGCACATGAAAAAACTCCCGTAGGATATTATTATTATTATTATTATTATTATTATTATTATTATTATTATTATTATTATTATTATTATCATCGATGTTTTCTAAATGCGATTAGAAGTGGAAATATGACACTCGCTTGCGGTTTCAGCCTATTATGGAGTTTTTATTTAGCTTTTCCTAAAATGTATGATTTGCTTTAAGATTTTAACTTGTAAAATGATTTCTGCTAATGGAAAGGGGAAAGTGGTAAATTATATGATTGAAGAGAACTAAAAAAATACAATAATTTTTTTACAATTTACTTTACATCGCACCGACACAGATGGGCCTTATGGCGACGATGGAATAGGAAAGGTCTAGGAGTGGGAAGCAACCGACTGTGGCCTTAATTAAGGTGTATAAATTGTAAACCATCTTCAGGGCTGCCGACAGTGGGGTTCAAGCTGACAGCTACGTGACCTAATGCCTGCAGCCACTCGCTCGGTATCATGTACATGATTTTTCTGCATATTCGCTTTCATAGGCATGGCCATTCAGTGAAAGGAAAATGTCATCCCTTATATTTCCTAAAACTTTAATTTCTGTCTTCAAAGAAAGATCCAAAGAATCTCATTCACGCCGACAGGGGAATCATTCGCGAAGTAAGCCCAAGTAGGACAATTCACATGACAATAAGTGTCACGCAAAGTACTATTTTATACGCATGGAAATGAAATTCAAGGAAACATAACCTGTGAAATGATACGCCACTGCCCCTTGTGAACCTCTCTATGCAGCCATAAGCTGCACAGGAGACTGGCATTTTCCTTCAGAGAAGTATACACTTCAATTTATCGGGAAGCTCCAGTAGTGACAGTGCCAAACAATCCAGCTTTTGCCAAACAGCGCGCTCGTTCAACTTCGCACGCGACTGCAGCGCCAATGCTACCTCTAGTGTATAATATACTAACTCTATGGCTGTAACCCACAGCAGTAGAGCTCAGTTGTGACGTCTAGCAGTGTGAATAATCAAATATTGCACAAAGGATACGTCAGGTGATGTCACTTCTTAAGTAATCCTCTCTATTTGTACCCATCATTATGAGCAGATGCTGTGTCTTTGAATTATTAGGTCTGGTGAAAGAGAAAAGAACATCTCGCATGGGGAGTGAAATACTTAGGATCATGTTCTTCAGAATGTGTAAGTTTGTATACTATATGTATTGCGTTGCGTGATAATGTAAACTTCTAAATAGAAATGAATCGACAATATTATACTCCGCAAGAAGTAATACACAAGATTACAAATATTCTTATGGAAGTAGTCGTTTAGACTGCGATATGAATGCCGCTTTCACATTTCCTTCGCGTAATACTGAGGAAGCATTTTCTTCCTAAGGATCGATTTTCATGAGAAGTATTTTGGGCACTAGCGAGAATGATACTGAGGAAGCTGTGAACACGATGTGCTTGTCTTAACAAACTGATAATCTGAATCTCAAAGTTTTTCCACTTGGCAAACTTCAAGCGGTGGGAATGTGCAGCTTTCTGATTTTCTTTCAGTTACTCCACGAAATGTTTTTTCCGTTTAAGCAATGATGTCAGAACAGTACTCAGCACACCGGTCCCTTCCCTCGTTCCTGCCCTTGCGCTGTTGGTGAGGAGAAAGTTTCCAAGCCTAGGACGTCTACTGTGAGGTGCTGGGTCCATTGGCCGTGCTAGAGGGGTCATACCATAACCCTCGGGGGAGAGGGGCAGTCTACTTGCTTCCGTCAGTGTGACTACGCGAAGTTCGGAAGACATGGCGTTGGAGTGCGGTCAGGCGTACCCTGTCCTTCATCCACGAGAAAAGCCCTGGAAGGAATGCGGACAGGGAACACGTGTGGCCAGCTTTCTGGCACTACTGATTGTCCTGGAAACATTTATCAAACTTCTCATAACATATCTATATTAATACAAAAATGATGCATTAGTAGAGGGGCTAGGCCGGTTCTAAGCCACCTCGTAAGAATTTTTCTGCTGAGTCAGCACCCGAGGTCATGGACCTCTAGTAGTATACCTATGCGGGTTCAGACCGCGAGGCCATTGACCCCTAGTATAGTAGTATTGCTAATCCAATTCGTGGATTTTGCATAAGAGTGCAAGCCTAACCTCACATCCACCATCTTGGAGGCATAACCTCAATTTTACGGCTAGATGCCCTTCCCAAAGTGGATTTTCCTAAGAGAGCGAGCCTAACCTTACACCCGCCATCTTGGAGGCCTAACCTCAGTTTTACAGCACGTTGCCCTTCCCGAAGTGGATTTTGCATAAGAGAGCAAGCCTAACCTCACAGTCGCCATCTTGGAGGGGCTAACCTCAATTTAACGGTAACATGCCCTTCCCGAAGTGGACAGCTGCCATCTTGGAAGGGCCTAACATCAGTTTTACGGGCAGATGCCCTTCCCGACGTTAACAGCCGCTATTTTTAGGAGCCTAACCTCACTTTAACGGTTAGATACCCTTCCCGACGCCATCTTGAGTGGTAGGCTAACGGGGATTCTCGCGACGCCAACTTAAGTAGTAGGGCAATGGAGATTCGCATAAGAGAGCACACATAACCACATGGAGTAGCCTAACTACAAAGGGCCCTAACTTTACGGCCAGATGCCTATCCCGACGTGAACTGTACAAGATGGCGGTTATACACAGGCTCTTATGAGACTAATTCCTCGAACCTGTGTCAGGGGTTACTGTGCAAGATGGCGGCTATACATAGGCTCTTATGAGACGGCCTAGGGTCGATTGCGCAAGATGGCGGCTATACACGGGTCCCATGAAGGAAGCTGTCCCTAGGGGCTACTGCGCAAGATAACGGATATATATAGATTCTTATGGAGAAAGCTGGTCTAGATGAGACATAGGACTTAAGGAGACGGCCTAAGGGCGCTTGCACAAGATGGCGGCTACACATAGACTCTTATGGAGAAAGCTGGTTGACGGTATAAGGGCGCTTGCGCAAGATGGCGGGTATACACAGGCCCTTATGGAGAAAGCTGGTCTAAAGGAGACAGAGGATTTAAGGAGACGGTATAAGGGCGCTTGAGCAAGATGGCGGCTATGCACAGGATCTCATGAGAAAGCTACTCTAGAGGCTACTGCGCAAGATGGCTGCTATAAATAGGGTCTTATGGAGAAAGATGGCAGAGGGGAGACATAGGACACGAGGAGACAGCCTAAGGGCGATTGCGCAAGGTGGCGACTATACACGGGTCTTATGAAGGAAGCTGGTCCTAGGAGCTACTGCGCAAGATGGCGGATATACAGAGACGCTTATGGAGAAAGCTGGTCTAGAGGAGACATAGGACTTACGGAGACGGCCTAAGGGCGCTTGCACAAGATGGCGGCTATACAGAGACTCTTATGGAGAAAGCTGGTCTAGAAGAGATATAGGACTTAAGGAAACGGCATAAGGGCGCTTGCGTAAGATGGCGGATATACATAGACGCTTATGGAGAAAGCTGGGTTAGAAGAGACAGGATTTAAGGAAACGGCGTAAGGGCACTTGCGTAAGACGGCGGCTATACACAGACTCTTATGGAGAAAGCTGGTCTAGAGGAGACATAGGATTTAAGAAGACGGCCTAAGGGCGCTTGGACAAGATGACGGCTATACACAGGCTCTTATGGAGAAAGCTAGCCTAGAGGGTACTGCCCAAGATGGCGGCTATACATAGGCTCTTATGGAGAAAGATGTCACAGGGGAGACATAGGACTTAAGGAGACAGACTAGGGGCGATTGTGAAAAATGGCGGCTATACACAGGCCCTTATGGAGAAAGCTATCCCAGGGGCTACTGCGCAAGACTACGGCTATACATAGGCTCTTATAATGTCCTCCTCCGACGGGGCACAGCCGCGTTCCTCTTTGACGGGGCATAAGAGGTTAGCTCATGGTTTTGTGTCTCCATCCGACAAGTCTAAACATGCATAACTATTACGACGCGATCCTATGCTTAAGGCTTTACGCATCACAGGAGTGAGCTCGTGCCATTAGAGTGAGCATTCTCTATTATTCTGTTTTTAACATGCAGCGATGAAGTCATCATGGTTATGCATGTTTAGTCTTGGTCGTTATCAAAGTCACTCACTCAAGCCTTTATAGATTATATGAGTGTGAATTTTTCTTTATTCTCTCAGATACTGTGATAGAGTATATTGCTTTATTCCAACATGACAAGAACACTAATAGTTGATGTACAAGACTTCAAGGTAAACGGCATCAAATTTTTGTTTAAAGAGGTGGCTGTGTTGGATTGCAGTGTGTGGTTGGCGTCAAAACTCGTCAGTTTAGTATTTACTCCACCTTTCCCTTAGTTTGCCAACAGATCAAGACAAAAAGCAGACCCAATGGATTGAAAAATTTAGGTCTGCAGTGGGAAGAAAAGGAATAACTTGTCGTTTTCTATTTTTAATCATGAACGCACATTTGTCAAGAGCAGATCTTGTTTTTTTTTTTTAGGGTTGTGAAAAGAAGGAATGGTTGCATGAGTATCTACCATCATCATGTGAAATTATCGGCATGCATGAATTAGGGTGTCCATCATTTAAAACTCTTCTCAAGGATCACAGTGGAGAAACAATTAAACAGTCTTTACGACATGTATGCATGCTCTTTGATTGGTTGTGTTTCAGTGCATGCCGGGAGGTGTAGAACATATGTAAACTGCAGTGTCGAAATGACGTTAGTGCGAAAGAAACATTTGTAGAGTAAAGACTCCATGTCTTTTCTACCTGATACTAAGTGTAAAGGAGTTGAAAAGGCAATCGTAAATTTTTATGCATGCAAAAAGAAAATAAACAGTTTTACTGAAAAAGAGTTAAATTCAATACCAAAGGCATTTTTGGTAAATGTAGCTGCGAATGCTGTAAAGAAGATCTGGGATAAGGTGCCTCGTGGGTGGACACAATATCCTGTTTTGTCTGAGCTTCAAATATGTACTTTACATCATGAAAAAATGAGTTTAGGTAGGAGACCTTCAGTGAGACAGTGTCGTACATGTCAACTCAAGTAGTATAATAGGGTGGTTCTGCGGCCTCCTCCTCCTCACGCGGGAAATTTGAATTCTGGCGGGAAATTTGAAAACTGGCGGGAAATTTGAATTTTGGCGGGAGATTTGAATTTTGGCGGGAGATTTGAATTTGTAAACAAAGCCACGTGCTTTTTGACAGCTGTCATCGACAACAACGCATCGCTAACCTCACTGCTGCCATCTTGACGGGCCTAAATCTCAGTAGTGCCAACTTCACCTAACTAGCGCGAGGTAAACAAAGCCACGTGTTTTTTGACAGCCACGTGCTTTTTGACAGACAACAACGCATCGCTAACCTCAGTACTGCCATCTTGACGGGCCTAAACCTCAGTAGTGCCAACTTAACCTAACTAGCGCGATGTAAACAAAGCCACGTGCTTTTTGACAGCTACGTGCTTTTTTGACAGCTGTCACTTAACCTAACTAGTGCGAGGTAAACAAAGCCACGTGTTTTTCGACAGCCACGTGCTTTTTGACAGACAACAACGCATCGCTAACCTCAGTACTGCCATCTTGACGGACCTAAACCTTAGTGGTACCAACTTAAACTAACTAGCGCGTGGTAAACAAAGCCACGTGCTTTTTGACAGCCACGTGCTTTTTTGACAGCTGTCATCCGCCATCTTTAAACTACAGAGCACTGTGCTGCCCTCTTTAGATGCAAAATTCGTCACCTGTCATCGGCAGTGCTGCCATCTTGACGGGCCTAAACCTTAGTGCTAAAAACTTAACCTCACTAGCGTGAGATAAACAAAGCCACGTGCAGCTGTCATCCGCCATCTTTAATCACAGTGCTGCTCTCTTTAGCTACTTACCTTTGAAATGTGGTGGCGGATAATTTGAAAAATGCTTTTTGACAGCAGCCATCTTTGAGCACCGTGCTGCCCTCTTTAGCTACTTACCTTTGAAATGTGGTGGCGGTAAATTCCACGTGCTTTACAAACCTATATGCTTTTCTGACAGCTGTCATCCGCCATCTTTAATCCAGAGAGAACAGTGCTGCCCTCTATGTGGTGGCGGCAAATTCCACGTGCTCTTGTTTGGAAACAAAGCCATGTGCAGCTGTCATCCGCCATCTTTAATCAACAGAGCACCGTGCTGCGAGCAATTTCGTCAGTTGTCATCCGCCATCTTTAATCCACAGAACACCGTGCTGCCCTCTTTATGACTACTACCTAAAGCACGTAGTAGCGGGCAATTTGAAAAGTTCTGTTAGCTATCATCCGCCATCTTTAATCAAGAGAGCACCGTGCTGCCATCTTTAGCTAGATACCTTTGAAATGTGGCGGCGGATAAGTTGAAAAAATGCTTTTTGACAGCAGCTATCTTTGAGCACCGTGCTACCCTCTATGTGGTGGCGGCAAATTCCACATGCTCTTGTTTGGAAACAAACCCACGCGCTTTTCTTGACAGCCATCATCCGCCATCTTTAAGCAACAGAGTACAGTGCTGCCTTCTTTGTTGTGGCGGCAAATTCCACGTGCTCTTGTTTGGAAACAAAGCCACATGCTCTTTTGACAGCTGTCACCCGCCATCTTTAACCAACAGAGCACTATGCTGCTATCATGCAGGCAATTTCGTTAGCTGTCATCCGACATCTTTAATGAACAGAGCACCGTGCTGCCTTCATGCGGGGCAATTTCGTTAGCTGTCATCCGCCATCTTTTAATGAACAGAGCACCGTGCTGCTCTCTGTAGTAGCGGGTAATTTGAAAAGTTCTGTTAGCTCTCATCCGCCATCTTTGAGCACCGTGCTGCCATCTATGTGGTGGCGGCAAATTCCACGTGCTTTACAAACTCACGCGCAGCTGTCATCCGCCATCTTACATCGCAAACCTCAGTGCTACACTCTTTAGTTGAAAAATGGTGGTTGATAATTTAAAAAATAAAAATTCTACAGCAGCCATCTCTCGACGCTAATTGCACAAGATGGTGGCTATACATGACTCCTTAAAGGTTCTTATGCAAGATGATCGCTATACATAGACGCCCTTGGGATGCTTACGCAAGATGGCGGTTATACAAGGCTCCTTATGAGAGACCCTAGGGATGCTTGCGCGAGATGGTGGTTGCTCTTATGAGGCGGCTTAAGGATCCTTGGCTAGAGACGCCCTAAGGATGCTTGCGCAAGATGGCACATGCAAGATGGCGGCTATACATAGCTCCTTATGAGACAGCCAGTACTCAATACAACATGTGATCAGAACATTGATTGATGTGTTCAGAACACAAAATAAGTAGAATCGAACACTGTACTCGATACAACATGTGATTAAAACATTGTCTGTTGTGTTCAGAACACTACGTAAGTAGAATCGAACGCTGTACAACATGTTAGGGGATACATTTGTTCTAAGAAGATCAGATTGAAACATAACAAGACTAGAATTGAACACTGCACTCGATGTCGTTACATGTGATCAGAACAATGATTGATGTGTTCAGATCACTAAACAAGTAGAACCGAACACTATACAACATGTTAGGGGATACCTTTCTTCTATGAAGATCAGATTGAAACATAACAAGACTAGAATTGAACACAGCACTCGATAGAACATGTAATCAGAACATTGATTGATGTGTTCAGATCACTAAACAAGTAGAACCGAACACTGTACAACATGTTAGGGGATACTTTGTTCTAAGAAGATCAGATTGAAACATAACAAGAATAGAATTGAACACTGCACTCGATACAACATGTAATCAGAACATTGATTGATGCGTTCAGATCACTAAACAAGTAGAACCGAACACTGTACAACATGTTAGGGGATACCTTTGTTCTAAGAAAATTAGATTGAAACTAACAAGACTAGAATCGAGCACTGCACTCGATGTCGTTAACCTTAACATGTGATCCGATACAACATGTTAGGGGATACCTTTGTCCTAAGAACCGAACACTGTACAACATGTTAGGGGATACCTTTGTTCTAAGATCAGATTGAAACATAACAAGACTAGAATTGAACACTGCACTCGATACAACATGTAATCAGAACATTGACTGATGTGTTCAGATCACTAAACAAGTAGAACCGAACACTGTACAACATGTTAGGGGATACCTTTGTTCTAAGAAAATTAGATTGAAACTAACAAGACTAGAATCGAACACTGCACTCGATGTCGTTAATCTTAACATGTGATCCGATACAACATCTTAGGGGATACCTTTATCCTAAGAACCGAACACTGTACAACATGTTAGGGGATACCTTTGTTTAGATTGAAACTAACAAGACTAGAATCGAACACTGCACTCGATGTCGTTAACCTTAACATGTGATCCGATACAACATGTTAGGGGATACCTTTGTTCTAAGAAAATTAGATTGGAACATAGCAAGCCTAGAATCGAACACTGCAAGAACATTGTTTGATGTGTTCAGTACAACTTCAATGATTAACACACACTGTGCACATATCGCATAGCTATCTCGACTAGTATGAAAATAAAAAAAAAACACACTGTGCACATATCGCATAGCTAACACTTCAAATGATTTGCTTAGTACGAAAATAAAAAAATCTATACCGCGTAGCTAACTCGTTCATCGCACAGCTCAGACGCTTAGTAATTGCGAATACACTCATACGAAAATCAAGAAAGCACACTGCGTAGCCAACTCGCTCGGCTCACTCGCTTAGTAATTGCAACACTGATACACACACGGATAAGAATGTTCCGAGATACTACATACTTACATGTTTTTTAAGGGGGGTGAAAGATCATAAATTATATGTACACATGCTGTCTCCTCCAAGTTGTAAGATGAAATAGACGCAGTACTGCGAGTTTCCGCTCTAGCTAGCGAACGGAAGTAGCATGATATCTCAGCAAAAAAAAAAAAAATACGCGTGAGCTTGCAAGTCAGACACAATGATGGATACCGCGATTCAAATCCTGGCAACTTATGCCGTCGGGAAGGGCATCTGGCGAGCATCTAGCTGTAAATCCCCGATTCTCGTGTTAGAAGTTGTAAAACATTCTTAATCCGAGTTCTTTGACGTCAGGAAGGGCAAGCGGTCGACAACAATAGTGTATGATGTAAGAGGCTAGATACTGCCAGTTTTGCGTCAGGAAGGACAACTCAACAAATTCTTGCGATTTAAAATCTTAGTTTTGCGTCAGGAAGATCATCCGGCTGTAAAACAATAGTTCGTGATTCAGCGATTTACAATCTAAGAAGAGCATCTAGCTGTAAATCCCCGATTCTCGTGTTAGAAGTTGAAAAACAGATTCTTAATCCGAGTTCTTTGACGTCAGGAAGGGTAACCGGTCGAAAACAATAGTGTATGATGTAAGAGGCGAGATACTGCTAGTTTTGCATCAGGAAGGGCAACTCAACAAATTCTTGCGATTTAAAATCTTAGTTTTGCGTCAGGAAGGGCATCCGGCAGTAAAACAATAGTTCGTGATACAGCGATTTAAAATCTAAGAAGAGCATCTAGCTGTAAAACCCCGATTCTCAAGTTGTAAAACAGATTCTTAATCCGAGTTCTTTGACGTCAGGAAGGGTAACCGGTCGAAAACAATTATCGAACACGTATCGTGAAGGCAAGAGTGTGCAGCGATATGCATGTTTAGACTTGCAGATTACGAAAGAAACATAACAAGACTTAAGTCTTAAAACAAATTCTTGCGATTTAAAATCTTAGTTTTGCGTCAGGAAGGGCATCCGGCTGTAAAACAATAGTTCACGATACAGCGATTTAAAATCTAAGAAGAGCATCTAGCTGTAAAACCCCTATTCTCGAGTTGTAAAACAGATTCGTAATCCGAGTTCTTTGACGTCAGGAAGGGCAACCGGTCGAAAACAATTATCGAACACGCATCGCGAAGGCAAGAGTGTGCAGCTATATGCATGTTTAGACTTGCAGATTACGAAAGAAACATAACAAGACTTGAGTCTTAAAACAAATTCTTGCGATTTAAAATCTTAGTTTTGCGTCAGGAAGGGCATCCGGCAGTAAAACAATAGTTCGTGATACAACGATTTAAAATCTAAGAAGAGCATCTAGCTGTAAAACCCCGATTCTCAAGTTGTAAAACAGATTCTTAATCCGAGTTCTTTGACGTCAGGAAGGGCAACCGGTCGAAAACAATTATCGAACACGCATCGCGAAGGCAAGAGTGTGCAGCGATATGCATGTTTAGACTTGCGGATTACGAAAGAAACATAACAAGACTTGAGTCTTAAAACAAATTCTTGCGATTTAAAATCTTAGTTTTGCGTCAGGAAGGGCATCCGGCTGTAAAACAATAGTTCACGATACAGCGATTTAAAATCTAAGAAGAGCATCTAGCTGTAAAATCCCGATTCTCGAGTTGTAAAACAGATTCTCAATCCGAGTTCTTTGACGTCAGGAAGGGCAACCGGTCGAAAACAATTATCGAACACGCATCGCGAAGGCAAGAGGGTTCAGCGATATGCATGTTTAGACTTGCGGATTACGAAAGAAACATAACAAGACTTGAGTCTTAAAACAAATTCTTGCGATTTAAAATCTTAGTTTTGCGTCAGGAAGGGCATCCGGCTGTAAAACAATAGTTCACGATACAGCGATTTAAAATCTAAGAAGAGCATCTAGCTGTAAAACACCGATTCTCGAGTTGTAAAACAGATTCTTAATCCGAGTTCTTTGACGTCAGGAAGGGCAACCGGTCGAAAACAATAGTGTATGATGTAAGAGGCTAGATACTGCCAATTTTGCGTCAGGAACGGCTACTCAACAAATTCTTGCGATTTAAAATCTTAGTTTTGCGTCAGGAAGGGCATCCGGCTGTAGTGATACAGCGATTTAAAATCTAAGAAGACCGTCTAGCTGTAAATCCCCGATTCTCGTGTTGTAAAACAGATTCTTAGTCTGAGTTCTTTGACGTCAGGAAGGGCAACCGGTCGAAAACAATATTGTATGATGTAAGAGCTTAGATACTACTAGTTTTGCGTCAGGAAGGGCAACTCAACAAATTCTTGCGATTTAAAATCTTAGTTTTGCGTCAGGAAGGGCATCCGGCTGTAAAACAATAGTTCGTGATACAGCGATTTACAATCTAAGAGGAGCATCTAGCTGTAAATCCCCGATTCTCGTGTTAGAAGTTGAAAAACAGATTCTTAATCCGAGTTCCTCGACGTCAGGAAGGGCAACCGGTCAAAAACAATAGTGTATGATGTAAGAGGCTAGATACTGCCAGTTTTGCGTCAGGAACGGTAACTCAACAAATTCTTGCGATTTAAAATCTTAGTTTTGCGTCAGGAAGGGCATCCGGCTGTAAAACAATAGTTCGTGATACAGCGATTTAAAATCTAAGAAGAGCATCTAGCTGTAAATCCCCGATTCTCGAGTTGTAAAACAGATTCTTAATCCGAGTTCTTTGACGTCAGGAAGGGTAACCGGTCGAAAACAATTATCGAACACGCATCGCGAAGGCAAGAGTGTGCAGCGATATGCATGTTTAGACTTGCGGATTACGAAAGAAACATAACAAGACTTGAGTCTTAAAACAAATTCTTGCGATTTAAAATCTTAGTTTTGTGTCAGGAAGGGCATCCGGCTGTAAAACAATAGTTCGTGATACAGCGATTTAAAATCTAAGAAGAGCATCTAGCTGTAAATCCCCGATTCTCAAATTGTAAAACAGATTCTTAATCCGAGTTCTTTGACGTCAGGAAGGGCAACCGGTCGAAAACAATATTGTATGATGTAAGAGCTTAGATACTACCAGTTTTGCGCCAGGAAGGGCAACTAGTCTTAAAACAAAACAGATTCTTAATCCGAGTTCTTTGACGTCAGGAAGGGCAACCAGTCGAAAACTATAGTGTATGATGTAAGAGGCTAGATACTGCCAGTTTTGCGTCAGGAAGGTCAACTCAACAAATTCTTGCGATTTAAACTCTGTAAAACATATTTTTAACCCCAAGAGAATCGCACCCGAGACTACCGGGTGAGAGGCATGCACACTAAACTAAACTGTAGGTTAAGGGTTTGTTCTACAGTCTTTGAAGTTGTATCGACGCAGTCATTCTGAGCGAGCCGCGGAATGCATGTGTTAGCTGAAATTGTACACGTATCTTCCGGCTGTAGTAGTAACCTTGAACGAAGGCACGGTGTGCTGATAAGCGACTTGTAACTCACGAACGTCTTCTTAGCTGAGTAGCATTCAGCCCATGTAAGCTCTTAACATATTATGATTGTACGGAGAGGTTAAAACGCAGTACCAATTAAGGTTGTAAAATATTCTGTTCTGTAAAACTGAAATAGTCCTCCTCTTTGGTGTAGTAGTTAGTGTGATTAGCTGCTACCCCCGGAGGTCCGAGTTCGATTCTAGCCTACCCCTACCGAAGAAGCCTGCACAAGGCTTATTACCTCCATCCGACAGATGAATCACCATCAACGTCTTGTACTCAAAAATCATTTTCGAAGGAGCCTGCACAAGGTTTAACGCCCCCTATCAACAGCCCTTACTTAATGCTGGCTTTTTGCACACCCCGCCTCTTAGATCATACACCATAGTTTTACGACCGTTTGCCCTTCCTGACTAGGATTTTAAAACGATAACTAGATATCCCGGTACCGACACATAGCCTACTCCTACCGAAGAAGCCTGCACTAGGCTTATTGTCTCCATCCGACAGATGAATCACCCTCAACACTCTTGTACTCACAATCATTTTCGAAGGAGCCTGCACAAGGTTTAACGCCCCCATCAACAACCCTTACTTATTGCTAGCTTTTTTGCACACCCCGCCTCTTAGATCATACACCATAGTTTTATACGACCGGTTACCCTTCCTGAGTAGGATTTTAAATCGATAACTAGATATCCCGGTACCGGTACATAGCCTACTCCTACCGAAGAAGCCTGCACACAGCTTAACGCCTCCATCCGACAAATGAATCACCCTCAACACTCTTCAATCATTCTCACTACTTCGGAAGATAGCGGGTTCGAACAGGAAGCTGTAAAAAATAGCAAATGCTAGGCGAGGGACCTGCGCGATCGTCATTACATGATCTAGCCGGATGCCCTTCCCGACGGCATAAGTTGCCAGGATTTGAATCGCGGTATCCATCATTGTGTCTGACTTGCAAGCTCACGCGTATTTGTTTTTTGTTTTTTTTGCTGAGATATCATGCTACTTCCCTTCGCTAGCTACAGCGGAAACTCGCAGTACTGCGTGTATTTCATCTTACAACTTGGAGGAGACAGCATGTGTACATATAATTTATGATCTTTCACCCCCCTTAAAAACATGTAAGTATGTAGTATCTCGGAACATTCTTATCCGTGTGTGTATCAGTGTTGCAATTACTAAGCGAGTGAGCCGAGCGAGTTGGCTACGCAGTGTGCTTTCTTGATTTTCGTATGAGTGTATTCGCAATTACTAAGCGTCTGAGCAGTGCGATGAACGAGTTAGCTACGCTGTATAGATTTTGTTTTTATTTTCGTACTAAGCAAATCATTTGAAGTGTTAGCTATGCGATATGTGCACAGTGTGTTTTTTTTTATTTTCATACTAGGCGAGATAGCTATGCAATATGTGCACAGTGTGTGTTAATCATTGAAGTTGTACTGAACACATCAAACAATGTTCTTACAGTGTTCGATTCTAGGCTTGCTATGTTCCAATCTAATTTTCTTAGAACAAAGGAATCCCCTACATGTTGTATCGGATCACATGTTAAGGTTAACGACATCGAGTGCAGTGTTCGATTCTAGTCTTGTTAGTTTCAATCTAAACAAAGGTATCCCCTAACATGTTGTATCGGATCACATGTTAAGGTTAACGACATCGAGTGCAGTGTTCGATTCTAGTCTTGTTAGTTTCAATCTAATTTTCTTAGAACAAAGGTATCCCCTAACATGTTGTACAGTGTTCGGTTCTACTTGTTTAGTGATCTGAACACATCAATCAATGTTCTGATTACATGTTGTATCGAGTGCAGTGTTCAATTCTAGTCTTGTTATGTTTCAATCTGATCTTCTTAGAACAAAGGTATCCCCTAACATGTTGTACAGTGTTCGGTTCTTAGGACAAAGGTATCCCCTAACATGTTGTATCGGATCACATGTTAAGGTTAACGACATCGAGTGCAGTGTTCGATTCTAGTCCTGTTAGTTTCAATCTAATTTTCTTAGAACAAAGGTATCCCCTAACATGTTGTACAGTGTTCGGTTCTACTTGTTTAGTGATCTGAACGCATCAATCAATGTTCTGATTACATGTTGTATCGAGTGCAGTGTTCAATTCTAGTCTTGTTATGTTTCAATCTGATCTTCTTAGAACAAAGGTATCCCCTAACATGTTGTACAGTGTTCGGTTCTACTTGTTTAGTGATCTGAACACATCAATCAATGTTCTGATTACATGTTCTATCGAGTGCTGTGTTCAATTCTAGTCTTGTTATGTTTCAATCTGATCTTCATAGAAGAAAGGTATCCCCTAACATGTTGTACAGTGTTCGGTTCTACTTGTTTAGTGATCTGAACACATCAATCATTGTTCTGATCACATGTAACGACATCGAGTGCAGTGTTCAATTCTAGTCTTGTTATGTTTCAATCTGATCTTCTTAGAACAAATGTATCCCCTAACATGTTGTACAGCGTTCGATTCTACTTACGTAGTGTTCTGAACACAACAGACAATGTTTTAATCACATGTTGTATCGAGTACAGTGTTCGATTCTACTTATTTTGTGTTCTGAACACATCAATCAATGTTCTGATCACATGTTGTATTGAGTACTGGCTGTCTCATAAGGAGCTATGTATAGCCGCCATCTTGCATGTGCCATCTTGCGCAAGCATCCTTAGGGCGTCTCTAGCCAAGGATCCTTAAGCCGCCTCATAAGAGCAACCACCATCTCGCGCAAGCATCCCTAGGGTCTCTCATAAGGAGCCTTGTATAACCGCCATCTTGCGTAAGCATCCCAAGGGCGTCTATGTATAGCGATCATCTTGCATAAGAACCTTTAAGGAGTCATGTATAGCCACCATCTTGTGCAATTAGCGTCGAGAGATGGCTGCTGTAGAATTTTTATTTTTTAAATTATCAACCACCATTTTTCAACTAAAGAGTGTAGCACTGAGGTTTGCGATGTAATATGGCGGATGACAGCTGCGCGTGAGTTTGTAAAGCACGTGGAATTTGCCGCCACCACATAGATGGCAGCACGGTGCTCAAAGATGGCGGATGAGAGCTAACAGAACTTTTCAAATTACCCGCTACTACAGAGAGCAGCACGGTGCTCTGTTCATTAAAAGATGGCGGATGACAGCTAACGAAATTGCCCCGCATGAAGGCAGCACGGTGCTCTGTTCATTAAAGATGTCGGATGACAGCTAACGAAATTGCCTGCATGATAGCAGCATAGTGCTCTGTTGGTTAAAGATGGCGGGTGACAGCTGTCAAAAGAGCATGTGGCTTTGTTTCCAAACAAGAGCACGTGGAATTTGCCGCCACAACAAAGAAGGCAGCACTGTACTCTGTTGCTTAAAGATGGCGGATGATGGCTGTCAAGAAAAGCGCGTGGGTTTGTTTCCAAACAAGAGCATGTGGAATTTGCCGCCACCACATAGAGGGTAGCACGGTGCTCAAAGATAGCTGCTGTCAAAAAGCATTTTTTCAACTTATCCGCCGCCACATTTCAAAGGTATCTAGCTAAAGATGGCAGCACGGTGCTCTCTTGATTAAAGATGGCGGATGATAGCTAACAGAACTTTTCAAATTGCCCGCTACTACGTGCTTTAGGTAGTAGTCATAAAGAGGGCAGCACGGTGTTCTGTGGATTAAAGATGGCGGATGACAACTGACGAAATTGCTCGCAGCACGGTGCTCTGTTGATTAAAGATGGCGGATGACAGCTGCACATGGCTTTGTTTCCAAACAAGAGCACGTGGAATTTGCCGCCACCACATAGAGAGCAGCACTGTTCTCTCTGGATTAAAGATGGCGGATGACAGCTGTCAGAAAAGCATATAGGTTTGTAAAGCCCGTGGAATTTACCGCCACCACATTTCAAAGGTAAGTAGCTAAAGAGGGCAGCACGGTGATTAAAGATGGCGGTTGACAGCTGTCAAGAAAGCATGTTGATTTGTTTCCAAACAAAAGCACGTGGAATTTGCCGCCACCACAAAGATTGCAGCGCTGTTCTCTCTGGATTAAAGATGGCGGATGACAGCTGTCAGAAAATAATATAGGTTTGTAAAGCACGTGGAATTTACCGCCACCACATTTCAAAGGTAAGTAGCTAAAGAGGGCAGCACGGTGCTCAAAGATGGCTGCTGTCAAAAAGCATTTTTCAAATTATCCGCCACCTCATTTGAAAGATAAGTAGCTAAAGAGAGCAGCACTGTGATTAAAGATGGCGGATGACAGCTGCACGTGGCTTTGTTTATCTCACGCTAATGAGGTTAAGTTGGTAGCACTAAGGTTTAGGCCCGTCAAGATGGCAGCACTGCCGATGACAGGTGACGAATTTTACATCTAAAGAGGGCAGCACAGTGCTCTGTAGTTTAAAGATGGCGGATGACAGCTGTCAAAAAAGCACGTGGTGTCAAAAAGCACGTGGCTATGTTTACCACGCGCTAGTTAGGTTAAGTTTGTGCCACTAAGGTTTAGGTCCGTCAAGATGGCAGTACTGAGGTTAGCGATGCGTTGTTGTCTGTCAAAAAGCACGTGGCTGTCGAAAAACACGTGGCTTTGTTTACCTCGCACTAGTTAGGTTAAGTGACAGCTGTCAAAAAAGCACGTGGCTGTCAAAAAGCACGTGGCTTTGTTTACCTCGCGCTAGTTAGGTTAAGTTGGCACTACTGAAGTTTAGGCCCGTCAAGATGGCAGTACTGAGGTTAGCAATGCGTTGTTGTCTGTCAAAAAGCACGTGGCTGTCAAAAAACACGTGGCTTTGTTTACCTCACGCTAGTTAGGTTATGTTGGCACTACTGAGGTTTAGGCCCGTCAAGATGGCAGCAGTGAGGTTAGCGATGCGTTGTTGTCGATGACAGCTGTCAAAAAGCACGTGGCTTTGTTTACAAATTCAAATCTCCCGCCAAAATTCATATTTCCCGCCAGTTTTCAAATTTCCCGCCAGAATTCAATTTTCCCGCGGGAGGAGGAGGAGGCCGCAGAACCACCCTATTATACTACTAACTCATTAAACTGTATCGCGGACCTAAAACTAACGAGTGGAAAGGAAGCGGCCGTGGCCTTAATTAAGTCGGTGTGGAAATGGGAAACCACGGAAAACCATCTTCAGGGCTGCCGACAGTGTGGTTCGAAGCCACTATCTTCCGAATACTGGATACTGGCCGCACTTAAGCGACTGCATGTATCGAGCTCGGTCAGAGTTCACTAAATGATATAACTATCCATGGAGAATATCTTGCAGATCGCGGTAAAGCAACATTCTCCTAGAAATGGACTGTTCGAATCACAAATGGCACATCTGCTCTTTAAATATAGGACCGAACACTGTCTGTCACCCAATGTCGAGTTCATAGTCTATTTTGCTCATGACAAAGCGCCTATGATTGTCTATGTTAGATTAATACTCACCTCGATCAACACCACTCGGATGATGATTGCAAACCGCGTATTGCGACCGTGCTTCAGAATATAACTGAGCAAATCAACGCTGAGTAACGATTGATTACTGACAATTGACTGACTGAACACAGAACGACCAACTGCAAGAAGACTAAGTGAATGGATACGCTGTTGGCTTCGACTTTTCCTTTTGTATCTTCTTACGCCACACCCCCGTATTCTCCTGGGAAGGGGTGGCGGAAGGATTTGTATTACACTTCGTCAGTTTGATTTAGATGTCCATCACTTAATTTTATATTGGCTTATATTTATCAAATCCATAAATTTTTGTGTTTGTAATAATTTTGATAATAATGGAAAACGATCGTAGAGTTTTACATAAATTCTAGGCGTCACCGATTTTAACTGAATAGGCGGATGCACTATGTTTGTCGCCGTGCGCGTTTTCATTTTTGGACGAGTTCACACCATTTAGACTTAGGGCGTAGATGCTTGTGTTTAATTAATTACGAAAATTATCAGAAAGTTTCAGATTAATTTGTTAGAGATGCGAGCACAGTCACTTTCAGTTTACACAGTTCAGAATCTCGAAATTGAGTGATTAACAGATCTGTCTCGGTTATGCGGTTTTTCCCTGCAATTTTATGATTGGCTGTATTTTACTTCGGGCATTAAAGATGTCTTCCGATGAGGATGGTTCCAAGGTCGGTGAGGGGTAGCAAGTGTAGGTGCGTCCTCCTTCAAGAATCTGTCTCTGACTTATAGTAAGTTGTGGCTCTTCTTTGTTTCCGAAATTTCTCTTCCACGAGAAAGTTGCAACATAAACATTGCAGGCGGCGGATTAGGTTTATTGAAGGTTGTTTATGGCCGGTTGGGTCTTCCTGTACGTGTTTAAAGACAAGTACAGAGGATTTGGTCTGGCTCCAAGATTCTCTTCCTTGCCGAAACTAGAAACTGTCTTCCGTGGATTTTCAATGCGTATTTCAAATGTGAAATTAATAAATTTAATTAAATTATTCCTTGAGATAATCACATATTGAGTGCAATACAAACTATATGTAATGGTGCATGTAGTTTAATTAAGACACTAACCAAGCCAAACTTCATGGCACTACAGCCCTTGAAGGGGCTTGGCCTACCAAGCGAACACTGCTCAGCCTGAAGGACTGCATATTACGAGGTTAGTTTTCAATCAATCAATCAATATTGATCTGCATTTAGGGCAGTCGCCCAGGTGGCAGATTCCCTACCTGTTGCTTTCCTAGCCTTTTCCTAAATGATTTCAAAGAAATTGGAAATTTATTGAACGTCTCCCTTGGTAAGTTATTCCAATCCCTAACTCCCCTTCCTATAAATGAATATTTGCCCCAGTTTGTCCTCTTGAATTCCAACTTTATCTTCATATTGTGATCTTTCCTACTTTTATAAACGCCACTCAAACTTATTCGTCTACTAATGTCATTCCACGCCATCTCTCCGCTGACAGCTCGAAACATACCACTTAGTCGAGCAGCTTTTCTTCTTTCTCTCAATTCTTCCCAACCCAAACTTTGCAACATTTTTGTAACGCTACTCTTTTGTCGGAAATCACCCAGAACAAATCGAGCTGCTTTTCTTTGGATTTTTCCAGTTCTTGACAGGTCAATCGCGATACAGTCCATTTGACCTCCTGAATCCAAGATATCTGCTATATCTTGCTGAAATCCTACAAGTTGAGCTTCAGTGGAATAACCTTTCCTAAAACCGAATTGCCTTCTATCGAACCAGTTATTAATTTCACAAACATGTCTAATATAATCAGAAAGAATGCCTTCCCAAATCTTACATACCATGCATGTCAAACTTACTGGCCTGTAATTTTCAGCTTTATGTCTATCACCCATAACGTTATACACAGGGGCTACAATAACAACTCTCCATTCATCTGGTACAACTCCTCCGACCAAACAATAATCAAATAAGTACTTCAGATATGGTACTATATCCTAACCCATTGTCTTTAGTATATCTCCAGAAATCTGATCAATTCCAGCCGTTTTTCTAGTTTTCAACTTTTGTATCTTATTGTAAATGTCATTTTTATCATATGTAAATAATATTACTTCTTTGGCCATAGTCTCCTCCTCTATCTCGACATTATCCTTGTAACCAACAATCTTTACATACTGCTGACTGAATACTTCTGCCTTTTGAAGATCCTCACATACACACTCCCCTTGTTCATTAATTGTTCCGGGAATGTCCTTCTTGGAACCTGTTCCTGCTTTATAATACCTATGCATACCCTTCCATTTTTCACTAAAATTTGTATGACTGCCAATTATGCTTGCCATCATGTTATCCTTAGGTGTCGTGTGGTTAGCACGACGAATCCTCTCGGCCGTTATTCTTGGCTTTCTAGACCGGGTAATTAAGACACTAGTACTTTCATCAATGTAACATGATTTTCATTCTGTTTATTAAAATGTTACCACTTTCAACTGATTTATATATTTGTTTAATAGTGGGAGTGACTCCTCCATGCTGTATGTCCATAACTTGGCGTGAATTTGCTTAATTACTGCAAGACATTTTTTCTGATGATTTCAGTTCCTGCATTGTGCAGATAAATTGTCAGTGTGCTGACCTTTCGTCGATGGGTTCCTGGGTCCGATTCCCGGCCGGGTGGGGGATTTTAAAATTCATTGGTTAATTTCGATGTCTCGTAGGGGAGGGGGGGTGCGTCATCTTCGTCATTAGTATTCACCATAGGTAGGGCCCCATTCTGGCAGACACGCTGTCGCCAATACTGCGTCAACAGGAAAGAGATTCACAAGACCTCTTCGGAGGCCACACACCTTTATTAATTCTTAGTTCCTGCTTTAAAACTTTACTACGAAGCTCAAACAACATTTAATTTGCCTTGCATTTACGTGCGTTTCTATATAAGTGTGGTTGTAATTCACATTCAGTCGTGCTGCAATAGCATTTCCTAGCCAGTGAGGAGAGCAATGGGAACTTAACTCATTCCTCATCTTGCCCAGTACACCTGATTTTGGCACCGCTATCGGATCTTGCGGTTTTGACGTAGCCGCATAACCTTTGGTAGTTCTATTAAGGATCCAACAAACCTCTGGAATAAGTTAACGAAACTAATAGCCTTCAAAGCTATAAATAAAGACAGAAATCTTTAAGCCTTAATAGTTTACCTACTCCTTTAGAATTGCAGTCTAATGTCATTAAGACTATGGATTAACTGACCCGTTTATGGAACATACAGTGTGAAGGGGCAAGGTGGAAGTAAATAAAATCACTGGTTCATATTTACAAAATTCAATGAGCTTCAGTCCATGATCTATTTGGTTAGCTTACCTTTGAATGGTTCAGTCCGTAATGACGTATATTCTACATGCTTGGTCTCCCAGAGCAGCGAAGGAAATGAATAAGTTGACTCCTTATTACAATCCACTAAAGTACCATTCATCAGACACATTAGCTAAACAAAGTGACCTGATCTATATTCTAAAATCACACTCCGCCTCTACAGGTATTAATCTCTTCCAAAGTTTATCACTTGTTTAAGGCTCAGCTCGGAGAGGAGATGTTTTCCGCCCTAAGCCGTGCCCCTGCCTTCCAGAAATGTAACTCATCAGCGGATATAATGGACTTGTTTCTTCCATACTTTCATTTGCATACGGAGAAATGCTACTTAAAGAAATGTTTTTTTTTTTTTTTTTTTTTTTTTTGCTAGTTGCTTTACGTCGCACCGACACAGATAGGTGTTATGGCGATGATGGGACGGGGAAGGGCTAGGAGTGGGAAGGAAGCGGCCGTGGCCTTAATTAAGGTACAGCCCCAGCATTTGCCTGGTGTGGAAATGGGAAACCACGGAAAACCATTTTCAGGACTGCCGACAGTGGGGTTCGAACCTACTATCTCCCGAATACTGGATACTGGCCGCACTTAAGCGACTGCAGCTATCGAGCTCGGTTTAAAGAAATGTGCATACGTCTGTGAGTGTGTGGGTAATGAGTGAATGACAGACTGGTAGAGTGAAAGGAAGTACGTCAGCACACGAAGGAGAGAATAATAAGTTGGGAAAAATTATATACCTACAGATGCATGCAAGTAAGTAAATATTGTAAATAAAATACAATTTTAAATACAGTTCTAGAAAACATTTTATATGCAAATAGGGCTCGCCGTTCTTCACGAGACCACCAAAGACGTTGGCCGTACAGTCTGAGTCAGACATACTGTTGGGAGATGAGAAGAATGCACATGCCCGGTGAGGCATGGGGCGAAGGGGTTTTCATCAGCAGAGCCAGTGACACAATGGTTACCATAGCAACTCCGCTAATACCCAGGCGACTGTATTTTATCTTCTACTGGCAGCTCTTCGCTCTTGTCAGTTGTAATCCAGTAAACTGCAAAGTGTGAGTCAATGTTTTCATGTAGCAAATAAGAGCCGATCTGTCTGGGCAGAACAGGAAGTTCATGCTTGCAGGCCACATTCCTCATTCTTGCATTCTTCTCATCTCTACACAGTACATGAGCTTGTGTTCGGGAGATGTGGGTTCGAACTCCACAGTCTGCAGCCCTGAATATGGTTATCTGTGGTTTCCTCTTTTCATACCAAGTGAATGCTGGGGCTGTACCTTCATTAAAGTCATAGCCGCTTCCTTCCCTATTCTAGTCAACGTAGTCGCCGTAAGCTGTCAGTGTCGGTGCGACGTAAAGCAAAATAGTTTACCTTTCCATGAGAGCTTTGATATTTCTGTACAAAAGAGTGGTAAATAAGATAATACTAATTTGTGAATGACTCTATGAACTATTTCCACTTTTAAAAATATATATTCATTTATCGATTTAAACCGTGAGAAAATCAAACCTTCCACATCGTTATTCGTTTTACACTTAGTGAACTTCATACCTACAGAACAAGATGACACCAACTTCCACAACACAGCTATGAAACAAACCAAAGTCGATGGTCGACACAATAGATCTTCAACTCGTTGCTCCAGGAAGTAGACACTGCTCGTGACGACTCACTACAGAGGGCCGACGGGCTTCATACATAGAGTGGTGGTACTTGAAGTAACTGTACGCGAAGACTGCTAATATAACACTTCGTTTGTGGATATTATTATTATTATTATTATTATTATTATTATTATTATTATTATTATTATTATTATTATTATTATTATTATTATTATTATTATTATTATTGTAGTCACGGCCTAGTTCGTGAACCATGGGCAACGGCTGAGTGGCCTAGTAAGTGGTCCTGAGAGTCGGGATACCAGTTGCTATGGAATGGGAGTGGGCATCTCGGACATATTTTGAGTCATGGCCCTCCTTGTGCTCAGGCGGCTAGGACTATACAATTCACCGGTGGTCCATAACTCGTTAGAGGAGAGATCCTCACTTGGACTATGTGCAAGTAGGGTAGCATCCTGCTTTATGAATTTACCGAGCTCAGAACATTTCAAGCAAGCCTCGGACGGAGTCCCACTCCCATTTGACAGGCGAGGGATTCCTTGGAAACATCTTGGCGAACGAAATGGAATTCGATGGGGAGCTATCAATATTAATGGGGCTGATGGAAGAAAGAAAGTAGAACTGGCTGAGTCAGCAAAGAGGATGAATCTGGACGTGCTAGGAATAAGTGATATTCGGTAATGGGAGATAAGGAGGAAGAGATAGGAGATTATAAAGTGTACTTGACGGGTGTTAGAAAGGGCAGAGTCTGGGGTAGGGTTCTTTATCAGGAATACCATTGCACGCAACATAGTTTCTATTAGGTACGTAAATGAGCGAATGATGTGGGTAGATTTGTCAGTTGGAGGAACCAGGACAAGAATTATCTCCGTGTATTCACCATGTAAGGGTGCAGATGAGGATGAAATTGACAAGTTTTATGAAGCATTGAGTGACATCGTGGTCAGGACCAACAGCAAGGATAGAATAGTGCTAATAGGTGATTTCAATGCGAGAGTTGGGAATAGAACTGAAGGATACGAAAGGGTGATTGGTAAATGTGGGGAAGATATGGAAGCTAATGGGAATGGGAAGCGTTTGCTGGAATTCTGTGCTAGTATGGGTTTATCAGTTACGAATACATTCTTCAAGCATAAGGCTATTCACCGCTACACATGGGAGGCTATATCTTAACCGACTTCGAATTCAGGAAATCTGTTAGGAATATACGAGTTTCCCGGGGATATTTCGATGATACAGACCACTATCTCATCGGTAGTGAACTAAGTATCTCTAGGCCTAGGGTAGAGAAAGTGAAATCTGTCTGCAAACGAATAAGGGTAGAAAATCTCCAGGACGAGGAAATTAGACAGAAGTACATGGATGTTTCGAACAGTAGACAGTAAGTAGGTTCGGGATATAGAAAGTGAATGGGTGGCATACAGGGATGCTGTAGTAGAGACAGCAAGGGAATGCCTAGGAACACCTGTGTGTAAGGATGGGAAAAGGCGAACATCTTGGTGAAATGATGAAGTGAGAGCAGCTTGCAAACGAAAAAAGAAGGCTTATCAGAAATGGCTCCAAACAAGGGCCGATGTAGACAGGGATTTGTACGTAGATGAAAGAAACAGAGCAAAACAATTAGTTGTTGAATCCAAAAGGAAGTCATGGGAAGATTTTGGCAATAACCTGGAAAGGCTAGGTCAAGCAGCAGGGAAACCTTTCTGGACAGTAATAAAGAATCTTAGGAAGGGAGGGAAAAAGGAAATGAACAGTGTTTTGAGTAATTCAGGTGAACTCATAACAGATCCCAGGGAATCACTGGAGAGGTGGAGGGAATATTTTTAACATCTTCTCAATGTAAAAGGAAATCATCCTGGTGGTGTTGCAAACAGCCAAGCTCATGGGGAGGAGGAAAAGAATGTTGGTGAAATTATGCTTGAGGAAGTGGAAAGGATAGTAAATAAACTCCATTGTCATAAGGCAGCAGGAATAGATGAAATTAGACCCGAAATGGTAAAGTATAGTGGGAAGGCAGGGATGAAATGGCTTCATAGAGTAGTAAAATTAGCGTGGAGTGTTGGTAAGGTACCTTCAGATTGGACAAAAGCAGTAATTGCACATATCTATAAGCAAGGGAACAGGAAGGATTGCAACAACTATCGAGGTATCTCATTGATTAGTATACCAGGCAAAGTATTCACTGGCATCTTGGAAGGGAGGGTGCGATCAGTCGTTGAGAGGAAGTTGGATGAAAACCAGTGTGGTTTCAGACCATAGAGAGGCTGTCAGGATCAGATTTTTAGTATGCACCAGGTAATTGAAACATGCTACGAGAGGAATAGGCAGTTGTGTTTATGTTTCGTAGATCTAGAGAAAGCATATGACAGGGTACGGAGGGATAAATTGTTCGCCATACTGGGGGACTACGGAATTAAAGGTAGATTATTAAAATCAATCAAAGGCATTTATGTTGACAATTGGGCTTCAGTGAGAATTGATGGTAGAATGAGTTCTTGGTTCAGGGTACTTACAGGGGTTAGACAAGGCTATAATCTTTCATCTTTGCTGTTTGTAGTTTACATGGATCATCTGATGAAAGGTATAAAATGGCAAGGAGGGATTCAATTCGGTGGAAATGTAGTAAGCAGTCTGGCCTATGCTGACGACTTGGTCTTAATGGCATATTGTGCCGAAAGCCTGCAGTCTAATATCTTGCAACTTGAAAATAGGTGCAATGAGTATAGTATGAAAATCATCCTCTCGAAGACTAAACTAATGTCAGTAGGTAAGAAATTCAACAGAATTGAATGTCAGATTGGTGATACAAAGCTAGAACAGGTCGATAATTTCAAGTATTTAGGTTGCGTGTTCTCCAGGATAGTAATATAGTAAGTGAGATTGAATTAAGGTGTTGTAAAGCTAATGCAGTGAGCTCGCAGTTGCGATTAGCAGTATTCTGTAAGAATGAAGTCAGTTCCCAGACGAAACTTACATCGGTCAGTTTTCAGACCCACTTTGCTTTACGGGAGCGAAAGCTGGGTGGACTCAGGATATCTTATTCATAAGTTAGAAGTAACAGACATGAAAGTAGCAAGAATGATTGCTGGTACAAACAGGTGGGAACAATGGCAGGAGGGTACTCGGAATGAGGAGATAGAGGCTAATTTAGGAATGAACTCGATGGATGAAGCTGTACGCATAAACCGGCTTCGGTGATGGGGTCATGTGAGGCGAATGGAGGAGGATAGGTTACCTAGGAGAATAATGGACTCTGTTATGGTGGGTAAGAGAAGTAGAGGTAGACCAAGACGACGATGGTTTAGACTCAGTTTCTAACTATTTAAAGATAAGAGGTATAGAACTAAATGGGGCCACAACACTAGTTGCAAATCGAGGATTGTGTCGACGTTTAGTAAATTCACAGAGGTTTGCAGACTGAACGCTTAAAGGCACAACAGTCTATAATGATGATGTATGTATTATTATTATGTCAGTACCTTGGCTGAATAGTCAGCGTTAGTCGCCTTCGTTTCAAAAGACTCCGGGTTTGATTCCCGGCCGGATCTGTAATTTTAAACAGTCTAAATGCTTAAATCCACTGACTCGGAGGCTCGGTCTTTGTGCTATCCCCAACATTCCTGCAATTCAATCGCTACAAACAAGACTACCCTTACTAACAATAACGCGCAGTTTCCCCTAACACGGCAGATTCCTCCCACCCCTCTACAGTAGGTCTGCCTTACAAGGTCTGTCATACATAATAATAATAATAATAATAATAATAATAATAATAATAATAATAATAATTGTACCAGGCGGTACACCCCCGCGCCGCTAATTCAAACCTTGCGCCAGTTGAAACTCCTCTACTGGAGGAAGCCTGAACTTTAACTACCATGTTAATTCTCAAGTTTTTCAGAAGAAATTTTGAATTTTCTGAACTTGGTCGTTTTCGAGGTATTTTTGTTTTGCCTGTAGTAAGAAGTGTGAACATTCTTTTCTAGAGGACACTACGGAAGAACTACAATTGTGCATCCTAGTGCGAAGTGAAAGAACTGTGTTTTTGGAGAAATTTTGGGTTCATAAGTTTGTTCTTTGTTAAATTTCTTTCAGTCATTGTCTAAGTTGGCAATATTAACCCTTTCTTTCCGCCAGTTTTGAATTTGACCAATAAGGAATTTCTGTAATTAATTTTCCACCAATAAGGTGTTTGTTCTTCGTTTAGTGTAGTAGTTTTTGTCATTATCCAATAAACGGCTTTTGGGCGAGTGTTCTCATTCCTGAAACGCCTCGAACTTTCCACGAGGGTATATAAACTGCTGATTTTCGGGTCTCCGGGCCACTTCAGTAACATCTATCAGTGCGTAAAGTACGTAGCAGGGGGCGGGAAGCGCCTCTTTCTTCGGGCAGCAGTTCAACCACCAGGTAATGGCCTTTTAATAACTTCTTTTCTTGCTAACTCAGCAGTTTAACTCTCGAGGCAGGTCCGAAGCCTTTTATCATGTAACTTTCCCCTAAAATGTAAGGACACTTGGTATCAATTCTATCTTTTTAAACTACGTATTGGGATAGAGAGTGCTTAAGCCTCTCGAGCTCCCACTCATATTGCTTTGAGGTGAACTTATTTTCTCAACCGTTTCTTCCTTAACGTAATGTAAATTGTCTCCTTCTATAAGTCACCTCTTTAGTATGGGATTAGCCCTTGCATTAGAGGCCTAGTGCCAAGTAGGTTTTAATAAGGCGTATTTGGAGTGCAGTTTCGCCTCCTCTCAAGTTGGTATTGTGGAGGCCATGTAATATTTCTGTTTCTTCACTGAATAGGCCTCAGTAGGTTGGGTATTTTTACCCCTGTGTATATGTCCTTGGGGGACAGCTTGAAAGTAGAATTTGGTGTGGCCTTTGATAGGCTTGAACTTAAGAGCGGGTCGCTCTTTCTTAAAATTGGGTTCTGCGTGCCTCGAGGAGGCTTTACTGTGTAATTGGGAGCAAGTGCTCCTGGGCATGATTGGGGTCCTCTGCCCCTTTGTTGAATTCTGTATATCGTATGGTTGGGCTTATAGCTCAAGAATTGTGTGTCTGGCTCTCGGAGCCCAAATTCTGTAACTCTGTAATTGTACATTCTCGATTTGTGTTTCGGCTACTGAGTACCTGTTATATTTGTTATTTCTTGATTTTGCAAAGAAAATATAACCTTGTTAAATTTTAAATTAACTTTAATTTCGTAGATTGAGACCTGTTCATCCCAGCACCTTCTTTCACCTCTGCACATCCACAAGACTCCGTAACAAGTGGTAGCAGAGCGTGGTTGAATGGGTCTCAATTTAGCCCCTTTTGACGGCTAAACATTGCTTTGCTTTCGAACTCTAACAATTTTCTCAGTTGCTGGAATTTTTTGATTTTTCCTTTTTCTAAATTGTTCTGTCATCATGTCCGGCCCTCGCGAGGTTCTTCATCCTTTCTATCTGCGTAAAGAGGAATTAATCTATGAACTATCTCTTAGAAACGTTCAATCTGGAGGCACGGTTGCAGTCGACTCCAATAAACTAAAAGATTCCCTTGATTTGCCTATTACAATCCCGACTTTGGGAGAGAAAGAAATTGACGACGCTCACTCCACGATCAATGATAATACTACTGAGCTAGCATCTGTAGTTAGTATTTTTCAAGAAAATGATCCATCACCTAATCAATTCAAAAGAGTACAGGCTAGGTTGTACCACTTTTATAATAGAGTGTGTGATCTATTGTCTCTAAAGTTAAATGACTTTCAGGGAAAGGAAGCTAGTGCCCTTGCTGAAAACTTGTCCGGAATGTCTAGTAAGGTTAGTCAGTTGTTATCTGGACCTGCCATCCCTAAAGTCGACCAACCTATGGTAGTAAATATTGTTAGTGGGGAGGATTCCTCGAAAGAGGAAGGAAGTAATACTGAGGCGACTACACAACGAACATCTGCCCCATCAGAATCAGTGTCAGATCGTCGCAAGTCCATTCCACCCTTTGTGTTAAATAATGCTCCTTCTGAATCTGCTTCTCCGCCACTTAGGCCCCTTCGTACTACGTCTCCTGGTTTCAGCAGTTTACCCCATCCATTAGCTATGTTGCTTAGAGGTATCTCTAAGTTTTCGGTTAACTCTACCAGTGACGTACTTGCATTTTTACGGTTTTTAGTTGAGTTTCAGGACCATGCTCTTGTTTTTTCTCTTTCTCCGTGTCAAATTTTGCAGATAATTTATCCCTATGCAATTGGTGTTCTCTCGGACAAAATTGTTAGAGCAATAGATGAACAGTCATCCATTGAAGATTTTCATGCACACCTTCTTGCAAATTTCATTCCTGCTCGTGCGAGGTCATCTCTGATTCAGAAGTACTATTATCGAGTACAGAGACTGGATGAAAATCTTGCTGATTTCATACAAGACATTAAATTCTATACCAGGGTGTTTGCTCTTCATTTTCCTGAAGATCAAATTGTTCAGGCTATTGTAGAAGGTATTTCTCCACCTTACCGATCATACTTGTGTTTTGCGTCGCGTCCGCAAACTTTCGCTGAGCTGGAAGCTATGGGTGTATCGGCCGAAGGAGTTAGATACGCCGATTCCTTGCGTGTCGCGAAAGAACCCCCTCCTTCTTTTAGTAATCCTCGGCCTCCACCTCGCCGACCAGTCACACCCGGTAAATGTTATGCTTGCGGGTCGCCTGACCATCTTCGCAATAAATGTCCATTGTTCAAATCGAGTAGGACAAATAGTGGAGCAGGTTCATCACAAGGCTGTTTTAAATGCGGCGCGTTCTCCCATATTGCCAAGAACTGCCCTAATACCAACAGCACCCCCTCTTGCTCAACTTCGGGTGCAACTTCCAACAACAATCAAAAGTGACTAGTGGCTTCGGCTGAGTCGACTAATCCATCTTCCCGAGGCTCAGCCCCTGGTAAACAGGTCGAAAATTCAGGGAAAATTCAGTCTTCAAATTTATCTTTTGAATGCCCCAAAGAATGTCTTAGGATTGCGGCGGACCCCCCCGCACCCGTACCTTTTCTCAAAATTGAGTTAAATAATGAACATGTAACAGCTCTTTTAGATTCAGGCAGTGTTTGTTCAATTATTTCGGCTCAATGGTATTCGAAATTGAAATCTATTTGTAAACTTCCTGACTATTGCTCATCTCCTGTTCAATATGTTTCGGCTAATTCTTCTCCATTAGAAATTTTAGGTTCCTTAAAAACCAAAATTCGTATTTTTAAATTTACTTGGAAAGTTAAATTGTTTGTGGCCAAGCACTTGTCTTGCCCCATTAATTGGGAGCTGACTTCATTTCTCACACTGGTATTGTGCTCGATCTTCAGAGTAGGTCGTGCACTTTCAAATTTGCGCCTAATTGTAAAATCCCCTTATTGAAATGTAATTCTGCATCATGTTCATCTATTTCGCCTACCCAGGATGAGATGTTGTTAGACCTTAGACATCTACCTGAGGAGCAGGCTGATAGTATTCGTAAGTTGTGTCAGTCGTTTCCAGAGGTGTTCTCTGATACTCTTGGTGTTACTGACCTTATTGAATACAAAATTGAGGTCACGGATTCGATTCCTGTCCGTTTTCCACCTTATAGGCTATCTCCACCTAAGATGAAGGCTCTGAAAGAAATCATTGATCAAATGTTAAAGGACGGTATTATTCGGCCCTCTAAGTCGGCGTATTCTTCACCTATTTTTCTAGTCCCGAAACCCCAAGGTGGCTTCAGGCCTGTCATTGATTATAGGGCTCTCAATCGGAAGGTGGTGTTACAATCTGTGCCCCTTCCCGACCTTCATTCTTGTTTTTCATGGTTTCGTAAAGCTAAGTTCTCATCTTGGATCTGAATCAGACCTATAATCAAATTCCTCTGGCCGAAGAATCTAAACATCTTACAGCGTTTGCCACGGATTGGAATCTGTATGAATACAACCGCGTGTCTTTCGGGCTCCCCACGGGTGCAGCTGTACTCACTAGACTGCTAGATAGGGTCTTCTCCGACATCAAATTCGAGTAATTGTATCACTATCTTGATGATGTTGTCGTATTTTCGGAGACTTTTGAAGAACATCTTGATCATCTGCGAGAAGTTCTTAATCGTCTTCGTAAGGCTGGGTTAACTGTGAAGTTGTCCAAGGTTGCCTTCGCTAAGCCTTCCATGTCATTCCTAGGGCATATTGTCTCGCCCGATGGTTTTCCTGTCGATCATTCTAGAACACAGGCCATCCGTGATTTTAAACCTCCCAAGGACATCAAAGGGATCGCCAGGTTCATTGGTATGGTGAATTTCTTCAGGAAGTTTATTCCTAACTTCGCTAATAGAGCGGCGCCCTTGAACCTTTTTCGTAGGAAAGGCATCAAATTCGAGTGGGGACCTTCTCAACAAGCCGCTTTTGAAGATCTTAAATTAGCCCTCTGTAACGCCCCTGTCCTTGCTATGCCTGATTTCTCGAAGAAATTCATCGTCCAAACCGACGCGTCGTCGTCGGCGGTAGCTGCAGTCCTTCTTCAAGAGACTGAACTAGGGAGGCGACCCATCGCCTATGCATCTAGGACTCTATCGGCTCAAGAAGCCAAGTATTCCATCTATGAGCTCGAAGGTTTGGCAGTCTTATTTGCCTTAGAAAAGTTCCGTCTCTATCTGGAACATGTCAAATTCGACCTGGAGACGGATAATCAAGCCTTAAGCTGGGTCTTAGGTAGGCCGCGTCGTACTGGTCGTATAGCCCGTTGGGCCATCCGAATTTCTGCCTTCCAATTTGACGTTAGGCATATCAGAGGTACCGAAAATGTTGTCGCAGACTGACTCATCCGTATGTTTTCCAACGACGTCGAGACCCATGAACCGGTCGATAGCTCATCACCTCCCGAGTCCATACTATCTGAGGTTAATGCCATCTTAACAGATGTTCCCATGCTCTTTAGGGACATTGAGAAATATCAGCGTGAAGATCCGACGCTGGCTCCGATAATGGAAACCCTTTCTTCTGGGGAACATGTTGTCCCTTATGTACTGAGGAATGGTGTTTTATGTTGCCCTTCGAGGCATGATAAGATGATGAAGGTTGTAGTTCCAGCGGTTCTTGTACCAATGATCTTCAAGTACTATCATGAGACCCCATTAGGGGGGCATCTAGGCATCTTTAAAACTCGTGAGAAGATTCGTGAAAGGTTCATCTGGAAAGGTATGGACGGTGAAATTCGTGAACTAGTAAAGGCTTGTAAATCTTGTTTGCTTAGTAAACCAACCATGTCCACCAAGGTAGGCCTTTTATCTTCTCATCAAGCGTCGCGCCTATGGAACGTATGTATATTGATTATGTAGGACCCTTCCCCCAGTCAAAGGGAAATGCCAACAAGTTCATCTTTGTATGTGTAGATGGTTTTACTAGATTCTCCTGGTTATTTCCGACTAAGCTGGCTACCGCTCAGTCCACCATTACTTGTCTAAATTCAATCTTTGCTTCTTTTGGTCCGTGTCAATATGTTGTGTCTGACAATGCTAAGGCTTTCACATCTAATCTATTTCGTAAATTCTGCTTTGACCTGTCCATCTCTCATGTGACAACTTCTGCTTATTATCCTCAACCATCTCTGGCTGAACGGGTTAATCGTAATCTCAGGTCGGCCCTTATTGCCTATCATCATGAAGATCATTCTAGGTGGGACACGTCCCTGCATTGGTTAGCTTTTGCTTTGAACTCGGCTGTTCATGAATCACATAAATTTACTCCAGCTTCGCTGATGTTCAAGTTTGTTCCCAACACGCCACTCTCTAACCTCTGGTCTCTGAGTGACATTCTACCCGAGACAATAGATCCAGATAATATTAAAGATCTTTGGAAGAAGGCTAAAGCCAATCTTAAAGTGTCTCATGAAAAGGTTAGGGAAAGATATGATCGTGGACGGAGACCCACCCATTTGAAGGTAGGTGACTAGGTGATGGTCAAGAATTTTGTTCCCGCGGGCAAGCTTGCCCCCAGATTTCACGGGCCGTGCATCATTCTCGATTTCCTTACTCCCGTTACATTATTGTTAAGTAATCCAGCCACCGAGAGGATATTTAGGGTTCATCTGTCGCAGGTGAAACCTGTATAATTTCTGTGCTAACTTGCTTCATATAATTTTGAAAGAAATACAGTATGAAGGTTATATTTTTTGGAGGGGTTTCACTTTTAAGGCCTTCTGCCCTTTCAATAATGTTCTTTATATTTAAGCATTTATTGTAAACCTTCCCCGACCAGTTAAACTGCCATCCTGTCCTTACCATGGCCATTACCACGCTCCCGTCTCCTGCTCAACAACACTCAGCTGCTTTTAAATGAAATAAATATTTCGTCGCCGCTGGCCCCTCAACCTCGCCAAAAAGACTGTACCCTAAAATAATTATGGTCCAACCAAATTCTGCCGCCGAGCTTTAATGTTTCAGTGCTCCCGCAGCAGCGCGGCGCCGTACCGCCACTGAGGTGGGGTAAGGGCCCGCCCTTCTCCAGTGAGGCCAACCAGTGTACGGCGAGCCTGAGTCCTCCTCCCGTCCAAGGCTGATGTGCGGCGCACAAACTGCAACTCGCCCGCGACCTGTATGTTCGACGCGGGCGCGGCGTGCTTCAACTCCACTACTCCTCTCATAGTGCGGGCGAGCGGTATCTCAGGGTACTTGAGGGGTCCGAGCGGCCTCCTCCGGACTCAAGCAGCGGCGGCTGGTCTGGCCGTCAAAGTCATCGGCAACTGATATACTTAATCAGCTACATGGACATTTCACATCAACAATTACTACAATTTTTGGATTTTACTGCAATATTTGGTGGACTTAGAAAATTTTTCTTCCCCTTCAAGAATTAAAAGTTTCCTTCTGAATTCAACCTCTACAAGCATAAAGACTTTACATCTAAAGTAAACTACAAAGAATTTTGAAACTGGATCCAATCATTTAAGAAAATTTGGTTGTAAATACTTCTGCAATTAACTTCTATATCAACATAACTTGGACCTTGTTTTAAAACAAAAAGTTTATGTTCTTCTGTGTTACCCTTGGAGGGACTTTTGGGGGGGGAGGTCTGTACCGGGCGGTACACCCCGCGCCGCTAATTCAAACCTTGCGCCAGTTGAAACTCCTCTACTGGAGGAAGCCTGAACTTTAACTACCATGTTAATTCTTAAGTTTCTCAGAAGATGTCCCTACTTATAAATTTTGAAGTTTCTGAACTTGGTCGTTTTCGAGGTATTTTTGTTTTGCCTGTAGTAAGAAGTGTGAACATTCTCTTCTAGAGGACACTACGGAAGAACTACAATTGTGCACCCTAGTGCGAAGTGAAAGAACTGTGTTTTTGGAGAAATTTTGGGTTCATAAGTTTGTTCTTTGTTAAATTTCTTTCAGTCATTGTCTAAGTTGGCAATATTAACCCTTTCTTTCCGCCAGTTTTGAATTTGACCAATAAGGAATTTCTGTAATTAATTTTCCACCAATAAGGTGTTTCTTCGTCGTTTACTGTAGTAGTTTTTGTCATTATCCAATAAAAGGCTTGTGGGCGGGTGTTCTCATTCCTGAAACGCCTCGAACTTTCCACGAGGGTATATAAACTGCTGATTTTCGGGTCTCCGGGCCACTTCAGTAACATCTATCAGTGTGTAAAGTACGTAGCAGGGGGCGGGAAGCGCCTCTTTCTTCGGGCAGCAGTTCAACCACCAGGTAATGGCCTTTTAATAACTTCTTTTCTTGCTAACTCAGCAGTTTAACTCTCGGGGCAGGTCCGAAGCCTTTTACCATGTAACTTTCCCCTAAAATGTAAGGACACTTGGTATCAATTCTATCTTTTTAAACTACGTATTGGGATAGAGAGTGCTTAACCCTCTCGAGCTCCCACTCATATTGCTTTGAGGTGAACTTATTTTCTCAACCGTTTCTTCCTTAACGTAATATAAATTGTCTCCTTCTATAAGTCACCTCTTTAGTATGGGATTAGCCCTTGCATTAGAGGCCTAGTGCCAAGTAGGTTTTAATAAGGCGTATTTGGAGTGCAGTTTCGCCTCCTCTCAAGTTGGTATTGTGGAGGCCATGTAATATTTCTGTTTCTTCACTGAATAGGCCTCAGTAGGTTGGGTATTTTTACCCCTGTGTATATGTCCTTGGGGGACAGCTTGAAAGTAGAATTTGGTGTGGCCTTTGATAGGCTTGAACTTAAGAGCGGGTCGCTCTTTCTTAAAATTGGGTTCTGCGTGCCTCGAGGAGGCTTTACTTTGTAATTGGGAGCAAGTGCTCCTGGGCATGATTGGGGTCCTCTGCCCCTTTGTTGAATTCTGTATATCGTATGGTTGGGCTTATAGCTCAAGAATTGTGTGTCTGGCTCTCGGAGCCCAAATTCTGTAACTCTGTAATTGTACATTCTCGATTTGTGTTTCGGCTACTGAGTACCTGTTATATTTGTTATTTCTTGATTTTGCAAAGAAAATATAACCTTGTTAAATTTTAAATTAACTTTAATTTCGTAGATTGAGACCTGTTCATCCCAGCACCTTCTTTCACCTCTGCACATCCACAAGACTCCGTAACAATAATAATAATAATAATAATAATAATAATAATAATAATAATAATAATTGTTTGTTTGTCCAACCCTTGTCCCGTTTCTCTACGAGGTCGGTTATGAGGTGAGTTGAATCTGTCGTGGTGGGCTTTTATGACCGGATGCCCTTCCTGACGTCAACCTTATCAGAGGAGTTAGCAAGATGAAATTAATGACGTGATATATGATACTAGGAAGAGAGAAGGTGAAAGCCGATACCAGCAAGTAGCCTACTCCTGTCGAATAACACCAAGGGGTCTGCTCAAGGCTTAAAGTCCCCATCCGACGGACGAATCACCATCATCAGCGTCATATGCCCTCACTCCATATGAGCACTGCGGAGAGGTTTGGAATTTAATCCAGGATTTTCGCACGCAATCTTGTGATTATAAATTGTATACCACCACCTCCCCTTCCCTGCCGGCCAACATTCAGATGGTGAAAATTTTTTCGACCAACGGGACTCGAACCGGCTAACCTCGGTGTCGGACCGTTTAGTCTTCAACTCCTTAACTATCATGGCCACCAGGCGGGCTAATAATAATAATAATAATAATAATAATAATAATAATAATAATAATAATAATAATAATAATAATAATAATAATAATAATAATCCTGGTCAACGGTCTCGAAGGCGGATGAGGAATTTAATGTCCCAACGGCGGAGAGAGCGGAAGAACCTAGTGGAGTAAAGCACGAATAAAAAATCATTTCGCACTAACAATCCGATCTTATCTTGGAATTAATTTCCTACCTTGTACAATGTACAATTTCAATTGCAGAATGGAAAGTCCGCTGAATGAAAGCACTACCCCAGGTGGTAGCTCGGAAGAGAAATCCACCATTGCGTTATGCAATGCATCGGGACCTAGGGTTCTGGGGAGTCCCAACATCTGCAATAAGGGTGAGTCGGAGCATCCTTGGAATCCTTTCAGACTTAAATTTAAGAGGAAATTCTTCGCATGCACTCTTAATGTAAATTCCTTGCTAAAAACCGGCAAACAGAAAGAACTGGAAATTTTCTTAGATAGACATGAAATCCAGATCTTAGCAGCTCAAGAGACACGGTTTATGGATGAGAATGTAACAGAAACCAAAAATTATAGAATCTTTAAAGGTAAACCAGTAGTCAAAATTATGAAAGGAATGCCACAACTAGGTACCGCCTTTTATGTCCATAAAGCAATAGTTGATAATGTTATGGAATTTAAATCTAGTTCAGAAAGGTTATCTCTTCTCACACTTAACTGCAAGAACAAAAAGTATACATTTGTTAACTGTCATGCACCAATAAATGAAGATAATAGCAAGAACCCAAGTAAAACTGAAGAATTCTGGAGTCTTCTAGATGATGAAATGTCAAAAATTCCAAAATCAAATGTTATTATTCTACTCGGTGATTTTAATGCACAGGTAGGCAAAGAAAAGGTTTTCAGCAAAACAGTAGGGGCATATCCGGCACACAAAAGAACAAACAAAAATGGCTTGAGACTAATTAATCTCTGTAAATCCTTTCACCTAAAATTAATGTCGACCTTCTTTAAGAAACTTCCAAGAAAGGCTAAAACATGGGTGTCCCCAAATCCGATGTTAGGTGAGTTTCAGTTGGACCATGTAGCTATTTCTCAAGAAAGTATTAAGGAAATTATGAATGTTAAAGTAATAAGAAGTGGGGAGTTTGACTCCGATCATTACCTCTCTAAAATTAAGCTAAAGCTTCTACCTCGCAGGAATCAAAGAAGGCCGAGAAAATTAATGAAATACAACATAGATAGGCTCAACATTACACAAGCAACTATAGAAAACTTTCAGGAAGAAATTAAAATAACTCAGCATGGCAAATGGCCAGAATTATCTAAACAGATTAATAGTGCAGCGAAGAAAGTATTTGGATCAGTTAAAACTAAAAAGAAAGTATGGTGGAATAACGTATGTGAGGAAGCACTTATGGAAAGAGTGAAAAAGTGGAAAAAATGGAAATGTTCCGGAAAGAATGAACACTATGAGCTATTTAAACAACAAAGAAAGGAAACAACAAGAATAATAAGGCAGGTTAAAAGATCTTTTGAAAAATCGCAGCTATTAGAAATTGAGAATAATTTTGTAAGAAATAACTCCCGAAATTTCTATCAGACCTTTAAGAATAACCTGAAAGGTTATCAATCCCGGAGCATTTGCTTCAGAGATGCAAATGGTAATATTGGCCTTAACAATGCCAAGAATTGTGAGATTCTGGCAAAACACTTCGAACACCTGCTGAACTGCCCTGAGCCAAATCATAAATTAGAATTTTCAGAAATTCAGGAAAATCTAGAAGCTGATTCACCTCCAACAGCGGAAGAAATAAAAGAAGCAATAAAAAATCTTAAAAATAACAAAGCTAGTGGGGAAGACTCCATAACAGCTGAACTTTTAAAATGGGCTGAACCAAAAATTATAGAAGATCTACAAACAATCTTTGAAGAAATTTTGGAAACAGAAAAGATCCCAGAGGATTGGAAAGTGGCTCTAATACACCCATTACACAAGAAGGGTAACAAGCAGGATGTCAACAACTACAGAGGTATATCTCTCTTGCCAGTTGCTTACAAGATATTCTCAACAATACTACTAAATAGAGTAAAGTCGACACTGGACAGTCAATTGGGTGAATATCAAGGTGGATTTAGAGAAGGAAGATCTTGCTCCGAACAGATTTTCAACCTGAAATCTATAATTCGACACAGATTAATAAACTCCAAAGACATAGTTGTAACATTTATTGACTTTAAAAAAGCCTTTGACTCTGTTGATAGGGAAACCCTAGATAAAGTAATCCGTGAATTTGGAGTTAAAACTAAATTGGCAAACCTAATTCGTGAAACACTTACAGACACTATCTCGAAAGTAAAATTTATGGGTGAAGTATCTCGACCTTTCAAAATAAATACAGGTGTCAGGCAGGGCGATGGTCTATCTCCACTCCTTTTCAATTGTGTCATGGAGAAAATTGTAAGAATTTGGAATGAAAAACTGAAAGAATCTAAAATATTGCCACTCATGCTGGGGAAGAAGAACAAAGGTGTTGCAATAAATTGCCTAGCATTTGCAGATGACTTTGCCATACTTTCAGAAAGCCTTACAGATGCAGCAATGCAAGTCAATCTCCTTGAAAAGACAGCCAACATGACAGGCTTGAGAATCTCTGGCGAGAAAACAAAATTTTTGACGAATATAAAAAGTGCCCCAAAGTTTTTAGCAACGGATATTGGTCGAATAGAAAAGGTAAAGAAATTCAAATATTTGGGTGAGACAATTCAAGAAAATGGTTTAGAAAAATCTGCTATAGAGGAGAGGGTACAAGAGATGGAAAGAGCATACGGTATAACTAAGAATACTTACAACAAAAAGTGCTTATCAAGGAAACTTAAAATAAAGCACTACAACACAGTAGTGAAACTAGAATGCCTTTATGCCAGCGAATGTCTAGCACTGAACTACAAGCTTGATAAATTAGAAATATTAGAAAGAAGAATTATAAGGAAAATATTAGGTCCTCCAAGAATTGCAGAGTTTTGGAAATTAAGAAGTAACAATGACATTTACCAGAACGTAGAAAACATATCAGAAACAATAAGAAAAAGGAGATTGCTATTTCTTGGACACATTTACAGAATGGATGACAATAGACTAACTAAACGAATCTTCAAGTACCTTTGGGAAAAGAAATCAACTACCACCTGGATTCAAGAAGTCAAGAAAGACCTGGAAAGGAACAACATATGAGAAGAAGAATTATTGGAAAGAAAGATTTTTAGGAAGAAAGTCTTACAAATGGAAGGATTCCAAGGGAGGAAGGAAAAGAAAACAGGCACAAAGTGGACTGAAGACAGGAAAAAGAAACACAGTGAAACAATGAAAGAATACTGGAAGAAAAGGAAAGAACAACTAAGGAGGAACAATTGAAATTGTAACGTGGTCCTTAGAAGGCCGGAACGCAATAATAATAATAATAATAATAATAATAATAATAATAATAATAATAATAATAATAATAATAATTGTGTAGTTCACGTGGAATGAAAACGATACAGACTACAACATATTAGTGCGGAGGCCTGTCTTCGACGGTGGAAAGTGGTATTTGCAAAGTAATTGAAGGTTTGATAATGGACATGTTAATTTTGACGTCGTCAATTGACCTAATGAAGATTGACATAGGTCATCGACGCCTGGTTTTAATATTTCGTATAATATATTCCTCACGGTTTAGGCCAGAAAAATCATGAGCGACATGTTCATCTACTGCATGTTTTAAATAAAAATTACACTTCGCTTGATTTTAAAAACGAGAGCAGGTATTATAATATTTCCTTATAAATCGTTTAGTACGTATATGTATGGTACTCGCCACGTAAGACCCTACACTAAAATAAAATATTTCCACCCTATTCTCTTTCTTTAATCGCTCACCACTGCTGCCAACTTTACGAGTTACATATTGAAATCAGGAGATATAAACATCAACAAACTAACCTCAATATAAGTACCTATCAATTAAAAAGGTTCCCGTACCCAAGTAAATGATCAATCAAGACATTCACAATTACGTCGGTTGTCAAGTTCACTGAGATATTAAGGAAATGCACTCTCTTTCTCTCGCCTTTCCTCATTCTAATGCTACATATTTCTGCTCTTTATTTTGGTATTTCATAAAATTTGTTGTACAATTAATTTTATAAAATTTTGGTGAAAACAAGTTGTGTTGCTCACGGTAAAATTATTTTATAAAATCCGTGGAAGCATCAGGATGGCCATCTATGAACTGACTTCTGAACTTAGATGTGTATATGCTGCCATCTATTGATAAACTTTTAAACCAAGAATCAGCTGTTCAACTCACAGTGTGTTTGAGAGTATTCTCCAACAAACAAAGCAAAACTTGATGCTTTAGCTGCAATTATATGTTGTACAGTAGTAAAAAGGAAGAAAAGATATGTCAGGAAATGCTGGATACGGGATTGGATCAAAAAAAGAGAAGAAGGTAGAGGATTGCTGTCGCAGGATCTCTACGCGTCTTTTGGTCTTCTTCATCTTCTTGCTGGTGGTTCTCCGGTACCTGGGGTTTTCTGTGCTGGGCTCTAACCATTTCCACTGATTTTCGTAAATTTTTCCTGTTATAGCAGAGAGTCCCATTGAGCCACGAATGTTATCAGTCATTTGTCACACCCATTGAGCAAGCAAGCATTCTCATGAGGCAACGTGCACTTTATGAACATGCTAACCCGTCTGGGCTATCTCGTTACATGTATGTTATCGCCGATGTGATTTGGTCACAATGCTATAAACCTTTTCCTTGACTTTCGCAGGCATTCCTTTATCACACATCAGGCCGGTCCACTGATCGTCACTTCAGCCAAACGACACTGATTCGGTGTCGAACATCAGCATCCGCTGTTTGCCTTGATATTGATGATAATTCCAATTTACTGAACCCTTGAACTTACCATTCCATCGTTGGTCGGCCACAGCTGCTGCAGTAGAGCAATATCGAACTCTTAAATCTTGGGGTCGTAGCGGGGATATTTCGGTCACGATCTTAACCAAATGATGGGGTTCATAACAGGAGCAAATATGTGCTTACTAACTTTTATTGGATCAAAAAAAAAAAATTATAAAATCATTCATCAAGAAAATTTTAATCATTTAACGTTTCAACGCGGTCACACAGCATTGCATGAGTTTTATCAGTTACATTTATCGAAGAATTTTCTTCGGAGAAAAGTAGAAATATCACAGCCTAGTGGACAACAAAAACTAGAAAAACGAAAATAAAACCTGAAAATCGGGCACCTTTTGATCCAAACGATAACTGAGAATTCATCCACACGATCCGTGGAAAATCTGACCTTCAACAAGTAGAATTCCAGATTTATATTTAATTAAGGTTATCCACCAGTCAAATACCCTGCCGGATATGGGAACACCCTCCGAATGGACCCTTAATCGAACCAAATTGACTATCAGTTGCTTTAGATAGGTTGTGAAATACTACTGGAAAGCATGGTGTTCACTACAAGTTAACAGCAGCAGTCATAATTAAAAATAAAATTCCACCATGTATTGTCATCTCGTGACACCCGTAAGTTATGGAATAATCCCGATGCTGATACATGCATCACCCAAACAGATGTTCAGAAGGAAGCAACAAAAACTCGATCCGAGAGGATCTTACGTTACATCGTTCTGAAGGAACAAAACTGTGAAATGCAGGAAACACTTATTCATCATGCATTTAGAAGAAATGCTAAAACGCTGAAGTTAAAGAAAAAGTGGTAAATCACTTGAAAAATATTCTTATAAAACCAACTTTCATGTTATAAACGGTTACGTTAAGTTTAATAAACTTGCAAGTCCACAGGATAAAATAAAATCCAAAATACCAAAACAATCTAAGGAAGTCTTTCCATATTACAACTGATGACCACCATTACAAATCCGTCTACTTATGTTTGTCCCAATAAACTAACTACAAGTTATTGATAGATCAAAGTCAACTATTATAAAAATGAAAGAACGAAAATTGAAAATAAAATATATTCCCAGCGGACGAATCCGAAACCGCATTCGTAACTCAAGTCTCATATACACTGACTGACAGAGCAAATGCAACACCAAGAAGGAGTGGTTCGAAAGGGATGAAAGTTGGGGAAAAAACAGAGACGGCACGGACGAATAATTGATGTTTATTTCAAACCGATATGCAGGTTACACAATGCGCACGGCATCGACTCAGTAGGATGTAGGACCACCGCGAGCGGCGATGCACGCAGAAACACGTCGAGGTACAGAGTCAATAAGAGTGCGGATGGTGTCCTGAGGGATGGTTCTCCATTCTCTGTCAACCATTTGCCACAGTTGGTCGTCCGTACGAGGCTGGGGCAGAGTTTGCAAACGGCGTCCAATGAGATCCCACACGTGTTCGATTGGTGAGAGATCCGGAGAGTACGCTGGCCAAGGAAGCATCTGTACACCTCGTAGAGCCTGTGGGGAGATGCGAGCAGTGTGTGGGCGGGCATTATCCTGCTGAAACAGAGCATTGGGCAGCCCCTGAATGTACGGGAGTGCCACCGGCCGCAGCACATGCTGCACGTAGCGGTGGGCATTTAACGTGCCTTGAATACGCACTAGAGGTGACGTGGAATCATACGCAATAGCGCCCCAAACCATGATGCCGCGTTGTCTCGCGGTAGGGCGCTCCACAGTTACTGCCGGATTTGACCTTTCTCCACGCCGACGCCACACTCGTCTGCGGTGACTATCACTGACAGAACAGAAGCGTGACTCATCGGAGAACACGACGTTCCGCCATTCCCCTCATCCAAGTCGCTCTAGCCCGGCACCATGCCAGGCGTGCACGTCTATGCTGTGGAGTCAATGGTAGTCTTCTGAGCGGACGCCGGGAGTGCAGGCCTCCTTCAACCAATCGACGGGAAATTGTTCTGGTCGATATTGGAACAGCCAACAACAGGGTGTCTTGCACATGCTGAAGAATGGCGGTTGACGTGGCGTGCGGGGCTGCCACTACTTGGCGGCGGATGCGCCGAACCTCGCGTGCTGACGTCACTCGGGCTGCGCCTGGACCCCTCGCACGTGCCACATGTCCCTGCGCCAACCATCTTCGCCACAGGCGCTGCACCGTGGACACATCCCTATGGGTATCGGCTGCGATTTGACGAAGCGACCAACCTGCCCTTCTCAGCCCGATCACCATACCCCTCGTAAAGTCGTCTGTCTGCTGGAAATGCCTCCGTTGACGGCAGCCTGGCATTCTTAGCCATACACGTGTCCTGTGGCACACGACAACACGTTCTACAATGACTGTCGGCTGAGAAATCACGGTACGAAGTGGGCCATTCGCCAACGCCGTGTCCCATTTATCGTTCGCTACGTGCGCAGCACGGCGGCGCATTTCACATCATGAGCATACCTCAGTGACGTCAGTCCACCCTGCAATTGGCATAAAGTTCTGACCACTCCTTCTTGGTGTTGCATTTGCTCTGTCAGTCAGTGTAAATAAGCTAAGTGCCAACACGCACACTATCAAAGCAATCGGACGTCTGAACAACAAAATAATTAAGTCAAGAAATAACAGTAGTATAATTGGACAGTTCGGCCGCCACCTCCACCTCCGGCTCCCAGTGGCCACCTCCACCTCCACCTCAGCCAGAGGCCTCCCAGTGGCCACCTCCACCTCCACCTCAGCCAGAGGCCTCCCAGTGGCCACCTCCACCTCCACCTCAGCCAGAGGCCTCCCAGATGCCTCCTCCACCTCCCGCGGGAAATTTGAATTTGTAAACAAAGCCACGTGCTTTTTGACAGACAACAACGCACCGCTAACCTCAGTACTGCCATCTTGACGGGCCTAAACCTCAGTAGTGCCAACTTAACCTCACAAGCGCGAGGTAAACAAAGCCACGTGCTTTTTGACAGCCACGTGCTTTTTGACAGATTTGTAAACAAAGCCACGTGCTTTTTGACAGACAACAACGCATCGCTAACCTCAGTACTGCCATCTTGACGGGCCTAAACCTTAGTAGTACCAACTTAACCTAACTAGCGCGAGGTAAACAAAGCCACGTGCTTTTTGACAGCCACGTGCTGTTTTGACAGCTGTCATCCGCCATCTTTAAACCACAAAGCACTGTGCTGCCCTCTATATCGCAGTAGCTACAAAATTCGTCACCTGTCATCGGCAGTGCTGCCATCTTGACGGGTCTAAACCTTAGTGCTACCAACTTAACCTCACTAGCGCGAGATAAACAAAGCCACGTGTTTTTTGACAGCTGTCATCCGCCATCTTTAATCCAGAGAGCACAGTGTTGCCCTCTTTAGCTACTTACCTTTGAAATGTGGTGGCGGATAATTTGAAAAATGCTTTTTTGACAGCAGCCATCTTTGTGCACCGTGCTGCCCTCTTTAGCTAGATACCTGTGGTGGCAGGCAATTCCACGTGACAGCAGCCATCTTTAATCAAGAGAGCGCCGTGCTGCCCTCTATGTGGTGGCGGCAAATTGAAAAATTCCACGTGCTCTTGTTTGGAAACAAACTCACGTGCTTTTTTTTTTTTGACAGCTGTCATCCGCCATCTTTGAGCACCGTGCTGCCCTCTTTAGCTACTTACCTTTGAAATGTTGTGGCGGCAAAATCCACGTGCTCTTGTTTGGAAACAAAGCCATGTGCTTTCTTGACAGCTGACATCCGCCATCTTTAATCTATAGAGCACAGTGCTGCCCTCTTTATCGTAGTAGATGTAAATTCGTCACAGCTGTCATCCGCAGTGCTGCCATCTTAACGGGCCTAAACCTTAGTGCTACCAACTTAACCTCACTAGCGTGAGATAAACAAATCCACGTGCTTTTTTGACAGCTGTCATCCACCATCTTTAATCTATAGAGCACAGTGCTGCCCTCTTTAGCTACTTACCTTTGAAATGTGGTGGCGGATAATTTGAAAAATGCTTTTTGATAGCAGCCATCTTTGAGCACCGTGCTGCCCTCTTTAGCTAGATACCTGTGGTGGCAGGCAATTCCACGTGACAGCAGTCATCTTTAATCATGCGAGCACCGTGCTGCCCTCTACGTGGTGGCAGCAATTTGAAAAATTCTACATGCTCTTGTTTGGAAACAAACTCACGTGCTTTTTTCTGACAGCTGTCATCCGCCATCTTGCATCACAAACCTCTGTGCTGCGCTCTTTAGCTAGATACCTTTGAAATGTGGTGGCGGCAATTTGAAAAAAATCTATGTGCTCTTGTTTAGTAAACAAAGCCACATGCTTTTTTTGACAGCTGTCATCCACCATCTTTAATCAATAGAGCACTGTGCTGCTATCATGCGGGTAATTTCATCACCTGTCATCCGTCATCTTTAATCTACAGAGCACCGTGCTGCTCTCTGTAGTAGCGGGCAATTTGAAAAGTTCTGTTAGCTGTCATCCGCCATCTTTAATCAAGAGAGCACCGTGCTGCCATCTATGTGGTGGCGGCAAATTCCACATGCTCTTGTTTAGTAAACAAACTCACGCGCTTTTTTGTCAGCTGTCATCCGCCATCTTACATCGCAAACCTCAGTGCTACACTCTTTAGTTGAAATATGGTGGCGGATAATTTAAAAAGAAAAATTCTACAGCAGCCATCTCTCGGCGCTAATTGCACAAGATGGTGGCTATACATGACTCCTTAAAGGTGCTTATGCAAGATGGCTGCTATACATAGACTCCCTTGGGATGCTTGCGCAAGATGGCGGTTATACATGGCTCCTTTTGAAATATGGTGGCGGATAATTTAAAAAAAAATTCTACATCAGCTATCTCTCGACGCTAATTGCATAAGATGGTGGCTATACATGACTCCTTAAAGGTGCTTATGCAAGATAACCGCTATACATAGACTCCCTTGGGATGCTTGCGCAAGATGGCGGTTATACATGGCTCCTTATGAGACGCCCTAGAGATGCTTGCGCAAGATGGCGGTTGCTCTTATGAGGTGGCTTAAGGGTCCTTGCACAAGATGACTGGAGACGCCCTAAGGATGCTTGCGCAAGATGGTGGACACAAGATGGCGGCTATACACAACTCCTTATGAGACGCTTTAAGGGTGCTTGCGCAAGATGGCTGTTGCTCTTAGCTTAGAGGCTAACGTGTCGTGCTAGTTCGATTCATTAAATTTGGGGCTTAAATGCAAAATGTTAAATATCTCGAAAGCAGTGCATCGTAGAGCAAAACGGACAAAATTTTTCTGACCAATGATTTAACAGCTGCTGTTATGCATGCGGTGGAGGGCAATTTGAAATTCTATGTGCTTAATCAACAGAGCACCCTGCTGCCCTCTTTAGCTGAAATGTGGTGGTGGATAATTTGAAAAATTCTTTTGACAGCTATCATCCTTAAACAATGGCGACTATACATAGGCTGTTAAGGCCTTATCATGCTCCTCCTCCTCCTCCTCCTCCTCCTCCTCCTCTACCTCCTCCTCCGCCGCTTATGTCAAGGCATAGCTTTATATCGAACAAGTTTAAACCTGCATCGCGAAGGCAAGCGTGTGCAGCGATAACATTATTGTGCATGTTTAGACTTTCGAAACATAAGAAGAGTAGAATCAAACGCTGTACTCGATACGACATGTGATCAGAACATTGATTGATGCGTTCAGAAAACAAAAATAAGTGATCAAGACTAGAATCGAACACTGTACTCAATACATCATGTGTTTAGAATATGTCATGGGATACCCTTGTTCTAAGAAGATCAGATTGAAACATAACAAGACTAGAATAGAACACTGTAATCGATGTTGTTAACTTCAACATGTGATCAGAACATTGATTGATGTGTTCAGAACACAAAATAAGTGATCATGACTAGAATCGAACACTGTACTCGATACAACATGTGATCAGAACATTGATCGATGTGTTCAGAACACAAAATAAGTGATCAAGACTAGAATCGAACACTGTACTCAATACAACATGTGTTTAGAACATGTTAGGGGGTACCACAACCTCATCGATCGCTATCAGCAAGAACGCTTGTACTTTGTTAAGTGTAGAAAATTAATCTTTATTGGTAAATGGTTTTATGTTCAGAACAAGGAATGGAACCTAGGGGTTACGTCTTACCTAATAAAATCCCTGAGGTGCGATGAGTTACGTTTTTCGAACTAGTGTTTGGAACACTGAACTTTTCAAGATGGCAAGAGTGAGGTTAGCAATGTTCTGTTGTTGGATTTTAAATTCTACGCTATAACATGCATAAGGTGGCAGCCTTGAGGTTTACCGCCGTAAAGATGGTAAGAGTGAGGTTAGCAATGTTCCGTTGTTGGATTTTAAATTCCTCCGCTCTAACATGCATAAGGTGGCAGCCTTGAGGTTTACCGCCGTAAAGATGGCAGCAGTGAGGTTAGCGACGCTCTATTGTCCTCCAAAGTGAGGTTAGGGTTCGTCAAGAAGACAGCTGTCAGAAAAAAAGCACGTGGCTATGTTTACCAAACAAGAGCACGTGGTCGTGACGTCACGGTCACGTAATCAATCCTTAGCTCGACGTCGTTAAGAGCAGCAAAAGGATGAGCTATGCTTAAAAGTCTTGGGAACAGAGCAGCAGTATGAATTGCCATGTTTCAAAGCGTGTACACATCACCTATCGATTTTACATGCATCGACCATCGAACTAAACTTCATCCGCTAGATCGTGCTGCTATCTTAGCATAACCTAAAAGTACAATGAATAGCCATGTTTCAAAGCGTGTACACATTACCTATCGTTTTTGCATGCATCGACTCTCGTACTAAACTTCTTCCGCTAGATTGTGCTGCTATCTTAGCATAACCTATACGCATGACCTTAAGGTACAAAGAATAGCCATGTTTCAAAGCGTGTACACATTACCTATCGTTTTTGCATGCATCGACTCTCGTACTAAACTTCTTCCGCTAGATTGTGCTGCTATCTTAGCATAACCTATACGCATGACCTTAAGGTACAAAGAATAGCCATGTTTCAAAGCGTGTACACATTAACTATCGACTTTGCATGCAACAAATATCGTACTAAAATTCTTCCGCTAGGTTGTGCTGCTATCTTAGCATAACTTATACACATGAACTTAAAGTACAAAGAATAGCTATGTTTCAAAGCGTGCACACATTACTTATTGATTCTGCATTCATCGAATCTCGTACTAAATTTATGCCGCTAGATTGTGCTGCTATCTTAGCATAACCTATACCAATGAACTTAAAGTACAATGAATAGTTATGTTTCAAAGCGTGTACACATCAACTATCGAATTTGCATGTATCGACTCTCGTACTAAACTTCTGCAGGTAGATTGTGCTGCTATCTTAGCATAACTAAGACGCATGAACTTAAAGTACAAAGAATAGCTATGTCTCAAAGCGTGTACACATTACCTATCGATTTTGCAAGCATTGACTCTCGTACTAAACTTCTTCCACTAGATTGTGCTGCTATCTTAGTATAACCTATACGCATGACCTTAAGGTACAAAGAATAGCCATGTTTCAAAGCGTGTACACATTACCTATCGTTTTTGCATGCATCGACTCTCGTACTAAACTTCTTCCGCTAGATTGTGCTGCTATCTTAGCATAACCTATACGCATGACCTTAAGGTACAAAGAATAGCCATGTTTCAAAGCGTGTACACATTAACTATCGACTTTGCATGCAACAAATATCGTACTAAACTTCTTCCGCTAGGTTGTGCTGCTATCTTAGCATAACTTATACACATGAACTTAAAGTACAAAGAATAGCTATGTTTCAAAGCGTGTACACATTACTTATTGATTCTGCATTCATCGAATCTCGTACTAAATTTATGCCGCTAGATTGTGCTGCTATCTTAGCATAACCTATACCAATGAACTTAAAGTACAATGAATAGTCATGTTTCAAAGCGTGTACACATCAACTATCGAATTTGCATGTATCGACTCTCGTACTAAACTTCTGCAGGTAGATTGTGCTGCTATCTTAGCATAACTAAGACGCATGAACTTAAAGTACAAAGAATAGCTATGTCTCAAAGCGTGTACACATTACCTATCGATTTTGCAAGCATTGACTATCGTACTAAACTTCTTTAGGTAAATTGTGCTGCTATCTTAGCATAACTAAGACGCATTAACTTAAAGTACAAAGAATAGCCTTGTTTCAAAGCGTGTACACATTACCTAATGATTTTGCATGAAACGACTATCATACTAAACTTTTTCCACTAGATTGTGCTAAAATCGTGTTAGTGTGCTGCTATCATAGCATAACCTATCGATTTTACATGCATCGACTATCGTACTAGACTTCTTCCGCTAGAGCATGTAGCAATCGCTTTTGTGTACCCCTAACCCATGTGCACGAACTTAATGCACAAAGAAGAGCTAAGTTCTAAAGCGTGTACACATCACCTATCGATAATGTATGCATCGACTATCGTACTAAACTTCTCCTGCCAGAGCGTACGACTATCGCTTGTGTGTGCATGAACTTAAAGCATAAAGAATAGCAATGTATAAAAATCTTGTAAACAAAGCAGCAGCATTACGTATAGTCAAGTTTAAATGCGTGCACACATCATGTATCCATGATGCATACAGTACTAAACTTATTCCATTAGAATGTACAAAGTTCGCATGTGTTTGTGCTGCTATCTTAGCATAGCCTATGTGCATGAACTTAAAGAATAAAGAATAGTTATGTGTAAAAAATCTTGTGAACATAGCAGAATGTTTACTACGTAGGTGTAGACATTGAACTTTGCATGCTGAGGCAACATACTACGTGACCGTGACGTCACGACCACGTGCTCTTGTTTGGTAAACATAGCCACGTGCTTTTTTTCTGACAGCTGTCTTCTTGACGAACCCTAACCTCACTTTGGAGGACAATAGAGCGTCGCTAACCTCACTGCTGCCATCTTTACGGCGGTAAACCTCAAGGCTGCCACCTTATGCATGTTAGAGCGGAGGAATTTAAAATCCAACAACGGAACATTGCTAACCTCACTCTTACCATCTTTACGGCGGTAAACCTCAAGGCTGCCACCTTATGCATGTTATAGCGTAGAATTTAAAATCCAACAACAGAACATTGCTAACCTCACTCTTGCCATCTTGAAAAGTTCAGTGTTCCAAACACTAGTTCGAAAAACGTAACTCATCGCACCTCAGGGATTTTATTAGGTAAGACGTAACCCCTAGGTTCCATTCCTTGTTCTGAACATAAAACCATTTACCAATAAAGATTAATTTTCTACACTTAACAAAGTACAAGCGTTCTTGCTGATAGCGATCGATGAGGTTGTGGTACCCCTAACATGTTCTAAACACATGTTGTATTGAGTACAGTGTTCGATTCTAGTCTTGATCACTTATTTTGTGTTCTGAACACATCGATCAATGTTCTGATCACATGTTGTATCGAGTACAGTGTTCGATTCTAGTCATGATCACTTATTTTGTGTTCTGAACACATCAATCAATGTTCTGATCACATGTTGAAGTTAACAACATCGATTACAGTGTTCTATTCTAGTCTTGTTATGTTTCAATCTGATCTTCTTAGAACAAGGGTATCCCATGACATATTCTAAACACATGATGTATTGAGTACAGTGTTCGATTCTAGTCTTGATCACTTATTTTTGTTTTCTGAACGCATCAATCAATGTTCTGATCACATGTCGTATCGAGTACAGCGTTTGATTCTACTCTTCTTATGTTTCGAAAGTCTAAACATGCACAATAATGTTATCGCTGCACACGCTTGCCTTCGCGATGCAGGTTTAAACTTGTTCGATATAAAGCTATGCCTTGACATAAGCAGCGGAGGAGGAGGTAGAGGAGGAGGAGGAGGAGGAGGAGGAGGAGGAGCATGATAAGGCCTTAACAGCCTATGTATAGTCGCCATTGTTTAAGGATGATAGCTGTCAAAAGAATTTTTCAAATTATCCACCACCACATTTCAGCTAAAGAGGGCAGCAGGGTGCTCTGTTGATTAAGCACATAGAATTTCAAATTGCCCTCCACCGCATGCATAACAGCAGCTGTTAAATCATCGGTCAGAAAAATTTTGTCCGTTTTGCTCTACGATGCACTGCTTTCGAGATATTTAACATTTTGCATTTAAGCCCCAAATTTAATGAATCGAACTAGCACGACACGTTAGCCTCTAAGCTAAGAGCAACAGCCATCTTGCGCAAGCACCCTTAAAGCGTCTCATAAGGAGTTGTGTATAGCCGCCATCTTGTGTCCACCATCTTGCGCAAGCATCCTTAGGGCGTCTCCAGTCATCTTGTGCAAGGACCCTTAAGCCACCTCATAAGAGCAACCGCCATCTTGCGCAAGCATCTCTAGGGCGTCTCATAAGGAGCCATGTATAACCGCCATCTTGCGCAAGCATCCCAAGGGAGTCTATGTATAGCGGTTATCTTGCATAAGCACCTTTAAGGAGTCATGTATAGCCACCATCTTATGCAATTAGCGTCGAGAGATAGCTGATGTAGATTTTTTTTTTAAATTATCCGCCACCATATTTCAAAAGGAGCCATGTATAACCGCCATCTTGCGCAAGCATCCCAAGGGAGTCTATGTATAGCAGCCATCTTGCATAAGCACCTTTAAGGAGTCATGTATAGCCACCATCTTGTGCAATTAGCGCCGAGAGATGGCTGCTGTAGAATTTTTCTTTTTAAATTATCCGCCACCATATTTCAACTAAAGAGTGTAGCACTGAGGTTTGCGATGTAAGATGGCGGATGACAGCTGACAAAAAAGCGCGTGAGTTTGTTTACTAAACAAGAGCATGTGGAATTTGCCGCCACCACATAGATGGCAGCACGGTGCTCTCTTGATTAAAGATGGCGGATGACAGCTAACAGAACTTTTCAAATTGCCCGCTACTACAGAGAGCAGCACGGTGCTCCGTGGATTAAAGATGACGGATGACAGGTGATGAAATTACCCGCATGATAGCAGCACAGTGCTCTATTGATTAAAGATGGTGGATGACAGCTGTCAAAAAAAAGCATGTGGCTTTGTTTACTAAACAAGAGCACATAGATTTTTTTTCAAATTGCCGCCACCACATTTCAAAGGTATCTAGCTAAAGAGCGCAGCACAGAGGTTTGTGATGCAAGATGGCGGATGACAGCTGTCAGAAAAAAGCACGTGAGTTTGTTTCCAAACAAGAGCATGTAGAATTTTTCAAATTGCTGCCACCACGTAGAGGGCAGCACGGTGCTCGCATGATTAAAGATGACTGCTGTCACGTGGAATTGCCTGCCACCACAGGTATCTAGCTAAAGAGGGCAGCACGGTGCTCAAAGATGGCTGCTATCAAAAAGCATTTTTCAAATTATCCGCCACCACATTTCAAAGGTAAGTAGCTAAAGAGGGCAGCACTGTGCTCTATAGATTAAAGATGGTGGATGACAGCTGTCAAAAAAGCACGTGGATTTGTTTATCTCACGCTAGTGAGGTTAAGTTGGTAGCACTAAGGTTTAGGCCCGTTAAGATGGCAGCACTGCGGATGACAGCTGTGACGAATTTACATCTACTACGATAAAGAGGGCAGCACTGTGCTCTATAGATTAAAGATGGCGGATGTCAGCTGTCAAGAAAGCACATGGCTTTGTTTCCAAACAAGAGCACGTGGATTTTGCCGCCACCACATTTCAAAGGTAAGTAGCTAAAGAGGGCAGCACGGTGCTCAAAGATGGCGGATGACAGCTGTCAAAAAAAAAGCACGTGAGTTTGTTTCCAAACAAGAGCACGTGGAATTTTTCAATTTGCCGCCACCACATAGAGGGCAGCACGGCGCTCTCTTGATTAAAGATGGCTGCTGTCACGTGGAATTGCCTGCCACCACAGGTATCTAGCTAAAGAGGGCAGCACGGTGCACAAAGATGGCTGCTGTCAAAAAAGCATTTTTCAAATTATCCGCCACCACATTTCAAAGGTAAGTAGCTAAAGAGGGCAGCACTGTGCTCTCTGGATTAAAGATGGCGGATGACAGCTGTCAAAAAACACGTGGCTTTGTTTATCTCGCGCTAGTGAGGTTAAGTTGGTAGCACTAAGGTTTAGACCCGTCAAGATGGCAGCACTGCCGATGACAGGTGACGAATTTTGTAGCTACTGCGATATAGAGGGCAGCACAGTGCTTTGTGGTTTAAAGATGGCGGATGACAGCTGTCAAAACAGCACGTGGCTGTCAAAAAGCACGTGGCTTTGTTTACCTCGCGCTAGTTAGGTTAAGTTGGTACTACTAAGGTTTAGGCCCGTCAAGATGGCAGTACTGAGGTTAGCGATGCGTTGTTGTCTGTCAAAAAGCACGTGGCTTTGTTTACAAATCTGTCAAAAAGCACGTGGCTGTCAAAAAGCACGTGGCTTTGTTTACCTCGCGCTTGTGAGGTTAAGTTGGCACTACTGAGGTTTAGGCCCGTCAAGATGGCAGTACTGAGGTTAGCGGTGCGTTGTTGTCTGTCAAAAAGCACGTGGCTTTGTTTACAAATTCAAATTTCCCGCGGGAGGTGGAGGAGGCATCTGGGAGGCCTCTGGCTGAGGTGGAGGTGGAGGTGGCCACTGGGAGGCCTCTGGCTGAGGTGGAGGTGGAGGTGGCCACTGGGAGCCGGAGGTGGAGGTGGCGGCCGAACTGTCCAATTATACTACTAATAACATTAAAATACTAAAGTTCTGTGAACCCGAACGCACGTGCCCAACTGCAGTAGATATCAATCACCGTTAGCTCAGTATCCAATGTTGGACAACCCTCACGTTCATGCCACTAGTGGTTCCATAATCTTACGTAAACACCTTCCAGCTGGTAAGGGCTGTGTCGAAACATGGCCTCAATGTTACTTTGCAAACACTCTTCGCATTGCATACGCTACTTCAGACACTACCATCGTTCAAGTCACTTCGCAAAAACACCTAACCTAAGACTTGAATATATACAGACGACACCCTAAATCTATCGCCAAGCCTACATAGTGTCTACACAACCTAACACTAACATCTATATACACACACGCATCCTAAACCTATCGTTGAGCGTAAATGCGGATATCTACTCCTCAGTTGACTGCTATGATACGCGTAACGTCCTAAATCTATTGTCGAGCGGAAAATGGGATGTCTACTCATCCTCTAAAATGTCAGGCGAAATCGTAACTTCAAACACACTCTTTGTAATAAGAGGAAATCAGTTACGTATTTTAAACAGATATCTATGCCTTCGCAGTGTTCGTTGGCGGAAGCTCAGGAAAATTCCTGTCACCTTTAATTTAATACTCTATTTGAACCATCGACACGAATATGTAACTTAAGTTATTTTGAGAAATAAACCCAGACTTTCTTGCGGTCGAGCGACGTGGGTTCCACCGTCCAGACTTTCAAATATAATTAATGTAATGTAGGTGGAGGGGATTTCTTTTATACCCTCTGAGAGGACGCTATCCTCACCATGAAGCTTGGTGGTGCAATATCCTAATTCCACATCCACTGGACCAATTTTCTTGAAATTTATTCCACAAATTCAGACAGAATTATAATTCACTATGGTGTTATTTTTGTATTTTTCCCATACTTGCAACGGGCATAATAAATTTATTTCTGACATGTAGTTCGCGGCATTTCTTCAGAGATGACCTCGACACGTGTCGCAAATCAGCGAGTATGGATGCCAACTTTTCTCCAGGCTTAATTGCTTTTAAATTCACCCTGGGGATTCTATCTTCATGTAATGTTAATTAATAATTTTGATTCTTTATTCCTGGATTAACCATGTCACCAAAATCCCTCGTTATGAAGGATTTTCCAAAATTGCTAAATTAGTCAGTACTCCATATCAACCGAAGTGTCCCGGCATTTCACGAGATGGTGGATCGCTTGTCACGGTGAGTTCTGTTCCCACGGGAGAGCGAGACTCTTGAAATAAAACATGGCTACTCTCAAAACTGTTATTTGTAGCTGAAATAAATATCTTCAATTATTTTTCATCGTAGAATTATGGGTTCAGTACCTGGATTCATATAGCAACTTGAAGGGCTCATCATCCAGCAAAACTGTGCGTTGTGAGTTAATATGTTAAGGACTGGAAAAGTTCATGTGCATATACACAGACTCAGTATGTGGCTCTCTAGTGCTAGCCCCCATCTCTCAAGAACCTCTTCAAACCACTCGGTTGTTTCGCCGATCAATGCCAGGTTGTCCACATACAAAATGCTCCATGGTTCTTCACGCATCACATGTTTGGTAAGGTAGTGTACGACCAAATTATATAACAATGGACTAATCACTCAAGCGACGAGCCCGGAGCTATATAAGCCCAGTGGATCAGAGCACCGAAGCAGTCGGTGATGGGAGCGGCAGAAGGAGACAACAACAACAGGCAGTGGAGAGGTGTCCATGTCACACCGGCCATCAGTAAACAAGCATTTCCCTGAAATCCGGGCAGTTGTCACAAGAAAGAATATTCGACGCCAGTATGACCAGGCACCCCTACACCCGCTTCGCGCTTACCACGGGCAACCACATCTATGACAGGCATCCCTGAATCGATAACAACTAGAGGTAATCACTAGAACCAAGGTCAACAGGCGGGAACTCCCATCGTCGCGCAGGAGCGACAATCTCTAGCAGAGAATCAGGCAGTCCAACACATTCTCCAGAAAATCCAGTAGCAGCACACCATAGTCCAGCAGAGACGCGAAAATCAGCAGGATGATGAACCTTATAACCAAACTAATCAGCAGGACACCTGGGAGGAACTCCGGGACCAGTGGCGTCGCCTTGTCCCGACAGTGTACACCAAAGGGCTCCAGCCTCCTCCATATGAAGACCGAGTGTAGAGGTTAGCAGAATCGCTCGGCTCTCTTTTGCTACAGACCCTTCAGAGACGCGATCATCATGATACGCTGACAGTGACTTGGCTTATGTACTTTCGGGCTTATTTAGACAACGCCCAGAGGAGTTATGTCTACACTAGAACACGTTTATTTATATCGCATTAACAAAGCGCTGTGCAGATGCCATTCAACTCGATTCAGTAACTGGGGACGAACTGGTCAACCTTCCTCAGGGTTCCCAGTTCGTCCAGCCCACAAGAGCGGCGCCTATCAGTGACAGCCGCAGACGTCGAGTGTGAGGCCGCGGCGGACGGGGATCTGGTGGAGGCACCGCAGTAGGGGCCACTAGATTTCCACCCCAGTTCCATCATGATAATACGCCTCGCCGTATGCCTTTAAGTGCCCGAACGTGGTCGGAAGGGCACGATTAAAACGTCAATGTTCTTCTCCGGTCATCAAACAGCCCCGACCTCTAGTTAGTTAGACATCTGAGACTCTCCTCTATCGTCGAGTTGGCTGTCTACTTCCTCCGCCACGCACCCACCAAATGTTATTGGACGCATTGCAGAGAGCATGGCTGCAGATACTCGTGGAGATGTATCAGAATCGGACTGAGTCTCTACCAGTACGTCTAGCTGCCGTCTGTGCTGCGAAGTGCGATTACTACGAATACTTGCCGGTGGTCATAAATGTGATCGTACTGTATATTTATAACTTTAGAAAGACAAGATGGCCGACCACCACACACATAGAAACCATAGGCCTAGACCAAGCTCAATAAATGTTACCTACAACGACATTGACGTGACAGTAATAAGAAGAACAGTCTGAGAATTTTACGAAGTAAAGAAAACGGTCCCAAGTTGTGGTAAATTATGAACTCTGATCAAAACGAAATTAAGACTTCCCTTTGGGAGCGGAACATCTTACGGTCATTTTACGCAGACTTGGTTTTAAGTGAAAGAAATGCGTAAGTGTACGATATATGTGATAATGCCAGATATCAACAGGTGATGATCTAGTTAACAATAATTCGGACCTTTCGCACAGACCAAAAGCAAATATTCTACCTCGAGGATGTCTAGTTACATTATTAATATCTCGAAAAAGTTCCTCAACACCTTCCCGGGTTTCGACACATTCTATAGAAATTCTGGATCTCAGCTCCTCTGGTACTGAGTTCGAAGTTTCTAACATGTCCGGAATTTCCTCATTGATGCATGTATTGTTCGTTATAATTGGTAAGACCCTACACGTCCATATTTTATTAATGAAGAAAGATCAGGAGAAAGGTGATACAAGGTTTTAGGACTGTCAGTAGTGCCACAACAGCTGGCCGTACTTGCTACCCGTCCACATTCTTTCCTGTGTGTTTCTCATGAATGTAAAACAGTGTACGCTTGACCGCACTCCAGTACGATGTCTTCCAAATTGGCGTGGCAGGCAGACACGAGCTAGTGATGGTGAGACTCCTCTAACAAGGCCAAAGGACCCAGCACCTCAAAGTAAACGTCCTATGCTCTTAGAAACTTCACGCTCACCGCCTGCGCAAGGGCAGGAACGAGTGGATGGAACGTTGTACTGAATATTTATCTGACATCCTTGCATGCGTGATACGGTATTTCATAAAATAACTGGTACACACTGAGAAAGCCGGCCAATACATATGGACTTCTACTCCGCTCGAAATGTTGTTAGGTGGAAAGACTGAGCGTCTGATTATCAGTTTTCTAAAACGGTCCCATACTTCTGTTTATAGCCTCTTTAGTATCATTCTCACTAGTATCCGAATTACTTCCCTCTGAAACCGATACTTGAGAAACAAATGCTTCCGCAGTATTCCGTGCAGGAAATGTTGACGTGGCATTCATGTTGCAGTCTAAATGACTATTTTAGTAAGAAGATATTTCGTCCTCAAATATTGTGTTTATAAACTTGTCTATTAGCTCCCCTAAAGTATAAATGTGCCGGCTCATGTCCATTTAGGAGCTCAAACAGAGCACGCAATACTAATCTACAAACACAACATCTCGCTCATAATCACAGGTGCAAAGCTACAGGATTACTTAGGAAGCGAAATCACATGACGTTTCCTTTGAGCAATATTTGATTATTTACACTGCTAGACGTCACAACTGAGCTTCACTGTTCTGGCTTACAGCAAGCTAAGTGAACAGGACCTGGCATTCATCACGCAGATTGCCACTACACTAGCTCATAGCAGTGACATGAGCCACTCGGGTGACGTACAGTACCGAAAGCGCAACTCAGCAGCTTGCAGCAGGTTAAAGGTTAATGGACAAGTATGTAGGTGTTCGGCTACTACTCAAAGGCTGCGGTTAGGACCAGTGGGTGTAGTAAAGTAGTATAATGGGAGAGTTCGGCCGCCACCGCCACCGCACTGGGAGGCTTCCCAGGGGCCTCCTCCACCAAAGCCAGGGGCCTCTTCCAGTGCTGCCAACTTAACATTACTAGCGCGAAATTTGAATTGGTAAACATAGCCACGTGCTTTTTTTTGACAGCCACGTGCTTTTTGACAGACAACAAAGCATCGCTAACCTCACCTCTGCCATCTTGACGGCCCTAAACCTCAGTGCTACCAACTTCACCTAACTAGCGCGAGATTTGATTCGGTAAACAAATCCACGTGCTTTTTGACAGCTATTATCGACAACAACGCATCGCTAACTTCAGCGCTACCATCTTGACGGGCCTAAATCTTAGTGGTGCCAACTTAACCTCACTAGCGCGAGATTTGAATCGGTAAACAAATCCACGTGCTGTTTTGACAGTTGTCATCCACCATCTTTAATGAACAGAGCACCGTGCTGCCCTCTTTAACTACATATCTTTGAAAAGTGGTAGAGATCGGGCCAGCTAGGAAGACATCCGGTGAGGGGAAGTGTGCGAGTGAGAAAGCAGAGCCGTGGGAGCGAGAACGCTGACTTCCCCTTCTCGCACAGTGTTGTGGCGACGTACAGTTGACCCGAAATATTTGTATTAATTGACATGTAACACTCCACAGATTTTCAGTTAGTGGAATTCCCTTCCGGCTGAAAATAACAGACATACCTAGCCGAAATGAATGCATTTAGAAGTGTTACAGATGACAGATAGATTGAAGGAGTTAGAACATAATTTAACCTCTGTCAAAATCCTTTCCGTGTATCAATTTGCGTAGTCCTTATTTTTAAACTATAATTTGATTTAAAATTAACTTTACGACGCTGTAAATGTACAGTGTAGAATATGGTTTGCTAGAACACCAGGCTTCATAACCTAAGCCACGTCATGTAAAATAACTCGATAATAATAATAATAATAATAATAATAATAATAATAATAATAAGCTACAAGAAAATTGAAAACTCTCAGATACTATGCGAAGAAAGAGGATAAATTTTTACGGTCATCTTCTCCTCGGAATGAACTCTATGATTAACCGAACAAATCTTGACTTCTTCCGTAACTCAAAACAAAACCGAACTGGTTTAAAGAAACTGAAAAAGACTTGTTAGAATTAAAAATTACAGAAAAATCACTATTCTGTCGAACAGCTAAAGTAATAACTAAAGAAGAAAACATAACGTTCCAAAACAAATCTACATTAAAAGGCACATCTATTATTTCGGAAGATGAGAAGAAACGAAGATCAGAAAGAATGAAGAAATACTGGGCACTAAGAAAAGAACAACACACAGAGAAAGAATTGATTCAACATATCCCAAAGAGGGTGAAACGAAATCATAATAATAATAATAATAATAATGTCCGCCTCTGTGGTGTAGTGGTTAGCGTGATTAGGTGCCACCCCCGGAGGCCAGGGTTCGATTCCCGGCTCTGCCACGAAATTTGAAAAGTGGTACGAGGGCTGGAACGGGGTCCATTCAGCCTGGACGTCAACTGAGTAGAGGTGGGTTCGATTCCCACCCCAGCCGTCCTGGAAGTGGTTTTCCGTGGTTTCCCACTTCTCCTCCAGACAAATGCCGGGATGGTACCTAACTTAAGGCCAGGGCTGCTTTCTTCCAATCTTCCCATCCCCCACCAAGGCCCCTGTTCAGCATAGCAGGTGAGGCCGCCTGGGCGAGGTACTGGTCATTCTCCCCAGTTGTATCCCCCGACCCAATGTCACACGCTACAGGACACTGCCCTTGAGGCGGTAGAGGTGGGATCCCTCGCTGAATCCGAGGGAAAAACCCTGGAGGGTAAGCAGATTAAGAAAGAAATAATAATAATAATAATTACTTTTGATTTAAGGCGAGAAAGCAGTGTTAGACTATCTGATCGTTTGTCCCTAGCTCCTTAATGCCAATGTTTTGTTGTAAAATAAGAAATTTGACTTAACGATATGACATATATAATTATATAATTGTTCTCAGGTACACAAACAAAATATAATTCATAAAAGGAAACACCATATAAGGGTCTACATATGCTGAGTAACAACGTATGTATACGAAGATAACTTAAATGGTACTAGAAGTAATAAGTAATAAAATAATGACACTATAATTATTCACAAAATGAGCACATTCTTGTTTTATTATGTCCACTACATCTCTTCAATTCCACTGAGTCCTCCGTCATCACTTCTGTCGTCCTCACCGGATGACGTGTCGTCGGCTCCCAGCTGGATCGCTAAGGACTCCATAATGTCTTTAAAATGTTCCCCATCCCTTATGTTCCAGTCTTCGGCGGATATTGACACGAATTTCTCTCAAGTGAGTTTCTCTACGTCGTCAATAGTGAAGGTGGCGTTGTGAGAAGCTACCCAGTTCTTCACTTTTGCCCACATTATTTCAATGCTGTTTAATTCAGGGGGATATGGGGGCAGTCGAATTACCGAGTGTCCGTTCTGTTCCATGAGTTCATCTAGGACGTAGGTTTTGTGTGCCGGCTTGTGCAATTTGATAAGCTCATAAAGCTCAATCAATCAATCAATACTGATCTGCATTTAGGGCAGTCGCCCAGGTGGCAGATTCCCTATCTGTTGCTTTCCTAGCCTTTTCCGAAATGATTTCAAAGAAATTGGAAATTTATTGAACATCTCCCTTGGTAAGTTATTCCAATCCCTAACTCCCCTTCCTATAAATGAATATTTGCCCCAGTTTGTCCTCTTGAATTCCAACTTTATCTTCATATCGTGATCTTTCCTACTTTTATAAACGCCATTCAAACCTATTCGTCTACTAATGTCATTCCACGCCATCTCTCCGCTGACAGCTCGGAACATACCACTTAGTCGAGCAGCTCTTCTTCTTTCTCTCAATTCTTCCCAACCCAAACATTGCAACATTTTTGTAACGCTACTCTTTTGTCGGAAATCACCCAGAACAAATCGAGGTGCTTTTCTTTGGATTTTTTCCAGTTCTTGAATAAGGTAATCCTGGTGAGGGTCCCATACATTGGAACCATACTCTAGTTGGGGTCTTACCAGAGACTTATATGCACTCTCCTTTACATCCTTACTACAACCCCTAAACACCCTCATAACCATGTGTAGAGATCGTGTATATCGTCTCACGGCGTGGAAGGTTCCTATTCACTAGCCAGGAGATCATCGTCACTTTCCGTGAGCTGGAGGTTGGAGCACGATCTACCTTCTTGTTGTGATATGACGCGTAGTCAATTACGAGAACACTGCGAGGTGGAAGTTATCTTTCATACTCTTAAAAAGAAGTCTCTATTCATGTCATCGCGGTAGTCGCCACTCTTGCTGCCTGACTTCCAGATTAGCAGACAGTTCTCGATGAAACCCATTTCACCGCCAGCATGTACAACTATCCTCCGCCCGATACTGGGCATTTTTTTAATAAACAAACCTTTTGTATTTTATGTCATGTTTTTCTATTAGGATGCGCTTGTTAGTCTTAGTCTTTTTTTCTGATGATATCCTAATGATCGAAGAATTCGCTTGACACTAGTATTGGATCCTTTGAACTTTAAGTCTTTACTTAACTTTGCACGAATTTTTGAAACTGTAGGTAAACATTTTTCATCTAAATTAAATTTGCTAACAATACGACATACGGCACCTTCGTCAAAGTCGTCCAGTCCAGTAATATTCTTTGTGCGCATTCTGTTTTTGTTTGACTATCCATAGGTTTTCCTAATTCTTTCGTTTTTCGCTCTTAATCCGTACCAAATAACTTTCTGACACTCCAACAGCTGCTGCTACTCTTTCCTGCACTTTTTTTTACCATCTATCACGAACTTTTCTTCCATTGCCTCCCTTTCCAATAAAGTCTATAACGTTCAAGATTGCTGCACGAGTCTGACTCTTTAGCACCTTACGATGCAGGCTACTTTTAACGCCTTCCATAGTGTCACAAATAGGCCTAACGTACACCACCACTAACCACAGTTACTAGAAAGCAGAGCGCGGCAGCTGAGTGTAAACTTATGCACTGCACTGTCCTTGTAGCAGGAGCTCTGTTAGGAGGGGATACGCTACGCGAGATAGTCCAAAGTGCGCACGCGCTCCCAGATGTCTTCCTACCTGGCCCGATCTCTAGCGGATCATTTGAAAAATGCTTTTTGATAGCAGTCATCTTTAATCGACAGAGCACCGTGCTGCACTCTGTAGTTGAAATGTGGTGGCAGGCAATTCCACGTGACAGCAGCCATCTTTAATCAAGAGAGCACAGTGCTGCACTCTTTAGTTGAAATGTGGTGGCGGCAATTTGAAAACTACGTGCTCTTGTTTGGAAACAAAGCCACGTGCTTTTTTGACAGCTACCAGCCGCCATCTTTCATCAAGGTAGTACCGTGCTGCACTCTTTAGTTGAAATGTGGTGGCGGCAATTTGAAAAATTCCACGTGCCCTTGTTTAAAAACAATGCCACGTGCTTTTTTGACAGATACCGTCGCCATCTTTAATCAAGACAGCACCGTGCTGCACTCTTTATTTGAAATGTGGTGGCGGCAAATTCGAAGTGCTTTACAAACTCACGTGCTTTTTTGACAGCTGTCATCCGCCATCTTTAATCAAGAGAGCACAGTGCTGCACTCTTTAGCTACAAACCGAATAATTTGAAAAATTCTTTTTCACAGCAGCCATCTTTAATCAACAGACTACCGTGCTGCTATCTTTATCGTAGTAGTAGACAATTTCTACGTCACGGCTGTCATCCGCCATCTTGTATCGCAAACCTCAGTGCTGCACTCCTTAGCTACTGCCTTTGAAATATTCTACAGCAGTCATCTCTCGATGCTAATTGCACAAGATGGTGGCTATACATGACTCCTTAAGGGAGCTTACACAAGATGGCTGCTATACATAGGTTCTTATGAGACTCCCTAGGGATGCTTGTTCAAGATGGCGACTGCTCTTATGAGACGGCTTAAGGGTCCTTGTACAAGATGGTTTGAGACGCCCTAAGGTTGTTTGCGCAAGATGGCGGACACAAGATGGCGGCTATACACGACTCCTTATGAGACGCCTTAAGGGTGCTTGCGCAAGATGGCTGCTGCTCTTATCATGAAAGCTAGCTTAGAGGCTAACGTGCCGTGCTAGTTCGATTCATTAAATTTGGGGCTTAAATGCAAAATGTTAAATATCTCGAAAACGGTGCATCGTAGAGCAAAACGGACAAACTTTTCAGCCTACTACGCGGGTTCGCAGTATGAGGAACATGATAGCATAAGAAAAACATGGTCTAATGATGAGATCAACGGTTCGGTTCCCACTTAGGCCCTTTGGCATTTGCTCTGTTTTAGCTTGTATTAAAGCAAGTTTTTGTAACATGATCAGGTCTAGCTATGGTAGAGATTATAACGTGCTATGCTGGTTCGATTCATTAAATTGGGGCTTAAATGCAAAATGTTAAATATCTTCAAAACCGTACGTCGTAGAGCAAAACGGACAAAAGTTTTCTGCCATAATGCCCAGGTTTGCAGTATCAGGAATATGATAGCATAAGAAAAACAGTTTAATGATGAGATCAACGGTTCGGTTCCTAGATAGGCCCTTTGGCATTAACGGCTATCTAATTCTACAAGATGGCGGCTGCTCTTATGAGACAGCTTAAGGGTGCTCGCACAAGATGGCTTGAGACGCCCTAGGGATGCTTGCACAAGATGACGGACACAAGATGGCGGCTATACATAGCTCCTTATGAGACGGCTTATGAGCGCTTGTACAATATGGCTGCTGCTCTTATGAGACGCCCTAGGGGTGCTTGCGCAAGATAGCAGCGACAAGACGGTGACTATACACAGCTCGTTATGAGAAATCATAGGGGTGCTCGCACAAGATGGCGGCTACTCTTATGAAGAAAGCTAGCTTAGAGGCAACTGCGCAAGATGGCGGGTGCTGTTATGCATGCGGTGGAGTTCAATTTGAAATTCTACGTGCTCTCGTTTGTAAAATTCCAGGTACTATTTTTTACAGCTCTCATCTATAATCAACAGAGCATCGTGCAGGTATCTTAACAGCACTAAACCTCATACCTTTGAAATGTGGTGGCAGTAATTTGAAAAATTCTTTTAACAGCTGTCATCTTTAAACAATAGCGGCTATACGTAGGCTGTTAAGGCCTCATCATTCTCCTCCACCCCCTCCTCCGCTTCCTATGTCAAGGCATAGCTTTATCGAACAAGTTTAAACCTGCATCACGAAGGAATGAGTGTGCAGCGATAACATCATTGTGCTTGTTTAGACTTGCGAAACATAATAAGACTAGAATTAAACACTGTACTCGATGTCGTTAACCTCAACATGTGATCAGAACATTGATGGATGTGTTCAGAACACTACATAAGTGATTAAGACTAGAATCGAACACTGTACTCGATACACATGTGTTTAGAACATGTTAGGGGGTACCTTTGTTCTAAGAAGATGAGATTGAAACATAACAAGACTAGAATCGAAAACTGTAATCTATGTTTTTAACTTCAACATGTGATCAGAACATTGTTTGATGTGTTCAGAGCAAAAGTACAATTTCAATGATTTGCTTACTGTAAAAAATGAAAAACACACTATGCACATATCGCGTAGCTAACTCGCTTAGTAAATGATTTGCAAAAGTACAACATCAATGATTCGCCTAGTGTAAACAATCAGAAACATACTGTGCACATACTGCGTAGCCAACTCGCTCGGTAAACGATATAGCAAAAGTACAACTTCAAATGATTTACCTTCTATCATGTCATATTAAGTACACTGACTGACAGAGCAAATGCAACACCAGGAAGGAGTGATTCGAAAGGGATGAAAGTTGGGGAAAAAACAGAGACGGCACGGACGAATAATTGATGTTTATTTCAAACCGATATGCAGGTTACACAATGCGTACGGCATCGACTCAGTAGGATGTAGGACCACCACGAGCGGCGATGCACGCAGAAACACGTCGAGGTACAGAGTCAATAAGAGTGCGGATGGTGTCCTGAGGGATGGTTCTCCATTCTCTGTCAACCATTTGCCACAGTTGGTCGTGGGGCAGAGTTTGCAAACGGCGTCCAATGAGATCCCACACGTGTTCGATTGGTGAGAGATCCGGAGAGTACGCTGGCCACGGAAGCATCTGTACACCTCGTAGAGCCTGTTGGGAGATGCGAGCAGTGTGTGGGCGGGCATTATCCTGCTGAAACAGAGCATTGGGCAGCCCCTGAAGGTACGGGAGTGCCACCGGCCGCAGCACATGCTGCACGTAGCGGTGGGCATTTAACGTGCCTTGAATACGCACTAGAGGTGACGTGGAATCATACGCAATAGCGCCCCAAACCATGATGCCGCGTTGTATAGCGGTAGGGCGCTCCACAGTTACTGCCGGATTTGACCTTTCTCCACGCCGACGCCACACTCGTCTGCGGTGACTATCACTGACAGAACAGAAGCGTGACTCATCGGAGAACACGACGTTCCGCCATTCCCCTCATCCAAGTCGCTCTAGCCCGGCACCATGCCAGGCGTGCACGTCTATGCTGTGGAGTCAATGGTAGTCTTCTGAGCGGACGCCGGGAGTGCAGGCCTCCTTCAACCAATCGACGGGAAATTGTTCTGGTCGATATTGGAACAGCCAGGGTGTCTTGCACATGCTGAAGAATGGCGGTTGACGTGGCGTGCGGGGCTGCCACCGCTTGGCGGCGGATGCGCCGAACCTCGCGTGCTGACGTCACTCGGGCTTCGCCTGGACCCCTCGCACGTGCCACATGTCCCTGCGCCAACCATCTTCGCCACAGGCGCTGCACCGTGGACACATCCCTATGGGTATCGGCTGCGATTTGACGAAGCGACCAACCTGCCCTTCTCAGCCCGATCACCATACCCCTCGTAAAGTCGTCTGTCTGCTGGAAATGCCTCCGTTGACGGCGGCCTGGCATTCTTAGCTATACACGTGTCCTGTGGCACACGACAACACGTTCTACAATGACTGTCGGCTGAGAAATCACGGTACGAAGTGGGCCATTCGCCAACGCCGTGTCCCATTTATCGTTCGCTACGTGCGCAGCACAGCGGCGCATTTCACATCATGAGCATACCTCAGTGACGTCAGTCTACCCTGCAATTGGCATAAAGTTCTGACCACTCCTTTTTGGTGTTGCATTTGCTCTGTCAGTCAGTGTATTTTGCATTTAAGCCCCAAATTTAATGAATCGAACCAGCACGGCACGTTATCCTCTCTACCATAGCTAGACCTGATCATGTTACGAAACTTGCTTCACTACAAGCTAAAACAGTGCAAATGCCAAAGGGCCTAAGTAGGAACCGAACCGTTGATCTCATCATTAGATTATGTTTTTCTTATGCTATCATGTTCCTCATACTGCGAACCTCGGTATGAGGCGGAAAAATTTTGTCCGTTTTGCTCTACGATGCACCGTTTTCGAGATTTTTAACATTTTGCATTTAAGCCCCAAATTTAATGAATCGGACTAGCACGACACGTTAGCCTCTAAGCTAGCTTTCTTGATAAGAGCAGCAGCCATCTTGCGCAATCACCCTTAAGGCGTCTCATAAGGACTCGTGTAAAGCCGCTATCTTGTGTCCGCCATCTTGCGCAAGTATCCTTAGGGAGTCTCATACCATCTTGTGCAAGGACCCTTAAGCTGTCTCATAAGAGCAGTCGCCATCTTGAGCAAGCATCCATAGGGCGTCTCATAAGGAGCCATTTATAGCCGCCATCTTGCGCAAGCATCCCTAGGGAGTCTCATAAGAACCTATGTATAGCAGCCATCTTGTGTAAGCACCCTTAAGGAGTCATGTATAGCCACCATGTTGTGCAATTTGCGTCAAGAGATGACTGCTGTAGATTTTTTTTTAAATTATCCATCACCATATTTCAAAGGCAGGAGCTAAATAGTGCAGCACTGAGGTTTGCGATGCAAGATGGCGGATGACGGCTGCGATGTAGAAATTGTCTACTACTACGATAAAGGTAGCAGCACGGTGCTCTGTTGATTAAAGATGGCTGCTGTCAATTTTTTTTCAAATTGCCCGCCACCACATGTTAAAGGTTTGCAACTAAAGAGGGCAGCACAATGCTCTGTTGATTAAAGATGGCGGCTGACAGCTGTCAAAAAAGCACGTGGGTTTGTTTCCAAACAAGAGCGAGTAGAATTTTTCAAATTGCCGCCACCACATTTCAAAGGTATATAGCTAAAGAGTGCAGCACTGTGCTCTCTTGATTAAAGATGGCGGATGACAGCTGTCAAAAAAGCGCGTGAGTTTGTAAAGCACTTCGAATTTGCCGCCACCACATTTCAACTAAAGAGTGCAGCACGGTGCTCTCTTGATTAAAGATGGCGGATGGTAGCTGTCAAAAAAGCATGTGGCTTTGTTTCCAAACAAGGGCACGTGGAATTTTTCAAATTGCCACCACCACATTTCAACTAAAGTGTGCAGCACGGTGCTCCCTTGATTACAGATGGCGGATGGTAGCTGTCCAGAAAGCACGTGGCTTTGTTTCCAAACAAGAGCACGTAGAAGTTTTCAAATTGCCGCCACCATATTTCAACTAAAGTGTGCAGCACTGTGCTCTCTTGATTAAAGATGGCTGCTGTCACGTGGAATTGCCTGCCACCACATTTCAACTACAGAGTGCAGCACGGTGCTCTGTCGATTAAAGACGGCTGCTATCAAAAAGCATTCTTCAAATGATCCGCTACAACAATTCAAAGATATGTAGCTAAAGAGGGCAGCACGGTGCTCTGTTCATTAAAGATGGCATATGACAGCTGTCAAAACAGCACGTGGATTTGTTTACCGATTCAAATCTCGCGCTAGTGAGGTTAAGTTGGCACCACTAAGATTTAGGCCCGTCAAGATGGTAGCGCTGAAGTTAGCGATGCGTTGTTGTCGATAATAGCTGTCAAAAAGCACGTGGATTTGTTTACCGATTCAAATCTCGCGCTAGTTAGGTTAAGTTGGTAGCACTGAGGTTTAGGCCCGTCAAATTCAGCAGTGTGGTTAGCGATGCGTTGTTGTCTGTCAAGAAGCACGTGGCTGTCAACAAAGCACGTGGCTATGTTTACCAATTTAAATTTCGCGCTAGTAAGGTTAAGTTGGTAGGACTGGAAGAGGCCCCTGGCTGAGGTGGAGAAGGCCCCTTGGAGGCCCCCCAGTGCGGTGGTGGTGGAGGAGGCTCCTGGGAGCACTACTTAGTAATAATAATAAATACTGTGTCTGAAACAAACAAACAAACGTCAATGAACAATTTCCGTAAATGACTTTTTCTACCAATGAATTACGGTATCTATTTGCTTTTATTTAGTCTACATTGTTTCTCATTTAGAAACTTAACTAGCGACAAACGTAGCTCAGTACAGAAAGATTCTCTTTTTTCCTACAATTTTAGCTAAGTTTTGAAATCAGTATTCAATCGATCCCATGTTACCATAGTTCAGAACTCGTCAAGATACAAAGGATGTGGCTGAATCGGCTTTTTCTTGAGTGGTATCACACACAGTCCATGGTCATTTACTACGCATTTCTCACTCGATGGCAATTGAAATGCTGGAGCCAGCAGAAATTTCACACACTTCAAATGTTGGACACCTGGGAAACTATAACTGTAACCTACATTAAGAATTTCATTGTTATCACAAAGACCTTCCGAGGGATGTTCAACACAATCCGCCCGTCCATTTGGCAACCGGACTTCCACCACACCTAGTGTTCCATTGAGCAGTTTAGCACAGGGGGTGGGTAAACATTGGCCTTGACCGAAGTTCACAAGATCATGTACTGGCACAAACAATGATCCTCTGGCGCAAGGACCCTGAGTAAAGAGAGTATGGCACTCTTTCTTCTTGCTACCCAGTAAGGTAGCCTCCCAGAATTCACAACCGCAAAATGTTTCTCCAAAAAGATTCTCAATCGGCCCCAGTTTCTCAGAACAAATAGCAGGTAGAATGTCATCAAAATGGTAGCATTTTTTGTCTGGAATGACTAAACTGTATTCGTCCGGACAAGGAGGTGGTTGGCAGACAGGTTCAAAAGAACTTTTGGAACGCAATGCATCTCTCCTATTATATAAGTACAATTCACCTTTATGACACGGCCCCTGCGTTCCAATGGAATCATACCAGGGGCATTTATCTGAACCATCCTCAATGCACTTCTTCCACTGATCACTGAAGTTGAGTCCAAATTGATGATACACAAATGACGGAAGATCTGCTAAAACTGCTAGAGGCACTGCAGCATCATGTGTGTCACTTGCGGTTGAAATAATGAACACCGACAGCAGCAGGAGGAGGCATGTAAGTACTGGCGCCATGACACTTTTAGGCCCTTCCTTGGGAGAGCAGACGCGAATTCTTCTTAAAGTTCAGTAATGGACCCTATAACAAAAAATAATTATGGTCTTAAGACAAAATTTACAGTCGCGCGCCAATGTTCTTTTTTTCGGCCAATAAGCAACAATGGTGAGGATCATTGCAGACAAATTAAACATGGCGCAAAATACGGGTAGAGATATGTGAGAGTCTGTCGAACAGGGTTTTCGTGACGTAGTCGTCCGACTTATGTATGTCTGGGCGAAATTAAAGACAATCTATTCAATACAATTTTATTTGCGAATACCCTAAGATAAATACAGCAAGAGACTAAGGGCATCGCAGTTGGCAACAGACTGACAGTCAATAAGTAAATAAATAAATAAATTAATTAATTAATTAATCAATTCACTAAATTTAATTAATAAATAAATACATACATAAATGGATGAATGGTTCATGTTTGTGGGTTACTGTAGTCACGTCCTAGTTCGTGAACCATGGGCAACGGCTGAGTGGCCTAGTAAGTGGTCCTGAGAGTCGGGATACCAGTTGCTATGGAATGGGAGTGGGCATCTCCGACATATTCTGAGTCGTGGCCCTCCTTGTGCTCAGGCGGCTAGGACTATACAATTCACCGGTGGTCCATAACCCGTTAGAGGAGAAATCCTCACTTGCACTATGTGCAAGTAGGGCAGCATCCTGCTTCATGAATTTACCGAGCTCAGAACACTTTAAGCAAGCCTTGGACCTATGGGAGTAATGGAGTCCCACTCCCATTTGACAGGCGAGGGATTCCTTGGAAACAACTTGGCGAACGAAATGGAATTCGATGGGGAGCCATCAATATTAATGGGGCTTACGGAAGAAAGAAGGTAGAACTGGCTGAGTCAGCAAAAGGATGCATCTGGATGTGCTAGGAGTAAGTGATATTCGGGTAAGGGGAGATAAGGAGGAAGAGATAGGAGATTATAAAGTGTACTTGACGGGTGTTAGAAAGGGAAGGGCAGAGTCTGGGGTAGGGCTCTTTATCAGGAATACCATTGCACGCAACATAGTTTCGGTTAGGAACGTAAATGAGCGAATGATGTGGGTAGATTTGTCAGTGGGAGGAATTAGGACAAGAATTGTGTCCATGTATTCACCATGTGAGGGTACATATGAGGATGAAGTTGACAAGTTTTATGAAGCATTGAGTGACATCGTGGTCAGGGTCAACAGCAAGGATAGAATAGTGCTAACGGGCGATTTCAATGCGAGAGTTGGGAATAGAACTGAAGGATACGAAAGGGTGATTGGTAAATGTGGGGAAGATATGGATGCTAATGGGAATGGGAAGCGTTTGCTAAACTTCTGTGCTAGTATGGGTTTAGCTGTTACAAATACATTCTTCAAGCATAAGGCTATTCACCGCTACACATGGGGGGCTAGGGGTACCAGATACATAATAGACTATATCTTAACAGACTTTGAATTCAGGAAATCTTTTAGGAATGTACGAGTTTTTTGGGGATTTTTCGATGATACAGACCACTATCTGATCTGTAGTGAACTAAGTATCTCTAGGCCTAGTGTAGAGAAAGTGAAATCTGTCTGCAAACGAACAGGGGTAGAAAATCTCCAGGACGAGGAAATTAGACAGAAGTACATGGATATGATTAGTGAGAAGTTTCGAACAGTAGACAGTAAGCAGGTTCAGGATATAGAAAGTGAATGGGTGGCATACAGGGATGCTGTAGTAGAAACAGCAAGGGAATGCCTAGGAACAACTGTGTGTAAAGATGGGGAAAGGCGAACATTTTGGTGGAATGATGAAGTGAGAGCAGCCTGTAAACGTAAAAAGAAGGCTTATCAGAAATGGCTCCAAACAAGGGCCGAGGCAGACAGTGATTGGTACGTAGATGAAAGAAACAGAGCGAAACAAATAGTTGTTGAATCCAAAAAGAAGTCATGGGAAGATTTTGGTAATAACCTGGAAAGGCTAGGTCAAGCAGCAGGGAAACCTTTCTGGTAATAAAGAATCTTAGGAAGGGAGGGAAAAAGGAAATGAACAGTGTTTTGAGTAATTCAGGTGAACTCATAATAGATCCCAGAGAATCACTGGAGAGGTGGAGGGAATATTTTGAACATCTTCTCAATGTAAAAGGAAATCATCATGGTGGTGTTGCAAACAGCCAAGCTCATGGGGAGGAGGAAAATTATGTTGGTGAAATTATGCTTGAGGAAGTAGAAAGGATAGTAAATAAACTCAATTGTCATAAGGCAGCAGGAATAGATGAAATTAGACCTGAAATGGTGAAGTATAGTGGGAAGGCAGGGATGAAATGGCTTCATAGAGTAGTAAAATTAGCGTGGAGTGTTGGTAAGGTACCTTCAGATTGGACAAAAGCAGTAATTGCACCTATCTATAAGCAAGGGAACAGGAAGTAATGCAACAACTATCGAGGTATCTCATTGATTAGTATACCAGGCAAAGTATTCACTGGCATCTTGGAAGGGAGGGTGCGATCAGTCGTTGAGAGGAAGTTGGATGAAAACCAGTGTGCTTTCAGACCACAGAGAGGCTGTCAGGATCAGATTTTCAGTATGCGCCAGGTAATTGAAAAATGCTACGAGAGGAATAGGCAGATGTATTTATGTTTCGTAGATCTAGAGAAAGCATATGACAGGGTACCGAGGGAAAAGATGTTCGCTATACTCGGGAACTATGGAATTAAAGGTAGATTATTAAAATCAATCAAAGGCATTTATGTTGACAATTGGGCTTCAGTGAGAATTGATGGTAGAATGAGTTCTTGGTTCAGGGTACTTACAGGAGTTAGACAAGGCTATAATCTTTCACCTTTGCTGTTTGTAGTTTACATGTATCATATGCTGAAAGGTATAAAATGGCAGGGAGGGATTCAGTTAGGTGGAAATGTAGTAAGCAGTTTGGCCTATGCTGACGACTTGGTCTTAATGGCAGACTGTGCCGAAAGCCTGCAGTCTAACATCTTGGAACTTGAAAATAGGTGCAATGAGTATGGTATGAAAATTAACCTTTTGAAGACTAAATTGATGTCAGTAGGTAAGAAATTCAACAGAATTGAATGTCAGATTGGTGATACAAAGCTAGAACAGGTCGATAATTTCAAGTATTTAGGTTGTGTGTTCTCCAGGATAGTAATATAGTACGTGAGATTGAATTAAGGTGGTGTAAAGCTAATGCAGTGAGCTCGCAGTTGCGATCAACAGTATTCTGTAAGAAGGAAGTCAGTTCCCAGACGAAACTTACATCGGTCTGTTTTCAGACCAACTTTGCTTTACGGGGGCGAAAGCTGGGTGGACTCAGGATATCTTATTCATAAGTTAGAAGTAACAGACATGAAAGCAGCAAGAATGATTGCTGGTACAAACAGGTGGGAACAATGGCAGGAGGGAACTCGGAATGAGGAGATAAAGGCTATTTTAGGAATGAACTCGATGGATGAAGCTGTACGCATAAACCGGCTTCGGTCGTGGGGTCATGTGAGGCGAATGGAGGAGGATAGGTTACCTAGGAGAATAATGGACTCTGTTATGGAGGGTAAGAGAAGTAGAGGGAACCCAAGACGACGATGGTTAGACTCTGTTTCTAACGATTTAAGAGGTATAGAACTAAATGAGGCCACAACACTAGTTGCAAATCGAGGATTGTGGCGACGTTTAGTAAATTCTCAGAGGCTTGTAGACTGAACGCTGAAAGGCATAACAGTCTATAATGATAATGTATGAATGTATGTATAAATGGATGAAAGAATGATTGAATTAACAATAAATAAATGCACTATGTACCTGTTGGTCAGCCATGATTTTTGGTGATTTAATACATCAGTTGACTTCTGTGTCCGACAAATGCTTCACGACGTACGAGAGCATGTTAGCAAGTAGAAGGCACGAGGTTCAGGGCTATCCCAATTCGCTACGGGCCTGATTGTGGGCTGCTACCTCTGTCTAGCAGGTCAGCATAAGTGAAGGTAAACAGGCGTAAATCAGTAGTAGCGTTCGTCCTGCTTAAGTGGAAAATTTTTGACCGACAGGAATCGTAGAACCGTGAAACGTGAAATTTTCAAAAATTGGGCACAAGAGGTGGCTGCTGTCGCGCAGGAGATTCATGCAGCATTCGCAGTATCTGTTTCCATTTAAACATAGCGTACATTCGGCTAATCCGGAAGGGCAGAGGCACATAAAAACCCATATCACGAAAAAATAAACTCGACGAATCACGTGGTATTCTGGACCATCGCAACTGGACACTAGAGCAGTGGAAATCGGTTCTATGGAGTGATGAGTCTAGATTCACATTATATCGGACCGTTGGTGGACTGAGTAGCCAAGACACTGACGCTCCCATCTACCATGTCCACGAAACCCCCAACCACTCCCAATTTCAGATACCCATTAGAAATAGGAGCCAGACACCAAAACACCTGGTATGATCCATTCATCTTTCCCATCTCATATGATCTTCACCTCCATACTGTCAAGCCCTATCACCGTGAACGCGTATATACAGCCATACAGCCAGTCATACAGCATGTCCAGCTCTTACAGGAGCTCTTTAATGGATGTATTATTCTATTCCCCACGGATATTGAAGGCAGCTATAACGCCATATTTGAACATCTCAAAAAGCAGAAAATCCATTACAGAGTGTGCTCTGGGTACGCGCCAGTCGCCGAAGCAGCTGCCCAAACGGAGCTGGACACTACACATACAGAAACACTGGACACAACACACACAGAAGTCCAGACCAACCCAACACCTCTCACTTTCACTAAAATCTCACAAACTCACCAAAACCATGCACACCAGACAGCGCAGACAGACGACCCACCTATCATCACGGACTCCCCCCTCTCCCCCCCACCAGCATCCGAACCCGGGACTGAGACCCCATTAGTCTCACAACCGAGTACGGAAACACACTCCAAGTACACTCAGACTAGGAACAGGCGTAAAAAACCTGCCCCTAAGTCAAAGAAATCACCAACACCCAACACCAACACCACAGAGACTCGAACCCGCACCCCCTCCCACACAACACTCATTACACAGTGTTTCAATTGCCTTCGTCTGAACCACTCTGCAGCTTCGTGCTCAGAGGCTCAACGGTGCAATCGGTGTGGCGGTCGCCATCGTCACACTGAGTGCACTGTACCACGCAGCCAGCCGAGGTGTGCGAACTGCCAAGGCAGTCATGCCGCCTCTTTTCCTGGCTGCCCGTTCCTGAAGAGGGCAATTCGAGACCACTACAGACACGCCAGACACATACAAGCTCACCACAACACACCACAGACACCACTCAGACACGACACCGCCACCTTACACTACCCGAACCCAGGACCACCTACCAATGCACCCATGAGCCAGCCCTGCCAAGTTTCCCACGCCCTGATCAGCCTACTCACCAAGCTAATTGAAACCCAGAATCAACCTCTACTCCCCACTATGCCTGCCAAACAACTGATCATAAACTAAATCCAGCCCAGAAAATCGTCCCCGCCAAGTCACCAATAAGTAAGAACCAGACCTCACTTCCAAACTAAAGCCTCCAAGCAAAACACTGGAACATTCGGACACCGAGGCGGGTGCACTCAAACGAACTGCCGCAGTTATTACGCTGTCTACATCCACACTTAAATGCTGTTTTTTCTCTGAATTTAAGTATCACAACCAACCGATACACAGGAATATAAATATATTCCAGCGCACAATCCAGCGGCAAGGCCCGGTCAACCACAGCAACATCGGGCGTGGCTAACGTTTGGATGGGTGACCACCCAGACCTAGCCCTTGCCGCTGGCCCAAAAAGCAATTTAGAAATTATTAATACCATCCAGCCATGGCACGCACAGAATAAGGTTGAATTTTTCCATAATACCACAAAACCGCACACACAATACAGTTAAACTTTCACCAATTAATCATTATTATTATTATTATTATTATTATTATCACCCAAATATATTTTATTCTTTTTATACTTATTTTCTACAACAGGCCAGGTGAGGAGCGCGGCATAGCGCACCGGTACTGGCACCGCAAAACGGCACTCCCTTAAGGGGTGTCCAAACTGAAAATATGGGAATGAGTATGGGTGTGGCTTCTACCCGGGGAATAGTTCCTGCCTCCATGTTTAGTGCCAAGCAGGAAATTCAGTGACGGTATGGAGCTGTTTCTCGTACCCCGACGTTAGAGCGTGGGTGTTTTTCCTAAGCATCACAAACACAGGGACATATCCTGGATATTCTGGATAGTGAAATGCTCCCAACATTGCGAATTTTCGATTTTGTCTTTATGGCATTGAAATAAAAATAATTGTGTGTCATGGTCAGTGGCGGTCTCAGTGAAATAATTCTTATAGTCACTGAGGTTCACGGTAAAATTATTGGTAAATGGGGATGTTTATTTGCATGCCATTCTCAAGTGATTAATAAGACCAACTACTAATCAGAGCAGTCATTCGGGACCTTAATCATTTAATAATCAAGTAAGTGAAAGCTCATTAATTGTAAATCGTGCAATTAGTGTATTTTCATGTGTTTTCATTTCAGAGCGTCGCGGTTTTTATGCACGTCTTTATTTTAAGATTGTCTTTGTTTTATTTATGCACAGTTGGTTGTATTGTATTGATTTTGTTTTGTTGTTGGAGAAATGCATCGTTGTGAATCCTGTAGATAGATGACCTGCGATGATTCATTTTGTATAATGTTAGCTTAGTGTACAGGAAGACCACCAGCAGTCTGTGAGTTACGTAAAAGCAAGGTCCACAAAATATGAGGCATCGCTTTTTTTATATTTTTTTTGCTAGTTGCTTTACGTCGCACCGACGCAGATAGGTCTTATGGCGACGATGGGACAGGAAAGGGCTAGGAGTGGGAAGGAAGCGGCCGTGGCCTTAATTAAGGTACAGTCCCGGCATTTGCCTGGTGTGAAAATGGGAAACCACGGAAAACCATTTTCAGGGTTGCCGACAGTGGGGTTCGAACCTACTATCTCCCGAATACTGGATACTGGCCGCACTTAAGCAACTGCAGCTATCGAGCTCGGTGAGGCATTGTTACTGAGTTGCATTGTTACTAAGGATTCAAGCCTCTGAACAGGCATAAATTTTAAAATTAACTGTAAACTTGAATCGATCTGATGGTATAGATTGAATTCCCAAGTGTTTAAATTAAATTAAGAGCCAAGGTGAGATTGAACGTATTGATATGGTAATTGAAAAGTGTCTTTACCATAAAGTTTGCGGTGTCTGTTCAGTTGGAAGAATTTTCAATAGTTAGATGGGGTGAAATGCCCTCATATGTGTATGACCTCCATATTATGAAAAATTCAGCCCGTAAGGTTATTATTGTAAACGAGAACTCCGTTGGAGTCGTTCAGCATCCGCGGCATCCGTGGCACCGCCGCCCCCCCACCCCACACACACACACCACCACCACCACCACCACCAAACTACTCTCACCCATCTCACCACCTACACCTGAAACGCTGACGGAGGTACGCAGCCAGAGAGAACATGGCAGGAAGGGCTTTCAAAGAAAGGATAGAAGAAATTCTGAAAAACGTCTTCCCAAACTGGAACTTAACCGCAATCATAACCACTGGAGTTATGATGGGCAAAATGCTGGCCGCGGCCCTGTCATGGTTAGAGGACTTGGCGAATGCGATCTCTGATCTCCTAACCCAAGATGCTTGAACAACCCAGCGATAATAATAATAATAATAATAATAATAATAATAATAATAATAATAATAATAATAATTGTACCGGGCGGTACACCTCCGCTCCGCTAATTCAAACGTTGCGCCGTTGAAACTCCTCTACTGGAGGAAGTCTGAACTTTATTTACTGTGTTAATCTTCAAGTTTCTCAGAAGATGTCACTACTTGTAAATTTTGAAGTTTCTGAACTGGGTCGTTTTCGATGTACTTTTGTTTTGCCTATAGTAAGAAGTGTGAACATTCTCTTCTAGAGGACACTACTGAAGAACTACAATTGTGCACCCTAGTGCGAAGTAAAAGAACTGTGTTTTTGGAGAAATTTTGAATTTATAAGTTTGTTCTTTGTTAAATTTCTTTCAGTTATTGTTTAAGTTGGCAATATTAACCCTTTCTTTCCGCCAGTTTTGAATTTAACCAATAGGGAATTTCTGTAATTAATTTTCCACCAATAATGTGTTTCTTCTTCATCTTGTGTAGGGGTTTTCGTGGTTAGCCAATAAAATGATTGTGGGCGGGTGTTCTCATTCCTGACACGCCTCGAACTTTCCCCGAGGGTATATAAACTGCTGATTTTCGGGTCCCCGTGCCACTTCAGTAACATCTATCAGTGTGTAAAGTAGGTAGCAGGGGGCGGGAAGCGCTTCTTTCTTCGGGCAGCAGTTCAGCCACCAGGTAATGGCCGTTTAATAACTTCTTTTCTTACCAGCTCAGCAGTTTAACTCTCGGGGCAGGTCCGAAGCTTTTCTACCATGTAACTTTTCCTCTAAAATGTAAAGACACGTAGTATCAATTCTATCTTTTAAAGTACATATTGGGATAGAGAGTGCTTAACCCTCTCGAGCTCCCACTCATATTGCGTTGAGGTGAACTTATTTTCTCAACCGTTTCTTCCTTAATGAAATGTAAATTGTCTCCTTCTATAAGTCACCTCTCTAGTATGGGATTAGCCCTTGCAGTAACGGCCTAGTGCCAAGTAGGTTTTATATAAAGTGGAGTAGGAGCGCAAGATCGCCTCCTCTCAAGTTGGTATTTTAGAGGCCATGTAATTGACCTGTTTCTTTACTTAATAGACCTCAGTAGGTTGGGTATTTTTACCCCTGTTTTCATGTCCTTGGAGGACAACTTGAAAGTGGAATGTGGTGTGGCCTTTGATAGGCTCGAACTTAAGAGCAGGTTGCTCTTTCTAAATTTTGTTTTCTGCGCGCCTCGAGGAGGCTTTACTGTGTAATTGGGAGCAAGTGCTCCTGGGCATGATTGGGGTCTTCTGCCCCTTTGTTGAATTCTGTATATCGTAATGTTGGGCTTATAGCTCAAGAATTGTGTGTCTGGCTCTCGGAGCCCAAATTCTTTAACTCTGTAATTGTACATTATTGATTTGGGTTTTCGGCTACTAAGTACCTGTTCTATTTGTTAATCTTGAAAAGAAAATATAACCTTGTTAAATTTTTATCTTAACTTTAATTTCGTATTCTGAGACCTGTTCACCCCCGCACCTTCTTTCACCTCTGCTGATCCACCAAACCTCGGTAATAATAATAATAATAATAATAATAATAATAATAATAATAATAATAATAATACGCAAGGGCTTCGAGTACTAATATGGTCCTGCCAGGGCGTCAGGTCCAAGGTCCAGAAAATATGAACTTCAAGTCTTCCAAACCGCGAACACCATACATGTAGCACTCCTAACAGGAACCTTCCTCCTCCCGGGGAAGAAGTTCACCACAAGATGCTACAAAGTACACAGAAGCGACAAGGCTAATCGAGTCTGAGAGGTGGCAGTTCTGGTGAGGAAAGATATCAAACATATGGAGCTAGACTTACCAGAGATGGTTGAACTGGAGGCATGCGGAATTGCCATACCACTGCGAGGAACACTCATTAATGTCATATCGGCATACGCCAGACCGAGAAGCCTAAACACGCAAGATATCGTAACTTTATTAAGGCTCAACAGAAACACAATACTCGGAGGAGACTTTAACTCGAAGCATGATAGCTGGGGGTGGCTGATGCCTAACGCTGAAGGTACAAAACTATAACCATATGATAACCCAAGAATACATGGTAAGAGCCCCAGAGGAACCCACGTTCCTAGCACCCGCCGGACAGGTCTCCGACATTCTTGACATAGCCCTAATACAACACATTCCTCATAGGCACACTATCACCACAATAAACGACCTAGGCTCAAGGCACCAGCCTATGCTATTCACAACGGATGACAAACCCGAGGAATACGAACATAACCCCAAGCGAAGGCTTAACTATAAGTGGGGTAAATTCGAACACAAACTAGACACACTTCTACAGGGAAACGAGGGCATGCTATCATAATGCACAGCCCAAATTGACGAAGCAGTTGAAATTCTAGTAGAAGCAATTCAGGCAGCCGCAACAAAGAGCATACCAGTATAGAAACACAAGGAATACCCTCATTTCGAAATTCCAGCCCACATAAAGGAGTTAATACGTAGGCGCAACAGCCACAGACGTAACTGTGCACGACACCATCGAGACTACGACCGCGAAATGAAAAACGAAATTAGCACAGAAATACAAACACAACTACAGTACAAGAATGCAGGTCCCGCGAATGGAACAATAAACTGCGTCTATTCGACACCAACACCAGGCCTGTGTGGAACTTAGCGAGACACTTCACACGAGAACCACACAGCATCCCTACTATTAAGGGACCTCCTAACGGCCCGATATACGAGAACCGTGACAAAGCGGAAGTCATAGCGGACTCGATTGAGGCGGCATTCACCCCGAACGAAATACCATGTGACCCCGCCTTCACCAGGCAATAATAATTCGCAAAGAGCAATTTGACTTCAGGAACGGGCATTCTGCCCCACAACTACTCACGCGATTCTTATAACAATCTATCATCGGTTTATTTCATTTTCATTTTATTTCATTTCATCGGTTTCAATAAACGAAGGGGGTATAGTGCGCATTGGTATCACCTAAATATCACTATAAAATTTGTCACAAATGGAACATAATAATTACTTTTACACATATCAAGTGAAAAATCCCTGGCAAATTAAGAAATATATGTTTTTGGAGAATATTAATACGTACTTTACTACTTTACAAGTACATTTGGTGTTGCGCTCACAGTGACACACGTATGTCTTTTGTCTTACACTTTGAACAATTTCGTGTGTGATATCTGTGTTCACTGAAGTTCTTTGCTTTCGTTTCATTCTTCACTTGTCAATGACATCATTTCATCAATTGTATCGCGATATGCAATATTTAATAGGCGACAAAATGATATGGCCAATGTACATAAGAAAAATTCAGTGGACTAGTGATTTCGTTCGAACAGAAATAAAAATATTTATTGGTCCAGGGATCATGCTATTTTTCTTTTGACCTCCATTTTGCTGTTTGTACTGGCCAAAGATAATGAGAATCTACAGACATAGCACTCCCATTCCACGGTGCTAGCCCTGGACCTGAATAAAGTAACAAAAGACGGCACCAGCAGCGAATGGACAAAGATAATGACAATCCACAGACATAGCCCTCCCATTCCACGGTGCTAGCCCTGGACCTGAAGAAAGTAACAAAGGACGGCACCAGCAGCGTAGTACGATATAAACCAGTCCTGTCTACAAGCCTTAAATATGTTTTCATATTTCTCAAATAACGACGGTATTTCTTAATTTGCCAGGGATTTTTCACTTGATATGTGTAAAAGCAATTATTATGTTCCATTTGTGACAAATTTTATAGTGATATTTGGGCGATACCTTTGCGCATCATACCCAACGAAGGGACACGGGCTCGGTTTTCCTTGGCATCCAGAAAGCATTCGACAAAGTCTGGCACGAAGGCCTACTAGCAAAGTAATATACTTCGAATTCCACCCAGGCTATATCAGACTAATAAAATCCTATCTGGAGGGCCGAGAGTTCCAAGTAGACGTACACAACACGCTGTCAAGCACGCGAAGGATTGTAGCGGGCGTAGCCCACGGGTACCTTATTGGCCCAATCCTCTTCGTCCTATATACAAATGACATGCCAACTACCACACACCTCTACGCTGACGACACTGCTATCACAGTCCAACACCCACAGCTAGCGTGCACTCGGAAAAGGCTACAAGTAGCACTACTAACTCTCGAGCCCTGGCTAACGAAATGGCGCATCAAGGTCAATGTCGACAAGTGCCAAGCTGTGCTGTTCACAAGAAAGAACAACGCATACACAGACCAGTCAACGTTAAACCACTAAAGCTGTTTAAACAGGATAGAACATGAAAAAGCCAAATACCTAGGGAGTAGTCCTAGATAGAAAGCTTACCACACTATACCACATTAAAGTCATCCAGAGGAAAGTACACATAAGACTCAGCCAGCTATGTCCAATACTGAACAAAAAGTCCAGTATAAACACGAACATAGCTATAAACATATATAGGGCCTTAATTAGGCCAATAATCATGTATGCAGCCCCTGCGTGGGGGTTCACTGCAATAACGAACTTGGACAAGCCCTGGCTTACCTACTAAGCTAGCACTGCTCAACTTCAAGAACTACATATTAGGTGGTGCACGAGGTCAGCGTAACGAATCCTCTCGGTGTTATTCTTATCTTTCCATATCGGGGCCGCTATGTGACTATCAGATAGCTCCTTAACTGACCTCACGTAGGCTGAGTGGACCTTGGACCAGTCCTCCGACCTACGTCAAAATCATTGTTCTGGACGGTAATCGAAGACAGGTTTACTAATCTTAGTAGGCTCACTACTTGTAAACGGCGAGGCTTATTCTGGATGCATTAAATGAGTTTAAATAAGCGTAACTCCTCACCGACATACATACATACATGCATACATACATACATACATACATACATACATACATAGTTCCACAGTTTTCACATGAAACAAATGACGGCAATGAAGCTTAAGCTTAGTTTACACGTACAAAACTACAGTATAATAATTCAGTTCTTTCACTCCAGATTACAATAATTTTGTAAATTCCCTGTGCGTATCTCTTGACTACTCTGCTTGCAATTCTGTAACGCAGCGCTGTCTAATAGGACATGGTTTGAAAGCAGCGTAATAAAATACCAAAAACAGCGCGTAGGTTCGTCTGAACTCTACGGCAGGTTGTATCAAACCACCTCTACTGACTTTATAAGCAATTCCTATCCTCGCCGCTAGATGGGGCTTCATCATCATCATCATCATCTGTTTACCCTCCAGGTTCGGTTTTTCCCTCGGACTGAGCGAGGGATCCCACCTCTACCGCCTCAAGGGCAGTGTCCTGGAGCTTCAGTCTCTTGGTCGGGGGATACAACCGGGGAGAATGACCAGTACCTCGCCCAGGCGGCCTCACCTGCTATGCTGAACAGGGGCCTTGTGGAGGGATGGGAAGATTGGAAGGGATAGGCAAGGAAGAGGGAAGGAAGCGGCCGTGGCCTTAAGTTAGGTACCATCCCGGCATTCGCCTGGAGGAGAAGTGGGAAACCACGGAAAACCACTTCCAGGATGGCTGAGGTGGGAATCGAACCCACCTCTACTCATTTGACCTCCCGAGGCTGAGTGGACCCCGTTCCAGCCCTCGTACCACTTTTCAAATTTCGTGGCAGAGCCGGGAATCGAACCCGGGCCTCCGGGGGTGGCAGCTAATCACACTAACCACTACACCACAGAGGCGGACTAGATGGGGCTTCACTCATTCCATTCCTGACCAAGTCCAATGATTGGAAATAGGCTGTGGATTTTCATTTTCAATAGCCCGATACCTAGACTGTATGACCAGAGAACTAGCCAACGGTTCCGAGCACCGTAGGATCGATTCTCGGCCGGGGTGGAGATTTTAACAGTGATTACCTGATTAGTTACATCCTCCAGCTCGCCGACTGGGGTTCGTGTTTGTCATAATACACTTCTGTTTACCCACGCACAATGCATCACACTACCAAACACCACAGAAGCACGCAATAGTGATTACATCCCTCCGTATTGGGTTGGCGACAGGGAGGGCATCCGACCTTAAAACAGGACAAATTGACATCAGTTGACGACCAAATAGATTGGGAAAAATACCAGGAAAATACTTGTTTTGATTAACATCATTCTATTTAATATTATTGAACAAGTAATTGTATTGGAAATAATTTATGTTTTGTACAATTTCTATCACGACTGGTTGAAAAGAGGATTGTACAAAATGTAAATTGTCCCATACTACCGTGGAAATTAAAATCCACAGACTGTTTCAAGTTATTCGACCGGGTCAGGAATGGATTAAATGAAGCCCCACCTAGCGGAGAGGATAGAAATTGTGCCGGCTGCCGAAGCCTGTCGCACTCCTCTGGGGCAACGATTAATGACTGACAGATGAAATGATATTCGACAGTGTTTACTGAAATGAAATATGACAGGATAACCTGGAGTGTCCAGAGGAATAATTGTCCTGCCTCGGCTTTGTCCAGCACATATTTCACCGGAGTGACCGGGATTTGAACCACGGAACCCAGCAGTGAGAGACCGGCTGAGCCATGGAGACTCTCGCTTTGTATACTACCATATTGCTCTAAAACACTGATATTGTGTAACCTTCTCCTTTAGTATTAAGTGCTCTGCATTGCAACTCACCTATTGTTTTGTCTGCTGGTGAACCTTCCGAAGAGACGGAGAAGAAATGTGTGGCAAGGCCAGCCGGTGTCGACCTCAGGACTGGCTTGAAACAGAACTAGTGGACCACTATTTATACTGTTCCGGTGTAAGAAGGCCTGTTTCCAACGCTGTCTCCCCACTCAATAACAAAGATCCTTAAGGCCAACGAGAGACATTCTGTGTCAGATGTAACTTATAGACGTTATGCAGAGATCTCAGAAACAACCAAGTGTGTGAAAAGAACAATTATTTTCCATACTATGGCCTTGAGTGTGCCTCCGTAGCCCAGGTGGCAGCGCGCTGGCCTCGCATCGCTGGATTCCGTGGCTCAAATCCCGGCCTCTCCATGTGAGATTTGTTTTGGACAAAGCGAAGGGAGGGACAAGTTCTTCCCCGGGAATTCCGTTTTTCTCTGGTCATCTCTCATTCCAGCAACCTCTTCAATAATCATTTCCTGTGTCATTCATTAATCATTGCCCCAGTGGAGTGCGATAGGCTTTGACAGCCGGCAGAATTCCTATTCTCGCCGCTAGATGAGGGCTTCATTCATTCCATTTCTGACTCGGTCGAATGACTGGAAACAGACTGTGGATCTTCATTCAATTTTTTCACTATGGCCTTGCTAAACAGGTAGGCATTCTTGTCTTCAGTCAGCACCCTACATTACACACTACTTCAGAACCACGCAAAGTCAAATAAATAAATAAATAAATAAATAAATAAATAAATAATAGCAAGCACGAAAAACTACAGACGCCTGTGCCTACTCACGAAATTCTCTCCAAAGCCCCCTAAACTGACAGCAACAGAAGAACCATTGGATCGTCGAATATAGGTCTGCACACACCAACGCGGGACACGGGAGAGGGAGCAGGAACGATCCCGTCGCGAACTATTATGAGTACAGCGGGATATGGATTCATTCACACCGATGCGTCACTCTCCCGCATACATGGCGGGATTGCTGCGAACCATTTTCAGTTCGCTGCATTCATCATTTTCCCGCATTCGTTGTGACAGTAGCAATGGCGACTGAACCGTTGCTAGAGTGCGGTTTTTTTCGTGTAGCTATTTCTAGCCGAGTGCAGCCCTTGTATGGCAGACCCTCCGATGAGGGTGGGCGGCATCTGCCGTGTGTAGGTAACTGCGTGTTATTGTGGTGGAGGATAGTGTTATGTGTGGTATGTTAGTTGAAGGGATGTTGGGGACAGCACAAACAGCCAGACCACGGACCATTGGAATTAACCAATGAAGGTTAAAATCCCAGACCCGGCCGGGAATCGAACCCGGGACCCTCTGAACCGAAGGCCAGTACACTGACCATTCAGCCAACGAGTGGGACATAAAGTGCGGTAAGAAACATCCAATACCGGGCGAGTTGGCCGTGCGAGTAGGGGCGCGCGGCTGTGAGCTTGCATCCGGGAGATAGTAGGTTTGAATCCCACTATCGGCAGCCCTGAAAATGGTTTTCCGTGGTTTTCCATTTTCACACCAGGCAAATGCTGGGGCTGTACCTTAATTAAGGCCACGGCCGCTTCCTTCCAACTCCTAGGCCTTTCCTATCCCATCGTCGCCATAAGACCTATCTGTGTCGGTGCGACGTAAAGCCCCTAGCAAAAAAAAAAAAGAAACATCCAATGCTTTATGACATGAGTAATGAAGATTACAAGAATGCATGGAAGATAGATATGTTGTGGGATGAAATAGGAGAAGAACTGCGTGTACCTGGTAAGTATCAATTCTTTACTTATCACTGTTTGTGACATTTTTTGCACACTTTTCTCCGTTCGTAAACTTCCAGATACATGTAAGATTTATACTAAAACTATCTATACACTGTTGTTATGTATGCCAAAGAACTCCACAAATTTCTCACGATCAGCGAAGGCTACAGCGGGTGTCCGTCGTGCATCATTGTCCACATTTTCAAAGGCTCCAAGTCCTGATGCCGGTGGATCTAAATCTTTGTAATATGCTGAATTTTCTCTCAGGAAATTGTGCAGAATGCACGTTGTTCTAATGATTAGCTTAGCTGTGTCCACATGAACTTCCAAGGGTCTGTAATAAATTCTCCATTTCTGTGCTAATATGCCGAAGGCATTTTCTACGACCCTTCTTGCTCTACACAGTCGATGGTTGTAATTTCCTTTGCCCTTGTCTCATTGTGCTTGCCTGTATGGAAACGGTCTCATTAAGTATGCCGATTATGGCATAAGGCGCAGGCACGTTCTGTCCAGGAAGATTTTTATCTCGGAACACAATGAGCGCTCGCTTCTAACCGTTGTCCCATTACAGTCCCACCATCACAGTTTTTTTTTTTCGTACCCTCAGATATCCACACATATGAACTTGTAATCTGGACCAACAATTGATAAAAGTACAATACATAGCTCCTTATGAGACAGCCTAGGGGTGCACGCACAAGATGGTGGCTACTTTTATGAAGAAAGCTAGCTTAGAGACTACTGCGCAAGATGGCGGCTGCTGTTATGCATGCGGTGGAGGGCAATTTGAAATTCCATGTGCTTGCGACCATCTTTACTCATCAGAGCACCGTGCTGCTATCTTTAGCTACTACCTTTGAAATGTTGTGGCGGCAATGGCTACGTAACAGCTGCTATCTTTAATTAACAGAGCACCGTGCTGCCATCTTTAGCTACTACCTTAGGTACGTGGTAGCGAGTAATTTGAAAACTTCTACTTGCTTTTTTGACAGTGCTTGGAACACTGAACTTTTCAAGAAGGCAGCAGTGAGGTTTGCGATGTTCTGTTGTTGGATTTTAAATTCCGCGCTACGACATGCATAAGGCGACAGCTGCTACTTATGTGCACGAACTTAAAGCACAAACAATTGTCATGTTTCAAAGCGTGTACACATTACCTATCGATTTTGCATGTATCGACTATTGTACTCAACTTCTCCTGCTAGAGCATGTAGCAATCGCATATGTGTATTGCTAACCTATGTGTATAAAGTTTAAGCACAAAGAATCGCTATGTTCCAAAGCGCGTACACATCACCTAGCGATTTTGCATGCATTAACTATCGTACTAAACTTCTTCCGCTAGAGTGTACACCGTTCGCAGTTGTGTGCTGCTACCTATGTGCGTGAACTTAAAGCATAAAAAGAATAGCTATGTTCCAAAGCTCGTACACATTACCTATCGAATTTAAATGCATCAACTATCGTACTAAACTTCTTCCACTAGAGCGTGCGACCATCGCTTGTGTGTACGGCTATCTTAGCATAACTTATATAAGCGAACTTAAAGCACAAAAAGAATAGCAATGTTCCAAAGCGTGTACATATCTGGTATGCATGCATCGATTATTGTACTAAACTTATTCCGCTAGAATGTACAACGTTCACATGTGTTTGTGCTGCTACTTTAGCATGACTTATGCGCACGAACTTAAAGCACAAAGAATAACTATGTGTAAAAACCTTGTGAACATAGCAGAGTGTTAACTACGTAGGTGTAGACATTGAACTTCGCATTCTGACGTAGCATACTGCCTAACCGTGACGTCACAGCCACGTGCTCTTGTTGGTAAATAAAGCTACGTGCTTTTTGACAGCTGTCACCTTGACGGACGCTAACCTCACTTTGAAGGACAATAGAGCATCCTTAACCTCACTGTTGCAATCTTTACGGCGCTAAACCTCGAGGCTGCCACCGTGTGCATGTTGTAACGCGGAATTTAAAATCCAACAACAGAACATCGCTAACCTCACTGCTGTCATCTTTACAGCGCTAAACCTCAAGGCTGCCACCTCTTGCATGTCGTAGCGTAGAATTTAAAATCCAACAACAGAACATCGCAAACCTCACTGCTGCCTTCTTGAAAAGTTCAGTGTTCCAAACACTAAAAATTATTGAGCAGATACTGATTTCTGTTAAAAACGCAACTCATTGCACCTCGGGGATTTTATTAGGTAATTCTGATAAGACGTGACCCCTAGGTTCCATTCCTTGTTCTGAACATAAAACCATTTAACAATAAAGATTAATTTGTTACACTTAACAAAGTAGAAGCGTTCTTGCTGATAGCGATCGATGAGGGTGTTGCTGCTGTTAAAAATGTACCTACTTCAGCTAACTCCTTCTAAGAGAAGGGCGTGGTAAGGTAGTAGAGGAGCCCTTTTTCCCTTTAGCCCGTTAGCCCTTTAGCCCTTCAGCCCTTCAGCCCTTTAGCCCATTAGCCCTAGGTGGAGGAGGAGGAGGAGGTAGAGGAAGAGTCATTTTGCTCTTATGATAAGACGTAACCCCTGGTTTCCATTCCCTATCACGATTATTTTTTCGGTTCAGCATTTTGCATAGTAGTCCTCTCCTACACAAGCTACATGCCTGTAACCCATGCCAACAAATTGAAACAATAATATGTTTCCGAACCGATATTTTATGTTACATGTTTATGCGATAACTTGGTCAACTGCTAGGGACTTAAATGTAAGCGGTGTATATCTTATAGCACTAAGCGTTCAGTTTAATTTTACTTTCCGCATGAGCTACATGCTTGTAACCCATGCTAACAGATTGACTGATATTTTATGTTTATGCGATAACTTGTTCGACTGATTTTCGCACAAGACGAATGATGGAAGGTAAATCATTTGAAGTTGTACTTTTGTTCTATCGTTTACCGAGCGAGTTGGCTACGCAGTATGTGCACAGTGTGTTTTTTATTTTTACACTAGGCAAATCATTGAAGTTGTAGTTTTGCAATGTCGTTAACTGAGCGAGTTAGCTACGCGATATATGCACAGTGTGTTTCCATAGTTTTTGAGTTTACACTAAGCAAATCATTGAAATTGTACTTTTGCTCTGAACACATCAAACAATGTTCTGATCATATGTTGAAGTTAACAACATCGATTACAGTGTTCGATTCTAGTCTAGTTATGTTTCAATCTGATCTTCTTAGAACAAAGGTACCCCCTAACGTGTTCTAAACACATGTTGTATCGAGTACAGTGTTCGATTCTAGTGTTGATCATTTATTTTGTGTTCTGAACACATCAATCAATGTTCTGATCACATGTTGAAGTTAACGACATCGAGTACAGTGTTCGATTCTAGTCTTGTTATGTTTCAATCACTTCTTTTGTAATCTGATCTTCAGGTATCACCTGGCATGTTCTAAACACATGTTGTATCGAGTACAGTGTTCTATTCCAGTCTTGATCACTTATTTAATGTTCTGAGAACATCAAGCAATGTTCTAAACACATGTTGTATCGAGTACAGCGATTGATTCCAGTCATGTTATGTTTCGCAAGTCTAAACATGCACAACAATGTTATCGCTGCACACTCTTGCCTTCGAGATGCAGGTTTAAATTGTTCGATAGAGCAATGCCTTGACATAGGAAAAGGCCTTAACAGCTTATGTATAACCGCTATTGCTTAAAGATGACCGCTGATAGCTGTCAAAAAAGCACGAAGAATTTTTTTAATTACCCGCCACCACATTTCAAAGGCATGTGATTTTGTGCTGTAAAGATAGCAGCACGATGCTCTGTAGATTAAATATGAGAGCTGTCAAAAATTGCCTGCTAGCACATTTCAAGGTAGTAGCTAAAGATAGCAGCATGATGCTGTATTGATTTAAAGATGGCCGCTGTCAAAAAAGCACGTAGAATTTTTCAAATTACTCGCTACCACGTACCTAAGGTAGTAGCTAAAGATGGCAGCACGGTCCTCTGTTAATTAAAGGTACCAGCTGTTACGTAGCCATTGCCGCCACAACATTTCAAAGGTAGCAGCTAAAGATAGCAGCACGGTGCTCTGTTGAGTAAAGATGGCCGCAAGCACATGGAATTTCAAATTGCCCTCCACCGCATGCATAACAGCAGCCGCCATCTTGCGCAGTAGTCTCTAAGCTAGCTTTCTTCATAAAAGTAGCCACCATCTTGTGCGTGCACCCCTAGGCTGTCTCATAAGGAGCTATGTATAGTCACCATCTTGTCGCTGCTCTCTTGCGCAAGCACCCCTAGGGCGTCTCATAAGAGCAGCAGCCATCTTGTACAAGCGTTCTTAAGCCGTCTCCTAAGGAGCTGTGTATAGCCGCCATCTTGTGTCCGTCATCTTGCGCAAGCATCCCTAGGGTGTCTCAAGCCATCTTGTGCGAGCACCCTTAAGCTGTCTCATAAGAGCAGCCGCCATCTTGTAGAATTAGATAGCCGTTAATGCCAAAGGGCCTAAGTAGGAACCGAACCGTTGATCTCATCATTAAACTACGTATTATGCAGAACAATTTTGTCCGTTTTGCTCCACGACATACCGTTTTCAAGATATGTAACATTTTGCATTTAAGCCCCAAATTTAATTAATCGAACCAGCATAGCACGTTATACTCTCTACCATAGCTAGACCTGATCACGTTACAAAAACTCGCTTCAATACAAGCTAAAATTGAGCAAATGCCAAAGGGCCTAAGTGGGAACCGAACCGTTGATGTCATCATTAGACTATGTTTTTCTTATGCTATCATGTTCCCCATACTGCGAACCCGGGTACTAGGCGGAAAAATTTTGCCCGTTTTGCTCTACAATGCACCGTTTTCGAGATATTTAACATTATGCATTTAAGCCCCAAATTTAATGAATCGAACTAGCACGGCACGTTATACTCTAAGCTAGCTTTCTTGATAAGAGCAGCAGCCATCTTGCGCAAGCACCCTTAAGGCGTCTCATAAGGAGTCGTGTATAGCCGCCATCTTGTCTCCGCCATCTTGCGCAAGCATCCTTAGAGCGTCTCAAACCATCTTGTGCAAGGACCCTTAAGCCGTCTCATAAGAGCAGTCGCTATCTTGAGCAAGCATCCCTAGGGCGTCTCATAAGGAGCCATGTATAGCCGCCATCTTGCGCAAGCATCCCAAGGGAGTCTCATGAGAACCTATGTAAAGCAGTGATCTTGCGTAAGCACCATTAATGAGTCATGTATAGCCACCATCTTGTGCAATTAGCGTCGAGAGATGGTTGCTGTAGAATTTTTTAAAATTATCCACCACCATAATACAAAGGTACGCAGATAAAGAGTGCAGCACTGAGGTTTTCGACGCAAGATGGCGGATGACAGCTGACGGAATTGACCACAAGATAGCAGCACGGTGGTCTGTTGATTAAAGATGGCTGCTGTCAAAAAGCATTTTTCAAATTATCCGCCACCACATTTCAAAGGTATGTACCTAAAGAGTGCAGCACGGTGCTCTCTTGATTAAAGATGGTGGATGACAGCTGTCAAAAAAGCACGTGAGTTTGTTTCCAAACAAGAGAATGTGGAATTTTTCAAACTGCCGCCACCATATTTCAAAGGTATGTAGCTAACAAGTGCAGCACTGTGCTCTCTTGTTTAAGGACGGCGGATGGTAGCTGTCAAAAAAGCACGTGAGTTTGTAAAGCACTTCGAATTTGCCGCCACCACATTTCAAAGGTATGTAGCTAAAGAGTGCAGCACGGTGCTCTCTTGATTGAAGATGGCGGATGACAGCTGTCAAAAAGCACGTGGATTTGTTTCCAAACAAGAGCACGTGGAATTTGCCACCACCACATTTCAACTAAAGAGTGCAGCACTGTGCTCTCTTGATTAAAGATGGCTGATGACAGCTAACGGAACTTTTCAAATTGCCCGCTACTACGTGCTTAAGGTAGTAGCCATAAAGAGGGCAGCACGGTGTTCCGTTGATTAAAGATGGCGGATAACAGCTGACGAAATTGCCTGCAAGAGGGCAGCACGGCGCTCAGTTGATTAAAGGTGGCGGATGACAGCTGTCAAAAGAGCACGTGGCTTTGTTTACTGATTCAAATCTCGCGCTAAGGTTAAGTTGGCAGCACTGAGGTTTAGGTCAGTCAAGATGGTGGCACTGAGGCTAGCGATACGTTGTTGTCTGTCAAAAAGCACGTGATTTAAAAAAAAAACACGTGGATTTGTTTACCGATTCAAATCTCGCGCTAGTGTAGTTAAGTTGGCAGCATTGATGTTTAGGCCCGTTAAGATGGCAGTACTGAGGTTAGCGATGCGTTGTTGTCCGTCAAAAAGCACGTGGCTGTCAAAAAAAGCACGTAGCTTTGTTTACCAATTCAAATTTCCCACGGGAGGAGGAGCGGGCCCCTGGGATGGCCTCCCGGGAGGAGGAGGAGGAGCGGGCCCCTGGGAGCCGGAGGTGGAGGTGGCCGGCGAATCCCCCCATTATACTACTGTCATAATCTAGAACTTTGAGGTCCCAACCCACATTATCGAAAGCCATTTCAATATCTACAATCACTACATAGTTGTCTCCACTAATGTCCAACCTCCTTTCTCAAATTACCAGGTTGCCGCGAGGCTTGATTGCTCCAAGTGAAGTGAACTGCGGAGCGAGCTGGTTGTGCGCAGCTGTGGGCTTACATCCGGGAGATACTGGTTTCGAATCGCACCGTTGGAAGCCTTGAAGATTGTTTTCCGTGGTTTCCCAGTTACACGCAAGGTAAAAGCTGGGACTGTACCTTATTATTAAGACCACGTTCCCAATCCTAGTCATTTCCCACACTTCAGTCATCGAAAACCCTCGATGTGTTAGAGTGACGTTAAACAAGTAGAAAAAAAAGAGCGACGTGAACTACTCTAGCTGTCGGAGGATGTGCGGGAGGGCAATCAAACAGTCAATCACCACTGATCTGCATTTAGGGCAGTCGTCCAGGGGGCAGATTCCCTATCTGTTTACCTAGCATTTTCTTAAATAATTGACCGAGCTCGATAGCTGCAGTCGCTTAAGTGCGGCCAGTATCCAGTATTCGGGCGATAGTAGGTTCGAACCCCACTGTCGGCAGCCCTGAAAATGGTTTTCCGTGGTTTCCCATTTTCACACCAGGAAAATGCTGGGGCGGTACCTTAATTAAGGCCACGGCCGCTTCCTTCCCACTCCTAGCCCTTTCCTGTCCCATCGTCGCCGTAAGACCTATCTGTGTCGGTGCGACATAAAACAACTAGCTTAAATAATTGCAGATTTAATTATCCCTAACTCCTTTTCATATAAAGGAGTATTTGTCCCAATTATTCTTCTTGAAATCAAACATTATCTTCATAATGTGATCTTCCCTACATTGAGAAAAACCACTCAAATTTTTTTGTCGACCAATGCCATTCCACCCCATCTCGGAAAATACCACTTAGACGAGCAGCTCGTCTCCTTTCTCCCAAGTCTTCCCAGCCCAAGCTCGTAACACTTTTCTTTTGTTGGAAATCACCCAGAACAAATTGATCTACTTGTTATTTTTAATGTTTTCCAGTTCTCAAATAACTAATCATGGTGAGGGTCCCATGCAGTGGAATCATACTCTAGTTGGGAACTTACAGAGACTCATATGCCCTCTCCTTTACATCCTTACTATAACTCTAGAATAGCATCATAGCCATGTGCAGAGACCTGTACCCTTTTTTTACAAGCCCGTTTATGTGATTACCCCATTGAAGATCATCCCTTATATTAACACCTAGGTACTTACAATGATTCCCATAAAGAAACTTAAATCCATCAATTCAGTAATTTAAAGCGAGAGGACGATTCCTCGTAACGTCTCGTAAGTCACTCACAATATTGACTCAAGATTTAGATAGACCAGAGCACTGTGTGCTTCACAATAATTGTAAGTATAAACTATTTCAAATGGAAAAATCAAACGTGAGTAAATTTGTAAACAATTGTAAAGGGTAGTTTGAGACTCAGTTGGTGTCATTCGACGGTGAGACGGCTGTCGAACCTACCCACGACGAAACCCTCACCTTCCGCGGTCCTACTGAACGCTTAGTTATTTGCGTACCGGTAAATGGAAATAGTAGCTTACACGGAGAGAAAAGGTGTGCAATCTACCAATTTGGTTTTTGGACATCAAATTAAAATTTTATTGTTTTAGATTCCCTGTAATATTGCTCCTTTTGCTGATTCAAAGTTCTTCATGAAAAACTGACCAAATAGATACAATTATATCAAAATTGTATCTTCTAGATTCTTAAGAAAAAATAGGAAGTTCTTCTGGGGTTTTTTTTCTGTTTATAATGTTTGTATTTTCTTCTGTATTTATAAGTATTTGTTGCGAATGTTGCTGTGACGTGATTGAAAACGTATTATTTTAAAAAACTAGTTTAACAAATAACAAATAATTTTAAAAATTACAAGTAAAAATCTAGAGGAATCCATGACACCACTTACGTTACAAAAATGTAATATTCCCTCACCTCTCTGTAGTCATTCGAGTTTTAAGGACCCTGGCAAACTGTCACACTATGGCGTGTAACACTGGTTCTCTCTCATAGGAATGATTGTACATTGGAAACAGCTACTCTGCTGAATTTGCGCGCCGAAATACCGATTGGATGCGCTTGAGAACGGTTGGCTGTTGAGAGAGCTCTTGCATTATTGTAGTGATAAAGTAGTGAAAACCTATTGAAATAGCTTAATTTTGTGTATATCTGATTCATTTAGTGCTGTTTATATAGTGGTGTTTAGTGCTTGTTGGTAGAAATTGGGAGTAGTGATATTTATTTAAATTTTGTAACAAGTAATTCAGTTGGTCTTCAGTAAATTACGTTTTCTAGGTAAAGTAGGCTAGCTAGGTTTACCTTGTTTCGAATTTAGGTTTAGGAAATATTTTAGGTAATAATATTAACTTTTAAAATATTTGTAAATATCTGTAGGTTCGTTGGTTATACTTACAAAGGCAGATTATCATAAGGAATAGTACCGTAACTTCTGCAGCAACTTCTCGGGTATTTCGTATAGATATCCGTTCAAACTATCGCGAAGGTAATAATTTACTACATTAAAAAAACACGATACGCCTGTAAACTTCCATTCAAAAAGAAATTAAAGAGATTACACGGTAATAGTTAACAGTCGTTGTATTGTTATTGCTTATTGTCGCTCCTCATATTCAAATATTGCATTGTTGGCTACAATCGTGAACAAAGGGTGTAGTGTAGTCAAGTAAATAAAAATCAGCTGACCTTGTATTCCATTCATTTGTACTTCTGAGTAGGTAGTTAAAGTATCCGAAATTTATATTTCGCTCCCTCGACCTTTCAGTATTTATGAGCGGTTACCTAATAATAATAAAGTTCATATATCCCAGTAACTGCAGTTCAAGTCCCTGGAGTAGTAGTAGTAGTTTTGATAGAAATATTTGAGAAATTATTGTAGACAACCTCGTATTTTTCAGCAGGCCTAATTAAGGACACTTTTATTCTCCGTCCCGTGGAGTAGGGAAAATAATAGTAATCCACCAGCTGTAATAATCACATTTCAGTAGAATTGTAGTGAAGATAAGGTATAATATATTAGATAGTATCTTGCCAGTTATATTCGTGTTTTTCTTCGTGTACGGCAATCCTTTCTATACTTAAGCATTTAACCAAACGCAGTGTAGTGTAGTGTAGATACATTGTAGTATAGATACAGTACATTTAGATAGTGCCGTATCTTTCCTGCTATATTCGTGTGTTATCTTTCGTGTGTATCTATTAGACCGTAATACTAATAATAATTTGTCTAAGCATTTAGCTTCGTTGGTAATATTTGAGTATAGTAGTTCTTGCAAATTTCATTTCTGTTGTGCTTAGTAGTGACATACGGTACGGTACCGGTATCGTAATTAGGATACGTCTGAAAGTAGTTTAAAATTACTGTAGTGTACTGTACAGTAGTATACGAGTAATATCCTATTAGAATTTAGTGTGCTTATTTTATTATTGTAAAATATTTGTGTAGTATTGGTGTAGTAGAGGTATCCGTAGAAACTCTTATTAAATACTGTTGTTGTAATTAGGATAGGCTTAATTGCAGTTTGGAATTGTGTAGTTCTTGTGTATTACTTTCGATATTCAGTAATTAACAGCAGTTTTTATCCTGTTAGGGGTTATAGGATAAAAAAAATAGAGCACGACTAAGTAGTATTGTAATGTGGTCGTATATTTTGTGTACTATCCCAGACAATATATCCTCCGTTCATTTATTTTTTAATTTCATTTTTTCCGTAAAGAATGGCTAAGGAGCGCGAGTGTACTTACTGTGGATGTGGCGAGGCATTGAGGGGTATAAGGGAGGAGTTGGAAAGTTTGAGGGAGATAATTAGGATTCTCACAGAAGACAGGAAGGAAGATAGGATTCCCTCAAAAAATGTACAGGTTACAGTAGGTATACATGAGGGAGGGGAAGGAAAGGGAGGAGTTGTAGAAGACAGGTGGTCTAGTGTTCTAAGGGGAAGGAGATTGCAGGCTAAGGGCTCTATTCAGGATCAGAATTCAGGACAGGTGTCTGTGCGAAATCGGTACGAGTCACTCCAGGTAGAACAACAGAGGGAAGATGAGGGACAGGGAACTGTTGCTGAGATGTGTGGAAGTACGAGGAAGGTAAAAGGTAGGAAAGGGAAATGTAGAGTAGAGGATAGGAAAAGACAGGTGGAACAGGGTCATGGGAATGAGAAAAGGGAGGAGGAAGTAGCTTCTGCAGCTATCAGGAAAGATAGGGCTGACCAGGAGGGGAGGGGATCAAATGAGGTGGGTAGGGTTGAGGCTCTGGTCATGGGGGATTCCATCGTTAGACACGTGGGGAAAGTGTGTGGAGGAAAGGGAACCAGGGTAGAATGTTATCCAGGAATTAGGTTGAGGCAATGTTGAGGAAAGTAGAAGAGAGGGAGGAGGGGAAGGAGAAGGTGGTAGTGTTTCACGTTGGTACCAACAACGTAAGGCAAGCTGATATAAGTACCAATATAGTTGAAGATGTGCGGGATCTGGTAAATGCAGCACGGGTGAACTTTAAGAAAGCGGAGACTGTTATTAGTGGAATACTGTGTAGGAGGGATACTGACTGGAGGGTGATTGGGGATTTAAATGAGACTATGGAGTGGGTATGTGGGACACTGGGAGTGAAATTTCTAGATCCTAATGGGTGGGTAGGAGATAGGGATATGCGCTCGGATGGCCTTCATTTAAACCGCAGTAGTACGTATAAGTTAGGAAATTTGTTTGGAAGGGTAATAGGAAGGTACATTCAGGGAAACGTAATGGCCTAGGGAGCGGTGATAAGGGAACAGGGAACTGGAAATCAAGTAGGGATGACATAAAATTGTTAGTGTTGAACTGTAGAAGTATTGTAAAGAAAGGAATAGAATTAAGTAATTTAATAGATATATATTTACCAGATATTGTAATAGGAGTTGAATCATGGCTGAGAAATGATATAATGGATGCAGAAATTTTCTCACGGCACTGGAGTGTGTATCGTAGAGATAGGATAGGAATGGTGGGAGGGGGAGTGTTCATTCTGGTGAAAGAAGTATTTGTAAGCTACGAAAAAGTTAAAGATGAGACACATGAAATTCCAGGTGTAAGGCTAATTTCTAAAGATAATAGGCAACTTGATATATTTGGAGTGTACAGATCGGGAAAGGGTAGCACTGACGCGGATTCGGAATTATTTGATAGGATAGTCAGCTATGTGGGAAACGACATGGAAAGAAATGTGATTGTAGCGGGATATCTGAATTTGCCAGATGTCAATTGGGAGGGAAATGCGAACGACAGGAAGCATGACCAACAAATGGCAAATAAGTTAATATGGGAAGGACAGCTGATTCAGAAAGTGATGGAACCAACCAGAGGGAAATATATCCTGGATGTGGTGCTGATAAAACCAGATGAGCTCTATAGGGAAACTGAAGTAATAGATGGTATTAGTGATCATGAAACTGTTTTTGTGGTAGTTAAAAATAAATGTGATAGAAAGGAAGGTCTTAAAAGTAGGACTGTTAGGCAGTACCATATGGCTGATAAAGCAGGCATGAGGCAGTTTCTAAAAAGTAACTATGATCGGTGGAAAACGGTAAATAAAAATGTAAACAGACTCTGGGATGGGTTTAAAGAAATTGTTGAGGAATGCGAAAACAGGTTTGTACCTTTAAGGGTGGTAAGGAATGGTAAAGACCCACCTTATTATAATAGAGAAATAAAGAGACTAAGAAGGAGGTGCAGACTGGAAAGAAATAGAGTTAGAAATGACTGTGGAAGTAAGGAGAAATTGAAGGAACTTTCTAGGAAATTGAATCTAGAAAAGAATCTAGAATCTAGAAAAGAAGATAACATGATGGCAAGCATAATTGGCAGTCATACAAATTTTAGTGAAAAATGAAAGGGTATGTATAGGTATTTTAAGGCAGAAACAGGTTCCAAGAAGGACAATCCAGGAATAATTAATGAACAAGGAGAGTGTGTATGTGAGGATCTTCAAAAAGGCAGAAGTATTCAGTCAGCAGTATGTAAAGGTTGTTGGTTAGAAGGATAATGTCGAGATAGAAGAGGAGACTAAGGCCAATGAAGTATTAAAATTTACGTATGATAACAATGACATCTATATATATATAAAATAAGAGTTTTGTCTGTACATTGCTCAGAATTTAAAAAAGGATGGTATCAGTAGTGCCCAGAGTAACAAGGAAATGCACTTTTTACTTTTCCGTAATTTCTGTCCGTCTGTCTGTCTGTCTGTCTGTCTGTCTGTCTGTCTGTCTGTCTGTCTGTCTGTCTGTCTGTCTGTCTGTCTGTCTGTCTGTCTGTCTGTCTGTCTGTCTGTCTGTCTGTCTGTCTGTCTGTCTGTCTGTATGTATGTATGTATGTATGTATGTATGTATGTACACGCATCACGAGAAAACGGCTGAAGAGAATTCATTGAAAATCGGTATACAAAGTCGGGTAATATGTCGCTACAATCTAGGCCATAAATAATTTTATTCACGTCGACTGAAATGGTAGCTTAGGGGAAGGCCTAAAATTTAATTCTCAAATATTTAAGTTATCAGTGGCCATATCTTAATGAAAATCGGTATACAAAGTTAGGGAAGAAGTCGCTATAATCTAGGCCATAAATATTTATACTCACGCTGAGTGAAATGGTAGTTTAGGGGAAGGCCTAAAATTTAATCCTCAAATATTTGTTATTAATAGCCGTATCTTAACAAAAATCGGTACGGGAAGTCAAGAAATAAGTCACTACAATCTAGGCCATAAATAATTTTATTCACACTGAGAAAAATGGTAGCTTAGGGGAAAGCCTAAAATTAAATTCTCAACTATTTGTTATTAGTGGTCCTATCTTAATGAAAATCGGTATGAAAAGTCGGGAAATAAGTCACTATAATCTGGGCTGTAATTAATTTTATTCACGCTGAGTGAAATGGTAGTTTAGGGGAAAGCCTAAAATGTAATTCTCAAATATTCATGTTATTGGAGGTCGTATCGATAAATACTAGGCCTGCATAAGTAAAGTTATACAGTTTTAAATATCCGATAATTTATCTTATGCATTGTTAGCGTACCGGCTATGATCATAGAGATATTCATGAATTTGGATTTTTGTTGCTAAGTCCATATCAGCGCCAAGTCAAGAGAACATGGGTAAACAGAATTTAATGAAAATCAGTATGTGAAGTTGGAGAATAAGGAACTACAGACTACGCTATAAATAATTTTAAAAGACGCCCTAATATCACAGAGTTGAAACAAAACTAAGGGTTAAGGCCTACAATACTGCTCATAAAACTAATCAACAATGACATTACATTGACCATTGTTTGTTGTGGTGGACTTTGTGTCTTCAGTCGCCACTCATCTACGATATATAGGATTACTGCTGTGTACCGAGTATTTTTTTAAATTACCTTACGTCGCACCGACACAGATAGGTTTTATGGCGACGATGGGATAGGAAAGGGCTTGTCCTTAATTGCATTCCCAGAATTTGCCTGATGTGAAAATGGGAAACCACGGAATACCATTTTCAGGTCTGCCGACAGTGGGGTTCGAATCCACCGGATGCAAGCTCACAGCTGCGCGCCCCTAACCACACGGCGAACTCGCTCGGTTGTGCCGAGTGTAACAGCGTGCTTGAATATTGGCGGGAAGTAACTGGGGAGTTGGATAACTTTCTTCTTTAGCATGCTATTCCTCTGGTTCATAAATTTTCTGATACTACTGGTATGGAACACACTGGTTTATCATAGCATTCGAGCTACTCAATCCCTACTCTGAGGCACTGATTGGAATGATCAGTGTGCATATTTAAGCGAATTATAGCAGACGAGTATTTACGGCTGTCTGCGGTCTGGTCATTCCAGCTCTGGAGCTTTGGATTGTTAGATCGGCACCGTAGAACTGCAACAGACTATCCTCATTTTTTCCGTATTGAATAGGTGGAAATCAAAGTTTTATTGTTCTCCTTTTAACCGTTCGTTAAAAGTGAGAAAATGTGCGGGTTTTCATTTGATCGAGTATTTTATATGATAACATTGCTTTTAATCGCAACTTACAGTACCTATTGAGGTTTTTGTAATGGCCTTTGTTTACTTCAGTTAGGAAAACCAGAAAGTCAGTCTTTCTGAGAATCCCGTAGCGAAGCACGGGTACATCAGCTAGTTTACAATAAGATACAAAAGTTGAAAACTAGAAAAGCGGCTGGAATTGATCAGATTTCTGGGGATATACTAAAGACAATGGGTTGGGATATAGTACCATATCTGAAGTACTTATTTGATTATTGCTTGGTCGGAGGAGCTATACCAGATGTATGGAGAGTTGCTATAGTAGCCCCTGTGTATAAAGGAAAGGGTGATAGACATAAAGCTGAAAATTACAGGCCAGTTTGACATGCATTGAATGTAAGCTTTGGGAAGGCATTCTTTCTGATTATATTAGACATGTTTGTGAAATTAATAACTGGTTCGATAGAAGGCAATTCGGTTTTAGGAAAGGTTATTCCACTGAAGCTCAACTTGTAGGATTCCAGCAAGATATAGCAGATATCTTGGATTCTGGAGGTCAAATGGACTGTATCGCGATTGACCTGTCTAAAGCATTTGATAGGGTGGATCATGGGAGACTACTGGCAAAAATGAGTGCAATTGGACTAGACAAAAGAGTGACTGAATGGGTTGCTATGTTTCTAGAAAATAGATCTCAGAGAATTAGAGTAGGTGAAGCTTTATCTGACCCTGTAATAATTAAGAGGGGAATTCCTCAAGGCAGTATTATCGGACCTTTATGTTTTCTTATATATATAAATGATATGAGTAAAGGATTGGAATCGGAGGTAAGGCTTTTTGTGGATGATGTTATTCTCTATAGAGTGATAAATAAGTTACAAGATTGTGAGCAACTGCAACGTGACCTCGAAAATGTTGTGAGATGGACAGCAGGCAATGGTATGTTGATAAACGGGGTTAAAAGTCAGGTTGTGAGTTTCACAAATAGGAAAAGTCCTCTCAGTTTTAATTCCTGCGTTGATGGGGTGAAAGTTCCTTTTGGGGATCATTGTAAGTATCTAGGTGTTAATATAAGGAAAGATCTTCATTGGGATAATCACATAAATGGGATTGTGAATAAAGGGTACAGATCTCTGCACATGGTTATGAGGATGTTTAGGGGTTGTAGTAAGGATGTAAAGGAGAGTGCATATAAGTCTCTGGTAAGACCCCAACTAGAGTATGGTTCCAGTGTATGGCACCCTCACCAGGATTACCTGACTCAAGAACTGGAAAAAATCCAAAGAAAAGCAGCTCGATTTGTTCTGGGTGATTTCCGACAAAAGAGTAGCGTTACAAAAATGTTGCAATGTTTGGGTTGGGAAGAATTGAGAGAAAGAAGAAGAGCTGCTCGACTAAGTGGTATGTTCCGAGCTGTCAGTGGAGAGATGGCGTGGAATGACATTAGTAGACGAATAAATTTGAGTGGCGTTTATAAAAGTAGGAAAGATGACAATATGAAGATAAAGTTGGAATTCAAGAGGACAAACTGGGGCAAATATTCATTTATAGGAAGGGAAGTTAGGGATTGGAATAACTTACCAAGGGAGATGTTCAATAAATTTCCAATTTCTTTGAAATCATTTAGGAAAAAGCTAGGAAAGCAACAGATAGGGGGGAATCTGCCACCTGGGCGACTGCCCTAAATGCAAATCAGTATTGATTGATTGATTGATTGATTGATTGATTGATTGATCGATTGATTGATTGATTGATTGATTGATTGATTGATTGATTGATTGATTGATTGATTGATTGATTGGTTGATTGATTGATTGATTGATTGATTGATTGATTGATTGATTGATTGATTGATTGATTGATTGATTGATTGATTGATTGATTGATTGATTGATTGATTGATTGATTGATTGATTGATTGATTGATTGATTGATTGATTGATTGATTGATTGATTGATTGATTGATTGATTGATTGATTGATTGATTGATTGATTGATTGATTGATTGATTGATTGATTGATTGATTGATTGATTGATTGATTGATTGATTGATTGATTGATTGATTGATTGTATGCAAAGCCATCAGCGTCCCTGGTTTAATTCTATACACAATGCTGTTTGCCATGTCGGAGGTCTGTTAAACCAACAATTACGTTTGTATGTTACGCATACAGAGAATAAATAGTTTTACTTAAAAACAAACCTATTCAAGAACAGTTATATTTTGACTTAGAATACATCTGGGGGGGGGGGGGTTCCAGACCTGGGTTTCCCGTAAAAATAAGCATGTCTAAAAAAGCGTATAACAGAATACTTGCAATAATTTCAAAAATATAATTGTTAGGGAAACTATAATAATTGACCTGAAAATAGAAAGTTGCAAAGAAACTACCAAATAGATTTTGAGTTCACAATCTCCTCGGGGAAGGTACTTTTATCGACTTGGTTATGAATCCATCGACGATGACCTCCGAGAGTACATCATGGTTGTCATTCCTCGGGAGGATGAGAACTTCCAGCACGATAATGCGCCTTGTCACTCGGCTAGAAGGGACCGCACGAGGCTGGAACAGCACCACCAAGACTTCAAAGTTCTTCCCTGGCCCCCAAGCATCCCCGATCGCAATATCTGTGGTCCTCGATCGTCGTGTTCGCCGCCTGTCTCCTCCGCCACGCACATCAGTAGTATAATTGGATGGTTCTGCCGCCACCTCCTCCTCCGGCTCTCGGGAGAGGCCTCCACCTCCCGCGGGAAATTTGAATTTTGGCGGGAAATTTGAATTTTGGCGCGAGATTTGAATTTGTAAACAAAGCCACGTGCTTTTTGACAGCTGTCATCGACAACAACGCATCGCTAACCTCACTGCTGCCATCTTGACGGGCCTAAACCTCAGTGGTACCAACATAACCTAACTAGCGCGAGATTTGAATCGGTAAACAAATCCACGTGTTTTTTGACAGCCACTTGCTTTTTAACAGACAGCAACGCATCGCTAACCTCACTGCTGCCATCTTGACGGGCCTAAACCTCAGTAGTACCAACTTAACCTAACTAGCGCGAGATTTGAATAGGTAAACAAATCCACGTGTTTTTGACAGCCACGTGCTTTTTGACAGACAACAACGTATCGCAAATCTCAGTGCAGCCTTCTTGACGGACCTAAACCTTAGTGGTACCAACTTAACCTCACTAGCGCGAGATTTGAATCGGTAAACAAATCCACGTGCTTTTTGACAGCTGTCATCCGCCATCTTTAAACTACAGAGCACCGTCCTGCCCTCTTTATTGCAGTAGTTGCAAATTCGTCACCTGTCATCCGCAGTGCTGCCATCTTGGCGGCCTTAAACTTTAGTGCTACCAACTTAACCTCACTAGCGCGAGATTTGAATCGGTAAACAAATCCACGTGCTTTTTTTTGACAGCTGTCATCCGCTATCTTCAATCTATAGAGCACAGTGCTGCCCTCTTTAGCTACTTACCTTTGAAATGTGGTGGCGGATAATTTGAAAAATGCTTTTTGACAGCAGACATCTTTGAGCACCGTGCTGCCCTCTTTAGCTAAATACCATTGAAATGTGGTGGCAGGCAATTCTACGTGACAGCAGCCATCTTTGAGCACCGTGCTGTCCTCTTTGTGGTGGCGGCAAATTCTACATGCTCTTGTTTGGAAACAAACTCACGTGCTTTTTTTGACAGCCGTCATCCACCCTCTTTAATCAACAGAGCACAGTGCTGCCCTCTTTAGCTAGATACCTTTGAAATGTGGTGGTGGCAAATTGCACGTGCTCTTGTTTGGAAACAAAGCCACATGCTTTTTGACAGCTGTCATCCGCCATCTTTAACCAACAGAGTACCATGCTGCTATCATGCGGGCAATTTCGTTGGCTGTCATCCGCCATCTTTAATGAACAGAGCACCGTGCTGCCCTCATGCGGGCAATTTCGTCAGCTGTCATCCGCCATCCTTAATGAACAGAGCACCGTGCTGCCCTCATGCGGGGCAATTTCGTTAGCTGTCATCCGCCATCTTTAATGAACAGAGCACCGTACTGCCATCTTTGTGGTGGTGGCGAATTTCACGTGAGCACTCTTTGTTGTGGTAGCAAATTCCACATCCGCCATCTTTAATCTACAGAGCACCGTGCCGCACTCTTTGTTGTGGCGGACAATTTAAAAGAACATATCAAGGAATACCTTTGTTCTGAAAGAAAATATAATAAGACTACAATTCTGAACAGCTTGCGTAAGATAGCGATTGTTATAACCTCCTTTTTCCCTGCTCTGTCAAGGCATAGCTTTATTGAGCATACAACGCGATCTTATGCATAAGACAACACACATATCGCATACCCGCAGTGATGCATGTTTAGACATGAACACACATACTACTGTACAAAACTTATTACAACTTGAACCGCATACTAGAGTTCGATGTTGTTGAACACTGCATTGTATGACTAGAATCAAACACTGTTTAGAAAATAAAATTATCTTCTCAACATACTTACTAAGCTGCTCTTCCTCCTCTATCAAGGTACATCTCTATCGAACGTGCATCGCAAAAGCAAGAGTCTTGCAAGTTTAGACTTGAACACATACCACCGTTCAAAAAACATGTATACATACTAGAGTTCGATGTTGTTGAACACTGTATTGTAAGACTAGAATCAAACACTGTTTAGAAAAAGAAAAAATTCTCTTCCCAACATACTTACCGAACTAGACAATAACATACTTACGAATCTGCTCAACACATTTTTTCTTGCTTTTCTTCTTTGAGTAATAAACAAAACTCTATCTTGCAAATAAGGAGCGGGAAGAAGGTAATACCTAATCTAAAATAAAAGAATATGCCAATTCTACATTATTTATTTACATCTTGTATGTACAAGTTTTATCTCGTATCATTTTACCGTAGTGATGTTTGCGTACTTCTCCTATCCTCGACGCAATTCTTGAATGTACAAGTTTAAACTTGCCGTACTACGCTCTCGGCGTACCTCTCCCTATCTTTATACAATATGTACAGTGAATTGTGATGTAAGACAGCTTAACGTATATATTACAAAGTGCACACCTCTAGCATAATGTTTTTCACACACACACACACATGCATCTGCTTTATGTAAAGTAGTACCTATCAATACTACTATGCCCCCAGGCTAGAGTGTTGGTAGAATTTGGAATGACAAACCGTTTGCAATCAACATTATTAAGGGCTACCTTACTAATTAAATGAGTGTACAACTGGTGCTTCTTGCTTCTAATGACAGACATTTGCTTATGCAAAATAGGTGGATTACTTTTAATGCAATTGTTATAGTTTTCAAAACTTAGCTGATTCTGAACGACATTCTTTTTAATCTCCTTCAATCTCTTTATTTGTAGTTCATTTAAGAGTTTTATGCAATATGACTTGGATTTAATACCTACAAATGAATCGATAATATTTCCAGCACATTCATCTTTCATTTTACCTAAAACCTTTTTGTTCACTAGCGGTAGATGATATTGATTATTTGCAGGATAGTTACTAGTATCAAACTTACCCAAGTCTGGCTTTATATCATTGTAATAGTCATCAGGTTTGATTTGATAAATAAACGAATCGGTATCTGTGTAGAGCAATTGCGCATTATGCGCGTACTTCTTCATCATATAATCGTAATGGAATTCATACATGAGTGTTTTAGCCAATTCAAGTACTGCAAAGCCGACGTAGGCAGGTTTGTCGTACTTAACCCTAACACGATTCATCTGTATAATAACTAAATTCTCATGTATGATGGTACAGCTGTGGAAATTTGGTATACTTATTAAATAGTTAGCACCATACCTTTTCTTAATATGTTCCCAGTTTGTAATCAATTTTACAGCAACGCGTTTGTCAACATTTTCCATAGTCTTACCAAACACACTGTTATTCATGAGCTTGTAGAAATCTTTCTCAAACTCGTTAACTGCATTTGTTCTTAAATTATTATTCAGATCGATATATGGCTTTAGACACGGTGACTGATTAAATTCTAGTACACGATGAATTTTGGATAACTTCAAACCATGCTGCAAACACTGTTTTAAATTTCGGTAATGAATGATATACTTAGATTTATCACACAAATTAGCAATTAGCATTCTCGTCGTTGATGCGATGTACGGGGACTTCATATTTTCAGGGCAGAACGGTAAGTCATTATGAGAAGTGTGTAACTCTTTAGGATACTGTGAGTCAACTTCGAGGAAATAGCCTTTATCAGCTTCATCGCCTAGGGCGTGCAGCTGTAAAGCATCAATTTCGCACTGCGTTAGCCAGCGGAAACCGCTCACCGGTAGATGCTGACTCATTGCCCACCCATACTGATTGTTAGCATCGAGATAAACAATATACTGAGATTCCTGACTAGAATCGAAACTCGGCATGTACTTATTATTTGCCTTAGAATACCGCCCGCTGCACTGACTTAGACCGCCTCGAATAGACGATTTTATAAAGTGCACCATATCAATATCAGTTAGCAGTTCCAAATTCACCTGCGTGTATTTTAACATCGCATCCCAACTTAACCCAGGCGCTGTAAAATACTGACATGGGTCAAGGCTGTAGGTTTTCTTGCAAACAAAGCGAAAATTTTCAAAAACATCAGCTAACAAAAGTACATCCGTTTTTAAATATAAGTCTGAGTATTCACCTAGCGTTTGAATGTGGAACTGCTCCCAGATATGTTGTGCATGTAAGTAGTCATCATCACTAATATCTGCTGAATTCAGCGAGCTGTAAAAGGATTGTTTCGATGGTAAGGCACGTTCTTCGAGGCGTTCTAAGCAGTCAAGATATTCATAACAAAAAACACCCTTACGTCGAAGTAAATTAAACTGCGCTTCTTCAGGAAAAACGCGTCGAATTTCCGTAAATTGTTCTGGCTGTACATGACTAGAAAGATTATCGAGGCTACTCGCCATAAAGCGAAACGAGTCAAGGAATCTCAGTTTTATAGAATGCTCCGCATCTACTTTTACAGACTTTGTAAACGCAATGTACAGCCCTTTATTCTGAGGGATTATATCTACTTTTTCATCTGAAGCTCCAAATTGTGAAATGATGAAATGTGAGTCGTAACCAGATAAGTTATGAAAAATTACAGGGATAAATTTTGGAACTCTGTACTTAAGATTACAGCTATAATGAGCGGCACATCTGTAGAAACCAGTTAAATGATCATGATCAAAAACTTAAGGGTCATTTTCGGAAAATTCCCCATTACAAATACTACATTTTGTAGCACGTTCATGATCATTTAACTGAATTTCGGTGAGTGGCTTCATAGGAATATTACTATTTAGAATACGACCAAGACGTACTGCATCACTTTCAAGTCTTTCTAAAAATACTTTAGCAGCATCAGGTCCTCGATACAGCTCTAACTTGTTAAGCGTACTATCATAACTACACTTGATGTAATACGCGAAGCTATACGGGACATGCGTGTGTGTAGTATTAGTGAAAGAGTTGTCAGGATTAGTTGAGCATGTGCTTCATGGCTTGAGGATGGCTTCAAAGTCTGCATAAATCACGAAAGGTACCCACATCTGCTTGTGAAAATTTGTAAATTTTAAAACATCATTGCCCGTAGTAGGTATCTCTGTATATACATGATTGCAGTCATTCTTGGAATGCTTCGTTAACTGATCTTCAGTTCTAAAATACTGCAAGCATCCATCACATAGCCACTTTTTGTTACACCTGTTTGACAACTGACTACCAACAAGACTACTCAGATTTTTAATCCAGCAAAAGTGGCTATTCTCACTGTTTTCGATATAGAGTAACTTAACATGAGTACTCTTCTTATTACATGTATAATACAGAGGACCTACTACAGGCTTTTTCTCTACACTATACACATTAATGCTAATGTTATTTACTTCCTCAAAGCGCTTAATATCCTTTAACTGCACAGGAAATACTATACTATCGAAATTTAGTTGCGTTGAATAGTGTGGATACGATGATGTTCTATTCGCTACATTCGATTTAGCAGGATTTAAAGCCGACATCACCGCCCATGCAAAACATGCTTCGTCATTGTTTTGGATGTTTACAACAGCTTTTCTTTGCTGAATCCATGTCGGCAGCTCGATGTGCGAAGATCCTCGCATAGGATTGTACTTATTGATGTTAACTTCTAAATACATTATATCAACTAAAGCCCACCCTGATTCCTTTTCCTGAAATTCCTCGCTCTTAGTTGAAATAATGTTCGAGACATCCCTAAGTACATCACCAAAATTAGTTGACTGACATATGACGAAATTTTTCGTATTAAATGATTTGATGTCCGTTATTTCCGATTCATCCGTGCTTTTAATGTACAAGGCGAAAAGTTCAAAATTAACTTTAAATAAATTTTGATTGGACAAAGTTTTAGCGAGAAGCTGTTGTACATCCGGTTGAACACAATTTAAAAAGTTTGAAGTGCTCTGAAACTTTTGACTGGCACGAATTCTACAACTAAAAATCCTGCTTTTAAATGCAGTATTAATTTCCTCGATGCTTGCATTACAGCCACTTCTACTAGCATTATTTTTATGCTCATTACTGCGTACGTGCCCCTGAAAATGTGAAGATGGTACATCAGTGTTACAGTGCTCGCAGTGAATAGTTTGAAGTTCATGATTGTTTCTAGGTTTTTTACTACTAGTACTTTCTACAGCTACATCCGTTTTTTACGCTTTTCTCCTATTACCTGAGGGTTATAGTTGCAAGTAGATACCTGATGCGCTTCTACTAAGTGAGCCTCGTATCGCTCTACGTTAGCGAAATACACACCACAAACTTTACATAAAGGAGATGTTATGCTAGGGTGTTTTGATTTCATATGGCGCATGAAGTTATCTCGCCTTGTAAACGTTACATTGCATTCCTCACAGCAGGGGAACATCTGAAAAGAGAACAACCAATAGAGATTAGGCGAAAGTTGCTATGTTCGAAAGAAACCAAGTTTCAACCTATAGAAGTCAGACATTGCTGAAAGTTTGAAATTATAAGATTAACCTCTTCTACAGCATGTGGCTTAAAGAGAACAGCTATTTATGATTAGACTAAAGTTACGATGTTCGAAAGAAACTAAGTTTCAACCTATAGAGGTCGGACATTGCTGTGAGTTTAAAATTATAAGATTAACCTCTTCTACAGCATGTGGATTAAAGAGAACAACTATTTATGATTAGACTAAAGTTACGATGTTCGGAAGAAACCAAGTTTCAACGTATAGAGGTCGGACATGGCTGTGAGTTTGAAATTATAAGATTAACCTCTTCTATAGCATGAGAATTGAAGAGAACAACTATTTATCAATAGAGATTAGCTTAAAGTTACAATGTTCGGAAGAAACCAAGTTTCAACTTATAGACGTCAGTCATGGCTGTAAGTTTGAAATTATAAGATTAACCTCTTCTACAGCATGAAAGATTGAAGAGAACAACTATTTATCAATAGACTAAAGTTACGATGTTCGGAAGAAACCAAGTTTCAACCTATAGAGGTCAGACATGGCTGTGAGTTTGAAATTATAAGATTAACCTCTTCTACAGCATGTGGATTGAAGAGAATAACTATTTATCAATAGACTAAAGTTACGATGTTCGGAAGAAACCAAGTTTCAACGTATAGAGGTCGGACATGACTGTGAGTTTGAAATTATAAGATTAACCTCTTCTATAGCATGAGGATTGAAGAGAACAACTATTTATGAATAGACTAAAGTTGCTATGTTCCGAAGAAACCAAGTTTCAACCTATAGAGGTTAGACATTGCTGTAATTTTGAAATTATAAGATTAACCTCTTCTATGACATGCAGATTAAAGAAAATAACTATTTATCAATAGACTAAAGTTACGATGTTCGGAAGAAACCAAGTTTGAACCTGTACAGGTCAGACAATTACTGTGAGTTTGAAATTATAAGATTAACATCTTCTATAGCATGTGGATTAAAGCAAACAACTGTTTATCATTAGACTAAAGTTACGATGTTCGGAAGAAACCAAGTTTCAACCTATAGAGGTCAGACATGGCTGTGAGTTTGAAATTATAAGATTAACCTCTTCTACAGCATGTGGATTGAAGATAATAACTATTTATCAATAGACTAAAGTTACGATGTTCGGAAGAAACCAAGTTTCAACGTATAGAGGTCGGACATGACTGTGAGATTAACCTCTTCTATACCATGAGGATTGAAGAGAACAACTATTTATCAATAGACCAAAGTTGCTATGTTCAGAAAACAAGTTTCAACCTGTAGAGGTTAGACATTGCTGTAAGTTTGAAATTATAAGATTAACCTCTTCTATGACATGCAGATTAAAGAAATTAACTATTTATCAATAGACTAAAGTTACGATGTTCGGAAGAAACCAAGTTTCAACGTATAGAGGTCGGACATGACTGTGAGTTTGAAATTATAAGATTAACCTCTTCTATAGCATGAGGATTGAAGAGAACAACTATTTATCAATAGACTAAAGTTACGATGTTCGGAAGAAACCAAGTTTGAACCAGTACATGTCAGACATTGCTGTGAGTTTGAAATTATAAGATTAACATCTTCTATAGCATGTGGATTAAAGCAAACAACTATTTATCATTAGACTAAAGTTACGATGTTCGGAAGAAACCAAGTTTCAACCTATAGAGGTCAGACATTGCTGTAAGTTTGAAATTATGAGATTAACCTCTTCTACAGCATGTGGATTGAAGAGAATAACTATTTATCAATAGTCTAAAGATATGATGTTCGGAAGAAACCAAGTTTCAACGTATAGAGGTCGGACATGGCTGTGAGTTTGAAATTATAAGATTAACCTCTTCTATAGCATGAGGATTGAAGAGAACAACTATTTATCAATAGAGATTAGCTTAATGTTACAATGTTCGGAAGAAACCAAGTTTCAACCTATAGAGGTCAGACATACCTTAAAATCTTCGCGCTGCAAACTGTTACTCGGATGAATAAAATGCGTGCGTTCAAGCCTGAAACTCGAATGATAATATTCTGGTCGTACCTAAAAAGAACAAACATATGAATGTAGTGTAGGATACATCAGCTAGCCTAGCTATCTTTACAACTCAAAGTTCGAAACATACCTTAAAATGTTCGCGCTGCACATTGTTACTCGGATGGATAAAATGCGTACTTTCAAGCCTGTAACTCGAATGATAATATTCTAGTTGTACCTAAAAAGAAAAGAAAATATATATGAATGTAGATTTCTATTACCTAGCGTAGAAGTTGCTTTGCAAACACCAACTAACAGTTCAGGCTTACCTTAAGTTGAAGGCTGAAGAATAATATTCACAACCGACGGAAATTAGACGGTCGGTAAAAAAGTAGAGCTTGTGCATACAATTAACGCACACTGAGAACTGTGAGCGCTTGACACAGGCTGCAGCGAGTAAATATGCTGCTTGTCACCAAGCGGATGTGAAAGTTGCAGACGTTTGCAGTACAGTTGGAACGAAATGTTTATGCAACAAGGGCTCTCCTGAGTGCCTTACGCTGAGTTCTGCAGGCTGACGTATTTAAGCCGGGATCGAACCTGCTGTTGATGCCGAGGTGTCAGAATTTAAGAGTTCTGCAGTGGATCGAGCCTTGGAAAGTTAGCGCGCGATCCTCGACATCTGGACTTAAACGGGAGGGTTCTAAGCTTAGCAAGAAGCCGACATCCGCGGTATTCCTTACCTGTAGGCACTTAAAGGTATTGAGCTAAGACCGCATCCGGCTAGATCATGTAATTACACGTTATGACGATCGCGCAGGTCCCTCGCCTAGCATTTGCTATTTTTAAGGCTTCCCACAGTAGGGGTTCGAACCCGCTATCTCCCGAAGTAGCGAGAATGATTGCGGGTACAAGAGTGTTGAGGGTGATTCATCCGTCGGATGGAGGCGATCCTACTGTTGCATATTACATTCTCAGGTAGTTTCGAATAACCAGAGGGCGTGCGAAAAGCCAGCATTAAACAAGGCCATATAACGCTGTTGATGGGGACGTTAAACCTTGTGCAGGCTCCTTCGAAAATGATTGTGAGTACAAGATGTTGATGGTGATTCATCTTTCGGATGGAGGCGATAAGCTATGTGCAGGCTTCTTCGGTAGGAGTAGGCTATGTGTCTTCACCGAGTTTTACCCTCTCCCTACTGTTGTATATTACATTCTTAGGCAGTTTTGAATAACCAGAGGGTGTGCAAAAAGCCAGCATTAAGTAAGGGTATATAACGCTGTTGATCGGGACGTTAAACCTTGTGCAGACTCCTTCGAAAATGATTGTGAGTACAAGATGTTGATGGTGATTCATCTGTCGGATGGAGGCGATAAGCTATGTGCAGGCTTCTTCGGTAGGAGTAGGCTATGTGTCTTCACCGAGTTTTTCCCTCTCCCTACTGTTGCATATTACATTCTCAGGTAGTTTCGAATAACCAGAGGGCGTGCGAAAAGCCAACATTAAGTAAGGGCATATAACGCTGTTGATGGGGACGTTAAACCTTGTGCAGGCTCCTTCGAAAATGATGCGGGTACAAGATGTTGATGGTGATACATCTGTCGGATGGAGGAGATAAGCTGTGTGCAGGTTTCATCGGTAGGAGTAGGGTATGTACCGGCACCGGGTTTTACCCTCTCCCTAGTGTTGTATATTACATTCTTAGGCAGTTTCGAATAACCAGAGGGTGTGCAAAAAGCCAGCATTAAGTAAGGGTATATAACGCTGTTGACGGGGACGTCAAACCTTGTACAGGCTCCTTCAACAGGAGTAGCCTATATGCCGGTACCGTGCAGGCTCTTTCAATAGGAGTAGGCTATGTGCTAGCACTAGGTTATACCCTCTCCGTACAATCATAATATTTTATCTTAAGAACTTACACCAGAAGGAATTACTAACACGATTAAGAAAATGTTCCGTGAGTTACAAGTAGCTTATCATGCACGCACTGTCCTCGCTGAAGGTTACTACAGCCGGAAGACTAGCGTACAATTTCAGTCAACGCATGCATTCCGCACCTTACTCTGACTGACTGCGCTGATACAACTTCAAAGACAGTGTTCTAAGCAGCGGAACAAAAATCGAACAACGAATGATGTAACCCGGTGTGAGCACATAGCCTGTTCCTAAAGCTTAACACTGTAAACGTTAGGAGCTCCTTTTTTACAGCTAGATGCGATTCCTAACGTAACAGGACCGGGATTAAAAATATATTTTACAGCCGAGTGCGCCCCTCCTGACGCCATACTTTAAATCGCAAGAATCTGTTTTACGGCTAGATGCCCTTCCTGACGCTGAAAGACCAGGGTTTAGCCAGTTACCCTTCCTGATGTAATAAGACTAGAATTTATTTTTAGGCTGCACTTGGCTAGAAATAGCCACACGAAATTATTATTATTATTATTATTATTATTATTATTATTATTATTATTATTATTATTATTATTATTATTATATAGAAAGAGAATTGCCGGCTCCTACGGTTTGGTTTAGTGTGCTTGCCTCTCACCTGGCAGTCTCGGGTTCGATTCTCTTAGAACGAAGGTGCACCCCAAACACATCAATCAATGTTCTGATCATGTGTTGTATCCAGTACAGTGTTCGATTATACTCTTAGTTTTTTGGAGAAATGTAGATACCAAGCCCTTTCAAAGGTATCTAGCTAAAGAGGGCAGCACGGTGCTCTCTAGATTAAAGATGGCGGATGATAGCTGTCAAAAAAAAGCGCATAGGTTTGATTCCAAACAAGAGAATGTAGAATTTGCCACCACCACATTTCAACTAAAGAGGGCAGCACGGTGCTCTGTAGATTAAAGATGGCGGATGACAGCTGACGAAAGAGGGCAGCACGGTGCTCTCTTGATTAAAGACGGCAGATGTGGAATTTGCTACCACCACAAAGAGTGCTCTCGTGGAATTCGCCACCACCACAAAGATGGCAGTACGGTGCTCTGTTCATTAAAGATGGCGGATGACAGCTAACGAAATTGCCCCGCATGAGGGCAGCACGGTGCTCTGTTCATTAAAGATGGCGGATGACAGCCAACGAAATTGCCCGCATGATAGCAGCATGGTGCTCTGTTGGTTAAAGATGGCGGATGACAGCTGTCAAAAAAGCATGTGGCTTTGTTTCCAAATAAGAGCACGTGCAATTTGCCACCACCACATTTCAAAGGTATCTAGCTAAAGAGGGCAGCACTGTGCTCTGTTGATTAAAGAGGGTGGATGACGGCTGTCAAAAAAAGCACGTGAGTTTGTTTCCAAACAAGAGCATGTAGAATTTGCCGCCACCACAAAGAGGACAGCACGGTGCTCAAAGATGGCTGCTGTCACGTAGAATTGCCTGCCACCACATTTCAATGGTATCTAGCTAAAGAGGGCAGCACGGTGCTCAAAGATGTCTGCTGTCAAAAAGCATTTTTCAAATTATCCGCCACCACATTTCAAAGGTAAGTAGCTAAAGAGGGCAGCACTGTGCTCTATAGATTGAAGATGGCGGATGACAGCTGTCAAAAAAGCACGTGGATTTGTTTACCGATTCAAATCTCGCGCTAGTGAGGTTCAGTTGGTAGCACTAAGGTTTAGGCCAGCCAAGATGGCAGCACTGCGGATGACAGGTGACAAATTTGCAGCTACTGCGATAAAGAGGGCAGCACGGTGTTCTGTAGTTTAAAGATGGCGGATGACAGCTGTCAAAAAGCACGTGGATTTGTTTACGGATTCAAATCTCGCGCTAGTGAGGTTAAGTTGGTACCACTAAGGTTTAGGTCCGTCAAGATGGCTCCACTGAGGTTTGCGATACGTTGTTGTCTGTCAAACAGCACGTGGCGTCAAAAAACACGTGGATTTGTTTACCTATTCAAATCTCGCGCTAATTAGGTTAAGTTGGTACTACTGAGGTTTAGGCCCGTCAAGATGGCAGCAGTGAGGTTAGCGATGCGTTGTTGTCTGTCAAAAAGCACGTGGCTGTCAAAAAACACGTGGATTTGTTTACCGATTCAAATCTCGCGCTAGTTAGGTTAAGTTGGTACCACTGAGGTTTAGGCGCGGCAAGATGGCAGCAGTGAGGTTAGCGATGCGTTGTTGTCGATGACAGCTGTCAAAAAGCACGTGGCTTTGTTTACAAATTCAAATCTCGCGCCAAAATTCAAATTTCCAGCCAAAATTCAAATTTCCCGCGGGAGGTGGGGGCCTCTCCCGAGAGCCGGAGGAGGAGGTGGCGGCAGAACCATCCAATTATACTACTTACATCTCAACACCTGTGGGACACACTGCAGATATCATTGCTCCATAGAGACGTATCAGCACCTGACTGTCCATAGGATAACGTCCAGCTGCTGTCCGTGCTGAAAATGGCGGTTACTCTTTATACTCCCAGGTGGTCATAATAATGTTTTCGGGCTGTAAATACACAACATTATAAAGTCAAGACGGCCGAGCACCTCACATCTGGAAAGCATCTTCCTAGACCAGGCTCAATAAATGTTAGCAACGACGGCTTCGGCATCACAGTAAAACGGACAACAGTCCCCGAATATTACGAAACACAAAAACGGGTCCGGGGCATTGGTAAGTTATTAAGTCTGCTAAAATAGAAAACAAGTCTCCCGTGGCGAGGAGAATATCTTACGCTCATTTTACACTGACTACCTTTTAACAGTAAAAATTTCGTCAATAAGCGTACAATCTGTGTGGAAATGCCAGATATCATCAGGTGGTGTTCTAGATATTTAACAATCCTCCAGAAATTGCACACAACGCAAAAGAACATATCCTACCTCGAGGACGTCTGATTGCATGCTTAATAACTCGAAAATGATCTCCAATATTTTCCCGAGTTCGATATATTCTAGAGAAATTATAGGATATCAGATACTCTGTCACCGACTTCGAAGTTTCTAACATGTCCGGAAAAGCCTCTTGATTCATGTATTTTTGTGTTCGTACTTCACTGCACGTCCATTACTTTATTAATGCAGATAGGGTAGAAGAAAGGTTATAAATGTGTTCAGGAATCTCAGTAGTGCCAGGATACCTGGCCACTGTTCCTCCATTCTTTCCTGGGTGTTTCTCAAGGGTGAAAGACAGTGTAAGCCTGACCGCACTGTAATACGATGTCTTTCGAATTGAGCGTGGCCCCGCAGACGGGAGCGAGTGCTGGTATGGCCTTTCTAACACGGGCAAAGTATACAGTCCAGGTGCTTCCAGTCTCCAGTCAATGGTGTGAGGTGACACAGAATGTTGAAGGGAGTTCATTACTTGTTCACGGATGGGAGGCACTGATGCGAAGGGGTTACGATGTGTTTAATGCACAATACAGCGATCCTCCCTTGTGGTTGTCAGACAAGGTCGACCAGAATTTTGACGACGACTATGCCTGCTCTCATATTTCCATGCAGTCCAACATCGGACCGCTGTCACAACCGAATGCATCACAAATCTGGGTTTTGCACGATTCGTCCAGCCGTCCAAATTCAGATCCACAATGAGACCTATTTCGTACCCTGTCAGGTACTGATAAAACTGTCTCACATGAGTACGCGCATTTCCGTGTCTTTCATTGCGAACACTAAACATCTCACCCTGCTTATCAGTGTGTGAGGTGCTGTGAAATGTACCGATACCGGTGCGCTTAATTGCGCTCATCACTCGGTCTGTAATGAGTGTGTAAGTTGTGGAATTTAATCGGTAAGTTGGACAGTAGTAGGGCTGTGGGGCTCCGGAATACGCTATGTCAGCACTTTTTCTGCAGCGTCAGCACCCGAGGTCATTGACCCGGCTAATGACCTCGTGACTGCATGACCACGTGCTCTTGTTTGTACACAAAGCCACGTGCTTTTTTGACAGCTGTCAAGCTGACAGCTGCCTTCTTTAAACAACAGAGCATCGCTAACCTCAGTGCTGCCATCTTTACGGCACTAAACCTCATGGCTGTTACCTTAGGCACGTAGTGGCGTGCAATTTAAAAATATCCACGTCCTTTTTGACATCTGTCAAGCTGACAGCTACCATCTTTAAACAACAGAGAATTGCTAACCTCAGTGACGCCATATTTACGGGACTAAACCTCATAGCGGCTACCTTAGCCAGGTGCTCTTGTTTGTAAACAAGTACACGTGCTTTTTTGACAGCTGACAGCTGCCATCTTGAGCATTACTAAGTTCAGTGCTCCCATCATTATGGCACTAAACTTTATAGCTACTCCTTGGGCACGTGGTGGCAGGCAATTTGAAAAATTACACGTGCTTTTTTCTGACAACTGTCAGCTGCCATCTTTAAACGACAGACTATCGCTAACTTCAATGCTGGCATCATGACGGGGCTAAGTCCTCATTGCTACTACCTTAGGCAAGTGGTAGCGGGCAATTTGAAGAATTTCACGTGCTTTTTGACCACTGTCAAGGTGACCTCTTTAAACAAGAGAGCATTGTGCTGGCATCTTGATGGCGCTAAATCGTCATAGCTACTACCTTAGGCACGTCGTAGCGGGCAATTTGAAATTCTATATGCTTTTTTGACAGCTGACATCTTTATACAACAGACCATCTCGAACTTCAGTGCGCCTTGTTGACACATACTTACCATTTTATAGCGGGCTGTTCTTCTCAACATACTATTATCTTAGAGAACCTAGCTTTTAAACCAAGCTGCTGTTTTTCAACACTCTAAGACTTTGTTCACATAACTATCTTAAACGAAGCTGCTGTTAGAGGTGTTGAGAACACTGATTGCTGTGTTCAGAACATGTTCAGGAGATACTTTTGTAGATGGATTCGAACAGAGAAAAAATGGATTCGAACAGAGAAAAAAATATTTTCAAATTAAGCTGCTCTTTTCAACACTCTTAGACTTTGTTCACATACTTACTATCTTAAACGAAGCTGCTGTTACAGGTGTTCAGAACATTAGGAGGAGATACTTTTGTAGAAGGATTCGAAGAGAGAAAAAAGGTATTGCTAAAGAAAGCTGCTCTTTTCAACACTCTAAGACTTTGTTCACATACTTACTATCTTAAACGAAGCTGCTGTTAAAGGTGTTGAGAACACTGATTGCTGTGTTCAGAACATGTTTGGAGATACCTCTTTTCTCAGAAAGATCGATTTTTAAAAATTGCCTTCTCAACATACTTACTGAGCTGCTCTTACTATTCTGTTAGTTTTTAAATGGAGCTGGTGTTTTTTAAAGCAAGCTGAACACTCTAAACCTTGACATACTTACGAAGCTGCTGTTTGTAACATAGATTTAATGCAAGCTGCTCTTCTGAACACTCTTAGACATTAACCTGACTGCTATTACCTTAATTGTGTTTTGAAAAGATGTAACAGCTTCCTCTTCCTCCTCCCTCCTCCTCGAGTGATGTGCGAACATAGAATTTAAGCATAGGTTCTTAACCGTATCTTGCAAACAAGAGGAGGGAGCGTTAGGAGGGAGGGAAGAGAAGGTTATACACATGTGGACAAAGGAATACATAATCTAAAATAAAAGAATATGCCAATTTTGCATTATTTATTATTATTGCATATTATATGTACAAGTTTCATCTTGAATGATTTGCTGTACTATATTATTAGTAATTTCCTCTTCTTATATGTATAACTTAATCATTTTCTGCATCTTGAATGATTATGTAATTTTTATTTACGCATACCTCTCCCTTCTTAATTGATTATGTAATTCCCTCTTTCTTACAAGTTAATGATGCATCTTGTTGCTGTACTCCCATGGAACACTAGTAAGGGAATCACTATCCCATACACGTTTGTCATCGAAAGGAAGCAATGAACATTTATACTGCTCGATCGTATATACATTATGTTTACGTGATTGAATCCTTTTTGCGTACAGAAAGCGACATTTCTATATGTGAGTACATCACGATAATGTTGAACATGTAAACGGTTAACGACGCTTGAACGTACGCCTTTTGCTTTTTAACAGATTGTGAATTCTGAGTGTCACAGGTATACATTTTTGGTGTTAAACCAATAAATTCAGTCATGATATTCATGATACATTCATCTTTCATAAGCCCTATGACTTTCTTGTTCTGTGGCCGAATGTTGAATGGATTAGTTGGTGAAAAGGAAGAAGTGCCAAAGTATTGAGAATGGTTTCACATCACATCGTGTCCGTCTTCCGAATATGATAAATGAAACTATCTGTATCCATATACAAAAGCGTAAGCTTTGCAAATCCAGAATGAAAATCATACATTTTTAATTTTGAAAAATCAAGTATAGCCATTCCTAAATAAATTGGCTTGGCATAGACGATCTCAGTTTTTTCATTTCAACAGAAATAAGGAACGGATCAATAACATGATAGGCTTTGAAATTTGGTTTTGAGATGTGCTCGCGTGCCCCATACCGGCCACCTAATGGATTAATTAAATGAATGTCGCGATGTTTGCGTACATTTTCCATGCTTTTGCCATAGACCGAGTTATTCATTAGTTTGAAAAACGTACTCTTAAATATTGTTGTAGCACGTTGACGATGTTCAGTATTTAAATCTATCCACGGTTTAAACCATGCTTCCTGCTTAAACGCAACGATACGATGAATACACTCTAACTGTAAACCGTATTAGAGACATTGAACAAGACATTCTAAGTGGATAACATAGCGCTTTTTCGGAAAAAGAGTGGCTAGCAGTTTACTATGTTTTGATGTATCGTTAGGTGGAATCTTTTTTTCCACACAAAAAGTAAGGTCGGAATGTGAATCGTGCAGATGAGAAGGGGTTGCAAGAGAGGCTTCCAGCACGTAGCCGCGATTAGGATCTTTAGCAGCCTCAAAAACATCAAAATGTTGAATTTCGGTTTCTGTTAGCCATACAAAATCTAACATGGTAATGGCTGTGACATGGCCCACACATATAGATTATTCACATCGAAATACACTGACTGACAGAGCAAATGCAACACCAAGAAGGAGTGGTCAGAACTTTATGCCAATTGCAGGGTGGACTGACGTCACTGAGATATGCTCATGATGTGAAATGCGCCGCTGTGCTGCGCACGTAGCGAACGACAAATGGGACACGGCGTTGGCGAATGGTCCGATTCGTACCGTGATTTCTAAGCCGACAGTCATTGTAGAACGTGTTGTCGTGTGCCACAGGACACGTGTATAGCTAAGAATGCCAGGCCGCCGTCAACGGAGGCATTTCCAGCAGACAGACGACTTTACGAGGGGTATGGTAATCGGGCTGAGAAGAGCAGGTTGGTCGCTTCGTCAAATCGCAGCCGATACCCATAGGGATGTGTCCACGGTGCAGCGCTTGTGGCGAAGATGGTTGGCGCAGGGACATGTGGCACGTGCGAGGGGTCCAGGCGCAGCCCGAGTGACGTCAGCACGCGAGGATCGGCGCATCCGCCGCCAAGCGGTGGCAGCCCCGCACGCCACGTCAACCGCCATTCTTCAGCATGTGCAAGACACCCTGGCTGTTCCAATATCGACCAGAACAATTTCCCGTCGATTGGTTGAAGGAGGCCTGCACTCCCGGCGTCCGCTCAGAAGACTACCATTGACTCCACAGCATAGACGTGCACGCCTGGCATGGTGCCGGGCTAGAGCGACTTGGATGAGGGAATGGCGGAACGTCGTGTTCTCCGATGAGTCACGCTTCTGTTCTGTCAGTGATAGTCACCGCAGACGAGTGTGACGTCGGCGTGGAGAAAGGTCAAATCCGGCAGTAACTGTGGAGCGCCCTACCGCTAGACAACGCGGCATCATGGTGTGGGGCGCTATTGCGTATGATTCCACGTAACCTCTAGTGCGTATTCAAGGCACGTTAAATGCCCACCGCTACGTGCAGCATGTGCTGCGGCCGGTGGCACTCCCGTACCTTCAGGGGCTGCCCAATGCTCTGTTTCAGCAGGATAATGCCCGCCCACACACTGCTCGCATCTCCCACCAGGCTCTACGAGGTGTACAGATGCTTCCGTGGCCAGCGTACTCTCCGGATCTCTCACCAATCGAACACGTGTGGGATCTCATTGGACGCCGTTTGCAAACTCTGTCCCAGCCTCGTACGGACGACCAACTGTGGCAAATGGTTGACAGAGAATGGAGAACCATCCCTCAGGACACCATCCGCACTCTTATTGACTCTGTACCTCGACGTGTTTCTGCGTGCATCGCCGCTCGCGGTGGTCCTACATCCTACTGAGTCGATGCCGTGCGCATTGTGTAACCTGCATATCGGTTTGAAATAAACATCAATTATTCGGCCGTGCCGTCTCTGTTTTTTCCCCAACTTTCATCCCTTTCGAACCACTCCTTCTTGGTGTTGCATTTGCTCTGTCAGTCAGTGTACATCAGATAAGAATCTTCTTTCTCTGAATTATTGTTGCCGAGGTAGGAATTATTTGCGATCGCATGCCTGTTGACAAGCGAAACTAGTCCGCCGCGAATGGCGCGTTCAAAAACAAAAGCCTGTCAACATCCGTAAGAAGATAAAGTTGAACACCGGTACACTTTAGCATCGCATCCCATGACAGACCGGGTGTTGTGTAGTAATAGCAAATAATTTGATGCTATTGGATATGTACCCTCCTTAGAAAATAACTTAATTGCATCAGCAAAAGGCGTCTTGATTTCATTCATGATATAATCCTAATAATATAATAAATAAAAATATTGTGCTAATAATTGATCATGATATAATATTTGATCAGCTTATGATAATAATAACTGGAAGAAGCAAGGCAGTTTCTACATCAAAAATAAGAAAAATTACAGCGAATCGCAGAATAACACATTTTACGAAACTTTTCAAACACATCACAGAGTAAAAGTACATCTACCTTCAAATACAATTCTGCATATTCACCTAGTGTGTGTAGATGAACCGTTGACCACATCTGGCAGGCATGTAAGTAGTCTTCATCGGAAATTAATACCGTATACTTATCGTATGACGAGCTGAGTGACGGTGTGCTACATTAACTTAACACACTTGTAAATACAGACTGAAGAGGTAATTTTGTTTCCTCTAATGTTTGAAAATATAGTCATAGGGCAGAATACCTTTCCTTATACAAAGTTTAAATCGTTGAGGATCTGGAGAATACTCTTGAATGTATTTCATGTCGTCGCTTGAAAGCCCATTTACAAGTGTATCAAGTGAAAAGTTCATAAATTTATGGGAATCTAGAAAGCGAATGCTAATATCGCCTACACGATAACTGAATGAAATAAAGCATTCATGATTTTGCGCAGTCACAGTGAACTTTGTACAATTTAATTGTGCAAACTCACGAACAATGAAGTGGCTGTCGTAGCCTGACAAGTTATGGAAAAAGCATGGAATAAATTTAGGAACACGATATGAAAGATTGCGCAAGTCATGTGCAGGTCCACGATATTTCCCAGTAAATTGGCAGTGATCTCTAACTTTAATCTGGTGGAAAATAATTGGTTATTTACAGATGTGACATTGATCAGTTTCATCATTTCATGTAACGTGTCCAACTCGTTGGCTGAACGGTCAGCGTACTGGCCTTCGGTTCAGGGGGTCCCGGGTTCGATTCCCGGCCGGGTCGGGATTTTAACCTTAATTGGTTAATTCCAATGGCACGAGGGCGGGGTGTATGTGTTGTCTTTATCATCATTTCATCCTCATCACGACGCGCAGGTCACCTACGGGTGTCAAATAGAAAGACCTGCACCTGGCGAGCCGAACCCGTCCTGGGATATCCCGGCACTAAAAGCCATACGGCATTTCATTTCATCTAACGTCATTTGAATGGGCACTGGTTGCGAAATAAGAGTATGAACGCGTTGTGCTAACTCTTGTAATTCTTTTAACAGCCACGCCGTACAGTTTTCTCCGCAAAACATCTTAGAAAAGGATAGAGATGCATCGTACGAACAAACGACTTTGTAAGCTACTGAAAACGGAGTGTGCTTTTGCGCGTAATCCGTGTAGGGTTCGCTCAAGACTGGTTGACAACGATGAAAAGGTACAGTAAAACATTCAAAATCTGCATAAACAGTGAAGGGAATAGATTCCTGTCGATAATAATTCTCAAACTTCATTTCTGCATTTGCTCTGGTTGGCAGAACAAGTTTTACGGCTGGATGGGTTGCACAATCATTTACGTGTGTAGCTAACAAGCTCTCTGTTGTAAAGTATTGCAAACATCTGTGGCATACAAACTTCTTTTGTTTGTGCGATGAATGTTGAGAGTTTAACAAACGGGAAAGGCTAGTTATAAGGCAGTAGTAGCTTATGCTTTTATTGCAAATATATAAAAGTTGAAGATAGTGTTGTTTCGGAGATGAAGCCGTGTAATGTGGTCCTACGGTACGGTCTCCGTTGACACCGTATAGAGAAAAAGAAAATTCGGATTTTTCAAACGTAGAAATATTTGCTAAATCCATAGGAAAAGAAACACCTTCAAAATTTGACTGTTGCAACTAAATAAACATATCCTTATATTGAAAAGTATTTGATGGATTACATACTGCTGGTTTAACGCCATTGCGATACCCAATATAAAGCAATAGTCATCGTTATTCCGAATATTGATCACTGCTTTCTTACTTAAAATCGCTTGAGGAAATTGAATGTACCGCCTACCTGAATTCAAGAGATTGAATTTGCACACATATATTGAAGATGCGAAATACTTTCAAGTGCCTTATTACTCGCCCCTTCTTCAAACTTTTGAAATATAGTCAGCGATTCGTCGACCATGTGTTTGCAAAACCATTCCGAAATATTGTCTGAACATAAGAGTTCCGTCATTTTAGATGAAATGTAAAATGTTTCATGAATGTCCTTATTATCTTTGAAAAGAATGAAGGAACAAGCAAGGCTGGCGTTTAGTTTAAGCGCCGTATACATGACAGCAAAGAAGTGACTTTTTCTTTGGAAACATTATAGCAAGAGAGTAAGAAAGAATTTGGATCTAAAATATTCAATGAATTTCGTATAATACCGCTTAGTATACGCGATGAAAAACATGTATGTATAGTTTCCCAATTCGTTGCCATAATTACACATCAACAAAACTAATGACACAAGATTTGTTCTCTATTCCACGGTATATAATACAAATAGATCGTTGATTTAGTTGTTCTATTTCTAAATCTGTTAGCACGCTCAATCTATTGGGTAGAAATACTTGGAAGTCCTCATAGGCGCACAAAATTCTTTCACCAAATTTTGTTTTTAGTTTCCGAAGTAAAATCACTTTGAATGAGTCATTTAGCGGAAGACTGGTCAGCGGCCTGGTTGTAGGTGCTGAAATATGACCTAAGTGGTTAATCCTCTCCATTTTTTCTTCAAAAAATCAAAATACTATTTTTAGAATTATTAAAAAACAATTTATACATGTAAGTTAAAAAAGGCGGAAACATACCTTAAGATGTGCAGGTTCAATGTAGATATACCTTGCGTAGACAGCAAACTGCGACTCGGATGAAGTAAATATTAATCACGATAATAATCCTCGTCACGATAAGATGATACTCTTCTGTTAAGAAAACAAAGAAATAAAATATTAATGTATGTCTGTAGCTTGAAGGAAGAGGCGTAGGGTACCGTACTAAAATGCATGCAACCCTATAAGCATTAATTTTTACACCAGGCACTCAGCTCGAAGGTTAGTCAGATCCCCAGCAGCTCTACTATGAATTCTTATAGATAGCCTAGGCATCACTAAAGAAGCGTACAAAGTGAGGCAGTTTCCTTGCCGTACTAAAATGCATGCAACCCTATAACCATTAGTTTTTACACCAGGCACTCAGCTCTAAAGTTAGTCGGATCCTCAACAGCTCCGCCATAATAGCTTAGGCATCACTAAAGAAGCGTACAAAGTAAGGCAGTTTCTTGTTGCTTTCCAAAGCGAGCTAAAAGTTTTAGTCTGCGAAAATGCAAGCACTAACCGAACCTATAAACAACAGTTGCTAGGTAAGGTAGCTTCCCTTACTGAGCTGAACTAAAATGTATGCAACCCTATAAGCATTAGTTTTCACACCAGGCACTCAGATCGAAGGTTAGTTGGATCCTCAACAGCTCTACTATTATAGCTTAGGCATCTGTAAAGAAGCATACTGAGTGAGGTAGTTTTCTTACACAGCTAGAAGTTTTAGCCTACTAAAACGCATGCATTACACTATTTATAGTAAACACTCTGCTCGAAAGTTAGTCCGATCCTCAACAGCTCCGCTATAATAGCCTAGGCAACAAAGTAAGGTAGTTTCGTGTTGTTTTCCTCACTGAGAGTCAGATCCTCAACAGCTCTGCTATGAACTGTTATAGATAGCTTAGGCATTAATAAAGAGGCGTACAAAGTAAAGTAGTTTCCTGTTGCTTTCCTCACCAAGCTAAAATGCAAGCACTAACCGACCCTATAACCAACAGTTTCACACTAGACACTAGCACAAAGGCTAGTTAAATCTTCAACAGCTTTGCTATAAGCACGTTTGTTACTTAAAGCCAAGTATAAAAACAGAGACAGATCAATAAACTTACTTCTTTTAGCAGACAGTACTCGGATTAAGTAGACGACAGATATCAATGACGATGATGATTTTCTAAAAAGAAAGAAAAAGTGTAAAATATACAAAAATCGATAATAATAATAATAATAATAATAATAATAATAATAATAATAATAATAATAATAATAATAATAATAATAATCAAAGAATTAAACTTACTTTTTCTTTAGAAGATAGCAGTGGAATAATGTAGACGGCAGATATCAATCACGATGGTGAGCTTCGATCAAGGTAAGAGAATGCAGTAAATTGCCTATTCGTTTATATATACACAAATTCATATGATCAGCACTTAACACACACTGCGACTACGTCTGCCGTGCGTTTCACAAAGAGTACATCCTGTCGACTGCCTTGTTGCTAGGGAGAGACCAGAAAAGTGTTTATGTTAGCCTGTTCGTTGAGTACAGTCGTAACAAAAGTTTACTCACTACATCATCCAACTTACGAATTGAACATACCTCTTGATCTTCTAAGGCTATAACTTGGGTTAGCGACAACGAGGCTCCTGACCTGTGTCTAGACTCAGACGAAAGCCCTGGAAGGAACTATGGTGATCTAACCCGCATATGAAAAACTATAGGATTCAAACACACTATCTTGTAGAACGCAATCGAATGGGGAGTATCTGTGTACCGCTGCAAATCTCTGTCTTTATTGAGAATCAAACCGCTGCAGAGACGGTAAAGTGCCGGAATTTTGTCCTGAAAGTTTTTGAGGCTGACGTATTATCGAGCTGAGCTACGATCGAACTTGTCAAGTCTCAAAGCGCTGCTGAGACAGTAAAGTCCCGGAATTTTGTCCTGCATGTGATCGAGGCTGACATATTTAAAATACTACCGAACTTGTCAAGTCGAACAGCTGCAGAGACGGTGAAGTGCTGGAATTTTGTCTTGCATGTGTTCGAAGCTGACATATTTAAAATACTATCAAAGCCGAAGTCGAACCGCTGCAGAGACGGCGAAGTGCCGGAATTTTGTCCTGCATGTGTTCGAGGCTGACGTATTTGAAATACTATCGAACCCGAAGTCGAACCTCTGCAGAGACGGCGAAGTGCCGGAATTTTGTCCTGCATGTGTTCGAGGCTGACGTATTTAAAATACTATCGAACCCGAAGTCGAACCGCTGCAGAGACGGTAAAGTACCAGAATTTTGTCCTGCGTGTGTTCGAGGGTGACGTATTTAAAATACTATCGAACCCGAAGTCGAACCGCTGCAGAGACAGTAAAGTGCCAGAATTTTGTGCTGCATGTTTTCGAGGCTGATGTATTCTCTGTCTTTACTGAGAATCAAACCACTGCAGAGACGGCGAAGTGCCGGAATTTTTACCTGCAAGTGTTCGAGGCTGACGCATTCTCTGTCTTTACTGTGAATCAAACCGCTGCAGAGACAGTGCCGAAATTTTGTCCTGCAAGTGTTCGAGGCTGACGTATTATCGAACATGCCAAGTTAAAACAGCAATGTCTCAACTGATTGAGCTACTGCGAATGTATTCTACAGGCTGTCGGAATACAACGTGTGTGTATATTCTTTTTGTACAGTTTCGATGTACTTTGTACTCTCCCGAGGTAGGCGGGAAGTGTTGATCGTTACATTCCATAAGCAGAGATAAGCGGCTGTGTTCTGGCGAGAGCTCACAAGTCCAGCAGCTTATAATTTATACATCTTGGATAGAAGCTCTGAAAATATTTTGTTTATGCTTCTACAATCTGTACCAGAGTTTTGTCCTGCATGTTTTCGAGGCTGACGTATTCTCTGTCTTTACTGAGAATCAAACCGCTGCAGAGACGGCGAAGTGCTGGAATTTTTTCCTGTAAGTTTTCGAGGCTGATGTATTCTCTGTCTTTACTGTAAATCAAACCGCTGCAGAGAGAGTGCTGGAATTTTGTCCTGCAAGTGTTCGAGGCTGACGTATTATCGTACATGCCAAGTTAAAATAGCATTGTCTCAACTGATAGAGCTACTGCGAATGTATTCTACAGGCTGTCGGAATACAACGAGTGTATATTCTTTTTGTACAGTTTCGATGTACTTTGTACTCTTCCGAGGTAGGCGAAAAGTGCCGATCGTTACATTCCATAAGCAGGGATAAGCGGCTGTGTTCTGGCGAAAGCTCACAAGTCCAGCAGCTTATAATATATACGTCTTGGCTAGAAGCTCTAAAAATATTTTGTTTATGCCTCGACACTCTGTTTATGTTAGCTTCTTACTCCAAGTTCGTCTCCCAGCGATTTTTATGTAGTCTACGCCCTCTCTGTAGCATGCCTGCCTTTTAGCTGGAGGTCCTGAGTCGATTCCCAGCTAGCTTCTTTTTCGGGGAGTCTACGAAGCACCTGCTGAAGTGCCACTGAGCAAGCTAAATCACTTTCAAAAAGGCTGTTGCGCTGTAGAATATTAGTTTTTCCTTATTGTCAATGTCAGCGCCCGGTGTTTGTATAAAATGCAGAGAACAACGTGCTCTCTGTAGAATAACACCTACGGTATCCCCTGCCTGACGTAAGAGGCGACTAAAATGGACTTCAAGGGCTTTGAACTAGAGAGCGTGAGTTGGCGACTACAAAGCCTTTAGCTGAGTCCTGGCATTGCTTTCAGAACTTACTTGTGCTAGACTCCTCACTTTCATCAAACCTCTCTTAGTCACATGCTTCTTAGCTGGAAGTTCCGGGTTTGATTCCTAGCCAAGTCAGTACTAGCAGAATATGCAGTAGTAGTAAATACATCTTAGCGTTGAAGGGGATAAGGTTAGTTCAAGATCTACTTAGAAATCGAACCTAGGGTTTACTAAGCAACTGCTAGTATTCCCGATTTACCTGGCAGGAGATACTGTAGCTTCTTACTTCAAGTTCGATTTCGCAGCGAAGTCAGAGATTTGTTTAGCCCGGAAGTCCTCCGGGGGAGTTGTGTAAATCAAAGCCTCGACCTTACAAACAACGTGTTCATGCCTTGCTATGTGTCGCAGCTTCTCGCCCGGACACCTAAAGTTTGAGGTCGAGGATACAGTAAAATAGCGGGTCCCAGCCTAGAATAACAGTCGCGCTGACACCCAAGCCTTTGTGCTGAGCAGCAGCCGCTTCGTAGACCAAGGCTGTAGTGCCGTAGAAGTTTAGTTTTTCAGATAGCACACAAGTTCTATTTCCCAGCGAAATCAGTAGAATAACATCTACGGTATCCCCTGCCTGGTGTAAGAGGCGACTAAAAGAGACTCGAAGGGCATTGAACTGGAGAGCGTAAGTTAGCGACTACAGTGCCCTTAGCTGAGTCCTGGAATTGCTTTTACAACTTACTTGTGCTAGGCTCCTCTCTTTCATCTAACCTATCTGACTTCGCTTGCCTCTTAGCCGGAAGTCTCGAGTTTGATTCCCGGCAAGGTCAGTTCTGCCAGTAGTAGTAATTACATCTTAAAGTTGAAGGGGATAAGGCTAGTTTAGAAATCGAACCTAGAGTTTACCAAGCAACTGCTAGTATTCCCGATTTACCTGGCAGGGACAGCTGTCCAAAAAGCACGTGATTTTTTTCAAATTACCCGCTACCACGTGCCTAAGGTAGTAGCCGTGAGGATTTAGCCCCATCATGATGCTCAAAATGGCAGCTGTCAGCTGTCAAAAAAGCACGTGGCTTTGTTTACAAACAAGAGCACGTAGTTAAGGTAGCAGGTAAGGGGTTTAGTGCTGTAAAGATGGCAGCACTGAGGTTGGCGATGCTCTGTTGTTTAAAGATGGCAGCAGTCTAAAAAGCACGTGGATTTTTTAAATAGCCCGCCACTACGTGCCTAAGGTAGCAGCCATGAGGTTTAGTGCCGTAAAGATGGCAGCACTTAGGTTAGCGATGCTCTGTTGTTTAGAGATGGCAGCTATCAGCTTGAAAGCGGTCAACAAAGGACGTGACTTTGTTTACAAACAAGAGCACGTGGTCATCACGTCACGAGGTCAATAGCCGGAGTCAATGGCCTCGGGTGCTGACGTTGCAGAAGAAGTGCTGACACAGCGTTTTCAGGAACCCCACAGCACTACTACTTTGGACTTTATCAATATAATATAAATTCATTTGATTGTTTAGTCTGTATGTGTGTGCTATGTGTTTGTGTACAATATATGTGTGTGACCAGAGAGGAGGCCATGTTAGCGCTGGCTGACACAGTAATGTACGTGTGTGTCGGTATGCGATAGTCCTGGCTGGTCACCCATCCAGGTACTGACCACGCCCAATGTTGCCTGGGTAACGCAACGGGACTATGCGAATGGTGTTACGCAGTGACTATCACATTTTCGTAGAACGACACGTTTACTTTAATGTGAGTGTGCGGATGTTAAATTTTGAAATGCAACATCTTTAATAAGCAGCGTTTTAAGTCTTTGTGCACCCGCCTCAGTTTCCTGGTTTCTGGTGTTTCAAGGTTTGAGGGTGGATCTAGCTTTGGATTTATAAGGCGTCGTTTGGCGGTTTTTGGAAGTGAGAAGGTGGGAGGGTTATTTGGTAACTTGGTATCTTGGTGAGTGAACTTCTTGGCTACAGGATCTCGGCTACCCGATTCACCGAGGCGACCCTGTTGTGGGGAGGAGGGGGACGGGTGTTGTCTGGTTAGAGCCATTTGTAGTACAAATTGGGGAGGGGGATTTTATGGGGTCGGGAGTTTTGGAGAACATGGCATTCCGGGGCCGGGGGTATCCTCAGCCAGCCATACAGATCTCTCCAGTCACCCAGAAAACGACGCATCGACTGAATCAACTGTCCGGGGTACTGCGAGGCCAGATAGTGGACCGCTAGTATCCATAGAGTACCATGATTTCTAGGGATAGGTCGTAGATACCCTTCTGTTACCCTTGACGACCAGGGGGAAATGGCGGTGTGCGTTCGAAACACCAGAAGGGTTAAACGTACTTCGCGGACCGACTTGGGCGCCAACCCATCGCCTGAGCCGTGACAGGGCTACTCTCTTGAGTGGTAACGCCACAGGCAAGTCACCAACACAGGACACCGGCCGCAGTAACAAATTGCCTTCCCAAAGTACATGGAGCTGAAACTTGCGGTATTGGTGGTATGCCAGTAATATCTCGCGCTTTTTACGCCCACTTATATACTGAGAAGGTGCTAGCTTTAGGGCCTAGGGCAACTGGAACATGCTCAGAGAGGAAACTAGGTGGACCGAGGTTAGGGAGTTTTCCATCCGTAAATTCATCCGTCTACTACTCAATGGTAACAAATTATTTACAACGCCATAACTGAAGAATCTTTTCAAAGTAAACCAATAAACTTATATTGGCCTCGTACATACAACCGAGAACATAATATCTATTACCCACAGGTAATATAACAGAAATACGTGTAGTAATAGAATGTAACATTTGAAAAACACATATTACAAAAAAACGGCCTCTAACTGGCCATAGACCCCAGGATTACGAACCCGGCACATCCATACAACACAGCACACACAGAAGCACAACTCAAACCCAATTACACACCCATTCGCGGCTACAAGCATTAACCTTTCACTCAAAATACATATTCAACATTCACTCACATCTTACGCTCCAATATTCGCAGCCCAGAAGCCTCGGGTTCCAAAGGAACCCCCCCCCCCCAGTAGATGCTCCAGAGAGCGACGAATAAATAATGGGAGTTAAATAGTGCTGGCAAGCGAAGGCGGTTCTCCGTTGATTGAATCGGAGATACGATTGAAATGCCCCATCCGGTTAACTCCGGTACTACCGACGAATGGCGAGCATATTTACGGAGGGGTAACGGAGAGCCAAGGTAGTAAGAAGGGTTGGAGAGGGGAGGGCTTCCGAAGGTGTGTCATACGATTCGTCACTTGTTAGTCACTAGCCAGTACTCGGAGACAGGTTCGCGAAGTATTGACTAAGTAACTGGGCACGGCAGTAAACAATAGAACAGATTCGTGCAATCGCTCGTTGTGTTCAAGGTACGTCGGATATTTTCCAATGCAAAGGCGGAAATCTTTGAAAGAGGTGACAGTAGAAAACAGGCAAAATGTTCTTTATGCCGTCGGTTATATGCAACAGGTGGAGGAACATCGAAACTTCTAGACCATTTAAGACGTTTCCATAAGGAAAATATTGAAGCAAATGCCGATAAAGATAGTGGTAACACCGTAATGATGTATTGCGAAGATAACGAGGAAAAGAAAACGATTGACGAAATGCTAAGCAGATTCATTGTAATTGTGATATGTTGCTATTTATTTTGGGTTAAGGAAAATACACTGACTGACAGAGCAAATGCAACACTAAGAAGGAGTGGTCAGAACTTTATGCCAATTGCAGGGTAGACTGACGTCACTGAGGTATGCTCATGATGTGAAATGCGCCGCTGTGCTGCGCACGTAGCGAACGATAAATGGGACACGGCGTTGGCGAATGGCCCACTTCGTACCGTGGTTTCTCAGCCTACAGTCATTGTAGAACGTGTTGTCGTGTGCCACAGGACACGTGTATAGCTAAGAATGCCAGGCCGCCGTCAACGGAGGCATTTCCAGCAGACAGACGACTTTACGAGGGGTATGGTGATCGGGCTGAGAAGGGCAGGTTGGTCGCTTCGTCAAATCGCAGCCGATACCCATAGGGATTTGTCCACGGTGCAGCACCTGTGGCGAAGATGGTTGGCGCAGGGATATGTGGCACGTGCGAGGGGTCCAGGCGCAGCCCGAGTGACGTCAGCACGCGAGGATCGGCGCATCCGCCGCCAAGCGGTGGCAGCCCCGCACGCCACGTCAACCGCCATTCTTCAGCATGTGCAAGACACCCTGGCTGTTCCAATATCGACCAGAACAATTTCCCGTCGATTGGTTGAAGGAGGCCTGCACTCCCGGCGTCCGCTCAGAAGACTACCATTGACTCCACAGCATAGACGTGCACGCCTGGCATGGTGCCGGGCTAGAGCGACTTGGATGAGGGAATGGCGGAACGTCGTGTTCTCCGATGAGTCACGCTTCTGTTCTGTCAGTGATAGTCACCGCAGACGAGTGTGGCGTCGGCGTGGAGAAAGGTCAAATCCGGCAGTAACTGTGGAGCGCCCTACCGCTAGACAACGCGGCATCATGGTTTGGGGCGCTATTGCGTATGATTCCACGTAACCTCTAGTGCGTATTCAAGGCACGTTAAATGCCCACCGCTACGTGCAGCATGTGCTGCGGCCGGTGGCACTCCCGTACCTTCAGGGGCTGCCCAATGCACTATTTCAGCAGGATAATGCCCGCCCACACACTGCTCGCATCTCCCAACAGGCTCTACGAGGTGTACAGATGCTTCCGTGGCCAGCGTACTCTCCGGATCTCTCACCAATCGAACACGTGTGGGATCTCATTGGACGCCGTTTGCAAACTCTGCCCCAGCCTCGTACGGACGACCAACTGTGGCAAATGGTTGACAGAGAATGGAGAACCATCCCTCAGGACACCATCCGCACTCTTATTGACTCTGTACCTCGACGTGTTTCTGCGTGCATCGCCGCTCGCGGTGGTCCTACATCCTACATCCTACTGAGTCGATGCCGTGCGCATTGTGTAACCTGCATATCGGTTTGAAATAAACATCAATTATTCATCCGTGCCGTCTCTGTTTTTTCCCCAACTTTCATCCCTTTCGAACCACTCCTCCTTGGTGTTGCATTGTCACTGTCCGTCAGTGTACATCGAAAGGTCTAAGTGACGTAGCCATCTGGTATCTTCCTGTTCCAGACACCTCTGTACCGGCCGAAAGAATGTTTTCAACGGCTGGGCAGATCATAACGGATCGGCGAAATTAACTCCCTCCGGAATCAGCTAATGAGTTAATTTTTCTGAACGGGTACAAAACGTATTTAAACGAACAATGAACACAGTGCGTTTGATTTATACACATTACCTAGGTCCATGTTTATTTAATTTTTCAAAGTCAGCAGTAATGTAGATATTTGGCGCTGTACTGCGTTACTTTTGTTTATATGATACCAATAATATTGTTAGAACATGCTCCTAAAAAATCTGCCACGTAGTAAAAGTATCAATAAGAACTTGAAATTACCGCGTGGCAGATTACTCGTAAGTAAATCGGAGCTCCGAAAGAATACGCGCCAAACATTCGCTCCGGGAAAAACCGCTCCGTTACCAGCACTAGAATTAAACGCTGGATACAACCAGCCACCAAGGATACGCTTGAGAAGAGAAGGGGAAGGGACAGGAAGGGAAACACCAATGTTGAAACAGAAAATATACTCAATTCATAGCGCAGGCGCTCTTCAAGTGTCTGTAAGAGTCTTTTGAGTCTGAAAGCGTAATTAGGAATTTCTCGTTATACATTTCTTAAATATATGAAAACATCTGTGATATCCTCCCCGCCTGAAACCGGGCCAAGCACATACAACTAACTTCACAAAGTTTTATTAATCCATTGGGGATGCAATATACACATAGGCGTGACAGTAAATATATAAAAAAAACATTTCACACAGTAGCTGTCGATATAACACGTAGCTAGGCTTCTGGGAGAGAGTTGACGAAGTCAGTAACCAAGCGGTTTTTCCAGCACGCGACACACACACTGCCCCAGGTGTGCCGACTGTCGATACGAGTTCATAGTGAACCCGAGTGACTTAGGCCCAAAGTCAATCATGATTTGATTTATGAAGGGAAATAGTACATTTATTGAAATACAGAAGTGTAGTTGAAAATATTTCATCTGTGTAATGTCGATATAGGAGCGAAGAAAGACGACAGACTGGAGCCTGACGGATTAGCTCGACACAACAACATTTAGCTACTTCACAGCAGGGGATCTCATTAGTTGGCGACCAGGGAAAAATACAAGTCCACAAATAAGTCTTGGTCAGAAAGAGAAAGGGATAGGTGACACAAAGGAAGCTCGCAACATGAGTAATGCGCTGGGATATTTTTGGCGGACGGAGATTCCCGTGACGTCGTGGAAAACTACAGCGGTTGCGAGGACATTCGCTAGCCTAGGTTCGGGCAGGTGGAGATTTAAATCACGTGACCGCTTGCAGGCCAATCGTTAAAAGTTGATGGGAGACCCAGGGATACCATCTTAAGGAATGATGGATGAGATATTCTCGTAACTACAAAAGTAATCAGTAATAAATTATTGTGAGTACACGGATCGATGTAATGAATTTATTAGATGTCACGCATGGAAAAATAATCAATAATTATTGGCAAATTAAATAAATTGAAGGCTGGATTTCTTGGAAACCAGACAGCTTGAATGTCATTGGCTGGACGAAGACCACGTTGTAAGGGACGCTTCCAAAGGCGCGAAATGTGAGGAGCTAAATCCACCCGTATCTCCTAAATCTGTGATCGTTAGGAGTTCATATTTAATCCAGCAAATATGTTAGCGGAGTGGATTAATTTGATATAAATTTTAACGTCCAATTCGGAGTACAAGTACCGATATTCAAATTCCACCCCCTCCCTCAGGGGTATGACGTCAATGAATCCGCGAGGGAAAGCTTCATCCATATATACGGGACAAGGGATCCTCGCCACCACACTTGAAATGAATCTCTGGAGTTGAACCGTCGGTCGCAGCTAACTTCGAATTCTACGGGCGTACAGTAACTCAACATGTAATGGCGCGAGCATCCGCCAGTGTTTAGAAAATGTGATCGCGCTCAAGCAACATGAACTGGAAATAGTTAACGTAGGACAGTGTTTGTCAGTTATAAATATCAGTGAAGTAAATTAATTGCACTGTAAGGGAGTAATATAAATTGTACCACAATAAGTACGTAAATAACATATTGTGTGACGAACAGTACTTTAAGGGAATAATAGCCTGTACTTGGTAATATCGAACCGCTATCATGAACACTTCAAGAGGGCCGTATGAAACGGGCGTATCGCGTCGGACGACATAAATCGCGACGGGCGTAAAATTTGACACCTCGTCGTACGTGTCCAGGTCCATTGTGCGGTAATTGGACGAAGATTAAAATAGTGTAAAATATTAAATTTTTGGGTCTAGGATATTAATTTGTTGTATAAAAGTTAAAGTGTTCAGTGTTAACGTTGTCAATGGTGAAGTTTAGTGATAATTAAAGTATTCGTGTAAAATGGTAATGTGCCAGGAAATCTTTTGTGGAACTACGCCATCAAGAATGGAGGAGTAAAATGCAGAGAGGGGCCGAAAGGAGCCTCTCATCTGCAAAGATGTGATGGAATACCGAGAAACTAAGATGAGTACATAATGTATATAATATTTGGGAAATGTTAGCGTGATTGGGAAAAATGGGAATAATTTGATTATACTTGGTTACCTTCTGTAACAAGATGAGTCGCTTAACGACCCCATCCTAAATTTGTAGCATGGACAGTAGTAAATAATAACAATGTAAATAATCGGGTTTCTTTTTATGTATTCAGTTTGTTGGAGATGTAAATTTTGTAGATATAGGGTAGTACGTTAAATCATGCATGCAGTCATATTTCTTTGTAGTCAAGAATAATTTTCTTTACATTTGATTTTGGTTATGATAGTTACATAGACCCGATATGTACTTTTCTGTTTGTCATTTTCACCAGCTATGTAATGACATTGAAGGAAAGTCCAGCTTCGTCATACCAGTTGTGTTTTGTTGTTGATTAGTATGTTCATATTTTCAAAGTGAAGTTGTTAAAATTGTGAGAAGCGATAATAATAATAATAGTCCAACTAAATCATATCTGGATTGATTAGTGCCAGAATAAATCGAAATTGTAAAAGGGGTTATGCGTTTAACATATTAAGAGTGGACTACCGTGTAACAGGCGAAATTAATTTTTTTAAATTAATAATAATAATAAATATAATAAAACTACTTTTTTAAAGATGAATTTACTTTTTTTAAATTTGGATATAATAATAATTCATGTGATACCGGAATTTTTAGTGAGCAGTGCGTAATACTAAAATTTAAGTGATCAGATGTTGAGTTTTTCGGGAATCATTTAATGACGGGATGTCGTTTTTAATTCGGAATTAAAATGTGTAGTAATTTAACTTGATAAATTAATAATAATGAAATTTAATATCAGTGCTAATAATCCGTACATGTTAATGAACGTGTGGTTTAAAATTACGGTCCAATATTTTTTTACGTATAAATGTCGTGTCTTAAATTTGCAATTCAGTAGCCGGAACACGTAGGACTAATATTACGAAACCATGATTGTCAAATTTTGGTAAATATAATTTCAAGATGTTATGATTATTTGTGGAGAACGAACTAAGGCGTAGATCATAATGAGATAGAAAAATGTTAAAGAATCTGCAGTCAGATAATAAAAGGTCGTACGATGTCAGAAGTGAATAAATAAGTCAGTTGATAATTCTGTGAGAAATAAATGAATCAAGGAATATTGAGATAGAAAGGGATATAAATTCCGTACGAGAGACACTTAGGATATTGAAATGAGTGTAAAATGTACGGGCAGTGTCACAGAGAAATACTGAGTTACGTAGCGGGTAGAATTCGAACCCGTGACAGCATGTACGAAATAAATAGACTGCACAACTATTCGTCGAGATACTACGGATCTAAGGATAATGAAAGTTCAGAGTCCACATAAATGATCGTAGATTGTAATCATTGTAATGACGAGTGATGACAATCATGATGTCGTGATAATAATAATAATAAATATCGCAGATAAATGATTGGACCACCTTAATTAAATGAGCGTTGATAAAGATGTTAAACGGGAATCTAAATGAGAATATGCAACCGATATAATAATAATAATGTAAGGACGATGTTAAATCATCGCGGTCAGATTAATAATAATTGTCATAATAATAACAGTAATGATGTCGTTGGTTCCCACTGGGAAGCTTGATTGCATTATAAAGAGGCCAATATCATTGCTAATCAATTGTAAAATTTTTTAAATATTTTTTTAAATTTTATATTTTTAATTTTTGAATTTAATTAATTGATGACCGCATCACGGTCAAGTGTGTGTTCACTGGTAACGTAATATCATGCTAGAGTAAGGTTAGTTTCGAACGGGGCTAGATTTGGCTTGTTTATTAATATAATCTATTGCTAATCTCTTCAAGGTAGGCAATGATTCAAAATTCAATAAGCTCGAAGATTTGATGTTTCTCTTTTTCCCATACGAAATTTAATATTAATTTGGTAATTCAGGACTCCATTTAAATGTCATTGGACATGAGACGAATATTATAAACAGCTATGTATGAAGGCTTGAAGTGGTAAAAATATTACTGAGCACCAGTTCAAGTTAGTATTTAAAAAGAGGTTGAGATGGTATAAATTAAAATTAACGTATTTCAGGGCAGGAGGTTTCCAACTTCATCGTTGTTTTTAATGTTGTTGTTGTTGTTATATTGGAGCAGTTTATTGTGAAATCTTAGGCGCAAGCCAGCATTCAAATTGAATGACATGCAAATGTAAACAAGTTTTAGAGTCAAATTTTTTTTGTTAAATGAAAGTTAGTGTAGGGGTATAACATCATAGGATAGGGCCTAGACCCAATAGCGTATTCCTTCGTGTGCAGCAAGGTGAGAGGCCGATCGGCCCTTTTGCTTTCTCAAGAAAATTCATAATGTCTGACGACGGTGGGGAGCGATCCCAAATCATAGTGGTAGATGGACAGGGAAAGGTGGTCGATAGCACGTTAGTGGACTTAATACGAAATTTAATTCTGAAAGCTGATCAAGTGCATGCCGAGATGGCTCTTCATCATCGGGAACTGATGGAAAAACTTAAGGCCGATAGGGTCTCAATAGGAAATAAAATTGAAACTAGAAAACCCGAAGACGGTCCGATCGTAAGTGAGAGTAATAAAATACAGTTAGCGGAGCAAAAATATGAAGTGCGCACCGCATGTGATAACGAAGTACAGGCGGAGAAAATTTCAGTGACCGAGCCCAGGTTAGAGAAGCCAGAAGAGCTTACGAAGGATACGGAGATAGTCAAAATTACGGTAGATCAACCAGGATCAGCACAAGACTTCCACCTCCAAAAGCAAGAACTCGAAAACTGTGAAAACCAGGAAATCCGTAAAGAGGACAGTATATCGCAAGCCGAGACGATGGAACAGAAAGTGGAAACCAGAGATGGGTCACCTATAGTGCCAAACGCAATCCCGATATCAGTGGTCCATGAGATAGAAAGGTTGGTTGATGAAACTCCTAGGTTCGAAGCCCGAGGACATGTTAACCCGACAGGCTTCAGCCGGGAGGCAAACAATATCATTGAGGACAAAATTACGGCAATACAGGCGGAGACTTCGATGCAGAGTACGCATCGTTATAACCAGAGATACCCCAGGCATAGAAGACAACAAACCAATAAGTTCGGGAAGAAGACGGAAGAGAGGACGACTGAACAAGAGCCCAGAAAAATTTTCGATCCAGGACGTCAGCCAAGGCGAAGGATTCGACAACGAACGACAAATCGAGGGTAGATGGATGTGACTAGAAGCAGAGGAAGAACGGGAGGAAGCAGATGACGAGCCGGAAGAAGATGATGTCGAAGAAGAGGATGAAGAAGAAGAAGTCCAAGTAATCCATACACCAATTGAAGCAAGGCCATGTCCGGAGTGTGGAGAGATAGACAGCGACGTGCAGGAATTTGTCAATACGATCCATCAAATCGAAAGACCGAACGATGAGTTAAGGTTCAGGAACCAGATGTTGAGAGATGAAATCAATAGCCGTCGCAGAACAAAGGATCCGATGTCAAATCATGATAGTGATGATATGGAAACATCATTAAAAAAATCTCATGATGCTCACTAGATTTTTTACCTGGGCAAGAGGAAGATGAACCCGAGTGACTTAGGCCCAAAGTCAATCATGATTTGATTTATGAAGGGAAATAGTACATTTATTGAAATACAGAAGTGTAGTTGAAAATATTTCATCTGTGTAATGTCGATATAGGAGCGAAGAAAGACGACAGACTGGAGCCTGACGGATTAGCTCGACACAACAACATTTAGCTACTTCACAGCAGGGGATCTCATTAGTTGGCGACCAGGGAAAAATACAAGTCCACAAATAAGTCTTGGTCAGAAAGAGAAAGGGATAGGTGACACAAAGGAAGCTCGCAACATGAGTAATGCGCTGGGATATTTTTGGCGGACGGAGATTCCCGTGACGTCGTGGAAAACTACAGCGGTTGCGAGGACATTCGCTAGCCTAGGTTCGGGCAGGTGGAGATTTAAATCACGTGACCGCTTGCAGGCCAATCGTTAAAAGTTGATGGAAGACCCAGGGATACCATCTTAAGGAATGATGGATGAGATATTCTCGTAACTACAAAAGTAATCAGTAATAAATTATTGTGAGTACACGGATCGATGTAATGAATTTATTAGATGTCACGCATGGAAAAATAATCAATAATTATTGGCAAATTAAATAAATTGAAGGCTGGATTTCTTGGAAACCAGACAGCTTGAATGTCATTGGCTGGACGAAGACCACGTTGTAAGGGACGCTTCCAAAGGCGCGAAATGTGAGGAGCTAAATCCACCCGTATCTCCTAAATCTGTGATCGTTAGGAGTTCATATTTAATCCAGCAAATATGTTAGCGGAGTGGATTAATTTGATATAAATTTTAACGTCCAATTCGGAGTACAAGTACCGATATTCAAATTCCACCCCCTCCCTCAGGGGTATGACGTCAATGAATCCGCGAGGGAAAGCTTCATCCATATATACGGGACAAGGGATCCTCGCCACCACACTTGAAATGAATCTCTGGAGTTGAACCGTCGGTCGCAGCTAACTTCGAATTCTACGGGCGTACAGTAACTCAACATGTAATGGCGCGAGCATCCGCCAGTGTTTAGAAAATGTGATCGCGCTCAAGCAACATGAACTGGAAATAGTTAACGTAGGACAGTGTTTGTCAGTTATAAATATCAGTGAAGTAAATTAATTGCACTGTAAGGGAGTAATATAAATTGTACCACAATAAGTACGTAAATAACATATTGTGTGACGAACAGTACTTTAAGGGAATAATAGCCTGTACTTGGTAATATCGAACCGCTATCATGAACACTTCAAGAGGGCCGTATGAAACGGGCGTATCGCGTCGGACGACATAAATCGCGACGGGCGTAAAATTTGACACCTCGTCGTACGTGTCCAGGTCCATTGTGCGGTAATTGGACGAAGATTAAAATAGTGTAAAATATTAAATTTTTGGGTCTAGGATATTAATTTGTTGTATAAAAGTTAAAGTGTTCAGTGTTAACGTTGTCAATGGTGAAGTTTTGTGATAATTAAGGTGTTAGTGTAAAATGGTAATGTGCCAGGAAATCTTTTGTGGAACTACGCCATCAAGAATGGAGGAGTAAAATGCAGAGAGGGGCCGCCTCTCATCTGCAAAGCTGTAATGGAATACCGAGAAAATAAGATGAGTACATAATGTATATAATATTTGGGAAATGTTAGCGTGATTGGGAAAAATGGGAATAATTTGATTATACTTGGTTACCTTCTGTAACAAGATGAGTCGCTTAACGAAACCATCCTAAATTTGTAGCACGGACAGTAGTAAATAATAACAATGTAAATAATCGGGTTTCTTTTTATGTATTCAGTTTGTTGGAGATGTAAATTTTGTAGATATAGGGTAGTACGTTAAGTCATGCATGCAGTCATATTTCTTTGTAGTCAAGAATAATTTTCTTTACATTTGATTTTGGTTATGATAGTTACATAGACCCGATATGTACTTTTCTGTTTGTCATTTTCACCAGCTATGTAATGACATTGAAGGAAAGTCCAGCTTCGTCATACCAGTTGTGTTTTGTTGTTGATTAGTATGTTCATATTTTCAAAGTGAAGTTGTTAAAATTGTGAGAAGCGATAATAATAATAATAGTCCAACTAAATCATATCTGGATTGATTAGTGCCAGAATAAATCGAAATTGTAAAAGGGGTTATGCGTTAAACATATTAAGAGTGGACTACCGTGTAACAGGCGAAATTAATTTTTTTAAATTAATAATAATAATAAATATAATAAAACTACTTTTTTAAAAGATGAATTCACTTTTTTTAAATTTGGATATAATAATAATTCATGTGATATCGGAATTTTTAGTGAGCAGTGCGTAATAATAAAATTTAAGTGATCAGGTGTTGAGTTTGTCGGGAATCATTTAATGACGGGATGTCGTTTTTAATTCGGAATTAAAGTGTGTAGTAATTTAACTTGATAAATTAATAATAATGAAATTTAATATCAGTGCTAATAATCCGTACATGTTAATGAACGTGTGGTTTAAAATTACGGTCCAATATTTTTTTACGTATAAATGTCGTGTCTTAAATTTGCAATTCAGTAGCCGGAACACGTAGGACTAATATTACGAAACCATGATTGTCAAATTTTGGTAAATATAATTTCAAGGTGTTACGATTATTTGTGGAGAACGAACTAAGGCGTAGATCATAATGAGATAGAAAAATGTTAAAGAATCTGCAGTCAGATAATAAAAGGTCGTACGATGTCAGAAGTGAATAAATAAGTCAGTTGATAATTCTGTGAGAAATAAATGAATCAAGGAATATTGAGATAGAAAGGGATATAAATTCCGTACGAGAGACACTTAGGATATTGAAATGAGTGTAAAATGTACGGGCAGTGTCACAGAGAAATACTGAGTTACGTAGCGGGCAGAATTCGAACCCGTGACAGCATGTACGAAATAAATAGACTGCACAGCTATTCGTCGAGATACTACGGATCTAAGGATAATGAAAGTTCAGAGTCCACATAAATGATCGTAGATTGTAATCATTGTAATGACGAGTGATGACAATCATGATGTCGTGATAATAATAATAATAAATATCGCAGATAAATGATTGGACCGCCTTAATTAAATGAGCGTTGATAAAGATGTTAAACGGGAATCTAAATGAGAATATGCAACCGATATAATAATAATAATGTAAGGACGATGTTAAATCATCGCGGTCAGATTAATAATAATTGTCATAATAATAACAGTAATGATGTCGTTGGTTGATCAGTGAAATATTTGTAATTGCGACCGATATCTTAATATATTTTGGCGGAAGTGACCAGTTCATTAATCATAATAATAAACTTGAGTGACGTTAATAATAATAATACTAATAATAATATCTTGAGTCACCTATTCATTAATAATAATAATAACCACAAGAGGGATATAATAATAGTAACATTAATAACCATTGGTGTTTGCGTCCCGCAAAATAATGACGATAAATCAAACGTGGCAGTGCCAGGAACCGTTGAGTATAATACTAGTAATAATAATAATAATAATAATAATAATAATAATAATAATAATAATTTCAAGGATGATAATTTCGGGGATAAATGAATATTCTGACGATAGTGAATTAATTAATTGGTGACAACGTCCCTCTACTCGTATGTTTGGATAATAAGAATGATAAATATTATAGTCATTTGTTACCTCGTTATCGTACGGTTTCCGCACGGGACGTGTTACAGTAATACTTGGTGTGTTTGTTTACTTCGCTGGCGATGCGAGGGGAGGTCATTGGCACGGGATTTCCCACAGCTTCTCGTTATCTCATCGGTGGCAGTAGTCTACTGAGGCTACTTTGTAACATTTCGGATAATGTGTAAATAAAATATAAATGCGAATTCAGTGGTATGGCATCAGCTGGACATCGTAAGATAGGAACTGTCCGTGTAATCCATTTTTCGTAATTCACGAGAAACATTACCCAGTCCGAGTACCGGTCTCGGAAAAATGTATATAGCCGGGGTACATCATCTTAGTTAAATCGAGAAGCCGACCGTAACATGGGTTATGCTCGGGCTCCCGATAGAAGGAAGCTATATCCTTGAACAACGGTTCGATTCAAATGGAATCGATCCGTAAGTTATACTCCAATTGTAATTTCTTTCAGAAGCAACCCAGCAAGATATTGATACCACTTGCGGTATAGCAAGTGATTTATTTATGCAACATGTGTGGGAATTTAAATATCATTGCCAAATGTATCAAAGTTTCGTACGACGGATGGCGTAATAAACTGCTCCTTCTGGCAAATTATTTCAAAGGAAACCATTCTCATAATCTTTTTATTGTAGTTAGATGATATCCTTTTTTTAAAGTTAACTGCAACTTCCTAGTCCTATCATGGAGTCCTCAAATTCAAGTTTACAATCGAGTTTTCCCCTTTTTAATTTTAATTTGCTCCGTTCATTCCCGTGTTCATTGATGCCGCTATATTTATATTTGATGACTTAAATAATGAACCGACACCCCTGAGATAAATGCTAGTCTGGGACTCGGGAGGTGGACGGGTGCAATAGAAAGTAAACAGAGCGGGTAGCACACTCTGCACGGAGGAGAGTAGTATAATTGTACAGTTCTGCGGCCACCTCCACCTCCGGCTCCCAGAGGCCTCCTCCACCTCCTCCTCCCGAGGGGCCTTCCCAGCGGCCTCCTCCACCTCCTCCTCCCGAGGGACATTCCCAGGGGCCTCCTCCACCTCCTCCTCCCGGGAGGCCATCCCAGGGGCCTGCTCCACATCCCGCGGAAAATTTCAATTGGTAAACAAATCCACGTGCTTTTTGACAGACAACAACGCATCGCTAACCTCAGTACTGCCATCTTGACGGGCCGAAACCTTAGTGGTACCAACTTAACCTAACTAGCGCGAGATTTGATTCGGTAAACAAATCTACGTGCTTTTTGACAGCCACGTGCTTTTTGACAGATAACAACGTATCGCAAACCTCAGTGCTGCCATCTTGACGGGCCTAAACCTTAGTGCTGCCAACTTAACTTCACTTGCGTGAGTTTTGAATCGGTAAAAAAAGCCACGTGCAGCTGTCATCCGCCAGCTTTAATCAAGAGGGCAAGGAATTTCGTCAGCTGTCATCCGCCATCTTTAATCTACAGAGCACCGTACTGCCCTCTTTATGGCTACTACCTTAAGCACATAGTAGCGGGCAATTTGAAAAGTTCCGTCAGCTGTCATCAACCATCTTTAATCAGGAGAGCATAGTGCTGCACTCTTCAGCTACTTACCTTTGAAATGTGGTGGCGGCAAATTCCACGTGCTCTTGTTTGGAAACAAACCCACATGCTTTTTGACAGCTGTCATCCGCCATCTTTAATCAAGAGAGCACCGTGCTGCACTCTTCAGCTATTTACCTTTGAAATGTGGTGGCGGCAAATTCCACGTGCTCTTGTTTGGAAACAAACCCACATGCTTTTTTTGACAGCTGTCATCCGCCATCTTTAATCAAGAGAGCACCGTGCTGCACTCTTCAGCTACTTACCTTTGAAATGTGGTGGCGGCAAATTCCACGTGCTCTTGTTTGGAAACAAACCCACATGCCTTTTTTGACAGCTGTCATCCGCCATCTTTAATCAATAGAGCGCCGTGCTGCACTCTTCAGCTACTTACCTTTGAAATGTGGTGGCGGCAAATTCCACGTGCTCTTGTTTGGAAACAAACCCACATGCTTTTTTGACAGCTGTCATCCGCCATCTTTAATCAAGAGAGCACCGTGCTGCACTCCTTAGCTACTTACCTTTGAAATCTGGTGGCGGCAATTTGAAAAATTCCACGTGCTCTTGTTTGGAAACAAATCCACGTGCTTTTTTTGACAGCTGTCATCCGCCATCTTTAATCAAGAGAGCACAGTGCTGCACTCTTTAGTTGAAATGTGGTGGTGGCAAATGCCACATTCTCTTGTTTGGAAACAAACTCACATGCTTTTTGTCGTCTACCATCTTTATTCAAGAGAGCGCCGTGCTGCACTCTTTAGTTGAAATGTGGTGGCGGCAATTTCGAAGTGCTTTACAAACTCATGTGCTTTTTTGACAGCTACCACCCGCCATCTCTAATCAAGAGAGGACCGTGCTGCCCTCTTTAGCTACATACCGTTAACATGTGGTGGGGCAAATTCCAAGTGCTTTACAAACTAACATGCTTTTTGTCATCCACCATCTTTAATGAAGAGAGCACCGTGCTGCACTCTTTAGTTGAAATGTGGTGGTGGCAAATTCGAAGTGCTTTACAAACTCACATGCTTTATCGACAGCTGCCATCCGCCATCTTTAAACAAGAGAGCACAATGCTGCACTCTTTAGCTACTTACTTTTGAGGCACACAATTTGAAAAAAAATTCTATAGCAGCCATCTTTAATCAAGAGAGCACCATGCTGCATTCTATGTGGTGTCGGACAATTTGAAAAGCAGCAATCTTTAATCGACAGAGCACCGTGCTGCACTCTTTATCGTAGTAGTGGACAATTTCTACGTCACAGCTGTCATCCGCCATCTTACATGGCAAAACTTAGTGCAGCCCTCTTTAGCTACTTACCGTTGAGGCGGACTATTTGAAAAATTCAATTTGACAAGCTGTTATCCGCCATCTTGCATCGCAAACCTCAGTGCTGCCCTCTTTCCTTGAAATGTAGTGGCGGATAATTTGAAAAATTCTATTTGACAAGCTGCCATCTTTAATCAACACAGCAACCGCTATCTTACATCGCTTACCTCGGTGCTGCACTGTTTATTTGAAATGTGGTGGCGGACAATTCTCTCCGACAGCAGCTATCTTTATTCATCAGAGTACCGTGCTGCTATCTTTACGGCTACTACATCGCTAATTAGCACTTAGGTGCTTACGACACAAGATGGCGGTGGCTGTTATAGCCTCTTCCTCTGTTAAGGCATAGCTTTATCGAACAAGTTTAAACATGCATCGGGAAAGCGAGAGTAAGCACGTGCTGCAGTGATGACGTCATTGTGCATGTTTAGACCTGATCTTCTTAAGAGTAAGTAGGTGGAAGGAATGCAATAAGTATCCATCATAAAAGCAAGAGTGTGCATGTGCTGCGGCGATGACGTTATTGTAGGTGTGCATGTTTAAAACCGTTTGTTGACTAAAAGCCTTAGTCTTCGAGAAACAGTTATAGAGATTGGAGTGCAAACATGACGAAAACATTAATATTTGATGTGCAAGGCTTTAAAGTAAACGGCAACAAATTTGTGTTTAAAGAGGTGGCTGTGTTAGATTGCAGTGTGTTGCGGGCACCAAAACTTGTTAGTTTAGTATTTAGTATTTGTTCTCTTCAATCCTTCATTCTATAGAAGAGGTTAATCTTATAATTTCAAACTCACAACAATGTCTGACCTCTATAGGTTGAAACTTGGTTTCTTCCGAACATTGTAACTTTAGGCTAATCTCTATTGATAAGTAGTTGTTCTCTTCAATCCTTCATGTTGGTTGTTCGTTATTAATTGAATTTTCGTTTTTTATTGCAACTAGAGGGAGGGATATTGAGTTACTATAGTTTTAACAACAAGAGTGCGTCTACCTTGTTAGGTATAGAACATTCATCTCTCTCTGTTTGCTTTCCAAAACTCACGACAATGTCTGACCTTTATAGGTTGAAACTTGCTTTCTTCCGAACATTGCAACTTTAGGCTAATCTCTATTGATAAATAGTTGTTCTCTTCAATCCTTCATGCTGGTTGATCGTTATTAATTGAATCTTCGTTTTTTCTTTGCGACTCGAGAGAAGGACATTGAGTTACTATAGTTTTAACAACAAGAGTGCTTCTACCTTGTTAGGTATAGAACATTCATCTCTCTCTGTTTGCTTTCCAAAACTCACAACAATGTCTGACATCTATAGGTTGAAACTTGGTTTCTTCCGAACATTGTAACTTTAGGCTAATCTCTATTGATAAATAGTTGTTCTCTTCAATCCTTCATGTTGGTTGTTCGTTATTAATTGAATTTACGTTTTTTATTGCAACTAGAGGGAGGGATATTGAGTTACTATAGTTTTAACAACAAGAGTGCTTCTACCTTGTTAGGTATACAACATTCATCTCTCTCTGTTTGCTTTCCAAAACTCACGACAATGTCTGACCTCTACAGGTTGAAACTTGGTTTCTTCCGAACATTGCAACTTTCGTCTAATCTCTACTGATAAATGGTTGTTCTCTTTTCAGAACTTAAAGATACGATGTTCCCCTGCTCGGAGTGTAACGAAACGTTTGCAAGACGGGATAGCCTCGCACGCCATCTAAAAACCAAACATGAGGCATCTACTCTGTTACATTCACGAGAGAAGATAACCTCAAACGACATTTAAAAACAAAACACCCTAGCATAACATCTGCTTTATGTGAAGTTTGTGGGGTGTATTTCGCTAATGCGGAGCAATACCAGGCTCACTTAGCAGAGGTACATCAGGTATCTACTTACAACTATAACCCTCAGGTAGTAGAAAAAAGAGTGTAAATACAGATGTAGCTGTAGAAAGTAGTACTAGTAAAAAACCAAGGAAAAATCATGATCTTCAAACTATTCACTGCGAACACTGTAACATTGATGTACCATCTTCACATTTTCAGGGACTCTTACGGAGTAATGCTCATAAAAATAATGCCTGTAGAAGTGGTAGTAATACAAACATCGAGGAAATTAATACTGCATTTAAAAGTAGGATTTCTAGTTACAGAATTCGTGCTAGTCAGAAGATTCAAAGTACTGAAAACTTTTTAAATTGTGTTCAACCGGATGTACAACAGCTTCTTGACGAAACTTTGTCTAATCATAATTTATGTTTTTAGCGTTGTATATTAAGAGCACGGATGAATCCGAAATAACTGACATTAAATCATTTAATACGAAGAATTTTGTAGTAACTGAATCGACTAATTTTGGTGATGTATTTAGGGATGTCTCGAGCATTATTTCAACTAAGAGCGAGGAATTTCAGGAAAAGGAACCAGGGTGGGCTTTAGTTGAAATTTTGTATCTAGAAGTTAACATCAACAACTACAATCCCATGCGAGGATCTTCACACATCGAGCTGCCGACATGCATTCAGCGAAGAAAAGCTGTTGTAAACATCCAAAACGATGACGAGGCGTGTTTTGCATGGGCCGTGATGTCGGCTTTAAATCCTGCAAAATCAGACGTGCCTAAAAGAACATCATCGTATCCATACTATTCAACGCAACTAAATTTAGATAGTATAGAATTTCCTATGCAGTTAAAGGACATTAATCACTTTGAAGAACTAAATAATATTAGCATTAATGTGTATGGTGTAGACAAAAAGTCTGTAGTAGGTCCTCTGTATTATACATATATATGAAGAGTACTCATGTTAACTTACTCTATATCGAAAACAGTGAGAATAGCCACTTTTGTTGGATTAAAAATTTGAGTAGACTTGTTGGTAGTCAGTTGTCAAAACATGATGGTAAAAAGTGGCTATGTGATGGATGCTTGCAGTATTTTAGAACTGAAGATCAGTTAACGAACCATTCCAAGAATGACTGCAATCATGTACGTACAGAGATACGTACTACAGGCAATAATGTTTTAAAATTTACAAATTATAACAAGCAGATGTGGGTACCTTTCGTGATTTACACAGACTTTGAAGCCATCCTCAAGCCATGTAGCACATGCTCGCCTAATCCTGACAACTCTTCCACTAATACTACACATATGCACGTCCCGTATAGCTTCGCGTATTACATCAAGTGTAGTTATGATAGTACGCTTAACAAGTTAGAGCTGTATCGAGGACCTGATGCTGCTAAATATTTTTAGAAAGACTTGAAAGTGATGCAGTACGTCTTGGCAGTATTCTAAATAGTAATATTCCTATGAAACCGCTCACCGAAATTCAGTTAAATGATCATGAACATGCTACAAAATGTAGTACATGTGATGGGGAATTTTCCGAAAATGACCCTAAAGTTTTCGATCATGATCATTTAACTGGTTTGTACATATGTCCCGCTCATAATAGCTGTAATCTTAAGTATAGAGTTCCAAAATTTATCCCTGTAATTTTTCATAACTTATCTGGTTACGACTCACATTTCATCGTTTCACAATTTGGAGCTTCAGATGAAAAAGTAGACATAATCCCTCAGAACAAAGAGCGGTACATTGCATTTACAAAGTGTGTAAAAGTAGATGAGGAGCATTCTATAAAAATGACATTCCTTGACTCGTTTCGCTTTATGGCGAGTAGCCTCGATAAACTTTCTAGTAATTTACAGCTAGAACCATTTACAGAAATTCGACGCGTTTTTCCTGACGAAGCGCAGTTTAATTTACTTCGGCGTAAGGGTGTCTTTTCTTATGAATATCTTGACTGCTTAGAACGCCTCGAAGAACGTGCTTTACCATCGAAACAATCATTTTACAGCTCGCTAAATTCAGCGGATATTAGTGATGATGACTATTTACATGCGCAACATAACTGGGAGCAGTTCCACATTCAAACGCTAGGTGAATACTCCGACTTATATTTAAAGACTTTTGTTAGCTGATGTTTTCGAAAATTTTCATTGTGTTTGCAAGAAAACCTAAAGGCTTGATCCATGTCAGTATTTTACAGCACCTGGGTTAAGTTAGGATGCCATGTTAAAATACACGCAGGTGAATTTGGAACTGCTAATTGATATTGATATGGTGCACTTTATAAAATCGTCTATTCGAGGCGGTCTAAGTCAGCGTAGCGGGCGGTATTCTAAGGCAAATAATAAGTACATGCCGAGTTTCGATTCTAGTCAGGAATCTCAGTATATTGTTTATCTCGATACTAACGATCAGTATGGGTGGGCGATGAGTCAGCATCTGCCGGTGAGTGGTTTCCGCTGGCTAACGGAGTGCGAAATTAATAATTTACAGCTACATGCCCTAGACGCTGAAGCTAATAAAGGCTATTTCCTCGAAGTTGACTTACAGTATCTTAAAGAGTAACACACTTCTCATAATGACTTACCGTTCTGCCCTGAAATATGAAGTCCCGGTACATCACATCAACGACAAAAATGCTAATTGCTAATTTGTGTGATAAATCTAAGTGTATCATTCATTACCGAAATTTAAAAAAGTGTTTGCAGCATGGTTTGAAGTTATCCAAAATTCATCGCGTACTAGAATTTAATCAGTCACCATGGCTAAAGCCATATATCGATCTCAATAATAATTTAAGAACAAATGCAGTTAACGAGTTTGAGAAATATTTCTACAAGCTCATTAATAACAGTGTGTTTGGTAAGACTATGGAAAATGTTGACAAACGCGTTGATGTAAAGTTGATTACAAACTGGGGAAATATTAAGAAAAGGTATGGTGCTAACTATTTAATTTTTTTTTGCTATGGGGTTTACGTCGCACCGACACAGATAGGTCTTATGGCGACGATGGGATAGGAAAGGCCTAGGAGTTGGAAGGAAGCGGCCGTGGCCTTAATTAAGGTACAGCCCCAGCATTTGCCTGGTGTGAAAATGGGAAACCACGGAAAAACCATTTTCAGGGCTGCCGATAGTGGGATTCGAACCTACTATCTCCCGGATGCAAGCTCACAGCCGCGCTCCTCTACGCGCACGGCCAACTCGCCCGGTAACTATTTAATAAGTAAAACACATTTCCACTGCTGTACTATCATACATGAAAATTTAGTTATTGTACAGATGAATCGTGTTAAGGTTAAGTACGACAAACCTACCTACATCGGCTTTGCAGTACTTGAATTGGCTAAAACACTCATGTATGAATTACATTACGATTATATGATGAAGAAGTACGCTCATAATGCGCAATTGCTCTACACAGATACCGATTCGTTTATTTATCAAATCAAAACTGATGACTATTATAATTATATAAAGCCAGACTTGGGTAGGTTTGATACTAGTAACTATCCTGCAAATAATCAATATCATTACCGCTAGTAAACAAAAAGGTTCTAGGTAAAATGAAAGATGAATGTGCTGGAAATATTATCGATTCATTTGTAGGTACTAAATCCAAGACATATTGCATAAAACTCTTAAATGAACTACAAATAAAGAGATTGAAGGGGGTTAAAAGAATGTAGTTCAGAATCAGCTATGTTTTGAAAACTATAACAATTGTATTAAAAGTAATCCACCTATTTTACATAAGCAAATGTCTGTCATTAGAAGCAAGAAGCACCAGTTGTACACTCGTTTAATTAGTAAGGTAGCCCTTAATAATGATGATTGCAAACGGTTTGTCATTCCAGATTCTACCAACACTCTAGCCTGGGGGCATAGTAGTATTGATAGGTACTACTTTACATAAGGCAGATATGTGTGTGTGTGTGTGTGTGTGTGTGTGTGTGTGTGTGTGTGTGTGTGTGTGTGTGAAAAACATTATGATAGAGGTGTGTACTTTGTAATATATTCGTTAAGCTGTCTTACATCACAATTCACTGTACATATTGTATAAAGATAGGGAGATGTACGCTGAGAGCGAAGTACAGCAAATGATTCAAGTTTAAACTTGTACATACAAGAATTGCGTCGAGAATAGGAGAAGAACGTAAACATCACTACGGTAAAATGATTCGAGATAAAAACTTGTACATACAAGATGTAAATAAATAATATAGAATTGGCATATTCATTTATTTTAGATTAGGTATTACCTTCCTCCCGCTCCTTATTTGCAAGATAGAGTTTTGCTCAATACTATATCACTCAAGGAAGAAGAGTAATTATGTCAAGAAAGAAGATGTTGAGCAGATTCTTAAGTATGTTATCGCCTAGCTGAGTAAGTATGTTGAGAAGAGAATTTTACTTTTTCTGAACAGCGTTTGATTCTAGTCTTGCAATGCAGTGTTCAACAACATCGAACTCTAGTATGTATATATGTTTTGACATGTTCTTTTAAATTGTCCGCCACCACAAAGAGTGCGTCACGGTGCTCTGTAGATTAAAAATGGCGGATGCAGAATTTGCCACCATCATATTTCAACTAAAGAGTGCGTCACGGTGCTCTCTCGTTTAAAGATGGCGGATGTGGAATTTACCACCAATACATTTCAAATAAAGAGTGCGTCACGGTGCTCTCTCGATTAAAGATGGCGGATGTGGAATTTACCACCACCACAAAGAGTGCGGCACGGTGCTCTGTAGATTAAAGATGGCGGATGTGGAATTTGCCGCCACCACATTTCAACTAAAGAGTACGTCACGGTGCTCTGTAGATTAAAGATGGAGGATGTGGAATTTGCCGCCACCACATTTCAAATAAAGAGTGCGGCACGGTGCTCTGTGGATTAAAGGTGGCGGATGACAGCTAACGAAATTACCCGCATGATAGCAGCACGGCGCTCTGTGGATTAAAGATGGTGATGACAGCTGTGACGTAGAAATTGCCTGCATGAGGGCAGCACGGTGTTCTGTAGTTTAAATATGGCGGATGACAGCTGACGAAATTACCCGCCAGAGGGCAGCACGGTGCTCCCTTGATTAAAGATGGCGGATGGCAGCTGTCAAAAAAGCACGTGGATTTGTAAAGCACGTAGAATTTGCCGCCCCCACATGTCAAAGGTAAGTAGCTGAGGAGTGCTGCACTGTGCTCTCTTGATTAAAGATGGTGGATGACAAAAAGCACGTGGGTTTGTTTCCAAACAAGAGCACGTAGAATTTACCGCCACCACATTTCAAAGGTAAGTAGCTGAAGAGTGCAGCACTGTGCTCTCTTGATTAAAGATGGCGGATGTCAGCTAACGAAATTGCCCGCAAGAGGGCAGCACGGTGTTCTGTAGTTTAAAGATGGCGGATGACTGCGGATGAAATTGCCCACATGACAGCAGTACGGTGCTCTGTTGATTAAATATGGCGGATGACAAAAAGCACGTGGCTTTTTAAAGCATGTAGAATTTACCGCCACCACATTTCAGCTAAAGATTGCAGCACTGTGCTCTGTAGTTTAAAGATGGCGGATGACAGCTGACGAAATTGCCCTCATGATAGCAGTGCTCTCTTGATTACAGATGGCGGATGCCGGCTGTCAAAAAAAGCACGTGGCTTTGTTTACCGATTCAAATCTCGCGCTAGTAAGGTTAAGTTGGCAGCATTAAGGTTTAGGCCCGTCAAGATAGCAGCACTGAGGTTTGCGATACGTTGTTGTCTGTCTGTCAAAAAGCACTTGGCTGTTAAAAAGCACGTGGATTTGTTTACCGATTCGAATCTCAGGCTAGTTAGGTTAAGTTGGTACCACTAAGGTTTAGGCCCGTCAAGATAGCAGTACTGAGGTTAGCGATGCGTTGTTGTCTGTCAAAAAGCACGTGGCTGTCAAAAAAAGCACGTGGATTTGTATACCAATTCAAATTTCCCGCGGGAGGTGGAGCGGGTCCCTGAGAAGACCTCCCGGGAGGAGGAGGTGGAGCGGGCCCCTGGGTGGGCCCCTGGGTGGGCCCCTCGGGAGGAGGAGGTGGAGGAGGCCCCTATCTAATCCTAATGCTGCTCTTAAGAACGTAGAGCTAAGAATTGATTACGTGACCGTGACGTCATGACCACGTGCACTTGTTGGTAAACAAAGCCACGTGCTTTTTTGACAGCTGTCATCTTGACGGATCCTAACCTCACTTTGAAGGACAATAGAGCATCGCTAACCTCACTGTTGCCATCTTTACGGCGCTAAACCTCAAGGCAGCAACTTTATGCATGTCGTAGCGCGGAATTTAAAATCCAACAACAGAACATCGCTAAGCTCACTGCTGCCTTCTTGAAAAGTTCGGTGTTCCAAACACTAAAAACTATCGAGCAGATACTGATTTCTGTTAGAAAAACGCAACTCATTGCACCTCGGGGATTTTATTAGGTAATTCTGATAAGACGTGACCCCTAGGTTCCATTCCTTGTTCTGAACATAAAACCATTTACCAATAAAGATTAATTTGCTACACTTAACAAAGTAGAAGCGTTCTTGCTGATAGCGATCGATGAGGGTGTTAAAAATGTGCCTACTTCAGCTAACTCCTTCTGATAAGACGTAACCCCTGGGTTCCATTCCTTATCACGATTATCTTTTCGGTTCAGCATTTTGCATAGTAGTCCTCTCCTACATAAGCTACATGCTCGTAACCCATGCCAACAGATTAAAACAATAATATGTTTCGGAACCGATATCGAGTACAATGTTCGATTCTAGTCTTGTTATGTTTCAATCTGATCATCTTAGAACAAAGGTACCCCCTAACATGTTCTAAACACATGTTGTATCGTGTACAGAGTTCGATTCTAGTCTTGATCACGTATTTTGTATTCTGAACACATCAATGAATTTTCTGATCACATGCTGAAGTTAACGACATCGAGTACAGTGTTCGGTTCTAGTCTTGTTATGTTTCAATCACTTCTTTTGTAATTTGATCTTCAGGTATCCCTTAACATGTTCGAAACACATGTTGTATCGAGTACAGTGTTCTATTCTAGTCTTGATCACTTATTTAGTGTTCTGAACACGTCAAAGAATGTTATAAACACATGTTGTATCGAGTACAGCGTTTGATTCTAGTCTTGTTATGTTTCTTTTATCATCTGCAAGTCTGAACATGCATAATGATTTTATCGCTGCACACTCTTGCCTTCGCGATGCAGGTTTAAACTTGTTCGATAGAGCAATGCCTTGACATAAGAAGAGGCCTTAACAGCTTATGTATAACCGCTATTGTTTAAAGATGACCACTGGTAGCTGTTAAACAAGCACGTAAAATGTTTAATTACCCACCACCATATTTCAAAAGTGTGAGATTTAGTGCTGTAAAGATAGCAGCACGATGCTATGTTGATTAAGATGAGAGCTGTCACAAATTGCCTGCTAGCACATTTCAAAGGTAAGCAGCTAAAGATAGCAGCACGGTGTTCTGTTGATTAAAGATGACCGCTATCAGAAAAGCACGTGGAATTTTTCAAATTACCTGCTACCACGTACCTAAGGTAGTAGCTAAAGATGGCAGCACGGTGCTCTGTTAATTAAAGATAGCAGCTTGTCAAAAAAGCACATAGAATTTTTCAAATTTCCCTCCACCGCATGCATAACAGCTGCCACCATCTTGCGCAGTAACCTCTAAGCTAGCCTTCTTCATAAGAGTAGCCGCCATCTTGTGCGAGCACCCCTAGGCTGTCTCATAAGGAGCTATGTATAGTCACCATTTTTGTCCGCCATCTTGCGTAAGCATCCCTATGAGGTCTCAAGCCATCTTGTGCAAGCACCATTAAGCTGTCTCATAAGAGCAGCCGCCATCTTGTAGAATTAGATAGCCGTCAATGTCAAAGGGCCTAAGTAGGAATCGAACCGTTGATCTCATCATTAGACCAGGTTGTTCTTATGGTATCATGTTCCTCATACTGCGAACCTGGGTATTGGACAGAAAAATTTTGTCCGTTTTGCTCTACGATGCACCGTTTTCGAGATATTTAACATTTTGCATTTAAGCCCCAAATTTAATGAATCGAACCAGCACGGCACGTTATACTCTCTATCATAGATAGACCTGATCATGTTACAAAAACTTGCTTCAATACAAGCTAAAACAGAGCAAATGCCAAAGGGCCTAGGTAGGAATCGAACCATTGATGTCATCATTAGACTAGGTTGTGCTTATGGTATCATGTTGCTCATACTGCGAACCTGGGTATTGGGCAGAAAAGTTTTGTCCGTTTTGCTCTACGGCGCACCGTTTTCGAGATATTTAACATTTTGCATTTAAGCCCCAAATTAAATGAATCGAACCAGCACGGCACGTTATACTCTCTACCATAACTAGACCTGATCATGTTACAAAAACTTGCTTCAATACAAGCTAAAACAGTGCAAATGCCAAAGGGCCTAAGTAGGAACCGAACCGTTGATCTCATCATTAGATTATGTTTTTTCTTATGATATCATGTTTCTCATACTGCGAACCTAGGCATGATGCGGAAAATTTTTGTCCGTTTTGCTCTACGATGCACCGTTTTCGAGATATTTAACATTTTGCATTTAAGCCCCAAATTTAATGAATCGAACTAGCACGGCACGTTAGCCTCTATGCAAGCTTTCTTCATGAGAGCAACAGCTATCTTGTACAAGCGCCCTTAAGGCGTCTCATAAGGAGCCGTGTATAGCCGCCATCTTGTGTCCGCCATCTTGCGCAAGCATCCTTAGGGCGTCTCAGACCATCTTGTGCAAGGACCCTTAAGCCGTCTCATAAGAGCAGTTGCCATCTTGAGCAAGCGCCCTTAAGGCGTCTCATAACGAGCCATGTATAGCTGCCATCTTGCGCAAGCATCCCAAGGGAGACTCATAAGAACCTATGTATAGCAGCCATCTTGCGTAAGCACCGTTAAGGAGTCATGTATAGCCACCATCTTGTGCAATTAGCGTCGATAGATGGTTGCTGTAGATTTTTTTAATTATCCACCACCATATTTCAAAGGGAGTTGCTAAAGAGTGCATCGCTGAGGTTTGCGATGCAAGATGGCGGATTTCAGCTGTGACGTAGAAATTGTCTACTACTACGATAAACATAGCAGCACGGTGCTCTGTTGATTAAAGATGGCTGCTGTCAAAAAGAATTTTTCAAATTGTCCGCCACCACATTTCAACTAAAGAGGGCAGCACGGTGCTCTGTTGATTAAAGATGGCGGATGACAGCTGTCAAAAAAGCACGTGGGTTTGTTTCCAAACAAGAGCACGTGGAATTTTCCGCCACCACATTTCAACTAAAGAGTGCAGCACGGTGCTCCCTTGATTAAAGATGGCGGATGGTAGCTGTCAAAAAAGCACGTGGCTTTGTTTCCAAACAAGGGCACGTAGATGTTTTCAAATTGCCGCCACCACATTTCAACTAAAGAGTGCAGCACTGTGCTCTCTTGATTAAAGATGGCTGCTGTCACGTGGAATTGCCTGCCACCAGAGTGCAGCACGGTGCTCTGTCGATTAAAGATGGCTGCTATCAAAAAGCTTTATTCAAATTATCCGCCACCACATTTCAAAGATATGTAGCTAAAGAGGGCAGCACGGTGCTCTCTTGATTATAGAAGGCGGATGACAGCTGTCAAAAAAAGCACGTGGATTTGTTTACCGATTCAAATCTCGCGCTAGTAAGTTTAAGTTGGTAGCACTAAGGTTTAGGCCCGTCAAGATGGCAGCACTGAGGTTTGCGATACGTTGTTGTCTGTCAAAAAGCACGTGGCTTTGTTTGCCGATTCAAATCTCGCGCTAGTAAGGTTAAGTTGGCAGGACTAATGTTTAGGCCCATCAAGATGGCAGTACTGAGGTTAGCGATGCGTTGTTGTCTGTCAAAAAGCACGTGGCTGTCGAAAAAAGCACGTGGCTTTGTTTACCAATTCAAATTTCCCGCGGGAGGAGGAGCAGGCCCCTGGGAAGGCCCCGCGGGACGGGGAGGAGGAGTGGGCCACTGGGAAGGCCCCTCGGGAGGAGGAGGAGGAGGAGGCTTCTGGGAGCCGGAGGAGGAGGCCCCTGGGAGCCGGAGGATGAGGAGGCCGCAGAATCCCTGTATTATACTACTGATAGATTCTATAGAATAAGACTTCTTCCCTTTAATAAGTAATTGCAGCGGATGCGATATCTTTGTGAAATTAACGACGGAAGAAATATTCTCCTTCGCACATGAATCATCGCCGCATGAAATGGTGTGATCAAGCGGTGGTTGCGAAATTCCCTGTTCAGTAAGTTCAGCAATTTCAGCAGGCTTATTTTGAGCGGAGACAGAAAACAAACTATCTCCCATCCTCAAAAGAGACTCAATTTTACTAGATCACAAATCTAATAAGATTTTCACACCATCGCCCATGCTATCACCAAATAATACCTGGAGATCAGACACACGGTTCCTGTAATGAAGCAGGCGAGCTTTAATACGACGAATCTGCTTTCGTGTGACATCACTTTGACCCTGACTAAACTCGTCCAACGTGGACTCTAATTGAGACAGGTAAACCCCGATACGACCTAACGCACTCTCAAGAACAAAGGAAGGTTGACATGTCGATGAACTAACAGGGTTACGTAACGAGGAACGAAGTAATCTAATATTATCGTCTAATGTGCTGGCAGGAGAAATGCCCCTAATACTCAGTTCATATCCCAGCTCCTCGGTTCGTAGCAATTCGAGACAGAAACATTCCCGTATCTTATCTTCATTAACAGGTCCAATTGACCCTTGTGTATCTTTATTAGGATCAGTCATATTTGCTCCTTTAAATCCGAAAGAATAATAGACAAGACTGAATTTACTGATGGAAACCACACTATAACGCTACCACCTGAGAAGTTGCTAGCATTAGGGCTTAGGGAAACTTGAACATGCCCAGAGAGAAGCTAGGTGGACCGAGGTTAGGGAGTTTTCCATCCCTAAATTCATCTGTCATTTACTCAATTGTAACAAAATATTTACAACACCATAACTGAAGAATCTTTTCAAAGTAAACCAATGAACTTCTATTGGCCTCGTACATACAACCGAGAACATAATATCTATTACCCACAGGTAATATAACAGAAATACAAGTAGTAATAGAATGTAACACTTGAAAAATACATATTACAAAAGAAACGGCCTTCAACTGGCCATAGACCCCTGGACTACAAACCCGGCACATCCACACAACACAGCACACACAGAAGCGCAACTCAAACCCAATTACATACCCATTCGCGGCCACAAGCATTAACCTTTCACTCAATATGCACATGCAACATTCACTCACGACTTACGCTTCGATGTTCGCAGTCCAGAAGCCTCGGGTTCGAAAGGAACCCCCAAGTAGATGCTCTAGAGAGCGACGAATAAATAATGAGAGTTAAACGCTGGATACAACCAGCCACCAAGACTACGCTTTAGAGGGGAAGGGGAAGGGACAGGAGAGGTAACAACCAATTTTGAAACAGAAAATACACTCAACTCATAGCGCCGGCGCACTTCAAGTGTCTGTAAGAGTCGTTTGAGTCTGAGAGCGTAATTAGAAGTTTCTCGTTATACAATTTTTAAATACATGAAAACATCTGTGATAATACCCTACCAGACCTGTTAAGAACACTAAACACGAACAATACTAATGCACTCTGGTGGCATTTCTATCTGTCACTGAGAATTGCAACTCCTAATCGTTTACATACCCGCCAATGCTGTGTACGTGTACGAAGTTCCATTAACATCAAACCATTATTTCTGTGCACTTCAACTTTTTGCTCGGAAGCGTGCCGGTATATGTTTTAAACATGTCTATCACTTTCTACAAAGTATAAATATGCCGATTCGTTTCTTTGTAAGAGCTCACACACAGCACGCAACACATTAAGTATTCACTAATCTACAGATTTTAATCAATGTAAAACTTCTCCTATATGCATATGACACTGTATTCATTGCCATGGATGAGGCAGAAATGACAGAGCTTTTAGACCGTGTCAGAACTGAGAGCATCAGCTTGGGTTTGCATATCAACATGCAAAAGACAAAAATTATGGTAGTTGAAATGAAATGGCATAATAATGTTTCTTAAGAATTTTAAAATTCCTACTCTCTTCTCTTCCGAAATCTCTCTTAACTCTAATGTTCTTACACTGTAAATTACCAGCGTTCCTTGTCACTATATCTGCCATCAATGAAGATAGCAGCGACACGTTTATTGGCCTGTGCCCTCCCACCTTGCCAACTCTCTCCACATTGTCTATATCTACCTCACTGAAATTTATTTTCATTTTCTTTTGTATGACATCTACCACTTTGTAAATAATGTCCACTTTAGATTCTGCCTTTTCTTCCTCCACCCCATAAATAAATATGGATTTCTTCTTACGCTCCTGTCTGCAGACTTCAATTTCTTTCTTCAGGTTTACCATCTCTTCTTCCATATTTTTTTATTTTCTCTCTTAGTGACACCAGTTCTTTCTCGCTGCCTTCTATCATCGCCTTCGTATTTTTCATATAATCCTGGATCCACTGTCTCGTCTTTTCTTGCACCTGGACTTGTTCTTGAAGCATCTTCTTTAATTGCTCAAACGGACATACCTCCTGTATTACTTCTTTTACTACTTTCCTCATAACTTCTACGTCTACCCAACTCATCCTATCTATCTCCTTGCCGACCGCTTGACCCTACCGCTTCCCCACTCCTACTCCACTCCACTCAACAGGCGCACGCCACACGATATGTCCGTCCTCCTTACTGGCTTAAGCTAGACTGGAGTATTGACTTCAGGTTGAATATTTGTTCGATACAGGAGCGACCTTTCCTAAACTCTGCTTGGTATTCCCCTAGTTGTTGGTCCAGATTTGCCTCTATTCTATTAAGAAGCAGTTTTGAGAGGATTTTATGGGCGATCGGGAGGAGGGACACACCCCTATAGTTGTTGACATCCTGTTTGTCCCCTTTCTTATGCTTCGGATGGATAAGTGCTGTTTTCCATTCTTCTCGGATTGTTTCCTTCTCCCATTTCCTTGATGATTTGGTAAGGATCATCTAAGATTTCCGGTTCTGCCCATTTCAACATTTCTACCGTTATAGAGTCCTCTCCACTTGCCCTGTTGTTTTTGAGGTTTTCAAGGGATTCCCTGACTTCTTCCTTTGTTGGTGGTTCTTCATCTTCTAAGTTCTCTGGTATGTCTGAAAATTCTAGTTTGGAGGTTGGGGAAGGACAATTCAAGAGTGTGTGGAAGTATCTGGCTAATATCTCACAGTTTTCTTGGTTGTTTCCGGTTATGCCTATTTCAACATTTCTACCGTTATAGAGTCCTCTCCACTTATCCAGTGGTTTATTAGGTTTACAATGGCTTCCTTGACTTCTTCCTTTGTTGGTGGTTCGTCATCTCCTAAGTGCTCTGGTATGTCTGGAAATTCTAGTTTGGAGGTTGGAGAAGAACAGTTCAAGGGAGTGTGGAAGTATCTGGCTAATATCTCACAGTTATCTTGGTTGTTCAGTCCGATTTTACCCTGTTCGTTTCTGAAACACAAACTTGGCGCTTGGTATCCTTTTAGTTTGTTCTTCAACGTCTGATAGAAGTCTTCGGCATTATTCTTGACAAAGCCGGTCTGGATCTCTTCCAGTTGAGCTCTTTCAAATTTCTTTAGTCATTTGAAATATCCTGGATGTTTCTTTCCTCTGTTGCTTGAATTGTTCCATGTGTTCCTTTTCTCTGGAGCATTTCCATTTTGTCCATTTCTCGGACCTCTCCCTGAGAAATTTCTCGCACTCTTCATTCCACCATATTTCTCTTTTTCTCCTAGCCTGTCCGAGTGCTTTCCTTGCGGCTTCATTGATTCCCGTGCATTTTTCATTCCAGTTCCTCTTTTTGCTAGTCCGGATTTCGTCCCTGAAGTTTCTAATGATGTCTTCAGTGATGTTCATTTTGTTTGTGTTGTATCTCATCATTTCAGGTGAGTCTCTCCTTTGTCCTTCTGAGAGAAAACGGATTTTAACTTTGGAGAGATAGTGGTCTGAACCGAATCCACCGTTCCTAATCACTTTGACGTTCATCACCTCTTTTGAGTATTTCCTTGTTATCGTTACGTGATCCAATTGGAATTAGCCTAATTAGGGATTCGGAGATAACCATCTCTTTGATTTTCTCGGGAGTTTCTTGAAGTGTGTTGACATAAGTTTCAACTGAAAAGCTTTGTAGAGTCCAATGAGCCTTTCCCCATTCTTGTTTGTCCTCTTATATACTGGATATTCCCCTACGACGTCTCTGTACTTACGTTCCCTCCCAATCTGTGCGAGGAAGTCTCCCAGCAGGATTTTTACGTTGCTCTTTGGTATCCGGGTGATTTCAGTTTCCTGAAGATGTCGGAAGTCATCAACTTTGTGTGGGTTCTTCTTGTTGTCTTTGTTGATCGGGGCGTGACAGTTGATGGGAGTGTACCTCTTATTCTTGCATTTAATAGTTAGTAGAGACAATCTTTCAGATTTTGATGTGAAGTCTGTGACAATGTTTATTACCTTCTTGTGTATGTAGAAGCAGGTTCCGAGAAGAGGCATGTTGGTGGTTGTTATAATCGCCGGCTTTCCTTTGAATATTCTGTATTGATTGATGTCTATGATGTTTTCTTTCAGGAATCTTGTCTCTTGTACAGCTAGAATCTGTACTTGGTTTTTGTCCAAAAGCTTTTCTAATTCTTTTTGTTTTCCGACTCTGGCATGTGAGTTTATGTTTACTGTTCCAATGAAATAGTTCTTCTTGAATTTGAGTTTGGAAGGTGATTCAAGACGCTCCGACTCGTCTTTCTCGCAGATGTTGGGACTCCCCAGAACACTAGGTCCCGTTGCAGTGCATAGTGCAATGGCGGATTTCTCTGCTGAGCTGCCACCTGGGGTAGTGCTTTCTTTCAGCTACATTTCCATCTTGCGAATAAAGTTGTGATTTGTAAAGGAAGGAATTTGCTTCCAAAGTAAGGTCGGATTCTTAGTTCAAAATTATTATCTTTTCGTTGTTTACTCCTCTAGGTTCTTCCGCTCTCATTGCCGTTGGGAGTTAAGATTTCTCTTCCGCCTTCGAGACTGAGATTCAGTGGTGTGTACTTATTCATCAGGCAAGCGTACAGCTTTAAGTTGTTATTATTATTATTATTATTATTATTATTATTATTATTGTTATTATTATTATTATTATTATTATTGGTCGGCCTCTGTGGTGGTTAGTGTGATTAGCTCCCAACCCGGAGGCGCGGGTTCGATTCCCGGCTCGGCCACGAAATTTGAAACGTGGTACGAGGGATGAAACGGGGTCCACTCAGCCTCGGGAGGTCAACTGAGTAGAGGGGGGTTCGGTTCTCTCCTCAGTCATCCTTGAAGTGATATTCAGTGGTTTTCAACTTCTCCTCCAGGCAAATCCTCGAGAGGATGAGATCTTGCAGCATGATGAAGTGCCTTGCACACTGCTAGAAGAGCCCGCACGATGCTGAAAGGGCACTATAAAGACTTCAAATTTCCTCCCCGACCCCCAATCAGCGCCTATCTCAATTCAATTGAAGATCTATGGCCCATCTCGATCGACGTGTTCACAATCTGTGTCCTCTGCCATGCACATTACAATAGCTGTTGGACGCAACGCCTCTACTTACGGCTCCACCTCCAACTCCGCCTCAACTTCAGGGACACTTAATTTGTAAAACAATAATTAGAAGGTATCACTGGCATGTTAAACCTTCGCAATAAGATGTATGACCTTAACATTACATAATATTGAAAATAAATTTCTCATTAAATTTTAAAAACTTTCCACTTACTTTACCTATATTTTTCCTAGTCATCACTGTTTTCTAGCTTCTACTCCTAAGCGTAAGTAGTTATCTTTAGTTACTTTGAGCAAAAAGTGTAAACCTTGTACGGCCTAATTCCCCGCCTCAGCCTCAGCTTTAGGCTCTAGCTCAGCTTTATCTCGAGCCTTATCCTTCACCTTCTCCTCCTCCACCTCAACCTTAGCTTGAGCCTTATCCTGCTCCACCTCCTCAGACTTTGCCTTAACTTGAGCCTCAGCCTCAGCCTCTACTCTCTCCTCCTCCTCCTCCTCCTCCTCCTCCTCCTCCTCCTCCTCAGATTTGTTATTCTGAATGTGTATACGTTGATCTTCTCCTCTTCCTGCTCACCCTTGGACTCCTTCTCTTCCTAGTCTTAGCCTCGTCCTCCCCAGTCTCAGATTTAGTCACTTTTCCCTCCGCCTTAGTTTGAGCCTTATCCTCATCCTCCTCCTCCACCTTAGCCTTAGCCTCAGACTTAGCTTGAGCCTTCTCCTCTTCCTTCACAGTCTTAGCCTTACCTTGAGCCTCAGCATCAGCATTCTCCTCTTCCTCGGCTTTGTTATTCTGAACATATCTACATGATATCTCCTCTTCCTCCTCAGCCTTAATCTAAGCCTCCTCTTCCTCAGCCTTAGGCTTAGCCCTCCTTCTCAGCCTTAGCCACTTTCTCGTTCTCCTCAGCCTTTGCCTCCTCCTTAGCCTCAGCCTTAGCCTCCTCCTCCTCAGCTTTGCAAGTCTAAACATGATCTCTGATCTGTCTCAGTGAAGTTTTGTGTGCCTTCTCTAAATTTAGTTGATCCCCAGCATGTAAAGAGCGGGTAACGATACAGTGATCCTCAAAATATCGAGACAAAATCAAGTAATCCTTAAAAAATCGGATTAGTGATCCTCAGTGGATCAATGTTGTCAACGAGTATGATCTTAACGATTGTAGTAATTAAACAAATATTTCATTAAATTTTAAAAACGTTGTACTTTTTTCGACTGTAGGCCTATTCCTAGTCATCTATGTAAGACACTTCTAGTTATATGCTCTGTTCACATCCTTAACTCAAGTAACAGTTATTAGTTACGCCGTCCAAACCATAGAAATTGTTTTAGACATCTTCAACTCAGTTCTATTAATAGTTTAAGCAGTTGATCCCGCGTCAGGAGCAAGTAATCCGCAGGTCAAAAGCAGGTGTTCCTTTGTAGAACGGGTGGGGAGTAGGTGATATTTAGTAAACATTATTATTAATGTCGTGATGGGATTAATTTTTACTTACCAAAGAATTGTTTTAACCAACTTCAATGAAGATCTACAAATGGATGTATGTGCGTTATTCAGTTAGGGGCAAGTTGATCTGTATCACCGGTTCTAAGATAATTTTTGATACATGTTCAGATCAGTTTTCCACAACTAACGGTTTAAGAAATAATGAATTTTTAATTTAAGGGTTGTTTCCAAAAAAACCTATTTAGTAGTTAAATACAGGGATTCGGCGGCCTCCTACTCCTCCGGCTCACAAGGGCCCGCTCCTCCTCCTCCTCCTCCTCCTCCTCCTCCTCCTCCTCCTCCTCCTCCCGGAGGGCCTTCCCAGGGACCCGCTCCTCCTCCCGCGGGAAATTTGAATTGGTAAACAAAGCCACGTGCTTTTTGACAGCTATCATCGACAACAACTCATCGCTAACCTCAGTACTGCCTTCTTGACGGGCCTAAACCTCAATGCTGCCAACTTAACCTCACTAGCACGAGATTTGAATCAGTAAACAAATCTACGTGCTTTTTTGACAGCCCGAGCTTTTTGACAGCTATAATCGACAACAACGCATCGCTAATGTCAGTGTAGCTATCTTAACGGGCCTAAACCTCAGTGCTGACAACTTACCTCACTAGCGCGAGATTTGAATTGGTAAACAAAGCTACGTGCTTTTTTTGACAGCTGTCATCCACCATCTTTAATCAACAGAGCACCGTGCTGCCCTCATCCAGGCAATTTCGTCAGCTGTCATCCGCCATCCTTAATCTACAGAGCACCGTGCTGCCCTATTTATGACTACTACCTTAAGCACGTAGTAGCGGGCAATTTGAAAAGTTCCGTTAGCTGTCATCCGCCATCTTTAATCAAGAGAGCACAGTGCTGCACTTTATAACTACTTACCTTTGAAATGTAGTTGCGGCATTTTAAAAAATTCCACCTGCTTTTGATTGGAAACAAATCCACGTGCATTTTTGACAGCTGTCATCCGCCATCTTTAATCAAGAGAGCACCGTGCTGCACTCTTTAGTTGAAATGTGGTGGCGGCAATTTTAAAAATTCCACGTGTTCTTGTTTGGAAACAAATACACGTGCTTTTTTCAACAGCTGTCATCCACCATCCTTAATCAAGAGAGCACCGTGCTGCATTATTTAACTACTTACCTTTCAAATGTGGTGGTGCCAATTTGAAAAATTCCACATTCTCTTGTTTGGAAACAAACTCACGTGCATTTTTGACAGCTGTCATCCACCATCCTTATTCAAGAGAGCACCGTGCTGCACTTTTTAGGTACATACCTTTGAAATGTGGTGGCGGATATTTTGAAAAATGCTTTTTGACAGCAGCCATCTTTAATCTACAGAGCACCGTGCTGCTATCTTCCGGTCAATTCCGTCAGCTGTCATCCGCAATCTTGCATCGCAAACCTCAGTGCTGCACTCTTTAGATACTACCTTTGAAATTTGGTGGCGGATAATTTAAAAAATTCTACAGCTGCTATCTCTCCACGCTAATTGCACAAGATGGCGGCTATACATGACTCCTTAAGGGTGCTTACGCAAGATGGCTGCTATACATAGGTTCTTATGAGACTCCCTTGGGATGCTTGTGCAAGTTGGCGGCTATACATGGCTCCTTATAAGACGCCCTAGGGATGCTTGCGCAAGATGGCGACTGCCCTTATGAGACGGCTTAGGGGTGCCTGCACAAGATGGTTTGAGACACCCTAAGGATGCTTGCGCAAGATGGCGGACACAAGATGGCGGCTATACACGACTCCTTATGAGACGCCTTACGGATGCTTGCGCAAGATGGCTGCTGCTCTTATCAAGAAAGCTAGCTTAGAGGCTAACGTGTCGTGCTAGTTCGATTCATTAAATTTGGGGCTCAAATGCATAATGTTAAATATCTCGGAAACGGTGCGTCGTAGAGCAAAACGGACAAATTTATTCTGCCAAATACACAGGTTCGCAGCATGAGGAACATGATAGCATAAGAAAAACATAGTCTAATGATGAGATCAACGGTTCGGTTCCTACTTAGGCCCTTTGGCTTATGCTCTGTTTTAGCTTGTATTGAAGCAAGTTTCTGTAACATGATCAGGTCTAGCTATGGTAGAGAGTATAACGTGCCGTGCTGGTTCGATTCATTAAATTTGGGGCTTAAATGCCAAATGTTAAATATCTCGAAAACGGTGTATCGTAGAGCAAAACGGACAACATTTTTCCGCCTAATACTTAGGTACGCAGTATGAGGAACATGATAGAAAAAGAAAAACAGTCTACTGATGAGATCAATGGTTCGATTCCTACTTAGGCTCTTTGACATTGACGGCTATCTAATTTAACAAGATGGCGCTATACATAGCTTCTTATGAGGCAGCTTAAGGCTGCTTGCACAAGGTGGCTTGAGACGCCCTAGGGATGCTTACGCAAGATGGCGGATACAAAATGGTGACTATACATAGCTCCTTATGAGACAGCCTAGGTGTGCTCGCACAAGATGACGGCTATTCTTATGAAGAAAGCTAGCTTAGAGGCTACTGCGCAAGATGGTGGCTGCTGTTATGCGTGCGGTGGAGGGAAATTTGAAAAATTCTGTGTCCTTTTTTTGACAAGCTGCTATCTTTAATTAACAGAGCACCGTGCTGCCATCTTTAGCTACTACCTTACGTTCGTGGTAGCGGATAATTTTAAAAATTCCACGTGCTTTTCTAGCAGCGGCCATCTTTAATCAACAGAGCACCGTGCTGCTATCTTTAGCTACATACCTTTGAAATGTGCTAACAGGCAATTTGTGACAGCTCTCATCTTTAATCAACAGTGCATCGTGCTGCTATCTTTACACCACTAAATCTCATACGTTCGAAATGTGGTGGTGGGTAATTAAAAAAATCATCGTGCCTTTATAACAGCTATCAGCGGTCATCTTTAAACAATAGCGGTTATACATAAGCTGTTAAGGCCTCTTCTTATGTCAAGGCATTGCTCTATCAAACAAGTTTAAAACTGCATAGCGAAGGCAAGATTGTGCAGCGATAACATCATTGTGCATGTTTAGACTTGCAGATGATAAAGGAAACATAACAAGACTAGAATCAAACGCTGTACCCGATACAACATGTGTTTTGAACATTGCTTGATGTGTTCAGAACACTAAATAAGTGATCAAGACTAGAAAAGAACACTGTACTCGATACAACATGTGTTCAGAACATATCAGGGGATGCCTTCGTTCTAAGAAGATTAGACCGAAACATAACAAGACTAGAACCGAACACTGTACTCGATGTCGTTAACTTCAACATGTGATCAGAACATTGATTGATGTGTTCAGAACACTAAATAAGTGATCAAGACTAGAATAGAACCCTGTAATCGATACAACATGTGTTTAGAACATATCAGGGGATGCCTTTGTTCTAAGAAGATTAGATTGAAACATAACAAGACTAGAATCGAACACTGTACTCGATGCCATTAACTTCAACATGTGATTAGAACATTGATTGATGTGTTCAGAACACTAAAATCGAACATATAACGCGATCTTATGCATAAGGCAGTGCATATATTGCGTAACTAACTCGCTCGGTAAACGATAGAGCAAAAGTACAACTTCAAATAATTTGCCTTCTATCATTTGTCTTGTGCGAAAAGCAGTCAAACAAGTTATCGCATAAACATGTAACTTGAAATATCAGTTCGGAAACCTATTGCTTCAATCTGTTGGCATGGGTTACAAGCATGCAGCTCATGCGGAGAGTAAAATTAAACAGAACAGTTATGCTATAAGAAATACACCGCTTACATTTAAGTCCCTAGCAGTTGAACACGTTATCGCATAAACATGTAACATTAAATATCGGTTCGGAAACATATTATTGTTTCAATCTGTTGGCGTGGGTTACAAGCATGTAGCCTGTGCAGGCGAGGGATACTCTGTAAAATACTGAACCGAGAAATAATCGTGCTACACACATGATAGGGAATGGAACCCAGGGGTTACGTCTTATCAGAAGGACAAAAAGGATGAAAGGACTATCCATCCTCCCTACTGCACATTCCTTGTAGAGCTAAAGACTAATAGGCTAAAGCGCTAATGGGCTAAAAGGGCTAATGGGCAAAAGGGCTCCTCTACTACCTTACCACGCCCTCCTCCTAGAAGGAGTTAGCTGAAGTAGGCACATTTTTAAAACTCTCATCGATCGCTTTCGGCGAGAACGCTTCTACTTTGTTAAGTGTAGCAAATTAATCTTTTTTGGTAAATGGTTTTGTGTTCAGAACAGGGAATGGAACCTAGGGGTCACGTCTTATCAGAATTACCTAATAAAATCCCCGAGGTGCAATGAGTTGCGTTTTTCTAACAGAAATCAGTATCTGCTCGATAGTTTTTAGTGTTTGGAACACTGAACTTTTCAAGAAGGCAGCAGTGAGGTTAGCGATGTTCTGTGGTTGGATTTGAAATTCCGCGCTACGACATGCATAAGGTGGCAACCTTAAGGGTTAGCACCGTAAAGATATCAGCAGTTAGGTTAGCGATGTTGTGTAGTTGGATTTTAAATTTCGCGGTACAACATGCTTAAGGTGGCAGCCTTGAGGTTTAGCGCCGTAAAGATGGCAACAGTGAGGTTAGCGATGCTCTATTATCCTTCAAAGTGAGGTTAGGGTCCGTCAAGATGACAGCTGTCAAAAAGCACGTGGCTTAGTTTACCAACAAGAGCACGTGGTTTTGACGTCACGGTTTGCCGGTATGCTACGTCAGCATGTGAAGTTCAATGTCTACACCTACGTAGTTAACACTCTGCTATGCTCACAAGATTTTTACGCATAGTTATTCTTTTTGCTTCAAGTTCCAGCACATACGTTATGTTGAGATAGCAGCACACAAAAGCGATTGTCGCACGCTCTAGTAGAAGATGCATGCATTATTAATAGGTGATGTGTACACTCTTTTAAACTTTGCTATTCTTAGCTGCTATGTGCGCAAGATTGTTAAAGATCACTATTCTTTGTGCTTTAAGTTCGTACACATGGGTCATGCTAAAATAGCAGCACAAACACATGTGGACGTTGTACATTCTAGCGGAATAAGTTTAGTACGATAGTTGATTCATGCATCATTGATAGGTGATGTGTACACGGTTTTAAACCTTGCTATTTTTACTGCTGCTATGTTCGCAAGATTTTTAAACATAGCTATTCTTTGTGTTGTAAGTTCGTTTACATATGTTATGCTAAGATAGCAGTACACACATGCCATCGTTGTACATTCTAGTAGAATAAGTTTAGTATCATAGTCGATGCATTTATTATTGATAGGTGATGCGTACACGCTTTTAAACATTGCTATTCTTACTGCTGCTATGTTCACAAGATTTTGAAACATCGCTGTTCTTTGTGCTTTAAGTTCGTGCGTATAGGTTATGCTAAGGTAGCACTACACTTATACGATTTTAGTGCAATCTACCAGGAAAAGTTTGGTACCATAATCGACGCATGCAAAATCATTAGGTGATGTGTACACGCTTTGAAACATAGCTATTCTTTCTGCTTTAAGTTCGTGCGTATAGGTTATGATAAGCAGCACACTTATACGATTTCCGCACAATTTAGCGGAAGAAGTTTAGTACGATAGTCGATGCATGCACCATCGATAGGTGATGTGTACATGCTTTAAAACATAGCTATTTTTTGTGCTTTAAGTTTATGCACATAGGTTAGTAGAACACAATTGTGATCGTTGTACACTCTAGCGGAAAAATAGTCGATGCATGCAAAATCGATAGGTGAGGCGTACACGTTGTTAAACATCGTTATTCTTTGTGCTTTAAGTTCGTACGTATAGGTTATGCTAAGATAGCAGCACAATCTAGTGGAAAAAGCTTAGTACGATAGTCGATTCGTGCAAAATCAATAGGTGATGTGTACACGCTTTTAAACATAGCTATTCTTACTGTTGCTCTGTTCCAAAGATTTTTAAAACATAGCTAATGTTAATGCTGCTCTTAACGACGTAGAGTTAAGAATTGATTACATGACCGTGACGTCACTACCACGTGCTCTTGTTGGTGAACAAAGCCAAGTGCTTTTTTGACAGCTGTCTTCTTGACGGACCCTACCTCACTTTGAAGGATAATAGAGCATCGCTAACCCCACTGTTGCCATCTTTACGGCGCTAAATCTCAAGGCTGCCACCTTATGCATGTTGTACCGCGAAATTTAAAATCCAACTACACAACACCGCTAACCTCACTGCTGCCATCTTTACGGCGCTAAACTTCAAGGCTGCCACTTTATGCATGTCGTAGCGCGGAATTTAAAATCCAACCACAGACCATCGCTAACCTCACTGCTGCTTTCCTGAAAAGTTCAGTGTTCCAAACACTAAAAACTATCGAGCAGATACTGATTTCTGTTAGAAAAACGCAACTCATTGCACCTCGGAGATTTTATTAGGTAATTTTGATAAGACGAGACCCCTAGGTTCCATTCCTTGTTCTGAACACAAAACCATTTACCAAAAAAGATTAATTTGCTACACTTAACAAAGTAGAAGCGTTCTTGCTGATAGCGATCGATTAGGGTGTTAAAAATGTGCCTACTTCAGCTAACTCCTTCTAGGAGGAGGGCGTGGTACGGTAATAGAGGAGCACTATTGCCCTTTAGCCCATTAGCACTTTAGCCCTTCAGACCATTAGCCCTTTAGCCTATTAGCCTTTAGCTCTACAAGGAATCTGCGGTAGGGAGGATGGAGAGTCCTTTCATCCTTTTTGCCCTTCTGATAAGACGTAACCCCTGGGTTCCATTCCCTATCATGTGTGTAGCACGATTATTTTTCGGTTCAGTATTTTGCAGAGTATCCCTCGCCTGCACAAGCTACATGCTTGTAACCCACGCCAACAGATTAAAACAATAATATGTTTCCGAACCGATATTTTATGTTACATGTTTATGCGATAACGTGTTCAGCTGCTAGGGACTTAAATGTAAGAGGTGTATTTCTTATAGCATAAGTGTTCTGTTTAATTTTACTTTCCGCATGAGCTGCATGCTTGTAACCCATGCCAACAGATTGAAACAATAGGTTTCCGAACTGATATTTCATGTTACATGTTTATGCGATAACTTGTTTGACTGCTTTTCGCACAAGACAAATGATAGAAGGCAAATTATTTGAAGTTGTACTTTTGCTCTGTCGTTTACCGAGCGAGTTGGTGTTTGTGAAGGGAGGCGATGGTGCCTCGTGCGTAATGATGTTATCGCTTCACACTCTTGCCCTCGCGATGCATCGTCGAGAAGTCCATCAGTTCAAGGTACTGGCAGTGCTGGTTTAAATAAGTGATAATCTCTGAAAGCTAGCTGGAGGGGAAGGTTTCTAAACTTTAATAATGTAACTTTAATTTTCTAAAGTGTAAATTTCACACTTTCAATGTAAAATTCAAACTATTAATGTAAATTTCGCCGCTACTTGTTGTTTTAAGGGGCCTAACATCGAAGGTTATCGGCCCAATGTAAATTTCAAGCCATCCGAAGGAACTTAACCGTAATCAGGGAATAGAGATTGAGCGACCCTCTCCTGCTCCCTATGAAATTGGTTTTGAGGTAACTATGATGTTGTAACGTTTTTCAGTTTGTAATCTTTGTAACTTAAATATTTTCTCCTCCTAGTCACCTCAGTAGTATAGGCTTAGCCTCTGTAACTTTGGCCCATAAGCAAAAATAGGGTTTTAAATTTTTCATTTCAATTTTTAAGGACCACAAGTGTCCGCCTCCTTACCATTTTAATTTTGGGCCATTAACTCTAATCTGTTGTTTTTCACAAAGGTCCGGTAGAATGGGTAGTCGATACCCCTGTGAAATTCTATTTCATTCCTTTTTATGTAAATATGTTAGACTGTTGAGCATACTAGACAGTGAATACTGCTTGAATTTGTAAAATGTAGGTTGTGCCTTTGACAGGCCTGGACGTTTCTGGAAAAAGGTTCTAAAGTGTAAATTTTATACAGCATAGATGCTCTTTCTATTAATCTTTGAAAGGCTGAAATGGCGTGATGTTTGGAGAGTGTTGTCCTAGATAAATTCCCTGGAGCAAAGGTGCTCTTTTCTATTATATTACTTCTATATCCCATTATTGTACCTGAAATCTTGGTTTCGCTTAGCGAATTGTTTGTGAAAATTTAACATCTGAAAAGGAACCAAAAATTAACAGAGAAAAATGTAGCTCTAACTTTAAAGTTTTAAATGAATCTTCTGATTGTCTTATATCGATTCATTCATGCCCGCACATTCTTTCACCTCTCTGCTCCACAAAACAAGGTAACACAATCAATCAATCAATCAATCAATCAGTCAATCGGGTTTCAATCAATTGAAGTTAGTTTTGCAGCCAAGCGGCCCTCGCCGATCCACATTGTGGATGTTGTCGAAGCCCTGCATTTACTCTACTATGGCAGTACCTCAACATCACGCAGACAGTTCATAGAGATGCATGCCGTATGTGGACGAGCATTGTCCTGTTGAAAAATTGCACCACGATATTGTCGCATGAGAGGTAACACATGAGGACTTAGGATATTCGTGATGTACCGTTGTGCCATCAGAGTTCCCTCAATCACTACTAACCGTGACTGTCTAAAACACTGAAAGAATGCGACCTCTCCCCAGGTCAGCGTCATAACGGCGGACTTCCCGGTCACTGCGCCACTACAAACGCAGACGTATATGTCCCATGGAACGGTAATTCCCTATTCCACCTGCTTCTAGCTCCAGCCAATGATATGGGGAGACACATAATGTTGCAGGGAGTTCAATAATTGTTCTTGAATGTTAGGCGCAGATGTGAATGCGTTACGATGTGCTCGGTGCACCTCCGATATGGTTGTCACACGTGTTCGACCGGAACCTTTACGATGAGTATGCCTGCCCTCACGTTCACGTGTAGTCCAACATCGTGCCACTGTCACATCCGAATACTCCACAAATCTGGGCATTGCACGATTCGACCAACCAGCCAAATAGAGACCCGCAATGACGCCAATTTCAAATTCTTTCAGGAGCTGATAACGCTGTCTTTTACGAGTATGTGTCATCTCCGTGTCCTTCACGGCGATCACTATACATCTGACGCTGTTCACGCCGCGTATATACCCTGCCAGGCCTGGTAACAACAATGATGCACTCTGGTGGCCGTTCTATCTGTCACAGAGAATTGTAACTATTAATCATTTACATAATGCCGATCATGTGTATGTGAACGAAGTAACATTGGCATCTGACCATTTCTTCCAGGTACTTCAATATTTTTGTCAGGTTGAGCATTTTTTATAAACATGTCTATCATTTTCTCAAAGTATAAATGTGTCGATTCGTTTCCTTGTAGGAGCTCACAAACAGCACTTAACGCATTAAATATTCACTAATTTATTGACACATCATCATGGATACAAAGCGACAGGATTACCGTATTTACGCGAATAATCCCCACCACCGAACAATCCCCGCACCCTAAATTCAGGAAGGCTCACTTTGAAAAATGCCAACATTGACGCAAATAAAACCCGCACCACAATTTCGTACCCCGTTTTTTTTAATATGCGGGGATTATTCGCGTAAATGCCGTACTTGAGAAGTGACATCACCCGATATACCCCTGAAGCTACTGTATATGTGATTATTTACACTTCGAGATGTTACAACTTGTGGGTTGCTGCAAGCGAAGTGAACAGGGCCTGGTTCTTAGCACGGAGGACGCCACAACACCAGCTCAAAGCAGTGATGGGCGCCACTAGAGTTTCACACATCACAGCAGCAGCACACAAATGCAGGCGCTCCACTACGACTCAGAGGCTGTGAGTAGAATCAAGTGGGTGTAGTGACAATAATGAACACGGTGTGAAACAAACAATTGTCAGTGAAAAATATTCGAAAATTATTTTATTCTTACCAATAAATTACTTCCCCCTTTTTTATTTAGTCTAGGTTTATTTCCCAATTAGAACGTTAACTAATACAAACTTAGCTCACTACAGAAAGATATTATTTTTCAACCTAATTTCAGCTGAGTATTGAAGTCAGTACTCAGTTGACCACATGCTAGCTTGATTCAGGACTCGTCGAGATACAAAGGATGTGGCTCAACTGGTTTGTTCTTCAGACGATATACACATAGGCCCTCGTCATTTACTACACATTTCTCACTCGTTGAGAAGACGAATGCTGAAGCTATCAGGGAATCCACACACACCAAATGTTGTACACCTGGGAACACACTATCAATGTAATCTACAGAAAGATTATAATGTTCATCGCAAGGAAAATCTTCATATCCATAACAATACGTGAATCCATCTGGAAACCGGATTTCCACTTTAATTCCCAGTCCCTCGGGCAGTTTAGCACAGGGAGACGGTAAGCACTGACCTTGGCCGAAGTTCACAAGATCATATACTGGTACAAACAATGACCCTCTGGCGCAAGGACCCTGGGTATACAGTGTATGGCACTCTTTCTTCTTGCTACCCAACAAGGTAGCGTCCCGCTTAAGACAACTGCAAAAGGTTTCTCCAAAGAGATTCTCCTTCAGAAACAGTTTTTCAGAACAAAAGGCACCTCGAATGTCGTCAGATTTGTAGCATTTTTTATATGGGAGAAATAATCTGTATCCGGCCGGACAAGGAGGCGGTTGGCAGACAGGTTCTAACGAATTATTCGAATGCAGTACGTCTCTCCTATTGTACAAATACAATTCTCCTTTCTGGCACGGACCCTGCTTTCCAACGGAATTATACCAGGGGCATCTACCTGAACCATCTTGAATGCACTTTTTCCACTGATCACTGAAGTTGAGTCCAAATTGATGATACACAAACGCCTGAATATCTGCTAAAGTTGCTAGAGGCACTGCAGCATCATGTGAGGTACTTGCGGTTGAAATAATAGGCACCAGCAATACCAGGAGGAGGCAAGGGAGTACTGGCGCCATGACACTTTTAGGCCCTTCCTTAGTAGTGCAGATGGGACTTCCTCTTACGATTCAGTGAGGGACCCTATAACACAGACAATTGGGGTTTGAACAAAATTTACAATCGCACAGCAATATTCATTGTTGGACCAATAAACAGCAATGATGAGGATCATTGGAGAAAATCTAACAATAGTAATTGAAAAAAAGGAGGGAGAAAAATACGGGTTGGGATATGTGAGAGTCTGTTCCACAGGGTTTTCGTGACGAAGTCGATCGACGTAAGTCTGGCTGGACAAAATTAAAGGCACGTTAAATAGTCAATACAGTAAATTTGCATTCAAAAGTAGATTATGATAAATTCAGACAGAGACGAATGGCATCGTATGGGACAGCAGGCAGTCAAGAAATGAATAAACAAATAGATAATAAATAAATAGGTAATAAGTAAATAAATAATAAAATGTATTTGGGCACCAGTCATGGTTGGTAATTTGGTACGTCATTTGACGTGTGTGTGTGTGTGTGTGTCAGATATATGCTTCAGGATGTACGAGAACCAGTTGGCAAGGAGATTCCACGAGGTGCAGAGCTATCGCACTTCGATATGGGAATCATTGTGAGCTGCCTAGCAGGGTAGTTGTAGTGAAGATACACATTGAACAGTAGAATTCGACCTGCGTAAGTGAAAGGTGGACGGGGATTTTGCCCATGATGCACATTCTGGACGACCGTCAATTAGACCGACAGAAATCGTAGATTCCTGAAACGTGACATTTTCAAAAAGAGGGCTAATCCGATAAGAGTTTCACGCAGCAACAGGAGCATCTCTTTCCATTTAAACATTATGTTCAGAGGACCACCAACTCGGATATTCCGTAAGAGCAGACGAACATAAGCTCCAACTGGACACTGGAAATCGATTATTTCCACTTCATTTCTCTCCGATGGGCGAGTATGGGTGTGGTTTCTATCCAGGGAACAGGTTATGCCGGAGTGAACAGTGTCAAGCTCAAAATTCAATCATGATGGAGTGATGGCTTGGGGCAGTTTCTTTTGTGCGGAACAGCAGGTGATTTTCCATTGCAGCACCGAACACAGGGGCATATTACAATGATATGAAATGCTCCCAACATTGAAGCTTTTCAAGGGAATGGATTCTCGTTACTTCTAGGCTGACAGTGCTAGATGTCATATTTTGGAGGCTACTATGTAGTAGTACTTCGACAACAATGCTTGCCGATTGGTCTCTCATGCCCCTCGTACTATGACTTACGATGCGATGTCTTTGACATTTAGGATAATGGATTAATAATCCCCTTTCTAAAATGGAAGGTTTAAATGATAGTGAAAACGTTAAAATCTACATCAAAATTTTTGAATGGTAAAAATATTGTAATGGTTATAGCGTCCGCCATGCTAACTGGCAGCGGGCCGAGCTCGTCGCCCATCGCCCCACCCCCTTACGCTCGACCGCGCCAATCGCGAGCAATATTTAAGTACTGGGCCGGCCCTTCTCTCTTCTATCCGTGGTCGCGCCGCATGGGACGACGGAAATTACTCGACTATTAAACTGGAGTGTTCCATCTCGCGAGGTTCCTGGATCCATCGAACATCCGGACTGCTCTGGAAGGACCAGAGCAGGTAGATAAGGAGAGGAGGAGTAACTTGGAGTGTCAGTCAGTGAGAGTGAGTTAGAGAGTGAGCGAGCGAAGAGCGCCGAGATGTCAGCCTGATCGAGTATCTGCCTGTTAGAGCCGAGGACTCGTTCCTGTTTTCCTGATGTCGTGTGTGTGTGTGTGTGTGTGTGTCCCTTGAGGATGGCTGCTGGAGGAGAACCTGGAGTGTTCTGGAGCAGCGCGAAGGGAACACTGGGTGCTGACGTGCGCGGACCGCGAACGGAGTTCGACGGATTGAGCAAACAGCGGATACTATCCCGACCTGCGAAACTGACGTGTAGGCTGTGGACCGTGACAGCGCTAACGAGTGTGACTGAGTGGCTGAGTGAGTGTACTGTAAATAATCGATGACTCTGTGTGTGTGTGTGTAATGTTAGATGGAACATAAGAGAAACTAAGAGAGAGCGCGCGCGCGAACAGTGTAAGTGTGTGACCGTGTACGTGTGTAAGTTGTAAGCTCGGCTATCGTCTGTGTGAGTGTAAATCTGTAATTGTAGTGCCAAGTTAATAAATCTTAGAAATAGGACGCTACCAGGTTCTGTACTCATTTATTTATTTACCCCGCCAATACGTTACAATATTTTGAAATTTGTCTAGAAATTAACCGTAATCCTAACTCAAATTAGTCTCCGTTCTTGCAGTAGCAGTTCGTTTTCTCGGCCTATCATCTGTTTCTCTTCTTTGATGGCTTCCTGGATATTTTCCCCGCATTCATCAGGGAGATCCATTTGTCTCTGGTCTTCCTCTTCTTCTGCAGGGGTATCATCTGCTTGAACCATAATTTTCACTTGCTGTGGACGGTGTCTTCTTACGGATATTATATCTTTAAATTCATGTTTGTGGCTCAAAGACGTTCATACCTTTCCTTCTTATTCCAAACAATTGAGTGTGGTGGTGTTGCAGTCCTCTCTTTGTCTACGTATTTTCTCATGCCCTGGTATTATTATTATTATTATTATTATTATTATTATTATTATTATTATTATTATTATTATTATTATTATTATTATATATTATTTATTGTCCTTTTTTATATGGTGGGACTCAGGGTACGAAGCCTGCTATTCGAAGCCTTCGTCTGATTACATGGTTGATGGTATGTTGAAGCCTTCGTCTTCAGGGTCGAATGCTAATGGTTTAATCACTCTTTTACTTCTGGTAGTGGCATATTCCTTCTCTCTATTCTTCCCAGCTTGGCGGGTACCAAATTTACCTTTCTCTTCTTTATCATCTTCGTCATACTCATATCTCGAGCAAAACTGGCTTCACTCTTCTGCTTCTTCCTACCATCCGTCCGTTCCTTTGAGTTCCCTATACTCCCCTGTACATGACCAATCATATAAATATGGCTGCTGTTCTGCACTTGAACACCACCATCTACGTTAGGAACCGTCATTGCTTCATTCAGAACCTTATCTCCCTTAGCCTGAACGTTGATTACGCTACTGATCCAACTGCTCACCTTATTCTTATTAACCCAACCTTCTTATGCCACAGTGATGTCTCTTAATTCATCTTCAATGATGTTCATCCTGTCTTGCGGTTCTCTATAGATCATTCCATGCTAAAAAGCAGGATTGCTCTTATGGCAACAGGGTTGCCATATCGAACCGCTCTGCCCAACAGCATCTGGGAAAATCGGCGGCACATATATTGATGAAACTCAGCATTTAAGTGCAAGATAAAAGGGGGAAAACTGAGATCAAAATTATTTTTAGGAAGACTAGATTTTACAGCAGGCTCATTTTTTTGTTTTCACAGCAATGCGGGAAAACGGTGGCACCCACATTTTTGAAACTCCGTATTTAATTTCAAGTAAAAGTGGAGAAGAAAATAAGCCGCAAATTTAATGAACTCAAGGGTACAGGTGATTTATAGGGAGATCATTTAAATTTCCAGGGCATAATGGTAACGGGTTCGATTCCCGGCTCTGCCACAAAATTTGAAAAGTGGTACGAGGGCTGGAACGGCGTCCACTCAGACTCGGGAGGTCTACTGAGTAAAGGTGGGTTCGATTCCCACCTCAGCCATCCTGAAAGTGGTTTTCCGTGGTTTCCCACTTCTCCTCCGGGCAAATACTGGGATGGTACCTAACTTAAGCCCACGGCTGCTTCCTCCCCTCTTCCTTGCCTATTCCTTCCAATCTTCCCATCCCTCCGCAAGGCCCCTGTTCAGCATAGCAGGTGAGGCCACCTGGGCGAGGCAATCGTCATCCTCCCCAGTTGTATCCCAGACCCAGAGGCTAAATCTTCAGGACACTGCCTTTGAGGCGGTAGAGGTGGCGCTGAGTCCGAGGGAAAACCGACCCTGGAGGGTAAACAGATAAAGGAGGAGAAGGAGAAGAAGAACTGCTGTACACTACAAAATATAAGAACACACACACAAATAAACACAGTAGATGACTTTTCGACAGTGATAAGCCGTCGGTGATTCACAGTGTAACGGATTACGCGTTGCATGTACCTGAGCGACTCAGAAGGAAAATGAATGAAGGCAACAAAGCGATGGCTCTTACCGCCATTGTGATCCCTCCCTGCAATTTTTTAATGAAATATTGCATGTTAGGTAGTTATTTTGTTAACTCGCGAGAAAAATTATGCATCATCCTTGTTTCCTACTTTCATAATATACATTAATAAATTCTAGTAGGTTTGGAGCGATCTACCGGGTGAGTCAGCCGCGCCTGACGTTTCTACTTTTAGGCATCCCAACGAACATCAGTGGGCTTGATGGTCGATATTCTTCTGCCGTGTACCAAGCTACAGTCGCCTTTAAAGCACTTACTTCGTCATCACTGCACGACTTTTGCAAAAAACATGTATGCGACAGGTATTTACACAATACAACAAACTGTCATGCGGTTATGTAAGATGTACGTGCCAATCATAAGCTTTCGATTAGTTATGAAATTATCACTAAAAGCGATGGCATGCTGATAAAAAACGTGTGTGAGTATGTGAAGCGGGACATAGTTTTACACCAAGTAAACTTTCTGATAAACTGGCGGTAACAATCACCGTGGTGTAGTGGGCCAACCACAGACGTGTTGACGCAGGTTGCGTTGGTAAATGGGTTCGAAATCCACAAGTAGTAAATATTTTTATTCACATTTTAAAATTTGAGAATTTTTTATATTTTTCTTTACTTCGCACCGACATAGATAGATCTTATGGTGACGATGGGATAGGAAATTGGGAAGGAAGCGGCCGTGGCCCTAATTAAAGTACAGCCCCATCATTTTCCTGGTGTGAAAATGGGAAACCACTAAAACCATCTTCAGGGCTGCCAACAGTGGGGTTCCAACCCACTATCTCCGGATGCAAGTTCACAGCTCCACGGCCCTAACTGCATGGCCAACTCGCCCGATACTGTGAGGGTCAAATAAGAGGTCATTCGTGCCACATTCGACCAATAGCATGCATGTTGAATGTGTAGTGGCCTGACACTTGGTGTAGCCTAGCAGTCATGGTCATGCATTCAACAGATGAGTATGTTGACATGCTCCTCATCTATGGTGAAGCAAGACAGAACGTGAAATATTTCCACCCAGATAACAACCAAACGCCAATACGTTTAGGAGAGTGGAGTGACGTTTGCGTACAACATTGTCACTTTCCCGAACAGATCCTGTTAGTGAAGCACCAGCTACGTCCAGTGAAGCTGCTGAGATGGTGTTGGACACTTACCGGGAGAATCCTCACACGAGTACCCGGGCAGTAGCACAGCAGGCCAACATCAGCCAGTCGTCCGTTGTAAGGATAATGCATTCCAGTTTCTTCGTCCGTATCACCTGCAACTAAATCAAGAACTCCACGGACGAGATTGTGAAACTCGTGTTGATTTATGTGCGTGGATACTTACGCAAGTGGCAAATGATCCAGTGTTTGTATTTCACATTTTATTTTCGTAATAGGCACGCTTTCATAATAATGACTCTGTGAATCGTCATAATATGCACTACTGGAGTGTTGAAAATCCCTGAAAATCCCCACTGGGTAAGACATGCAGCATTTCAGGCACGATGCGGAGTAAATGTCTGGTGTATGTCACACAGTACTGACACACACTCCATGGCTCTTGGCACGGAGGGTGCCACTAAACTAGCTCACAGGGTGGTGTGAGCCACTCCAGTAATACACAGTAGTGACACACACCCCAATAGCTCTTTGCACGGAGGGACCAATTAAATTAGCTCACAGAATGGTGTGAACCACTCCTGTGATACACAGTACTGACACATACCCCAATAGGTCTTAGGACGGAGGGACCCATTAAACTAGCTCACAGAATGGTGTGAACCACTCCTGTGATACACAGTACTGACACATACCTCAATAGGTCTTAGGACGGAGGGACCCATTAAACTAGCTCACAGAATGGTGTGAACTACTCCTGTGACACACAGTACTGACACATACCCCAATAGGTCTTAGGACGGAGGGACCCATTAAACTAGCTCACAGAATGGTGTGAACCACTCCTGTGATACACAGTACTGACACATACCCCAATAGGTCTTAGGACGGAGGGACCCATTAAACTAGCTCACAGAATGGTGTGAACCACTCCTGTGATACACAGTACTGACACATACCCCAATAGGTCTTAGGACGGAGGGACCCATTAAACTAGCTCACAGAATGGTGTGAACCACTCCTGTGATACACAGTACTGACACATACCCCAATAGGTCTTAGGACGGAGGGACCCATTAAACTAGCTCACAGAATGGTGTGAACTACTCCTGTGACACACAGTACTGACACATACCCCAATAGGTCTTAGGACGGAGGGACCCATTAAACTAGCTCACAAAATGGTGTGAGCCACTCCAGTGACACACAGTTCCGACAGCACACCGCAACCATTAACGCCGACTTTGGTGTTTGGACGGTGCTGGAGGACCTCTCCCCCAAACTCTGAGAACTTTTGTTGGGCTGCCCACCATCCCGCTACAAACGGGGAAAAGAAAGATAGGAAAAGACGTAATAACAGAAACAATTAAAAAGGAGGGAATCTTAATTTTTCGTCGTAGTTCTCGACTCTAATCAAGATGTTTTTGTCCAACCGTGGAGGGGGGGCGGGGACTGCCTGAAGTGCCCTGTAAGTAAGAAATGTATGTTTACGTTATTTGTAATCAGAAATGAGGGATATTGCTGATTTTACAAGAACACCAGAACGTACTTTTTTCGCCCTGTGAAGGTTTGAAACTTACCTGCCCAATACTACGATGCAAAGAAAATTGAATGGCTACGCAATCATGTATGTCCATAACAAGAAAAACAGAAACTCGAAACTGTGGTGATCATTTTCATCAAACAGTCGACTGTTCGTAGAAACACATTCTAAACGAGTGAGAATTAGAAATCCCACAATGATTTTAAATTTGGGGTGATGACTTGAGCCTATCTTTCATTATTATACTAACAATAAGCGCCAAATTTGAGGCATTATACTTTTTAAGATTTTAGAGGCACAAATTTGTATTTCTTCACTTTCCACCCTTTTAAGTCACATATATTTAAAATGAAAAATTTCTAACTTGTTCGTGATCAAAGCACACCTTTAACTCTTATGTGGATTTTATGTGGATTATTATGGACTTCTGTCGTACTCATTCGTTATTGTTAAAAAGATCGGCTAATAAAAGAACAGTTTAGATTGTAAATTCAAAAACGCCTTAAACAATATTTTCATGAGGGTTAAATTTCAAATTCTCCGAGGCCCTTCCACTTTTATGTACTTTGGATTAGTTCACACGCGCTAATTTTCAAACCCTGGCACCCCTGACCACGACACGGGATAAGGGACAAAAGGAAATGTTCCAATACCGACTCAAATGCTGCAGCTAGGATGTAGTGAAAATAAAATAATGCTGTGTCGGAATTATTTGTATTTGTTTAGTCTACATTTAGAATTTTAACCAGCCACAGTTCAGAAAGATAACATTTTCATCATAATTACAGCTGAGTTTCGAATACAGTACTCATCTGAACACGTCAGAACAAAATTCAAGTCTCTAGTTCCACAGGATGTGGGTCAGTCATCTTTTGCTTGAGAGTTGGGTAACATTCTCCCTCGTCATTTGCTACACATCTGGCACTAACTGGGAAGCTTACCGTTATTCCACTATACGGAAATTTAAAAATCTTACACTGCAAGTAAGGTACACCTGGGAAATAATTACCGTTAATTTTTAGTCTATAATTATTTCTACAAGGACCCTGTTTCCCAAGCTCAAAACATTCCGTGAGTCCATCTGGCAACGTGATTTCCGCCATAGAGTTATTTCCATTGAGGTGTTTAGCACACGGAGAAGGTAAGCATCGGCCTTGGCCGAGGTTCACAAGATCATATACTGGTACAAACAAAGATCCTGTGGCACAAGGACCCTGTGTAAACAGTTTATGGCATTCTTTCTTCCCGCTGTTCAACAATGTAGCCTCCCTATAATCACAACCGCAAGAGGTCTCTCCAAACAGATTCGTATAAAACATCTCAGAACACATATCCCTTATGTGATCATCAGGGTAACATTTATTTTCTGCAATCAATAAACTGTGTTTGGGTGGACAGGGCGGTGGTTGACAGACGAACACAAACGAACCGTTCACACGTAATGCTTCTGTCCTATTGTACACAAGCCATTCTCCGTTTTGGCACGGGCCCTGTTTTGTAACGCCACGTAACCAGGGGCATTTATCTGACCAAATTCCAATGCACTTCTTGAGCGAACCACTGAAGTTGCGGCCAAATTGATAATATACAAACGACGGAAGATCCGATAAAACTGCTAGAGGCACTGCAGCATCAAGAGTGGTACTTGTGGTTGAAATAATGAGGACCAACAGCAGCAGGAGGAGGCAAGGAAGTACTGGTGCCATCTCTTAGGTCCTCCCTTAGTACACTTCTTCTAACAAACCAGCGATGAACCCTATAACAAAGACAATCCAGATTAAAACAAAATTTACAGTTGCTCACCAATGTTCATTGTTGGAACAATAACCATAATCTGTTAAGTTAATTGGAGATGGAATGAGAGAGAAAAATCAGGTTGGGGCAGGTTCAACCGTCCAACTGGGCATACCTATATGCAAACTGTTCCAAGATCGAGAGATCGCGTCTGGCGATTTAAAACAAGCTGCTATCATGTTGTTCACACATAGAGACCGTATGTCAGCTGGGCGAAATAAAAGACACTTTAAATAGTCATATCAACACAATATCATTTACAAGTTATCGGTGATAAGTATAGCTAGACACAAATAAGTGTAGTGCAAAATGGGCAGTCAATACATTAATACCTTTCAAAAACATTTAAACAAATATAAACCGACTAACTCTGAAGCAATTGATATGCCTAGAGATTTTTTCGTAAACTAACTGGTCGCCAAGAGACTGATTGTTTACCCTGAGTGTATGTTCAGTGTATTATAAATTTTTCAATATACCTTACGCCGTGAAATGTATTTCCTTTTTGTACTAATGACATCATTACGTCGGAATTTACAATCAGATACCGATGAATCAAATCTCAAAGTCTTACCATTGTGTCCCCACAAAAAATTTGTCCCCAAATGTCGTAGCAGAGCCGCCGTAATAACGTAATCTTGAGATTAAAGAGAGATCTGTAATGATACTTCATACACATGGTCAAATCATACATTATTATAAACTTTTTGTTTCAATTTTCAGTGTTCAGAGCCACGTATTACTCCTCTTCCCTATCATGTCCCATATTTATTTAGTTATATGTGAACAAAATGAGAGCTGAAAATTTTAAATAGCCAGACGCGATCTCTCGCTATGGCAACAATTTGCGTGCAGGAACTCACTCCTTTCAGCACAACAAAGAACGTTGTGTTGAGGTGGCACGTGAATTTTAATATTTTCGTTTGGGCTGTATTGTCCTTTGCATGAGTCTTTGCCGGCAGGATTCGAGCGAACTAACAGTTGTGTGTGGCGCTTTAGGATAAAGCATAGCACGTCAGAGTCTATACACGTGTATCCATGATGCAAGTATAATGGTGTGTCAGTGCGCATCCAGCCTACCGCAGTGACGTCACGCTGGTAGCAAAGCAGGGAAGGCGGTTACATTTCTCGCTTTGTGGAGAGCGCATCGTTCAAAATGTATTCGTTTACAATCGAGAGACCACTAATATGTTACTACAGCCAGTTTATTATTGTCATTAATATTCTAAGTATTTTACTCTTACATTTATGTAATGAATGCCTTACACATAAGCGTTATACGGTAGCTCTAGCAGTTTATAATGTTTGACATTTTCTTGGACGTTTATCTAATTTTCTTCCTGCTTAACTGTTTCAAGCGAATACAAGATCTTGTGTGCGAAGGTTAAACTCACTTCTCGAGGAATTTTCACCGCTGGCGGTAATTACTTCATGGTTCTCTCAGTTTGTCAAATATGTAGGGTTCCCCGTAAAGGTAGTTACCGTGAAGGTCATTAAATTCTTTCTCCAGTATATTTGTAACTTTCAGTAACTTGTAACTGGGTCTCATTAAATTTCCTCTTGAGACACATTGGAGCCAGTTTGTTTGTTTGTTTGTTTGTTTGTTTGTTTGTTTGTTTGTTTGTGGCTGCCGAACAGTTGTACCTTTCTTTCTTTCTTTCTTTCTTTCTTAATCTGTTTACCCTCCAGGGTTGGTTTTTCCCTTGGACGCGACGAGGGATCCCACCTCTACTACCTCAAGGGCAGTATCCTGGAGCGTGAGACATTGGGTCGGGAGATACAACTGGGGAGGATGACTAGTATCTCGCCCAGGCGGCCTCACCTGCTATGCTGAACAGGGGTCTTGTGGGGGGATAGGAAGACTGGAAAGGATAGATAAGGGAGAGGGAAGGATGAGGATGGGGCCTTAAGTTAGGTACATCCCGGCATTTGCCTGGAGGAGAAGTGGCAAACCACGGAAAACCACTTCCACGATGGCTGAGGTGGGAATCGAACCCACATCTACTCATTTGACCTCCCGAGGCTGAGTGAACCCCGTTCCAGCCCTCGTACCACTTTTCAAATTTTGTGGCAGAGCCGGGAATCAAACCCGGACCTCCGGGGGGCGCAGCTAATCACACTAACCACTACACCACAGAGGTGTACTTGATTTTATTTTCACGGTTCATTAATAAAATTGGTTTTCCCTGGAGAAAAAGATATATCTGAACACTGAAGTAATTATATCAGAAATGCCATTTGCCTTTTTTAGTTGTTTTAGTAATTCCCATTCATTCTTCAATAGCTCTTCATATTTTTTCGTAAGTCACTATTTTCTCTTTCCAACAGTATCTTTCTTCTCAAATCATCCAACTCGTTAGTTCCATTTTCTCCTTTATAGTCCACCTTTTCTTCAGTTTCATCTTCCCTAAGATTAACATATTCGCGGCTGTGAGCTTGCATCCGGGAGACAGTAGGTTCGAATCCCATTGTCGGCAGCCCTGAAAATGGTTTTCCGTGGTTTCCCATTTTCACACCAGGCAAATGCTGGGGCTGTACCTTAATTAAGGCCACGGCTGCTTCCTTCCAACTCCCAAGCCTTTCCTATCCTATCGTCGCCATAAGACCAATCTGTGTCGGTGTGACGTAAAGCCCCTAGCAAAAAAAAAAAAATTAACATAGACAAGTTATTTATTCTTTCAGTTGAAAAAACATGGAATGTCATATAACATTTAAACATGTACCGGTATTTATTGTGTTTCTTCACTCACTGTTGAAATCAGCAGCCAGCGATCTTAGAAGTTCAGCTAGATCCTTATGTCGATTTCTCTGTTTATCCCTCTCAGCCCTCCTGCCACTATTAGGAGTTAATCTATTTCCTCCTAGTGGTAGTCTCATACATCCGGTTTTAATTCACGGCTGTTTTTATTCCGATAATTTAGAAGTTGTTGTCTTAAAGGAATTTAAAAGCACGTCACATCGAAATAAAGCGAACAAACTCGACCTAAAGTAATAAGGTAATAACAAACTTTGTATTAACTTAACACAGCATGTATGGAATAAAGACATTAATAATTTATCGTGTATTATAAATACGTACCGTATTTCACACTAAATTTATCATTGCGCAGACAAGCATTTTCCCACAGTCTGGCAAGATCTTTATTTTTCGGGATTGAAAAATACTTTGGGTATAATCCTTTGGTTTTCCTGTAGTAGCTTAAACAGCCTGCTACTGCACAGCCCGGCATTTTCAAAAGCGTGATCCGTGCAGATTAATGAAAAGAATAAAAGAGCTTCAAATTATGTACGGCACGTATTTAATACATAACGTATGTTAATCACATTAAAAATACAACAGCGACAAGCCATGTAGCCGCAGTGCTCCCCGCGTGACGTCACCTGCGCAGAAGCAACGCGTTTTCGTCTCTCTTACTGACACACCATTATACTCACATCACGCGTGTATCCTCGTGCTACTAACATTGTCGTAGGAGGTATGAAGAATGCAGTGTCGCTATTCCGTTATACCGGAATAAGTTACAGAGAATCGGACATTTCATTGCATTGTCTTTAGAATGACACGATAAGGGCTCCGATCTCAGAGCAACAAGTGAATATATAAGGGGCGATCAAAAAGTTTTCGTTCGACGACCGTACAGTCCTGAATCGGGATGAAAATCAGGCAAAATCGCAGTGAGCATTGACGCACTCATTCACCCGATGCACCCGGTTGAAGATCCCCGTGTGGTTCAACACCATGTCCTGCTGCACTTCCTCGTCCGACAGGAAGCAACGACCCTTTAAAGCATTTTTGAGGGGACCAAAGGCGTGCTAATCACATGGGGAGAGATCAGGTCTATAGGCCCCATCCACCGCCCGCTTTTTGTTGTCCGTAATGGGTGAGGGTGTCCTCCCAGATCGACTGGTGTTTTGTGTCGAAACTTGGTGCACCTATCCACGACGGTGGTTTCCGACGGTCATGCTACCCAATACACAATCTTCAGTCTCCGATGGATGTCCACCGGTGCTTGTCCTTTGGCAGTCAACAACAGAATAACAGCACGTTGGTCCTGTTTGGACGCATTTGGTAATAAGCAACGTCCTCAAACGGACACTTTTTTTATCACACCTTATATAATGGAAATAAAAACCCACAGCCTGCTTCCAGTCATTCGACCACGTGAGGAATGGAATGAAAGAAGTCTCCATCTAGCAGCGAGAATGGGAATTGTGCCGGCTGCCGAAGCTTGTCGCACTCCTCAGGGGCAATGATTAATGACTGACAGATTAAACGAAATGATACTGGAGAGCGTTGATGGAATGAAAGACGACAGGGAAAGCCAGAGCACCCGGAGAAAAACATTCACACCTCCATCTTTTTCAGCGCAAATGACAGATCTTGTAAACTTGATTTGAACCATGGGACCCAGAGTTGAGAGTTCAGCGCGCTGCCGTCTGATGCACGGAGGCACCTAAATATACAATATTCTATAATTTCGTAGAGGAAAATCCGTTGAAAGTACTACTAAAACTATCGGTAGATGTGTAGGGACTAGGCAGTGCGAAAAATCCGCTGAAGTTTGAACGGTGACTCGTATCTCAGGTAAAAGTCGTCCTCATTGAAACAGGACGGAAGTTGACGAATTCGGCAAGAGAGTTGTGCGCCTCCACCTTTAACGCCCCCTCCTCCTAAGCCATCCTGGAAGTGGTTTTCCGTGGTTAAACATTTCTTCTCCAGGCAAATCATTACATGATCTGATTTTACTTCACCTGCTCTAATTCTCAGAGTCATGTTTAATAGTAAGGCAGCCACCCATCCTACAACTTTCTTCCCTAGTCCAATAGCCCGCATTCTCATCCGTAATCTCCCATGACCTACCTAGTCAAAAGCCTAAGATAGGTCAATAGCGATACCCTCCATTGCTTTACATCAAACCAATCGGGAAGGATGAAGAGAGGGGTCCCACAGGGCACTATTATTGGACCTTTGTCTTTTATAACATATCACATGGCCGCCAGAGCCGCACATTCTACTCCCGCACTAATGGCGAATGAAATATCTAATAACTTATTTTTCACAGGGTTATTACGCCTGCAAGAAGGTTATGTCAGAATACGAAGAGTTAAGAACTGGACGGCCGCTGGTTGGTATGTCCCCAACGCTATCTGCATACCATCTGCGAGCCATTCCGGCCAGATTCTCCACATACACAAATTATTCGTGTACTCTTCGTTGCTGAACACGCCAGACATTTTTGATTAGTTGACAACAAATATAGGGCTGTTATACCAAATACCAACCTACTACTCTGCGTTCGGAAACGACGCTTATAAATCGCAGATATGCCAAAAATATTTTTAAATAGATTCATTATTTTATGTTATAGGCCTATAATTAACGTTAATGCATGAGTTAGTGAATGTAAACCTCAACTTAGAAGAAAAAAGTTAGACATAAAGAGGGGTAGGCCTGTATTAGTCACATGTGCATATGGCGAATAAGGTAACAAGTATAAAGTTGTCAGATGTTTAAGGCACGGTATTGTGAACAATAGTGAAATAAATAGTATTTGTGTTTTTCACACACACACACACGCGCGCGCGCATACAAATATGCATAAAAATGAAAAGAACACCTATGGATATTTAAAGAGATTTTAACATTATTCTCATAGAAGTCATCGTTCATTGTAGCACTGAGCAAAACCTTTGATGTCTAGTGTAAAATCATTTCTCACACGACGAATGAAAACATCACCCGTCTTAGTTTTTTTTTCTTTTAGTATGGTATTGCGCAAAGCATCTATATATAAAATAAGAGTTTTGTCTGTACATTGCTCAGAATTTGAAAATAATGGTATTTCTGTATCGGTCATGTCCATAGTAACAAGAAAATGCACTTTTTGCTTTTCCGTAATGTCTGTCTGTCTGTCTGTCTGTCTGTCTGTCTGTCTGTCTGTCTGTCTGTCTGTCTGTCTGTCTGTCTGTCTGTCTGTCTGTCTGTCTGTCTGTCTGTCTGTCTGTCTGTCTGTCTGTCTGTACACGCATCGCGAGAAAACGGTTGAAGAGAATTTAATGAAAATCGGTATGTGAAGTCGTGGGATGAGCCTCTACAATCTAAGCTATAAATCATTTTACTCACGCTGAGTGAAATGGTAGCTTAGGGGAAGGCCTAAAATTGAATTCTCAACTATTTATGTTATTAGTGGTCTAATGAAAATCGGTATGTGAAGTCGGGGGATGAGCCTCTACAATCTAGGCTATAAATCATTTTACTCACGCTGAGTGAAATGGTAGTTTAGGGGAAGGCCTAAAATTGAATTCTCAACTATTTATGTTATTAGTGGTCGTATTTTAAAGAAAATGGGTATGCAAAGTTGGGGAATAAGTTGTTACAATCTAGGCTATCAATAATTGTATTCACGCTGAGAAAAATGGTAGTTTAGAGGAACGCCTAAAATTTAATTCTCGAATATTGTTATTAGTAGTCCTATCGTGATGAAAATCGGTATGTAGAGTCAGGAAATAACTTGCTATAGTCTAGGCTGTAAATTATTTTATTCATGCTGAGTGAAATGGTAGTTTAGTGGAAGGCCTAAAATGTAATTCTCAAATATTTCTTATTAGAGGTGTAACCGATGAATGCTACATAACTAAGGTTATATAGTATTAAATTTCCTATTATTCATGTCTTATACATTGTTACCGTACTGGCTATGATCGCAAAGATATTCATGAATTTGGATTTTTGTTACAAGTCCATATCAGCACCGAGTAACGAGAAAATGGGTAAACAGTATTTAATGAAAATCGGTGTGTAAATTTGGAGAATAAGAAACTACAGTTTACGGTATAAAATGTTTTATAAATCACAGAGTTGAAAGAAAACTAAATGTGAAGGCCTTCAATATACACTGACTGACAGAGCAAATGCAACACCAAGAAGGAGTGGTCAGAACTTTATGCCAATTGCAGGGTAGACTGACGTCACTGAGGTATGCTCATGATGTGAAATACGCCGCTGTGCTGCGCACGTAGCGAACGATAAATGGGACACGCCGTTGGCGAATGGCCCACTTCGTACCGTGATTTCTCAGCCGACAGTCATTGTAGAACGTGTTGTCGTGTGCCACAGGACACGTGTATAGCTAAGAATGCCAGGCCGCCGTCAACGGAGGCATTTCCAGCAGACAGACGACTTTACGAGGGGTATGGTGATCGGGTTGAGAAGGGCAGGTTGGTCGCTTCGTCAAATCGCAGCCGATACCCATAGGTATGTGTCCACGGTGCAGCGCCTGTGGCGAAGATGGTTGGCGCAGGGACATGTGGCACGTGCGAGGGGTCCAAGCGCAGCCCGAGTGACGTCAGCACGCGAGGATCGGCGCATCCGCCGCCAAGCGGTGGCAGCCCCGCACGCCACGTCAACCGCCATTCTTCAGCATGTGCAAGACACCCTGGCTGTTCCAATATCGACCAAAACAATTTCCCGTCGATTGGTTGAAGGAGGCCTGCAGTCCCGGCGTCCGCTCAGAAGACTACCATTGACTCCACAGCATAGACGTGCACGCCTGGCATGGTGCCGGGCTAGAGCGACTTGGATGAGGGAATGGCGGAACGTCGTGTTCTCCAATGAGTCACGCTTCTGTTCTGTCAGTGATAGTCACCGCAGACGCGTGTGGCGCGTCGGCGTGGAGAAAGGTCAAATCCGGCCGTAACTGTGGAGCGCCCTACCGCTAGACAGCGCGGCATCATGGTTTGGGGCGCTATTGCGTATGATTCCACGTCACCTCTAGTGGGTATTCAAGGCACGTTAAATGCCCACCGCTACGTGCAGCATGTGCTGCGGCCGGTGGCACTCCCGTACCTTCAGGGGCTGCCCAATGCTCTGTTTCAGCAGGATAATGCCCGCCCACACACTGCTCGCATCTCCCAACAGGCTCTACGAGGTGTACAGATGCTTCCGTGGCCAGCGTACTCTCCGGATCTCTCACCAATCGAACACGTGTGGGATCTCATTGGACGCCGTTTGCAAACTCTGCCCCAGCCTCGTACGGACGACCAACTGTGGCAAATGGTTGACAGAGAATGGAGAACCATCCCTCAGGACACCATCCGCACTCTTATTGACTCTGTACCTCGACGAGTTTCTGCGTGCATCGCCGCTCGCGGTGGTCCTACATCCTACTGAGTCGATGCCGTGCGCATTGTGTAACCTGCATATCGGTTTGAAATAAACATCAATTATTCATCCGTGCCGTCTCTGTTTTTTCCCCAACTTTCATCCCTTTCGAACCACTCCTCCTTGGTGTTGCATTTGCTTTGTCAGTCAGTGTAGAAAGCTCATAACATTGATCAACAATACCATTACATTGACCATTGTTTGTCGTGATGTGCTTTGTGTTTTCTGTTGCCCCTCATCTCCGGTAGATAGGATTACTGCTGCGTACAGAGTACTTTTTATTTGATTTACGTCGCACCGACATAGATAGGTTTTATGGCGACAATGGGATAGGAAAGGGCTAGGAGTGCCTTAGGCCTTAATTAAGGTACAGGCCCAGCATTTGACTGGTGTGAAAGTGGGAAACCACAGAATACCATCTTCAGCACTGCCGGCAATGGGGTTCGAATCCACTATCTCTCGGATGCAAGCTCACAGCTGCACACCGCTAACCACACAGTCAACTCGCCCAGTCGTACAGAGTGTAACAGCCTGCCTGAATATTGATGGGAAATAGCTGTGGAGTTCGATAACTTTCTTCTTTAGCATGCCATTCCCCTGGTTTATAAATTTTCTGATACTACTGGTACGTAACACACTGGATCATAATAGCATTCGGGCTATTCAATCCCTACTCTGAGGCACTGATTGGAATGAACAGTGTGCATATTTAACGGAATAATAGCAGATGAGTGTTCATGGTAATCTGCAGCCTGGTCATCCCATCTCTGGAATTTTGGACTATTAGATTGGCAACGCAATCTAACCGCAGCACTGTTCGTTAAAAGTGATAAAATGTGCGGCTTTCCATTTGATCGAGTATTTTATATGACAGCATTGCTTTTAATCGTTACATTAATACTTACGTTTTTGTAATGACCTATGTTGATTTCAGTTAGGAAAACCACAAAGTCAGTCTTTCTGAGAATCCCGTAGAGAAGCACGGGTACATCAGCTAGTTTGATATACAATGCAACATCACACTTCCCACATTTCATGGATGCCTTCTTGTGACCAATTCTGCACCGCGTTTCCTTGCCTTGTGCTATGATGATACGGTTTCTTTCATCATACCTGGAGAGTGCGTTCTCAAGAATACGAAGCCGACATATCTTCCTGGCAGTAGTCTGCTTGCTTGTTTCTAGAAGGACAGTTACAACCCGTCTGCGGAAGATCAGCTGGTCTAATTTATCTTTATTCAGTCTGTACTATTAACACGCATTTTGTTCACACACATCAATACAATGAGTTATAAGTGGAAAACACCATTCCTTTTACGAATGAAAATTATGTAGAGGCTAACAATCTGGTTACCACTATCTACTAGTCGCATTCTAGATTTGTACTCATAGAAGAAGTGTGGTTGTTTCAGAGAGGTTATTTTCGCGACCTATGCAGCAGAAACTTGGACGATGAAGACGGCGGATCGCCGCAGGATTGATGCTCTAGAAATGTGGTGCTATAGGAGACTACTGCGAATACCATGGACAGCACACCGTACTAATGAATCGATCCTGCAACAGCTCGGCATCAGAACAAGACTGTCGACCCTTATCAACCAAAAACAACTCGGATATTTTGGTCATATTGCCAGAAGGCAGGAGGCAATGGAAATATTTATCATAGAGGGAAAAGTCGAAGGCCGAAGACCTAGAGGACGTGCGCCGTTACGATGGATGGACCAGATCAAGAACTTAACCAGGATGAGCTTACAGCAAGCAAGTCACCATGCCCAAAGCAGAGACTCCTGGAGGAAGATCACCAAAAGGATTGTCGCGTGATGCCACTACACCCTTACGAAGGGTTGGACTAAGAGAGAGAGATTTTCTTCTCTTTACGAGACATCTCAGTTTTACTAAGATCGTCATCATCCTCCTCCGGTGCACACACTAAACCTGAAAACCAAAACGAAGGTTGTTATTGACCCACATTTGCCTAAAGGACACCATTAAACTAAACAATTTGGTGATTGCATGCCAAGAGAATATACGGTATGAAAAAAAGAATAGTGAGGTACTTGTAAAATTAATCTTATTACATTTAAATTCGTAGGCGCACGTTGTCTTCCATGATTGTAAAATGTGTTTTCTTTAGAGCCGCACACCACACACACGTAGGCTCACTAAACTAAACTAAAATGTGTAGTGTGCAAATTCATACCTTTCCCTCTAATACTGCAATATTATTAAACCGAACTCATTATACAGGGGCTGACAAATAATAGAAGAGGGTCAGCTGTCTTTTCAAAAGGACGGTAGGCATATTTGGGTTAACGCAAGGGGGCGCATTAGACGAGTAGCACTGTGGACATACCAGCCAGCGGCCGTCCTGCTGTTAACTCTTCGTATTCTGACGTAACCTTCTTGGAGGCGTAAAAAAATCAGTTATTAGACATTTCATTCGCCATTAGTGCGGGAGTAGAATGTGCGGCTCTGGCGGCCATGTGATATGTTATCTATATATATAAAAATGAATGTTTGTATGTTTGTATGTTTGTATGTAAATGACACATCTCCTCCTAAACCACTGGAGCAATTTCAATCAAATTTTGAACACTTATTATTTGCTATCCGGAGACGAGCACTGTGGGGGTAAGCCACCTCTAGCCCCCCTTAGGAGTGGGGGGTTAGGGGGGTCAGGTAAAAAATAATCGAAAATGGTGTCGAATCCATAGTTTTTGGGGTCGCTGAGGTGAATAGTGACACTCCCGATTTTTTAAAAGTCAAAATTCTGCTCCCATTTGGGTGGGGGGTGAGGGGGGACTGATGATGAATGTATGTGTGTAAATGACACATGTCCTCCTAAACCAATGGAGAAATTTCAATCAAATTTTGAACACATATTATTTGTTATCTGGAGACGAGCACTGTGGGGGTAAGCCACCATTACCCCCCTTAGGGGTGGGGTGTTAGCGGGGTCAGGTAAAAACATAATATAAAATAGTGTCGAATCCATAGTTTTTGGGGTCGCTGAGGTGAATAGTGACACTCCCGATTTTTTAAAAGTCAAAATTCTGCTCCCATTTGGGTGGGGGGCGAGGGGAGACTGATGATAAATGTATGTGTGTAAATGACACATCTCCTAAACCAATGGAGAAATTTCAATCAAATTTTGAACACATATTATTTGCTATCTGGAGACGAGCACTGTGGGGGTAAGCCACCACTAACCCCCTTAGGGGTGGGGGTTAGGGGGTTCAGGTAAAATTCGAAAATAGTGTCGAATCCATAGTTTTTGGGGTCACTGAGGTGAATAGTGACACTCCCGATTTTTTTAAAAGTCAAATTTCTGCTCCCATTTGGGTGGGTGGCGAGGGGGGAGTGATATATAAAAATAAACGAAAATGGTGTCGAATACATAGTTTTCGGGGTCGCCGAGGAGAATTGTACACTTCGGATCAGGAGATAAACCACGTGGGGGCAAGACAGCACAGGAAACCTTAGGGGGGGGGTAAGGGGGTCAGATACATAAATTAACGAAAATAGTGTCGAATCCATCCTTTTCGGGGTCGCTGGGATGAATAGTGACACTCTGGATTTTTTTAAAGTCCAAGTTCAGTCCCCTTTCGGGTGGGGGCAAGGGGGGAGTAATATATAAAATTAAACGAAAATAGTGCCGAATATATAGTTTACGGGGTCGCTGATGGGAATTGTACAGTCCGGGTTTTTAGTATCAGGAGACAAACCACGTGGGGGTTAGACAGCCCAGGAAACCTTAAGGGCGGGGGGGGGGGGGCGAGGGCGGTGAGATATTAAAATAATCGGAAGTAGTGTCGAATACATACTTTTCGGGCTCGCTGAAACGAATAGTGACACTCCGGAATTTTCAAATGTCCAAGTTCAGCCCCTTTCGGGGTGGGGGGCGATGGGGGAGTAATATATAAAAATAATAGAAAATAGTGTCGAATCCACAGTTTTCGGGGTCGCTGGGATGAATAATGACACCCCGGATTTTTTGTATCAGAAGACAAATCACGTGGGGGTAATACACCCCAAGAAACCTTAGGGGCAGGGGGGCAAAAGGGCTCAGATAGAAAAATCATCAAAAGTAATGTTGAATCCATACTTTTCGTGGTCGCTGAGATGAATAGTCACACTCCGGAATTTTTTTAAGTCCAATTTTAGCCAACATCGTGGTGGGGGAGATGGGAGAATGTTATATAAAGTTAATGGAAAATAGTGTCGAATCAATAGTTGTCGGGGTCGCTGAGATGAATAGTGAGAATCCGTTTATTTTATAAGTCCAAGTTTATCCCCCTTTGGGATCGGGGGCGAGGGGGTATTGATATATAAAATTAATCGAAAATAGTGTCGAATACATAGTTTTCGATTTCGCCGAGGTGAATTGTACACTTCGAAATTTTAGTATCAGTAGACAAACCAGGTGGGGGTAGGACACCCCAGGAACCCTTAGGCACCGATGAGCGAGGGGGCTGAGATATAAAAATCATCGAAAGTAGTGTAGAATCCATACTTTTCGGGGTCGCTGAGATGAATAATCTTCTCTTCTTAATTCTTCTTAATTCTCAATCCTAAGATTGGTTGGCAGCAATTCGTCTTCTCCACTCTTCTCTGTAATCCGCTAATCTCTTCATTTCCACATATGAGCCTGTTCCTACGTCATCTCTGATCTGTCTTGAATATTGCAGTCTAGGTATTCCTCTTCCTCTTTTACCTTGAATCTTTCCTTCTATGACATTAACTATGAATCCATTGTGCCTAAAGGGATGGCCAATTAACTGGTCTCTTCTTTTTCTTATTGTTGCTAAAAAGGTTCTTTTTTCACTTATTCGTCGAAGAACTTCTTCATTGGTGAGTTTTTCTGTCCATGAGATCTTTTCCATCCTCCTCCAGCACCACATCTCAAATGCTTCCAAACGTTTCTTATCACATGCACTAATAGTCCACGTTTCTGAACCATACAAAGCCACACTCCAGACATAGCACTTAATAAAACTCCTCTTGGTCTCCACATTTAAATTCCTTGACGTAAGTAGTATCCTTTTCTTGTAAAAAGCAATTTTTGCTTGGGAAATTCTGCTCTTTATGTCGACTGAACTTTTTGCCATCTGGCACTCCGCAATTTTTTAAAGTTCAGCCCCCTTTGTGGTGGGTTGAAATTGGAGAGTGATATATAAAAATAAATGAAAATAATGTTGAATCCATAGTTGTCGGGGTCGCTGAGATGAATGGTGAGACCCCGGATATTTTACAAGTCCAAGTTCATCCCTCTTTCTGGTGGGGTTGAGGGGGATTCATATTTAAAAATAATTGAAAATAGTGTCGAAGCCATAGTTTTCGTGGTCGCTGAGATGAATAGTAACACTCCCGGTTTTTTTAAACTCAAAGTTTGACCCCCTTTAGGGGGGAGGGTAATGAGATATAATAATAATAATCGAATATACTGCCTAATCCATAGTTTTCCGGGTCGCTGAGATGAATAGTAACATTCCGGATTTTTAAAGCCCAGCCCCTTTGGTATAGAGGGTGAGAAAGGGTGAAATAATAAATTGTCAAAAATGCCCCCCTTTGGCATAGAGGGTGAGAAAGGGTGAAAAAATAAAGTGTCAAATATGCCCAAGGTAATAGACGTGTATATGTTTCAGTATGACTTACTACCTGGAAAACACACTGTGGGAGTAAGACGCCCCTAGAACCACTTCGGAAGCGGGTGAAATATAAAATCCATATTAATAAATAAACGTCAGTTTGGCGCGATCTATATATACTGTACTATACATATATAAATTAAGGCATAAAAATGAAAACAGACGTGAATTAATGAGACCATTTTAGGCATCCTAGAAACTTAAAACTTGGTACCAGACAAGCTGATGACTTCAGGTTCCCTAGACAAATCTAAAATTCTCAAAATTCTCTAAGAGGGACACGTTGGGAATTTTCAAATCTGCATAAGAACACAGTCGGTGATATTTATCCTGAAGGATGACCTATACGTTTCATGGGCTTAAACGTTTCCTGAAAATCCTAATTTTTAACCCCCTCCCCATATCAAGATGGCAGCACAATCTCCCAGACGAGTTAGAAATTAGAAATTTGGCAAAATTAAAGCTTTTTGCCTGTAATCGATGGAAGATTTACGAGATGTTTAAAAAATAATTTTTACCCCCCAAAAATATCGAAATATGGAGGCAATTTTAATGACGGTGCAGACTTTCCTTTCGAGGTGTTTGGTGGCTAGACAGTAAGTCGTATCACAAAACGGATGGCACAATCTCCGTTCAATTTAGAGTGATCTACAACTTTGATCCTATAACATTTGTTGTGTCTCTATCCCTTATGTTAAATTTGGCTCTATTTCTGGAATTACCTAAATTTTGCACTCTGTACACGTAAATTGATGGTTTGATTCACTTATAGGAAAGATGGGATCATCAAATTCTACACGAATTTTGGCCCACCCAGCCAAATTCTATGTTTGAAGCTGTCGCATAAGTATCTGAAAAGTAATTCACTGTGTGAAAACCTTACACAAATTTCACCCTATTCAACGGTTCTAAAATAATCTTGCCTTTAAATAGATGAGATACGAGGAAATACCATAGGGCCAGCCATTTAGATAGCTCAATGAGGCCAGAGTCGTCTTTTAATAAAATCCGTTTTTCAATATGAATGCACCGTTTAGCAGCAGTCATTCTGTAAACGAAGGTGAACATGCATATACTTCCGTATGTCGATCTACATTTATTAACTTAAGTCGATTTTTAGCGATCTAGAAAGGGGTGTGTCTTACATTGTAATTAATACTTTACAAATCAAAAGTGACTCTCAGCAGGAGGGCGTCTGCTGTTGTAATCAGTACTCCCCACATCGACCTTAACTAGCAATAGGAATGGGGTAGTTCTCCAACCCCTGTGTACCGTTGTAATGTATAATTCCCTTCTTGATTTGACTAGCAGAAGGCAAGGGAGCGTGTATTTTTTTAAACTCTTTTACCTGATTCTCTTTATCATTAGGTATAGATGCACCCGATTATAAGCAAATTTACCCATCAAAATGTGACTGACGTTACGCATAGTGAGTTGCGGCAGACAAGTGGACCTGTCGTTATCATCACAACTCTGCAATTCGCACTTTGCATTGGAAACAACGTCTGCGGACCTCCCCATACTGTTTCTCGGATAACGCTAAGAGACATGCAATTTTAAAACAATCTTATTTACTGCATGTACAGTATTTACTTCGGTATTCGGATACAATGTAGAATACCGTTGCGAAGCACGGGTACATTTGCTAGTAAAATATAAAGGTCCAATAACAGTGTCCAGTGGGACCCCTCCCTTCATCATTACATGATCGGATATCACTTGACCTACGTTAATTCTCAGTGTTCTCTTTCCTAGAACGGTAGCCACCCATTCAACAACTTTCTTCCCTAGTCCAATAACCCGCATTCTCATCAGTAATTTCCCATGATCTACCTAGTCAAAAGCCCAAGATAGGTCAAAAGCGATACACTCCATTTGAATTCTTTCAATCTGCTTTACGTCAGACCGCCCGGCAAGAAACCGACCGTGGTCTTAATTAAGGTACAACCCCAGCTTTTTCCTAGCGTGAGAATTTGAATCTACGAAAAGCAATCTTCAGGGCAGCCAAACGTGGAGTTGGATCCCAATATCTCCCAAAAGCAAATTGATAGGTACGTGACTCAACCCGCACTGCCACTAGCTCGGCAGTCCATTTGACCTCCTAAATCTAAAATATCTGAACCTCACTTAAATAACCTTCCGTGAAGTCGAACTGCCTTCTATCAAACCAATTATTAATTTAGAAAATGTGTCTCATATAACGAGAAAGAATGTTTTCCCAGGGCTTACAAACAACACATGTCAAACTGATTGTATGCTTTCCATTTATTCGGTATCCCTCATTCATGCCACAATAATCAGGTAAGTATTTCAAATATGGTACTGAATCCCTACGAATATATATCCAGAAATCGTATCAATCCCAGCTGCTTTACTAAATTTCGAACTTTGTTCCTTTCTGTAAATGCGTTAGTATCAGAGGTAAATTTCAGTAACTCACCTGTATTAGTCACCTCCTCCATATCGACGTTATCTTTAATCTGCATTAACATTCTGCTGACAGAATATTTCGGTGTTCTGTAAGTCCTCATAAACACTCCCCTGGTTCATTAATGACCACTCGAATGTCCTTCCTGAAATCTCTTTCTGCCAAAGAGATTCCGGTAGTGTGTACATCTCTGATAAAAATTGAACCTATGATGGTTTTCTATTACTTTAACACACGGATTTCCAAAAGTACTGTTTTGTTTGGCTGATTTTTTTTAAATACTCCAATTTATTTGCTGTTTTGGAGGTGCTGTACCGTCATTAATTCGCACACTATGAGGTAAAATTCAATATACTCACAGAAACAGACTTTCAAGGCTGCACGAGTTTCAGGAAGTTCGTGCAGGTAGTTTCCGAGGAAAGGCGCACTAAGTCTTTCAAAAAAGTAAACTTACGAGAAACTGCTGTCAAAGTTCCAGTGCATTCCAGAACCATAACTTGGGTCATCTGGATCGTCCTGATAGGTTTCTTCCACCCATCTCTTTAGTTTTCTTCTCTTCTCCCGTGCCTCGTTTTCCACTTCCCTCAATACTTTCTCTTTTTCTTTGTCAAGCTTGTACATGGCTCGTATGGTGTGATACCCAACACTAAGTTTCTTCATTGCCTCACAGTTTGACAAGTTAAAAGTAATTACAGAATCGTAAACACAAAAATGAAAAATGGACAGCATAATTTGCTACAAATACTGTTTCTGGAATTCTTGACCAAATAACACTGTTGATGCACTCATTCTGATTTTGGGTACGACAATGTAAACACTTTTTCAGTAATTCTACATCAGATAAGTCTCTGAAAATATTCCTCTATGACAGCGTATTGTAAACCCTCCTTGTTTACAAATATTTTCGCTGCCGCGTGGGCTGTGTTGTGATTGCATCATGTATCAGTTCCTTTGGGACAGAGTCCGTGGTTCGGTGCAGAATCAGTTGACGCAACGCTGAAAAGACTGCTACACTGCTTCCTCTTAAGCATTTCTTGGTTACAAAAACGTATGTATTATTCGCCAAATTAAAGAGGACATTCCAAACATCAATAATCAGCAAAAAAATGATAAATTTCTTCATATTCCACCATACCGGAGCCTTTCTTATTTTAATTTTTTTTTTTTGCTAGGGGCTTTACGTCGCACCGACACAGATAGGTCTTATGGCGACGATGGGATAGGAAAGGCCTAGGAGTTGGAAGGAAGCGGCCGTGGCCTTAATTAAGGTACAGCCCCAGCATTTGCCTGGTGTGAAAATGGGAAACCACGGAAAACCATTTTCAGGGCTGCCGATAGTGGGATTCGAACCTACTATCTCCCGGATGCAAGCTCACAGCCGCGCGCCTCTACGCGCACGGCCAACTCGCCCGGTATATTTTAATTTTAAAGTACAGTATCTATACATATGTCTGGCCCCGCAGTGTAGGGTTCAATGCGTCCGCCTGTCAGCGGGCGGCCCCGGGTTCGATTCCTAACTGGGTAAGGGGTTTTTAATTGTAAATTATTAATATCCCTGGCCTGGGAACTGGGTGTTTGTGTCGTCCTTAACGCGCCTTTCCTTACATTCAACACTCTACACTTTGGCAATTACAATTACACGCAGGTTCATATCATATGGTGCAAGTAGTGGCAAAAGATCTACAGAGGTCAACGGCACTACGAATATCATTTTTAAAATAAAAAAATTACACATATCCTTCCATTCCTCTCTAAAAATTACATGGTTGACAATTATATTTGCCATAATATATCAGTATCTTAAGCTGATATTGTAAAAAATTATATTTCTTAGAAAATTCCTTCCGTATCTCCTTATCCCTAAAATCATTACTAAATCTATTCCTTTCCTAACCTTTTTATTTCACTTTTATGTTATAATAGGACGTTATCACTTTTAAAAGTACATGTCTGTTTTCGCACTCCTCATTAATTGCTTTAAATCTATCCCATGGCCCGTTTACATTTTTTGCCATTTTCCATTGATCACATTTGATTTTAAAATATTCCGCCATGTCTCTGTTGTCAACCATACAGTCTTGCATAATAATCCTAATTTTACAGCCCTCATTTCTGTCACAATTTTTAACGACAAAGAGTAATGTTCACTTATACCATCTGTCACATCAGTTTCTCTATTGAGCTCATCTGGTTTTATCAGCACTACATCTAGAATATTTTCCCTCTAATTCGTTCCAGTACTTTCTGATTCAGATGTCCTTCCTTATTAACTTTTTCATCATTTAATGGTCATACTTTCTGTCATTCGCATTCCCTTCCCAGTAAACATTTGGCTAATTCAGATCACCCGCTGCTGTAATGTTCCTTTGTGCCGTTCTCCACAAAACGATTATTTTTCAAAAAATTCCGCACCAGCGCTAGTCGTGCAAGGTCTGTGCACCACCAAAAACATCAAGTTTCCTATTATCTTATGCCTACAATTTCATGTTTCTCATCCTTAACTTCTTCGTAACTCACAAATTCATCTTTCAGCAGTATGAATACTCCCCCTTCTATCGTCCCTAACCTGTCCTTACGATAAAAACTCCGGTTTCGGGAGAAAATGTCCGCATCAAAGTTAACATATCTGAGCCACTATTCAATTCCTGTTTGAATATCTGTTAAATATACAGTATATCTGCACCAGGGGCACACCTTCTCCGGTCAGTTAAAATCCGGGCCTTCTATAAGGCCATCTATGTAATCTACCTTGAACAGATGTTATTAAGATATTTGGGTTTTAACCGTTAGATACCACTGTCATCGGTTTTGTTACTCCCTCTAGCGGATCGAGCTCTAATTGATTTATTAAGAAACTAGCAAATGTATCTGTGCTTCGCTACGGTATTCTACATTGTATACGGGTATCGAAGTAAATTACTGTAAATTACAGTGAAAATGTTTTTTTTTAATTGCATGTATCTTAGCGTTATCCAGAAACAGCAGGGGCAGGTTCTTTCTAATGTAAAGTGCGGGTTGCGGAGTTGTGATGATAACAACAGGCTCATTTGCCTACTAACATTCAGAATGTACTAGGGATGTCTTCATTATAATGGCTGGCCCCATTACCTACTGCTGGGTCACAATCGATTTGGGAAGTTTTCGTTAAAATGGCAGGCCCCCTTTCCTACTTCCTGATAGATTACAATTGTGGACTTTTTGTTATAATTGCAGGCACCTTCCCTACTGCCAGTCAAAACTGAGTTGTGCTGTTATCATTATAATAACAGGCCTTTTCCTAAAAGCTTTTCACACCGAGTTAGTGAGTTTCCATTATAAAAGTAGGCCACTATGCCTAATGCCAGTCATATTTTAGATGGGCAAATTAGTTTATAATGGGGGACACACATACCTACTCCCAAACACAATCGCTTAGGAGGAGTTTTGAACAAAATTACATGCTGCCTTGACTTCTGCGAGTCAAGTCGAGAAGGGCAATTATTCATTACAACGGTAGTCCCTCCTTACTGCTGCCATTTACACAGGAGTTGGGGGATCCCATTCCTATTGCCAGTCAAAGTCGATGTGGAGAGTACTGAGTCACTATTGATTTGTAAAATATTAATTATTATTGCAGACACACTTTTTTCTACATCGCTACAAGTCGACTTCAGTGAATATATATAGTTCGACATACGAGATGTTTGCTTCTTACACTATTGCAAACCTTCATTTACTGATTAACTGCAGTTAAACGATACGACATATCAACAAACGGATTGTACCATAAGACGCCTCATTTAGCGGTCTAAATGGCTGGTCTTATGATATTTTCTCCTATCTCATCTATTTATGGGTAAGATTGAGTTTGAAACATTATACAAATCTAACGTATAAGGAATAGAGATACGATAAAACGTCATAGGACCAAATTTGAAGATCACACCAAATCGAACCGAGATTGTGCCATCCGTCCTTTCATACGACTTACCGTTCACCCGCAAAATACCTCGAAACGAAGGTATGCACCGACATTAAAATTGCCTGAATATTTCGATATATTTTGGGGGCAGAAAGTGAAATAAATAAAAATCTTGATAACTTTCCGTCGCTTGCAGGCTAAGACATATAATTTGTCAAATTTCAATATTCTAGCCAGAGGAAAAAGGTTCAGAAATGTGTTTCCATCGAGGTTTGTCTATTTCGAGTCTTGTATATATTATGGAAGAGTAAAATCACTGTTTCGTTCCTATCAATCCCCAGTACATTCCGGAAATTTGACATGATATGGACCTAAAAAAAAACAGCTCTGGACAGGTGGATGCGAAATATGAAGTTTGGTTGAAGTATCTCCAGTAGTTATCAAGTTATAAGAAATACGCTTTACACCCACCCGCTCTTGAGTTAAGTCCGCTGAGATTTGTACCGAAAAACGGTCCGTTAATGACATCTCCCTCATTAATCAATCAACAAATGGATTGTACCATAAGATGCCTCATTTAGCGGTCTAAATGGCTGGTCTTATGATATTTTTTCCTATCTCATCTATTTATGGGTAAGACTGAGTTTGAAACATTATACAAATCTAATGTATAAGGAATAGAGATACGATAAAACGTCATAGGACCAAAGTTGAAGATCACACCAAATCGAACCGAGATTGTGCCATCCGTCCTTTGATACGACTTACCGTTCACCCGCAGCTAATGATGGATCTGTTGAGGATCCAACTAGCCTTCGGGCTGAATACCCCACATACAACACACATATCGGAATGATGCACATGAGAAAAAAGGTTTAGAAATTGATTTCCATTAAGGCAAGTGGATTTCTATGAAGTTCGGTTGTGTATAATTTGTGGGAGTGCAAAATCGCGCTTTCGGTTTCATTAAATCCCCAGTCACTTCAGGGATTTAGAAACAATATTGGCTCTAAAACCCATCCAAGGACAGGTGGATTATAAATAGTAGGTTTGCTGGAAATATTTCCAGTAGGTTTCAAGTTATAAGAACTCAGACAAACAAACAGACGAACAGACACCAAAGTTTAAGAAATATGCAGATTGTCATTATTACCACCTGAAACGTCTAACTCAATGAAAATTTCGCCAAAATATTCAAGGTACAGACACACGGTCGTTACTGTACCGAGAGGTACACCTCAACACCGCGCATTTAAAAGAATCGCCTTGGAGACCGTTATCTATCATACAAAACTTGAAACAGTTAGTGCACGATGTTGGGACATTGTTCAGAAGATGTCACTACTGAATGACAGAGTAATATGTTATTTTAAAGTTTCCTAAACTGACTATATTTCGTTGTTTTGTTGTATAACTTGGTTCAAGAAATTTGGACGTTTCTCCATAGATGTCTCTATGAAAGAACTGATGGTCATGCACTCTGGTGCAAAGTGAAATAACTAGAAATCTAAAGAAGTTTTTTGTTTATAGGTTTTCTCAACTGAGTGGACTTTCATTATTTTTTCAAGGTTTGCAACACTTCGTTCTCATCCCGCCAGCTTTGGAGTCTGGCCAATCACCAATTTTCTGTATTTATTTTTCAGCCAATCAAACGTTTCTTGTACCTATTTTATCCGCCAATAAAAATGAGAGGGTGTGTCCGGATTTAGTCCAGAGCCTCCTCGAATCTTCCCCTCGTTTATAAAAGCTGTAGCTTTTCGAGCTAACTTGTCTTATTGATCGTCGACTTACTGAGTGTGCGGGTTAAGACAGGAGGAGGCGGCCGCAATCTTCGGCAGGCAGAACATCAGCTAAGGTAATGGCCAATAGTTTTTCCATCTAAGTGGTTATCTCCGCAAGCTGATCCGAGGGGAAGGTTCTAATCCTTAACTATGTAACCGCCTGTTTTCTAAAATGTAAATTTTCTTCCTTCTAATGTAAAATTTCATGTGAATACTAAGGACTTAATCTGTAAATCGGGGATAGAGAGTTCGTTACCCTCTTGAATTTCCCTTCAATTAATATTCAGGTAACTACGACTTTTGTAACGGTTTTTCTCTTGTAAATCATAAATTAACTTGTCATCCTAGTCACCTCAGTAGTGTGGGATTAGCCTCTGCATCGTCAGGCCACAAGCCCAAGTAGGGTTTTAATTTCTGATTTCGAGGAGCGCAAGTCTACGCCTCCATATATTTTGTGTTTGGCCCAGTAACGTAACCTGTTTCTTTTCATGAAAACCCAGTAGTATGGGTAATAGACACCCCTGTGTCATATAAAAGGTAAATAATCTGGCGTTTTAAACTGTACATTGTGCCTAGAGAGGCCTAGAAATGTAATTTTATTGAGCAAAGAAGCTCTAATCTCAAATGTAACTTAAAGGTTGCCTGAATCAGGCTGTAAAGATTGGGAGCACAGTTTCCTTTTTGAAGTTGTAGAGCCTTTAAGCTCTTTTCTGGTTCTGTAATAGATTTCTGTGTACTATTGAATGGTGCCTTTGGAAGGCCGTAACTTGTAATTGTTGGTAAGTTATGAGCTTGAAGCTCAACTTGTAACTAGTCTTTTATGTTTTATGTTTTTCTACTTTGTACCTGACTACCTCTACCTGATATTTTGTAAAAATTTAATTTCTGAAAAGAAATAAACTCTTTATTTTAAATTTTAAATTCATATTTGACTATCGTAGAGAGAACCATTCCAGCCCGCACCTTCTTTCACCCCTGCGTTCTACAGATAACCCCAGAACAGTTACGATTGTATTGATATAGACAGTTTGTTTTGTTAATGTGTAAACGTTGTCATCACTTCTGCTGGTTCCTGATTCAATACTAATCAAACAATCAGAAATTTGTAATCATTTTCGCTAGACAATTAAACTTGGGGGTGTGTAAGGGAATCCAGCCTATCTGTAAAGAAGTTCTGGAAACCTCCCCTCGAAATACTATAAAAGTTGAACTCTTCAGGGCCGTGTTGTCATCTTCATCACTCCAGTTTATGAGTGCGGCACCTCCAAACGGAGGCAGGGGCTGCGGGTGTCTTTCGGAAGGCCCAGCAAAGCAAGGTAATGACATGTGATAGCTCCGGCAGATCGCTTGGGGGGAAAGTTTTAAAACATTTTTACTTATGTAAAGTTCCAAATTTGGTGGTTTAAACATAGAGTTTCTGAAAATACGAGGATACTGTTCTATTCCCTGTTGCGAAACGTGTAAACTAAGGGGAAAAAGAGTGATTTCCCTTTGTTGATTAACATTAAGATTGCAATGGAGTGACTAAGATTTCTAATCCTCAAATTATTTTTTTGGTTTATTTATTGTCGCTTTAACTTAGAAAGTCATATCGCGACATTTTTAATTATACATAAAGGAATAATTGCGTTGATTACATAGAGTTACAATTGCAAAAATAACAATAGTACATATCGATCAGGTAGTGATTACATGTCATTGAATAGATTTGTTTGTCTAAAAATCTTAATGATGTTTTTACACTAAGTATCTTTGTTCAAGATGTCACATACACTATTATTCTGGTTAAATATACACAATTGTTTTTGTTGATCGTATAGATGGCATTCCAGTAACATGTGGTCAGCAGTTTTTCTTTTTTGAGAGGTGTCACATATTCGTGGAGGTTTGTTAGAGAAGGTATGTATATGAGCCAGTTTGCTATACGTATTCTAGAAATGAGCACTTGTTCTCGACAATGGAGAAATGAAATCAAATTTATCTGTAGATCCACGCCCGATATCATGGATTTCTGTGGGTTTTTTCCGTGTCCAGTCAGTTAACCATTGTTTTCGGATCTTTTTAGTAAGAAAAGGAGCGAGTCTGTGTGGAGTGTTACAAAGTTTGGATCATATACAGGAAGACGAGTTGCTTCTTAACTGATATGTCAGCTTATTCATTGCCTTTTATTAACATATGTGAGGGTATCCATATTATGGTAACTTGCTGTCCTTTATTTTTCACAGTATTGTAAGTATGCAGTATGTCTTGGGCTAATGTATTTGAGGATGATACATTTTGAATCAGTTTTACTGTTGATAAAAAATCACTAAGGATTGAAAAAGGTTCCATTCTGGGGGAACTCTTCATGAATTCCATAGCTTTTAGGATAATATACAGTTCACATGTGAATATGGAGCATGGAGCTGGTAGTGCATACTTCACTGTGTGATCAGGGTGGACAACAGTACAGCAGCTACCATATTCGGTTTTGGAGCCATCAATGCATATAGGAACATGTCTGGTCAAACTTTCACACTTTTCAGATAGCATTTTCTTAAATACGGCAGTGACTGTTGTTTGTTTATTGAATTCAATTAATTCTAATATTATTGGTGGTGGTTCAGCTTTCCATGGAGGGAATGTGATGTCTTTTTCCGTTCTTGAAGCAGTCGAGGGGAACTGAATAATTAATTTCCTGTAAGTATTGCTTAAACCTAATGTGGAAGGGTATATCTCTCTTTTGTTGCGGGGAATAGCGTTGAGGCTGATAGCGTGGGAAAACATAAGCATGTGCTCTGGAGTGTGGAGAAGGCGCTGTTTTTACTGCGTAATTGATAGTCAGTTGTTTTCTGCGAGTCCGAAGCGGGGGTTCATTAGATTCATTTAATAAACTTGAGATCGGCCTAGTTTTGAATGCTCCCAAGGCAATCCTGAGAGATGTGTTTAGAATCGGGTCAAGCATTTTCCGTGAGGATGTTGTAGCTGAATTATGTATAATAGAACCACAATCCATTTTGGTGAGAATTATAGATTTGTTAGTGCACATTAATACATGAAAATCTGCTCCCCAGCTGTTAGCTGCCAATAATTTGAGTCCATTAATTCGATGTAGACAATATTTTTTACAGTTTTTAGATGAGAGTTCCATTTTAATTTTCTGTCAAAGTTCATTCCTAGTATTTTTATTTCAGTTACTATCTCAATTTTAATTTCCCTTGAGGTACAATTCTGGGCAGTTACTATCGCTCTTTTGTTTGGAGAATAAGATGCATTTAGGTTTGGTTGAATAAAAGGTAAAGACTGTGTGCTTTCCCCATTTGGCAATATCTGCATGAGAATTTTCTAAAAAAAAATTGGGTGGTTGACAGGTTGCGAACTCTACAAAAAATAGTCATGTCACCAGCAAAGAGGAAGGTCTTTACTGGAGGGTTAATGCATGATGTGATGTCATTTGTAGCTACTAAAATAGTTTTATACTCTGAACTGAGCCTTGTAGGACACCATTTTCTAAACTGATTTCTTGTGATCGAACACCATTAACTCGCACTGGAATGCGTCAGTCTTGCAGGAAGTTATAGATAAAACTGATCATATTTCCCCTAATATTATGTTGCAGTAGAGTTTTAATAACGTAAGTTTTCCACACCATAACATACACTTTATGTATATCTAGACAGACAGCAAGGAGATTTTGTCCGTAATGAAATGCATCCAGAATTTCTGACTACTAAGGTGTCAGTTGTTGAGTGAAATCGTTGGAAGCCACACTGTTCTGCAGTGAAGAAATTCTGTTGTTCCAGAACCCATTTTAGTCTTAAATTTACTATTTTTGGCATTAGTTTGCACATAGCGCAAGTTAGAGCTATTTTTCGATAGTTAGACTATCTGGTAAACTATTGTCGCAGCCAGGCTTAGGTACTGGAATTACTACAGCTTTTCTGCAGGCGACTGGAAAGACTTTCTGTGACCAAATGAAATTAAATATTTCAGTGAGGAATGCTAGGCTGTCAGGAGGATGTTCTTTCAAGAAGTCATACATAATATCATCAGTACCTGGGCTTGTACTTCGACAGGTACTGAGTTCAAGTAGTACTTCAGTAATACTTATATTACCGATGTAGCATTGTCTCCACTTACATGGATGTGTGACTGTAAACCAGGACAATCTTCACCAGAAGATCAAAATTCTTGTTCATAGTTGGAATCAATTGCATTTTTTTGCAAATTTTTCTGCTAATATATGTTCAATATCGTGATGTGTAGTTGTAACTGATCCAGTCGTTTTATTAAGGGTTATGATACGTAAGGATTTTTTTAAGTTCCCTTATTTTTGTAGGTGTTCCCAAATTGTGTTTTGTGGGGTCTGGTGAGAAAGAGATGACACATACGTCAGCCAAGATGGTCGTTTACTCCCTTTTATGACTTTTCTGGCTGCAGCACGACTGTTTTGGAGCAGTAATTTGTTTTGTAAAGTGCGATGGCGTTTATACTTTTAGAATGCTTGGTTCTTCTTTTTAATTGCATCTTTACAGGAATCATTCCACCAAGGAACTGATTTTCTGTAAGTTGTATTGTTGGTCCATAGAACAGAATTTTCTGCGGCTTTAAGTATGATATTGGTGAATTATCTTACGATATAGTAAATGTTGTAATTTTTGAAATAGGTAGGTGGTAGTAATCTGTATAACTCTACTTTAATATTTTCCTTGTATTCTTGACAATTGGCATGTTTAGTATTCCCTTTATTTAGGCGTACATTTGGGTGGGGCTTGTTGTTTCCATTTATTATGATAGAAAAATGATCACTTCCGAAAAGGGTTCTGCTAGCTGATGATGAATATATCGTTGCTGCATCTGGAGTGCTCAGATACAGATCTATAGTGCTAAAAGTTCCATGCTGGATATCGTAGTGAATAGGAAAATTAGAGTTTTTTGTGATAAAATTTTCAGAATCTTGCAACGAGTCAATTATTCTTCCCTTTGTGTTAGTGTAAAGACAGTCCCAAATGATGTTATGGGAGTAAAAATCTCCTAAGAGGAGGAATGGTTTAGGAAGTTGATTTAACAGATCTACTAATTCATTTAAATCCATGTTCTGGCTGCTGGGAAAATGAACATTATAGATGCACAGGGAGAATGTTAGAACGATTGTAACTGCTACTACTTCCAAATATCTTTTTAGTAGTATTTATCTTTGAGGAACATTGTCACGTATGTATGGAGCAACCCCTCTACTTGCATGAATTCCCATTCATGCTGTTTTTGTGATATGTTGTGAAATGTCTCATATTAGCTACGTAGTAATATCGAAAAGTAGTTTCTTGTAATCAAATTATTTCGGGTTGGTGTTCATTAATAAGTTGTTGTAGATATTCGTATTGAGGGTAATATCACTTAATATTCCACTGCAGTACCCAAGAATTCCTTAAGGCTTTTAAGAGATATGTACAGTATTTACTAGATGTAATCCTTATCAGTTATTGGGATGGTCTGATCCGGGGCAGAGCTATTGCTTTCTCCGTTTATGGCAGTGAGTAGTTTCTTTACAAGTCTGGTACTCTGGTTTTTAATTTTTGTCATAATAGTAGGACTATAGTTCATGCAGGGTGTTGATGAGATCTTCAACATGGGAAGTATAAGATAATGCAATAGGTAAGATCTTTGTTGTTGATGTTCCTTTAGTATTTTCAAATAAACTTTTGTGTTGTATGAAATTAAGAATAACATTTAAGGGATTATCTTCTATTACTTCCTTAACAGGAAGAAGTGGTTCTAGAAGACTGAGGGGATTTAATACCATTAGTTTCTTCTTAGATGGTTCTATTTTTTTCATATATTGGGCCTGAACTGTTCAAGTTCAAGGAGACGTCCTGTTCAGGGGGGTTTCTAGAGAAAGATGATGTGTCATTCGTACGTCATGCCATAGCTATCCTGGCTTAGACATCGACAGCGACCATACCACAGTATTAGCAAAATGTAGAATTAGAATCTCGCAAGTGATGAGGAAGGAGGAACAGGAGGAGTATAAACCTCGTTAAAAACCAGGGTCCATCTGGCTCCGGATGGTAACACCCTGTTATAGGACCCCTACCTAGGGTTACAGGTGAAGAGGACCAACGGCTTGAAAGGTGGATGAGGATATGTCGCAACAGCTGGAAAGGCGGAGGAGTGTCTCTCCTGGTAGTGGAAGCAGCGCTATCAGTATCAGCACAGTGCAGGACTAAAGGTGTCTACTGGACTGTCGCTGAAAATTTACTAGCATGGTCAGGAAGACTTGAATGGCGGTAAACTTCGATGTGGAAGGCAACGGGAAACCACCACATTATTTTTCCTAGTATAGCACCCATGGATAGTACGAATTGTAACTTAGACACTACTGATAATGGTACTCGGACACCAAGATCCGGCAGGGGTGTAACTGAGGTATCCCAGGTCGTCAGCAAGCGAAAACCTCAGAAGTTTGGAGAAAGGATTAAAATAGGAACATGGAATACAAGAACAATGCTAAGAACAGGAAGACTAGAAGAACTCAAACGAATTTTGGATGAAAACAAAATAGACACCCCGGGATTATGTAAAACTAGATGGTCTGGCAAAGGTGATTTCTACAGTGACCCATTCAGGATTGTGTAGAGTGGAAATGAAAATGGTGGACAATATGGAGTAGCTGTAATATTAGTAAAGAAATGGTCAAATATCGTGCTAAACACATATCATGTTGATGATAGAATAATGATGGTGAAAATGGCTGCCAAACCAATAGATATGGTAATAATACAGATATACTTCCCTACTGTTGGACATGACGACTATGAAGTTGAGGAAATGTATAATAAAATAGAAGATATAATTAAACTAAACAATTACAAAGATAATGGGAGACTTCAATGTTGTGATTGGCAGCAATATTACTAGAAACGTTGCTGGCAGATTCGGTCTAGGAAGAACAAATGATAGAGGAGTACGTATGATGACTTCTGTGAAGAACAGGACATGATCATAATGAACACTGCATTAGGCATGCCTAATAGAAGACTTACACATGGAAGGATTTCGGAGATAATAACAGATACCAAATTGACTACATTCTAGTTAAGAGAAGGTACAGATCTCAGGTAACGTCATGCCATAGCTATCCTGGCTTAGAATCGACAGCGACCATATCCCAGTATTAGCAAAATGTAGAATTAGGCTGAAGAAATTAAGGAAACCAAGAAGCAAGAAATGGAATCTAGAAAAGTTAAATGATCCATTAACACAAGTAGCATTCGAAGAAAAGACTGACATGATCAGGTACAACAACTGCAACGAAACAGATGGGGACACTGTCAAAGCTTCACTTACAACGGCAGCAGATGAAGTGCTAGGAAAAAAGACGCTTGAACCCAGAAAGAACTGGATGACTGAAGAAATACTACTGTAAATCTCATTCAGGAAAGAAATAAAGAACACCGGAAAAATACTCCAGAAGGAATGATAAACTATATAAAAAACTTAGTTACACAGAAGTGCCGAGAGGCAAAAGAAAGATGGATGGATGACATTTGTAAAAGTATAGAACATGATATGAAAATCGGAAATGCTGACAGAGTATACAATCAAGTAAAAAGAATGCAACTCAAAGCTAAAATTAAATTCAGTGTAATAAAAGATAAGGAAGGAAATCTGTTAATAGAAGATGAGGAGGTAATGAAGAGATGGAAAGAGTATTTGGAGGATCTACATAATGGAGAAGAAATTGACAATGTAGATGAGTACATCATAAAACAAGAGCAGGTTTCACAAGATGAACGAAGTCCTCCCATAATGAGAAGTGAATTCGAAACAGCACTGCAACAGCTAAAAAAGAAAAAGACTCCTGGACCAGACAAACTGCCTGCTGAACTGTGGAAAAACTACGGAAAAAAGCTGAAGGATGAACTCTTCAAAATCACCAAGTACTGCAATGAAAACGGAGATATGCCAGAGGATTTTGTAGAAAGCAAAGCAGTAATTCTGCACAAAAAAGGAGATTCAACGGAATGCTCCAATTACAGAATACTAAGCCTTGTTTCACATGCAGCAAAAATATCCACATGCATATTAAAAAACAGAATCAATACGAAAATTGAGCAGAATCTAGATGATGATCAGTTTGGGTTCAGGAAAGGAGTAGGAACGAGAGAAGCTATTATAGCACTTAAAACCATCTTGGAGAGAAGCCTAAGCGTAACAGAAATACATACATAGCTTTTGTAGACCTGGAAAAAGCTTTTGACAATGTTCAGTGGAAAAGACTGTTCAAAATTATGAAGGATATTCATTTGGACTGGAAAGACAGAAAAGCAATACTAAACCTCTACATCAATCAAAGAATAAACATCGAAAGTAATGAAAAAGTATGCAAGGTGAGGATCAGGAAAGGAGTAAGACAGGGGTGTTCCTTATCACAATTTCTATTTAATCTGTGCATTGAAGAGGCCATGAAAATTTTTAAATCAAAAACACCTGACATTAAAATAAATGGAACAACTGTGCACCGTGTTAGATTTGCCGATAATATTGCACTTCTGGCTGACAATGAGAAGAACATGCAGATCATGCACAACAAATTAACATCCATCTTAAAAGATTTCCAACTTAATATTGATGTAAATAAAACTAATGTTATGGTTGTAAGCAAATCTAAAATAAAGCCAGAGGCACATCTCAGAATTGGAAATATTTTAATAAAACAAGTGCACAAGTTCTGCTACTTAGGATCAGTTATTACGAAGACAACAGATGCACTGTGGATATAAAAAGAAGAATTTCCCTGTGTAAGAAAGCCTTTGAGGGGAAGAAGCAGCTCTTAATTAATAAATTCTTAAATACTGAACAAAAGAAATTGTTTATCAAAATATTCATTTGGAGTGTGCTGCTATATGACTGTGAAGGATGGACTCTCTTGAATGAGGACATAAAACGACTAGAGGCAGTGGAAATTTGACTATGGAGGAAGATGACAATAACTAGCTGGATTGAGAAGAAAACAAATGAAGCAGTGCTTAGAGAAATAAACACCTGGAGACATTTAATAATAACGATAAAAAGGAGAAAAGCGTCAGTTTTTGGTCACATTCACCGGCATAATGACTTCATAAAGAACTTGTTCGAAGGCAAGGTGATGGGAAAGAAAGGCAGAGGGAAACCACGGGAGAAGATCATTGAAGAGGTAGTTGAGATGATGGGATGCCAAGGCTATGGAGAGATGAAGAGGATCGCAGAGAGAAGAGATCAATGGTTGCAGCGACAAGGCAAAGCCTTTAGATAATGATGATGTACGAATGTTAGCTGGATTTTTTATCTTTCCTAGAGAAAGGACGTAGTCTCTTATAGGGATTCCGGCGTGAACATCAATAATAATAGCCTGTTCTTTTTTAAGTGTTAACTGCATTACAGTAGCATAACTTATCTGAGACTGATTAGGTACGTTATGGGTAGAACTGTTGGTAAGGTTAATTACGGACTGATTTCTTTGGTAAGAATCCATTTCTTTGGGTGTGGAAGGCTTTGAAGCATCCCTGAATTACGATGTTCAACTGTTGGTTATTGATGTCCTGACGGGTTGCTGCACGTAGAACAGAAAATAATAAAATTCACTCTAAGTAAATAAAATTATGACCAGTCCAGTCCTCGAAGTTTACACTGACTCGTAATACTCACATATAGGAATTGAAGTGTGTTTATTTAGATAAAAATCTAGCACACATCAGTAACAAGTCTGCATTCATTCAGTGCCACCTCGATTCCCCCTCGACATATCTTAACACTATGTTGGCATTTATTCACCCCTACCTATGTAGAACAGGCTTAGCCTCTGTTTCATTGGGCCATACATCCGTTAGGGTTTTTAATCATTTCTCTAAGGAGGGCAAGAGTTTAGCCTCATATCCCTTTGTTCGTAGCCGATTGCGTATAACCATTTCCTTTTACACTAAGGCCAGGTAGTATGGGCAATCTTGCCCCTGTTTATTATATGATAGTTTGTGGTGTGAAGTTACTTTTAGGAACAGTAATTTATAAAACTGTTGAACAGAAGATAAGCACAAACCAGGGCTACGTGACTGTAAATACCTTACTTGAAGATTGCCAGGTATGACCTTGTTCGCTGTAAGAAATGTATGCCTCTGAGAGGCTGGAGTGTATTATTTTTTTGGAGCTCAGACTCTTAGGCTATGTACGTATTCTCTTTAGTTTGTTATAGTCCACCGGTGTTATCGGAGATGACGAGCTCATTGTTATTCCATTTAACTGTTATTTGTTCCAAATCTTCTACCTTTTTCAATTTTAAACTAAAAACAGGAAAGAAATAAAATTTCGAATTCCGTTGTGTTAAGTCCTACTCCTGTTAATTACTTGTCCACTTTTCACCTCTCACGTTTCTTATCCCTCTGCGAGCTACGGAAACCCTGGAAAAATATCTAATAAATTAATTATATTCCTTCCTTTTCAATACTTTTACACTTTAATACTAGCAATTTTAGATCAATCTTACTTGATTTCCTGGTTTCTATTCTGTCATATTTTCATCACCGTTCTATAGTAAACCACGCTTACCTGAATTCATCTCCCTATAACACTTCTTTTTTTTTTTTTTTTTTTTTTTTGCTATTTGTTTTACGTCGCACCGACACAGATACGTCTTATGGCGACGATGGGATGGGAAAGGCCTAGGAATGGGTAGGAAGCGGCCGTGGCCTTATTTAAGGTACAGTCCCAGCATTTGCCTGGTGTGAAAATGGGAAACCACGGAAAACCACCTTCAGGACTGCCGACAGTGGGGTTCGAACCCACTATCTCCCGATTACTGGATACTGGCCGCAGTTAAGCGACTGCAGCTATCGAGCTCGGTATAACACTTCTAAACAAATCTATATGTACCATTGCGGTTCAAGTGAAGTTCAGCTGAATGTAGATCTCTATATTCTGCCCACCCATTAGGATCTACAAATCTCAGTCCCAATTTCCCACAAATCCACTTCATAGTCTCATTTAAATCCCCAATCACACTCCAGTCAGTATACTTCCTAAACAATATCCCGCTGATAATAACAATCTCCGCTTCATTAAATCTTCCGTGCTGCCATAACCAGGTCCCATTTTATGTCCTCAACTATGTTAGTACCTACTGTTGCTTTCCTGACCTTTTTTGTCCCAACGTGGAAAATTACTACCTTCTACTTACCCTCCTACTTCTATCCTATTTTACTAAACATCTGTCTTAACTCAATTCGCAGATGTCACACTACCCTTTTTTTGTTTCCTCAACACACTTTTCCCACATTGAATCACCCGTGACCAGAGCCTCAAGCCCACCTTCCTTACTACGTCAGCGCCCCTCGTCAAGAACCTTCTTCCTCCTAGCTTCTCCCCCTCCAACTAACCTGCTCCATTACCCTCTTCCTATCCACTACTCTGCATTTCCCTTTCCCTCTTTCCTCGCACCTCCTTTGTAACACTTCTACCATCTCATTCTTCCTTCTGCTGATCTAGCTGCATGGACTCATGCCTATTCCTCATCGATACTTCATCTGAGTTCACTTCCTGAGGAAAACCCTTAGCCTCATTTTCCTTCCCCTTAAAGCATTAGCCCACCTGTCTTTCACAACTTCTCTCTTTCCATCCCCTCTCTCCTGTCTGTCTACATTGACTGAGGGAGACCGATCTTCATTCTTGCCCTCCGTCACAAGCCTAATTATCTCTCTCAAATTCGCTTCCCTTTCCCTCATATTCCTTAATTCCGACTCATCCTCACAGTCCTTACACCTGCCTCCCTCAGCTATTCTTTTATCTCTTGAAATAAATGTGAAACAATACGCAAATATCAACGGAACTTTTTTCAAACTCAATGATGATTTAAAGAAAGAAACACACACACACAATCTTCCCCCTAACTTTAATATTATACATTTCGGCCTCTAGTGTTTTGATATACGGATTACTATAGCCATAAAAGGACCATATCTTACTTTACGTTTTTCCTTTCTTTTGCGTGGATGTTCCCTTCTCTCGTCAATAAACAGTAGCCCAAAGGAGAGAGATATTTTAAGGATATTTTCAGCCTGCAGCATGGTTAAATCTTCAAGCTTACACACGAAATGTATAGGATCACTAACGAACCAAGCTCAGAAACTAGGTCAGCTTTCAATTTCTCTAAAAGAATTGAGAATAATAATGTTATTGTTTTAACGTCCCAATAACTATTTCCACGGTTCTCAGAGACGCCGAGGTGCCGGAATTTCACCCTGCGACAGTCAGGAAATAACTATAAATCACTACCTTCTGTATTAATATGGAAGAAAATGTTTACGCAGCTTTCTTGGAATCCACGCTTACTTGGCGAGGAGTGTATTAGCAGAAAATACAGTCCGATGAGTAGAGTAGAGCCGATTAGGATTATGAGAAGAATGACGTTGACACTATGTGCACTTCCACTGGTGGGATTTGAAACTAGTCTATCGACGTCAAAATGGTATTCTTTCCGGGAAGTTCTACATTTTTATTTATGTTTTTCTTTAGAAGTTGCTTTACTCCGCACCCTCGCAGATAGGCAGTTGGTGACAAATGGATAGGAAAAGGCTAGGAGGGGGACGAATTGGCGGTGGTCTTAATTAAGGTATATCCCCAGCATTTGCTTGTTGAGAAATTGGGAACCCACGGATAAACATCTTCAGGGCTGCTAACAGTGGGGTTCAAACACCCTACCTCGTGGATGCAAGCTCACAGCAGCGCGGTCCTAACCGTAAGAACTTCTTCATATACTGTCTTCATTCTTGATACTGACTTATTTAATTCTCAGAAATAATTAGGTCCTTAAGAAGAATTTTCCATGTCCGAATTATGCATATTTGTAAACGACTTATTAGCTGAGCCTGCACAATTATCCCATGATGTAATACATCTTCCTGTGTCGTTTACAGTCAGTGCGTTCTCGCTCGCACGAATTCATCAGATTCAAGAACTTAATTAATTTGATTATTAATTGTAATTGTATCTTCATAATTTCTTACACGCTTCTAAATAAACATACTTAAATTTTAGTAGATAACGTACCAAAGACCGTTCTTATAATGTCATTCAGCTATTTGCACCTCGACAAACTTTTCTTACAAAACAGTCAACAGTTGTCAGCCATAACTGTGGACAACATTATGAAAAGTTGAAGGCCTCATTATATATGCATATGTTGCCACTACTTTTTTCCCATCGTCCACGGCTTGAACTAGTTCGGAATTCTCTAGTTCTGGAGAATTCGCTTCCAACCATTAACTATTCTTTTCGTTACACGCACTGATATTCCAGGTGTAACAGTTTGGTCATTCGTAAATGTCGTAACGCTTCTCCCACATTTCAAAAAAGTATTTTACTGAATCGCTCGTTAAAAGAAAAACGTCGCCTTTTTAGTGGAGAGGCTCGCGGCATGATGAATAGAACAGCCAGAAGAACAGGGAATTCCGTCGTGCATTTTCTTTCAAGATATATTTTTTAAAAATTCTCACACAGTTCCATCTGACAACACAGTAACTTGTTGTCCAACTATCTTGCGCGAATAAGAATATTAATGATAACAAAAATACTATCGAAATACAATATGGGCTATAGAATAACGTCGATCAAAATATTCAGTCAGTTGGCATTCGCAGGTTTTAACTCAGAGAGCTATCCGTGCCAATAGGTCTTAAAGATATCCATTCTGGGCAAAATTACGCTGTTCCGTAAAACCGAATGTAGCTGAAAGAAAGAGGGTAGAGTATACAAGAGTATTATTATTATTATTATTATTATTATTATTATTATTATTATTATTATTATTATTATTATTATTATTTTTATTATTATTATTATTCACAGCACCATATCAGGTCCCCCTGACGTTGGCGATCACTGTGGCGAATGCAGTACGATTCCTTGTTAGGTGGAAAAGTATTTCAACACTGTGACCACTGTTTCCAAGCCATGATGTTCGACACTTCTTCGACCCCGTATTTTGCCTTGTACAGTCCGCTGTAAGATGAGGTAACGGTCATTTCTAAGGATGTGACCAAGGTAAGAGATCTTCCGGTGTTTTAATGTTTGAACGAGTTCCCGACATGCTCTTGCCCTTCTGAGTACTTCTTGGTTCGTTAGTCGTGCAACCCACGAAATCCTGAGCATCCTACGGTGGATCCACATTTCGGAGGCTTCCAAGCGTTTCACTGATATCTTCTTGAGAGTAAATGTTTCCACACCATATAGCAAGGCTGACCATATATAGCACTTGACCATTACTATTATTATTATTATTATTATTATTATTATTATTATTATTATTATTATTATTATTATTATTATTATTATTATCGGTTCCATGGTTAAATTGCTGACATGATTGTTCTTGGTCCAGAGGATACCGGGTTCGATTCCCGACTTGGTTGGGATTTTAACTTGTATTATTTAGTTTCTCGGCTCCGAGGGCTGGGTGATTGAGCCGTCCTCAGCATTAGAATTCCTCCTCATAGACGCACAGGTCACCTCTGCAGGGTCAGCTCGAAAGACGAGAACCAGGCCTCTCCGGAGGCCACACGCTATTATTATTATTATTATTATTATTATTATTATTATTATTATTATACATTCAACTATTTATTTATTTATTTATTTATTTATTTATTCATCGTTACGGCTATCCCTATACAGAAGAGTGACTTCACCATTGTTGTTTTGTTCTTGTTTTACGTCGCGCTGACTTAGACAGGTTTTACGATGACAGTACGATAGGACTGGGAAGAAAGCGACCTCAGTCTGCCCCGGGAAGGACCTGCGGTACCATACGGTGCCAGCGCGTAATACTATCGAATTTATCCTTATTATCGAAAAGAGCGTCATGATTATGGCAACACTGCACGTTGAGAGAGAACTAAGAATTGTTGAGTACAGCTAGCGTACCTGTGTTGCGAGCCATGTTTAATCGCAAACGTGCTCTGCCTTGGTGCGATCTTTGTATGCAGCGACAATGACAGCTCATTTGAGGTAAGTAGCATTATTGACCGAACAAGAAAGTGTACTCGAACTTGTCAACGTGTGAAACTGTGTTCATAATAGATGAAAGGAATTTCAGAAACACCAATGAATACTATAAGTTTCCAGTAGTTTGATTTGGCACTTCCTTTACAGTGGAAGTTCTTGTTATCCTGTTATTTCCTTAATTTTTATGCGAAGAAGTGGATTACTGCGGAAGGTAGGTTTTATAAATGTATACATTATATTGTCACCTTCATAATGCAACAATTGCTCAAAAAACTTCTAAAACAATCCAAAGTTAGCTTTTCGATTCTATGTACAGTGCCTACCTAGACGAGATTAAGGCAGAAATTGAATGGGCTGATTAAATTGCACTTCAGGTCTATGAAACAACAGATGTGCCTTGCACAACTCAGTTTGTTTTAATTTTGAGGTATGTTAATGAAGAGAAGCCTGTGGAACGCTTCATATGCGTTTAGCGGTTTCTGGTGTAACAGGAGAGGACCTAAGTAGTGCAAAAGTTAAAGAGCTGGAACAATTTAACATCAAAGACAAGCTTGAGGCACAAACTTATGATGGAGCGGCTGTTATGCGAGGGTGTCACGTGGACCCAAAATAATGTTCTTATGAAGGAGACATTCCCTTGTTACGCACACCAATTTAACTTGATACTCAAACGCTTATATTCAACAGTTGAACGTGACAGAATTAACGCTTAATATGCGTTTAGCGGTTTCTGGTGTAACAGGAGAGGACCTAAGTAGTGCAAAAGTTAAAGAACTGTGTAATTGACGTCCATGTGATACTCGCTGGAATTTTAATTCAAGACTTATTAACTTTGTGCATGAAAAAAAAGTTGATTTGGTTGAGTATTTCGGTATATTACAAGAGAAAAATCACTGGTATAAGTATAAGAAATGCGGCCAGGTTCCAGAAAATGCTGGAAGACAAAAATGTATTCTTCTTCCTGTCGTTTATTACGTCTACATTTTATTATATAGACATTCTTTAAAATATTTTACAGTGAAGGAAAGTTGATGCTGTAGGCAGAGATACCTCCCTTACGAACTGGTTTTTTTTTTTTGCTATTTTGATTTACGTCGCACCGACACAGGTAGGTCTTATGACGACGATGGGACAGGAAAGGCCTAGGGATGGAAAGGAAGTGGCCGTGGCTTTAATTAAGGTACAGCCCCAGCATTTGTCTGGTGTGAAAATTGGAAACCACGGAAAACCATTTCAGGGCTGCCGACAGTGGGATTCGAACCCACTATCTCCCGGATGCGAGCTCAGAGCTGTGCGCCCCTAAACGCACGGCCAACTCGCCCGGTCCTCACGAAATTTAGTAATGCTGTTTCTCAGATAGGGGACAATTCAGGACAGTTCCACGAACGCACTTGCGAACTCCTTCCACTAAAAAAAGATTAAGAGCAGACGATGACATTGATGCTAAGCATGTATGTGACATTATTACAGCACAAGTGAAGGATAGACGTCAGAGTAAAAACGTCTTACGTGCTTTTCCAATTGTTGATATTCAAATGTCCAAGTCACGTAAGTAATGTTTCCCCTCTTCAGAATTCAATTCAATTTGCTCGACATATCCTGTTCTAAATAAAACAAAACTAAGATCATAGTTGTCTCTAATTTATAACAATGATATTTTATTTGAACTGAAAGCCACTTGTGCACTCATGCTGTATTGCGCGACAATGACTTAGAAGACACTTTTCAGAATTAAAAATATTACTGAACATTGTTCTCTCCAACCCTGTGACTGCTGATGAAGAATTTAGACTGACTAGCGTAATTCTACGGGACAAGCCGGGCTTAGTACACTGGCCATGCATTTTATCATCTAGGAGTACTTACTGGAAATCGAGAATTTCAACACTAAGGTGATAGGCAAATTTGCTTTATCCGAGCACACGAGAGGAGAATATCTACAAATAAGAAGCCATGTGAGCCACCCTCCGTGGCTCAGGCGACAGCGCGTCGGCCTCTCACCGCTGGGTCCCGTGGTCCAAATCCCGGTCACCCCATGTGAGATTTGTGCTGGACAAAGTAGACACGGGAGAGGGATTTTCCGGGTACTCCGGTTTTCCCTGTCATCTTTCATTCCAGCAACACTCTCCACTATCATTTCATCTCATCTGCCAGTCATTAATCATTTCCCCAGAGGAGTGCGATAGACTTCGGCAGCCGGCACAATTCGCATCCTCGCCGCAAGATGGGGCTTGATTCATTCCACCCCCGACACGGTCATTGACTGGAAAACAGGTTGTAAGTTTCCATCATTCAAGAAGCCATGTGAGTACAATTTATAATGCGCGAACTATTTATTAAAATTTGTTTCAAATTTTGCCTTGTGTGGAATGTTAATGGCAATATTGGCAACGATAAATGTCAAATTAAATAATGTTTAATATGAAACAACAATAATATCAACAGGCCCACCCTACATTTTAGTCAGGAGCCGCTCCTAGTTGAATACATACAACACAGAACACTACTGACTACCACATAAGGACGCAGTAGTGAATATCTTTCATTCCTCCGCATGGCTCCCTCTACGGGTGAGGGAGGTACAATAACAGCCGCGGTATTCCCTGCCTGTCTTAATTATCGACAACGGGCTCTTAACGTGACACTCTGTGTTGGCGACCACGGTTCAAACTTACTTCCACTTACTTGTGCCAGCTCACTTGGTCAACAATGAATTGTTCTTCTCCTACCCGGACGGTATTCGTGGCCCTTTTCTTTCTTTGGCCGATGCATGCATTTTTCGAAGTCGGACCCCTTACAAATTATCGCTCTGGTTAGGTTAATAGAGAATGGTTGCCCAAATGCGCTTCCTCTTAAAACTGGCGTCAGGAAGGATATCCGCCCGTAAAACTGGGCCAATTCAGATCAAGTGCCAACCCCAATAATTTTTATTATGTTTATGAACAGACAATGTTATTAGAATTCATTTAGCATTTGTGCTATATGCAGTCACAACAGGTGTAAAGTAGGAAATAACATTTTTCCATGTATACTGTATATAATCATGATGCCCCATATATAGACTATCGATAGACATAAAAAGATAGTATTAATAATGATGATAATAATATTTTAAGCCACCTAATGTCCAGATTATCGGCGTTGATAAGGTAATGAATTCTTAAAAAGTAATGTTTTCCAGAAGAACAAATTTGACACAACGAATGTTTTCCATGGAAAGTATTGCAGGTCCTGAAGGGTTGTATAAAGTTTATGGCCACTTGGTAGACATTTCTTGTCTTATTCAGTTTGCAATCCTCTATAGATTAACTAAAGGCCTCGGCTATCTCTGTTTGTAACCAGCTCTGTGCACTAGTATTGTTCCACACCTCTGACTCTAACCATCTTCACCTTGGTCCGCCTCTAACTCTCTTACCCCCCATTACTTTCCTACGTAACCGTTTCTCCATCATTCACCTAACATGACCGTAAACTGAAGCTGGTTTTTGCGTACAGCTTCTTCGATCTTGTTTATTCCTTACTTAGACTTCATCTACTCATTCCGAGTACCGTCTTGCCATACTTCCAACCTGTGTTTACCAGCAACGTCTCACTACTTTAATGTCTTTTATATCCGAATTATGTGTAAGATATCCCGAGTCCACCTAGCGTTCACTGCTGTACAGCGAAGTCGGCACGAAAGCAGACCAATTTATAATAATTTCGTCCGACAACTCATTCCTCTCTTAGAGAATAACGCTAATCGCAACTGAGAGCTCACTGCATTACCCCTGCTACAGCTTGAATTTACTTAATGTTCTACCACATTGCTGTACAGCAGTAGTTTTAACTCTTTAATTACTAAATACACTTGAATGTAATCACCTGTTGTGTTGTCTTGTGGCGAGCCTTCAGAAAAGACGGAGTAGAGATGCGTGGTAGGACCAGCCAGTGTCGACCTCAGGACTGGCTTGAAAGAGAACGAGTCGATCTCTATTTATTCGGTATCAGAAAGCCAGTCTCCAGCAATGACAACTAACTCAGTAATAAATATTCTCATGGCCAACGAGACGTGTCCCTTTTTAGATGTAACTTGTAGACTTTGCACAATTGTTTTCCTTATTGTGGCCTTGCTAAACATCCTTGTCATCAATCTTTACCTTATACTACATATCACTTCAGAAACAACAAATAATAATAACAAAAATAGTAATATCCCTAACGATCAAGAGAAATAAGAAGGAAAATCAATATACAGAGTCTCTTTCCTGTCATTCAACCGGGATAGGAATGGAATGAATGAAGTCCCTATCGAGCAGCGAGAATAGGGATATTGCCAGCTGCCGAAGCCTGTCGCCCTCCCCTGCGACTAGGACTGATGACTGACAGATGAAATGAAATTATATTGGAGAGTTTTGCTGGAATGAATGATGACAGGGGAAAACCGAAATATCCGGAGAACAACATGTCCCGAATCCGCTTTGTCCAACACAAATCACAACTGTAGGGAGCGGAATTTAAACCAGGGAACCCAGAGTGCGCACTCCCGCCTGGGCTACGGATGTTTAATAATAATAATAATAATAATAATAATAATAATAATAATAATAATAATAGACACGAACAACTAGAGAACTGTCCCTAATACAGGTCGTGCACGAAATTCTCTCCAAAGCCTCCTGAACCGATAACAAGAGACGAATAATTGAATCGCCGAGTACAAAACGGGTCCGATCGTGTGCGAACACATCTGTAACTTGAAGACTATATTCAAGATCCGCAGATGAAACTATTGGATCGTCATCTTTTTGAACGTTGAGATGACATACAACTCTGCAAAAGATTAATATAGCTCTCTTCAGTTTGATATAGCTGATACAGCTGAAAAGTGTCGCGAATGTTATGTTATATAGCTTTAATAAGTCACTATCATTTTTTTTTTTTTTTTTTTTTTTTTTGCTGGTTGCTTTAAGTCGCACCGACACAGATAGGTCTTATGGCGACGATGGGACAGGGAAGGGCTAGGAGTGGGAAGGAAGCGGCCGTAGCCTTAATTAAGGTGCAGCCCCAGCATTTGCGTGGTGTGAAAATGGAAAACCACGGAAAACCATTTTCAGGGCTGCCGACAGTGGGGTTCGAACCTACTATCTCCCGAATATTGGATACTGGCCGCAATTAAGCGACTGCAGCTATCGAGCTCGGTTATATCATTTTTCTTAACAGGACATTTTTGTTTTTGTTTCTTAAAGTATAACCGTTTTACAGTTGATTTAAAGCTTAGTTCATTTTTTTTCAGATAGTGGGAAGATATTCCTCGCTGTATGTACATAATTTGCGAGTATTTACTTAATTAATGTGGCAAATATTTTACGAAGTATATTCTAATGATTTGAGATCCTGCATTTATATTCTACAGGGAAGCCCAAACAACAGTTTATTTATAGACATGATATTGTATAGGCTTTTGGGCTTGTGCCGTATCAAGAAAATAAGGTAAAATTCTTAACGTTTTGCAGAAACTGTGCTCTGCGTCCTCAGAAGAATTCTCGACTGTCCAGTGGAAATAATACGTTCATTCACCATCAGATGGCCCCCAGGACGTGGCACAACGCTAGCGTTCGAAGCGGAAGCTGGCCGAGGAGATGGGGTAGAGAGAGACATAAAAATAATCGAAAATAATGTCGAATCCATGGTTTTTGGGGTCGCTGAGATAAATAAAAACACTCTGGATACTTCTAAAGTCCACGTTCAGTCCCCTGGCCATTCCAGTGGTCATATGTGAGCTATATTCTGTCTCTAGCTGTCTCATATTGTGACGTACCGATAGAGCCCATCCTCGCGCGAAATCACGCCAACTACTTAGGGTAGGCCCCGATCTAAACACAAGTAACAGGACTGGGAAGCGATGGAATCCGGGCAGATCCACAAATTCACAATAGGGTTCATGTCGGGAGAATTTGAGGCCCACCATAACCACTCAATACCCAGATCTGCGCAACACTCCTGGACAACCCTGGCACACTGACAGCTAGCATTGTCATCTGGGAAAATGAAAAGTCCAAGATTTTCGCCCTTGCTGTATTTAATACTTCATTTTAAGGATATAAAAATAATCGAAAATAGCGCGAATCCATAGTTTTCTGGTTTTTCTGAGATGAACATAAACACTCGAGATGTTTTAAAGTTAATGTTCAGTCCCATTTTGGTGGGAGGCGAACGGGGAGGGAGAAATAAAAATAATCGAAAATAGTGTCCAATACATAGTTTTTGGGGTCGCTGAGATGAATAGAAACACTCTGGATACTTTTAAAGTCCATGTTCAGTCCCCTTTTGGGTAGGCGCGAGGGGGGCAGTGAGACATAAAAATAATAGAAAAGAGTGTTGAATCCAAAGTTTTCGGAGTCGCTGAGATGAATAGTTCAGGCCCATTTGGGGTGGGAGGAGTACAAATATCACCAACTACCTGGAAAAAATACTTTGGGGCAAGACACCCCTAGATCCCCTAGGTCGTCGCCGTAAGACCTATCTGTGTCGGTGCGACGTAAAGCAAGTAGAAAAAAAAACATCCCCTAGGAAAGGGGGAGAAATATAATCTACATTGATAACTGGAAGTCGGTTTGTAGCGATCTATATATACTGTACTGTATATACATAACTTAAGGTATAAAAATGAAAATATACGTGAAATAATGAGGCACTTCTAGGCATCTTAGGAACTTAAAACTTGGTATCAGAGAAGCTGGTGACTCCAGTATCCCAAGAAAAATCGAAAATTCTCAAGATTCCCTGAGTAGGCCCCGCTGGGGTTTCAAATTTGAGGCACAGCTTAAGAATGCAGTCGGATATATTTATCCTAAACGATAACATATAGGTTTCATGGGCTTAACATTTTCCGGGATGTCCTAATTTTATCCCCCTTCCCCAAATCAAAATGGCTACACAATCTTCTAGACGAGCTAGAAAATTGAAATTTTCAAAATTTTAGCTTTTAGCTTGTAATCGACGGAAAAATTACGAGACGTTTAAATTTTTCATTTTTTGCCCCCGAAAAATATCGAAATATGGAGGCAATTTTAATGACGGTGCAGACCTTCATTTGGAGGTATTTGGTGGCTAAACGGTAAGTCGTATCACAAAACGAATGGCACGGTCTCGGTTCAATTTGGAGTGATCTACATCTTAGTCCAATGACTTATTGTCGTATCTCTATCCCTTGTACGTTAGATTTGACTGTATTTCTCGATTATACGTAAATTTTGTACTTTTTAAATGGAGGTATAATTGATAGTTTGACACACTTATAGGCAAGATACTAACATCAGATTTATCGCAAACACCGGCCCTTCCAGAGGTCATATGTAAGCTATATTCTGTTTCTAGGTGGCTCATATTGTGACGTACCGACAATTGAATACAAGGAGCACGAAACAACTGACGGCACAACATCGCAAATATTCAGTTTCGATTGCCATTACTACCCAAGAGATACTAGAGGCCATCCCAGCGCGAAATCACGCCAACTACTTAGGGTAGGTCTCGATCAAAACACAAGATGCAGGACTGGGAAGCGATGGAATCTGGGCAGAAACAACGGTCAAAATGAATCTCAACAGAGGGTGGATCCAGGGAAATAGGCTAGAACAATTCATGTGAAATACCATGAAACACTAAATATTCTTAACCACATAAACATTTAATAAATAAGAATATTTAAAAAAGGAGAGTAACGCCAATAAATATTGCATAAAATGTTAAAAACAACAAAATTTAATAAAGAATAAGAAAAAAATCCATTCATTCACTGAAACCATTTTAAATCACAAAGCATTTAATATATTTTTAAAATATTATGCACGCGAACGGCAGTTCTTTTTTGTAAAACGAAAACTTTAAATCGACTGTTAGTTGACTATAATAGTTTGAGAGCTCTCAATAAACCTTTTTAAAGAACGGTGTAAACCTTTTAAGTAGACAAATTTTTCATACTAGAATACTCAAGTGCATTAAAAAATAACACCATTTAAAGGCCACACAAGAAAAACTAAAGAAAATAAACCGGAATTGAAGGTAAAAAATCTCAGCCAACAAATTCAAATGCCACAAATGGTAGAAGGCGAAGTAGGAAACTAGAAAATTTACCAAGTCGGTGACATGTCAGAACACGACATATTCACGCCAAAAATAATTAATTTCACCAAATCATGTCACAAATTAAACCAGAGAAATATCGTAGAGATCACATGGACAATGTTACTTAATATGAAATACAATAAACCACAGTCATCATGAATCAGGTCCACCACACAAGCGTCCGATCCACAACCCTTCCCGAAAGACAATGCAGTCGTAACGGTGATGCAATGCATATCAAGTCATATCTCATCTATACCCATCATCTTTACACAACAATTACATAATCGATGTAAGATGATGCAACAACAACAATAGCAAGAATAAAGGTTACAAGAAACAGAATAAAACTATAACGTTAAAGACAGATAAGCTCCAAAAAGATAATAGCACCTTCAATATTCTATAGAAAATAAATGAGTTAGCTACCATGACAACCTATTATTAATAATAATAATAACAAACCAAGAAAATTAAGTTAAGTAGTACACATCTGAAAACGACAAATTTAAATATTAACAATGATAATAATATGCTATTAGGCCTTAGCTGTCCCAAGAACAGCCCTTAAATATAATACTAGACAATAACTATTACGGAGACCACAGGTTTGTTTTGGTTTTAAGGCCGTCAAAGTACATACCGGATACCACCTTGAAATTTAGAAGGAACACTTTTAAACTGCTTCAAGTATTATTTTGACCTATGAATACAAAATTTGAGGCATTTTCACACAACACCACAGGAGCTATCGACGTATCGCCTTTGCGCAGTATAGCAAATATTAATTCGAGGGAACTCCTTGTGTTAACAGTCACGGTAGACGAGCTACCTTCACCAAAGTATGAAGTTTACTAAACTTACCGACGAAGAGGTCCGTAATTAATCCTTTCCGGCACATTTTAAAAAATAGTCTTACCACACATTGTTAGTTTACAGAAGGAATTTATATTACACTGTACTAATCAGCCACATTAAGAGTAAATTAAAACAAACAAATAACTTCGGTAGGTTCTAATAAGTAAGAGGCCCCACAGCCAATTCAGTCCCTTAACTAGGGTGGACGGTAATCATTTCCCTTAACCATAATGGATAGACAGAGCGTCTCTTCAAATAGCCATCTTTGAGATGACCAGCTGCCGACTCCCAGTTCACAGAGTAGGTCCACAAGTCAACGCGCGTCAACAGTTGACAAACGCACAGTGGAGTCAAGGAACAAAAACATAGAAATTACTCCACGTCGTCCAATCAAGATATTAGATGTACCACAATTAACAAATTACAGTCAATTGTTGTCTAGTAGTTCATGGGGCATTGTTAAATTTAAAATTCCACACATACTAACAGTCATAGATGGCAGTAGTTATACTAATCCCCTTTAAATTATAGCGCCACAATATATATTGGAAAACGAAGCGATCGAAAACTCTATCCAATTTTTTCGCCATTAAAGTTACTAACTCATTCTAACCCATGGACTAGATACAAGAAAATGTCATAGGATCAACTACTTATACCGCTAAAAGTGGCGTCTTATGGTGCAATCCGTTAGTCGATATGACGTACCGTTCAGCTGCAGTTAATATGTAAATAAACGTCTGCAATATTGTAAACTCCATCTACTTTTGTATGTCGATCTACATATATTCATTGACGTCGATTTGTAGCGATCAAGAAAGGGGATATCTGCCATTATAATTAATACTTTACAAACTGATAGTGACTGTCAGTAGGAGGGCATCTGCTATTGTAATCAATAATCTCCACATCGAATTTGACTGGTAGTAGGAAAGGGGTCATTCTCCAAATTCTGTGTAACTGGTATTAGTAAGGAAGGCCTACCATTGTAATGAATAATTCTTTTCTCGATTTGACCGGGAGAAAGCACGGAAGCGTGCAATTTTGAGTAAAACTCCCCCACCCGATTATATCTGGCAGCAGGCAAGGTGGAATGCTATTATAATCGAAACTCACCAACTCGAGTATGTCTGCCAATAAGCTGACTGACAAATGGAAAAGGGGCCTGTCTTTATAATGATAACAGCACAATTCAATTTTGACTGGCTTCAAGGAAGGTGCCTCCCATTATAATAAAAACAACTCAACTGTAATGTGCCTGGACGTAGGAAAGGAGCCTGCCAATGTAACGAAAACTCCCAAAATCAGTTGTGACCGCGCAGTAGGCAAGGGGGCCTTCTATCATAATGAAAACTTCCCAAGTCGACGGTGAATAACAGTAGACAATTGAGCCTGGCGTTATCATCACAATTCAGCAACTCGCACTTTACTTTGGAAGCAACGTAAGGGTCCCTCCCCATGCTATGTCCCGGATAACACTAAGCGACATGCAATTTAGAAAAATCTTATTCACTCCGTGCACAGTAATAATTTACTTCGATATTCATATACAATGCAGAATGCCGTTGCGAAGCTCGGGTACATTTGCTAGTATATATATAAAACAGTCATTATATGTACTCGTATGTGGTTATGTATTACATCTCCTCCTAAACCACTGGAGCGATTTGAACCAAACTTGGTACACTTACGACTTAGTATCAGGAGACAACCCGAGTGTGGGTACGACACACCAAGCACCGGATGGAACGAGCGGGGGCGCGAAAGGGGTGGCATACAAAAATAATCGACAATAGTGTCGAAACAATAATTTTTGGGGTCGCTGCGATGATAGATAGATAAAGAATGGGTGAGCCCTGTCTTCGCAGGGCTCCACACGTAGGTCTGTGAAGACCCTTTGTGTCCTTTAAACGGGTTTGTCTAGTCCAGCCCTTGTGCTCTTATAAAGGATACCAGTGTCCGGACGTTGACATTCCTGATGTCTTCCAGGCTCACAAAATGTGAGCCAACATATTGTCTAGTACTTGCAAAAGCCTCGCACTGACACAACACATGCGCGGTGGTCTCTTCCACACTACCGCATCTTCTACACATCGGATCCTGACTGATTTTCATGATGTGTAGGTGTCTCTGTAAGGTATTGTGGCTTGTCAACAGTCCAACTACCATTCGCATTCTGGTCCTATTCAAATTTATCAGGATCTTTTTATAACTTTTTATAAAGCTAGGCCCTTTGATAACTTCACGTGCCTGCCTTGCTATGGTTAACCTCTTCCAAATGTCTAAGTGAGACTGGTTTGTCCACTGGGATATTACCAGTTTCACACTTCGAAGTGACACTACTAGGAAGGGCTCTGGTCCTGTGAAAGGACCTTTTGAGCCTTGTTTCACTAGTTTGTCAGCTTCTTCATTTTCACTGATTCCTGTGTGCCCAGGGACCCATAATAGGATAACTGGGCTAAGTTCACACAGCTGATCTAACATCTTTTGGCACTCCCATACCATTTTTGATGTTGTTCTAACTGCGCATAGTGCTTTGAACGCTGCCTGTCTATCACTGCAAATGGTGATGCACCTTCTATGTCCAGGCATGTCTCATACTTACAACAGGGCAGTATTGCATATACTTCGGCCTGGAAAACAGTACCAGATTTACCCACGGAAAAGGAGAGCCTTGTCTTAGGCCCCCAGACGCTGGCGCCTGTACCCGTCTATGTCCGCGAGCCATCTGTGTACCATGTACAGCCCCCAGACCTAAGACGGGCCCCAGCATCCGCGGCCCACTCCTCTCTTGTGGGTATCCCCACTGTGAACTTATAATTCAGATTAAAACTAGGCTTCATCTGGTCCCCGATCAGCATTGTCGTAAGGCAGGTCTGGTGAAGCCTTGTAAGAATAAAAGTATGACCTCTATTCGGATTCTTGAAGGACCATCCTCCGAGTGACCAGAGACGGTAAGCACTCATTCCCGCTATTTCCATAACATATAAATGTAAGGTGGAAGACATAGGATGGCCTCCATTGCACATAATGGTGTAGTATCCAGTGCCCCTGTTATTCCTAGACACGCAAGTCTTTGAACACTGTTTAACTTGGTGGTCGCAGTTTTACTCTCCGAACCTGGCCACCAGACTAAAGATGTGAAGGTGATCGTGGGCCGTACAATAGAAATATAGAGCCACTGGACCAGCCTAGGTCCTAGGCCCCAAGTCTTTCCGACGGCCCTGCGACAGGCCCTCATAATCTTGCGAGCCTTATCCACCTTATGGTCTATATGTTTCTTCCGACAAGTCCGTGTCGTAGCACCATCTTTCCACCCTGCGCAGGGAGCTCTGTACGAGCTCTGAAACCGTACTGGGAAATTTCCCACCGCCATCAGGCTAATGTCATCTGCATAGCCTTGGGCATAAATTCCTCCAATATTTAACCTGGTAAGTAGTTCATCCACTACCAGACACCATAATGTTGGTGATAATACTCCTCCCTGTGGACACCCCCTGTCTATATTAGCTCTCAACATTACTGCGTTGAGGGTAAACAGAACTTGGCGGCCCTGCAGTGAAGCCATAATACATTTTATGAGCATCCTGCTCACTCCTCTTCTCTCTAGACTAAGTTCTATGGAGCCCGAATATGTGTAGTTAAAGGCCCCTTCTATATCTAGGAATACCACCATAGCAAGTTGTTGCTGATCCCAGGCGCTCTCCAGCCTAGAAACAAGCTGGTGTAGTGCCGCCTCAACCGACTTCCCTGGTTGGTATGCATGTTGATGTATGGGACAGTTTCTTAATACTTTCTCCTTGATATATCTATCCACCAGTCTTTCCAAAGTCTTAAGAAGAAAAGACGTTTAGACTGATGGGTCTATAATCCTTAGGTCTAGTATATGAAGACCTTCCGGGTTTAGGTATATACTGTACCAGTAAAAGAGCCCGACTCTCAGATCAAATTTTAAAGTAGCATGAAATAGAGTTCTCAGGGCGAAAAACTGGATTAATTGTAGCTAGGGCTGAAGAGATGGCTCGACGACATAAAGCTGTTAGCTGGAACACGCTGGTTCCAAGTGGCTCAAGACCGAAGACGATGGAAGCACATGGAAGAGGCCTATATTCAGCAGTGGACTGAAATAGGCTAGAAAAGAAGAAGAAGAAGAAGAAGAAGAAGAAGAAGAAGAAGAAGGGCTCGGTACAGGAGGTAGGGTCCTATCTACAGAAAAACTTTGACTCTGATTGTATAAGAGTTTATTCATGAATTTGCACATCACCTCTAAGTAGAAATGGACTGTCTTCCTCGTATTCCAATAGTATGGCTCGGGTTCTCCAGCTCACCAAGCCAAGCTGGTTGAAGCACGTTCCAGAAGACTCCAGGGATTCCGGGGACTCCAGATACTCCAGACAGAGGCAGGTGGACTGTCTGGATTGACGGCAAGTAGAGATGTCTCGAACTCTGAGGCCCGGGTTGAACCCCGATGATCCAGGCGATGTTGTAGATAGTCATGTACAACCTCAGCCCAATGAGACTGAGAGGATTGATGTTCCCAAGGCCACTAGTAGCACTGAGTCCATGAAAACCTTGGATGATCAACTTATAAGCAGAGTTCTTGATAATTGTACATCAAGACTTCCAACACTCCTAAAACGATATGAGTGGTATTAACAATTTAGAATTCATCACTAGGAAAATCCTCGTCCCTGAATAACTTCTGGTAACGAAAAATACAAGTCCCTTCTTGTGAAATTATAGTTAAACTCAAAGTTCATTACTGGCGAAGGTGCAAGTCTTTGCCTAAACTCGAATGAAAACACAAGTCCATTCACTTGGAAGTTTGAATATATTTAGTTAATCACTGGTGAAATTCATAAAGTCTTTGAGTGACCACTGACGAAAACACAAGTCCTTCCACATAAATAAATTCACTGAGTCTTTTAAACCAACACTGGCAAATGTACAAGTCTTTGAGTAAATGTAATTGAAATCCTAACTTCGTTTAAAGCCGTTGGAAAGTTAAAGTTCATCACTAGCAATGTTAATCAATCACTGTCTATTAGAAGGATGAGTTCCTCAACAGTCGCAAATATTCCACGTAAATAATACAAGTCCATTTCACGAACACTTAGAAAAATTCCAATCTCGAATACTCGTAAATAATACAAGTCCATTCAATGATCACGTAGAAAAGTTCTGGTCTCGAACACATGAAAATAATACAAGTCCATTCAGTGAACACTTAGAAAAATTCCAGCTTCGAAGAAGCGTAAATAATACAAGTCCATTTAGTGAACACTTAGAAAAGTTTCAGTCTCGAAGGCACGTTAATAATACAAGTCCATTCAATGAACACTTAGAAGAATTCTGGTCTCGAACCCATGTAAATAATACAAGTCCATTTCACAAACACTTAGAAAAATTACAGCTTCGAAGACACGTAAATAATACAAGTCCAAACACTTAGAAAAGTTTCAGTCTCGAAGGCACTAAATAATACAAGTCCATTTAATTAACACTTAGAAGAATTCTGGTCTCGAACCCATGTAAATAATACAAGTCCATTTCACAAACAATTGTAAATATTCTAAGTTCAATTACGAAGACTTAGAAAATTTTCTACAACACTCGAAGTCTTATAGTACTTGGAAGAATCGCCTTCCCACACTTGTATAATGACAGAGTTCCACGATGATAGTAGCAGCAAGAGTGTCCCCGCTGACTACTCAGCTGAGACTGTCTGAATAGGCTACAGTAGGTCCTCCTTTTATTCAATCCGGGATGTCTACGTCATAATACGGTTTGATTGAATATCTCCCGAATCCCTCGATGGATTTGCTTGAAACTCGAGCATTGGGACGTTTAGGTGATCCCAAACAAGATGACATATCGCTCGATTCGCTAGCATCATTATTATAGAAATTTCAAAATTTTCTCCATCGAACTCTCTAGAATCCAGAAAATACCAGTCAAGGCTGGTAACACGTGTTGGGACGAGCGGGCGGTCTAGCTAGCCCCTGTGGCTACGTCACAGCTCACAGTCGTCATACACTCGCTAGCTGGTCCTCGCTGCTGGTAAACAAACCAGGCGCGCTCGGAACATTACGCGTGGTAAATAAACGTAACTTATGCTCAAAAATACTTATGTACAGGTCGTAACCGGTACAATACACTACCTTCGCCTGACGCCACAAGGAGTACACGTACCCCAAAGTGAGACAGGCTCTAAAAATTCTGACCAGGTATGGTATAAGGACCGCGCCCGCTTCCTGAAGAAGTGCTGGGATGATCCCATCCATTCCTGGGCTTTTATAAGGGGCAAGAGATTCTAATGCCCACTTCACCCTTCTTGGGGTAACAATTTCTGCGGCTTCCTTCCAACCACTTCTATCGGGTCTGAAGGATCCGCTCGATTCTACTTCACTATTCGTGACTACTGAACCTGGAAAGTGGGCATCAAGCATTAAGCTCAGGGTCTCCCCCTCTGTGGACGTATATCTACCCGAAGGTGACTCCAATTAGCCCAGCCTTGCCCTTCCTTCCAAGGTTAGAATTTTATGAAGACTTGCCGCTTCATGTTGACTCTCGGTGGAGTCACAAAACTGTCTCCAAGATTTCTTAGAAGTCTTTTTGACTTCTGACTTGTACTTTCTTTGTGATTCTTTGTAAGAATCTAGACTTTCTTGATCTTGAATTTGCCTGTATTTATTCCAGAGCCTTCTTGTGTTTCTCCTCAGGTGTTCAAGATAACTGTTCCGCTTGAAGATTCCTGTCAATCTTTTTGCCTTAACAACTGGGCAGTTTAATTCATAAGAGGTAACTAGTGTCTGTGTGAGAAAGTTCACACAGAGCACCAGCTCCTCCTTGTTCTTGATTATATTTAATGGTCCTCCTTCCAGTCCCCTTCTCACGCCCTCCTTAAAAGACGTCCAGTTCGTTCGTCTGGGATTTATGTAAGATGGGATCTCGAAGGAGCCCTCTATATTAAACACAATGTGTCTATGATCTGACAAGGAAGGCTCCAAAGAAACTTTCCAGTCTTTAAATTCCTGTATGATTCCCATGGAACCCAGGGTAAGATCTATGATCCCCTCACTCCTATTATTGATGAAGGTAGGGGTATCACCTATGATAATGATCTCAAGATCAGTTGTACATAGAAATACTATGAAATTCTCTCCCCTTCGGTTTGTGTATTTGCTTCCCCAAATGCTGTGATGAGCATTGGCGTTACAACCTACTATGAGGTTAAGTCCTTGTTTCCTACAGTATATCACCAGTCTCTTGAACTCCTCCGGCGGGGGTGGAGATTCAGAGTCTCCTGGGAAATATGCAGAACAGACAACCAGGTCTCTTGGCTATCCGCCCTCTTCATATCTCACTAGGACTGCTACAAGGTCTCTAGTAATGAAGCCCGGTATAGCCCAAGCGTTATGATCCTGAACTAGTATACATGCTCTAGGCTTCTCCTCCGCTACTCCACTGAATAGAGTGAAGCCTGCACATTTTAGTCCCATGATATGCCCCTGTCTAAGCCAGGGTTCTTGTATCTGGGCGACCGAAAACCTACCTTTCTGGATACTTCTTATAAGTACCCTAGAGGCCGATATACAATGTTGTATGTTTACTTGTATGAAATTAATCATACCTTACCTTCATGCAATGCTTTACCTTATGCGGTCTCCGGAACATGCAGCTCCGTCTCCCACGATGAATCCTGAGGCATGGCTGGCCCCGGCTCCTGTCCAGGCTCCCGCTCTTTGCCCCTGCTGGTCTCAGTGTTGTCTGTGGTGGGGTTGGTCCCCTGCTTGTCGCGTTTGCCCTCCACCAGGGTGAAGGTAGCAACATGCACCCCGCAGAAGATCTTCTTCCCCACCACTTTATCCACATCTCTGGAGTCCATGCTGACCACAAGGCGGACACCTCTCTTTTCCTCCTTGCGGTCGTAGATTCTCCAGCTGTTGGGATTTAGGCCATGGTTCTGGCGTGCCATTCTTTCCAAAAGGACATTGTCGTCCTTTCGTTGTCCTGGTATCCAGACCATGACTCTCTTATAGGAAAGGAGTTTATCCATGCCCACAATTGTGAGCCTGGCTCCTTCCCACGGTTGCATATCTGTAACAAGGCTAGAAAGCCATGCTACATTCTCGTCGTTCTCTGCAATAATGATGGCCGCTCCTCTCGACTGATAGCAGTCCAGGAACTGAGGCTTAATGGGCCCCTGCTCTGGAAGCTCATCTATCATATTGGTGATAGCCTCCTCCACAGACTCCACCTGTTTTTCAGTTAGCTGCTGGTCAGGATATCCTACAGGCACTATGGCCATCCTGATCCCAGCTTTAGCTATCATGGCAAACTCCACCTTGGGTCTTTTGTGGGCTTGCCGATCTTCTTCTGGGGTTGCCCTCGACAGGAGTCGTTTTCCCACTGGCGTCTTGGTGGGTGGAGTCCTCTGTGCCCTAGAAGCAGAGCCCTTTTCAGGGTCCCGCCTCTTGTGCCCATTGGATCCCCCCCGCACTCGTCGCTGTCGTGGCAGTAGAAGGCCTCTTAGCTCCAGGAGTTAGGCCATCCTTGGCCTGCTCCCGGGCCTTTAAAGCCTTCTTGTACCTCCTCTTCTCAGCGCCGTAGCACTGTTTCTTCTTCTTCTGGACTAGAAGATTGCCCACCTCTAGAGTGAGCTCTCTTACTGTCGCGGTCATACTATCCGAGGGTTTCTCCGAAGAGCCTCCATCGTTTGTTGTTGAGCTGGTGTTTCTCTCGGAGGACCCAGAGGAGCTCTCCGGTTTTGGGTGGCGACGGTACTCATGCAGGTCCCACGAGTAGCTAGGGAAATATAATGTCCGCCTAGGCAGAGCCGCGCATACCCGGGTAAGGCTACTTACTTCTAGAGGGCGCCAAGTATCTCGAAGGCTCCGTTCAAGACACATCTCCCATGTGCCATGCACCCCAACGGCACGGGTCGCGTTACACCTTGGGGTTGGGTGATGCTTTAGCTTCCTCCACCTTGTATACCGAATGGTTACCCAATAGGGCTCCATTCGGCATCGCAAGAAAGGAGCTACTAGTCCCGCTCACCACGCAGAGGACCTTCAGTTGAAGAGGGTAACCGAGGTTAACCCCCTACAATTGTAGAAGCACACACGAGGGGGTCGCTGCGATGAATAGTGACACTCCGGTTTTTTCTAAGTCCAAGTTAGCCCCATGTGAGGTGAGGGCGAGTGGGGAGTGATATATATAAATAATCAAAATAGTGTCGAATCTATACTTCTCTGGGTCGCTGAAATGAATTGTGACACTCCGGATTTTTTAAACCAAGTTCAGGCCCCTTTGGGGGGGGGGCGGGGGAGATATATATATAAAAAATAATAGAAAATAGTGTCGAATCCATACTTTTTGGGGTCGCTAAGATGAATAGTGACGCTCCGGATTTGTTTAAAGTCTAAGTTCAAGCCTCTGTGGGGAGGGGGTGGGGAGGGCAAGAGGGGTGTGATAAATAAAAATGATCGAGAATATTGTCGAATCCATACATTTCAAGGTGTTCCGGCCCCATGTGGGGGGAGGGGAGCGAGGAGTATTGATGTATAAACATAATCAATAATAGTGCCATATCCACACTCTTCGGAGTCTCTGAGATGGATAGAATTTCTAAAGTCCGAGTTCAGCCCTCTTTCGGGTGGGGGCGATGGGGGAGTGATATATAAAATGAATCGAAAGTAGTGGCGAATCCATATTTTTCGTGGTCGCTGAGGTGAATAGTGACACTCCAGTTTTTTAAGTCCAAGTACAGCCGCCTTTCGCATAGGGGTGAAAAAGGGTGAAAAAATAAAATGACCAAATTGACCTATTTATATTTAAACTTATTTATATTTATATTAAAAAGGTAATTCAAATAAAGTTATTTCTAAAACAAGTATTGATTTATAGGAAGAAGGATTACGGACTGGGATAAATTACCAAGGGTGCCCACTACTACATCTACGCGAATTTGATAAATTTCCGACTTCTTCGAAGTCATTTAAGACAAGAATTGAATTGAATTGAATTGAATTGAATTGAATTGAATTGAATTGAATTGAATTGAATTGAATTGAATTGAATTGAATTGAATTGAATTGAATTGAAACTGTCACTCTTTAAAATGCATCAGGACTGTTATTTTAGAATGCAATCATATCTTACCTATTTCCTCCACCATATTAGTTGATAGAAAAGACTTATATTTTGAATTTTTCACATATTGCTTTCCCAGATATAGAAATTTCTAGATAGCACTGGTTCTATTACCCGGAGTAAAGTACTCTGTAGGCCATTATTACAACTTAGCAATTCAATATGATAATCAGAAGATTATGTTTATAAACACAGGGTTGTTTACATTCAACCGATGCGTCGGCCATGTTGATTTTATATTAAGGTCTGATACTACTTTATTGTCTACGAGAAAAGATCCGCACCTGGCCTCTCCGGAGGCCATACGCCATTATTATTACTACCATAATATTGTAATGGTCTTGGACCTGTTTGTACCGCAGGCCACGGTTTGTACGTAGACTTCTTTCTCTTAGCAGCATGTAAGTTATTAGGAACGCTCTGGCATCTGTTGAAGATATTTGAAAGCTGGGATATGTTAAAATATCAAGGAGTATCTAGCAGGGAATAGTACTCTTCCGTGATCAGAGAATGTGTATACTCTCTGGCTTGACAGGTAGCAATTAAACATGACTGCATACAATGACAATACTAAGGATAAAAATCATATATTTATATCAGAAAATGAATGAAAAGTTTTAGTCGCTTAGAAACCTGCTAAGTGCAGAATGTATAGCAGCCTTCGCCTGCAGTTATTGGAGTGATCATTTAATGAATTGATTTAATGATTACTTAAAGTTGGCTGAACTCAGAGACCTGTCAATGTCTCATGATTCACTGGGAGGTAATTCCGGATATAATAAAACAATAATGAAGCAAATGGGTCCAGTAGAACGGACGGACGGATTTGCCAAAACTGTTTTTTTTAGTAAACTCTTTTAATATACAGATAATAATAATGTGATACTATGTCACATTATTTTAACTTTGGGTATATTTTAGTGCACTTGGAATTGTGCTTAATTAATAAGTGGATGAGGATGTTCCGGAAGTAGAAAAAACATGTCCCACTAACTTTAATTTATTGAAAATGTGCAATTTCTCTCAAAATGTTTAAAATATACATAATCACTGTAAATACGGGAATTTAACCATTTATTTTAATAGTGTCCGAAAACTAGTTAAGGAATGAATATTTGTGCGCTGATACTGTTTGATTTTAATAATAATAATAATAATAATAATAATAATAATAATAATAATAATAATAATAATAATAATAATAATAATAATAACAATAATATAACACTCAATACTGTTTTTAACGAAATGGCTTTGATATTTTAGAATTATTATGTCAGTATCACATGTGTTGTATGTGGGGTATTCAGACCGAAGGCTGGTTTGATACTCATCGGCTCTGCCAACAGCAGTTATAGATAGCCTGAGCGTCACTGAGGAGGCATACTTGGGAAATGAGGAGTGAGGTAGTTCCCCGTTACTTTCCTCGCCGAGGCAGAAGTTGCTATTGCATAGCAGTCTGCTAAGTCCACTGAAGTGCACACACACCAACCAGACCCATCAGCAACAAGTACACATCATTCATAGCAGGGACTGGCTGCATAAGGAATGGCATTACTAGCATCATTCATACCTCCCGTAATTTATATGTAGATTTCTTCCCTAAGTTCGCGCCTTTATTTTTGTTGCAACTCCTTTTAATATCTCAATAAACTCAAACAATAACACTAAATCCTTGTATTCACTTTAAGTGTAGCAACCTGATCAGTAAGAGACAGCAACCGGTCTATAATATTGTACCGCAAACAATATGGCGGTCACGCGTGTTTGTTGGCTTCAGTTCTGGCTGCACATTGGTGAAGTATCTTATTCTGTGTTCCTTGGCTGGCACAGACGATGTTGCTAATATGGCGACGGGCGCAATTCTTGGCCTCAGCGAGCGAATGCATTGCGATATGATTCGTCATCTCTATCAGAGGCGAAGCGTGAACTAAGTCAGCGGGGAGACAGAGATGTTTTTATTAGAGATTTTTAAATTTAAACTATTTTAATCATATTATATATGGAATTTTGTTTTCGACGCATGCAGATCTGTATTCAATACTATATTAATGACTGAAACTAAGACAAATCCTATAATAACCTATAACCCTACATGCACTCGTTTTATCTTTAAATATAGACTAAATGGGCAGCGAGAGTTGTCAAATAACAACATACTTTTAGAATGAAAAAACTGATATGTACATTTAATAAGATAAATAAGAAATGAATAGATTTTCGTACAAGTCACCTAAATAATAGTCTTGTATTAATATCAACCCTGATGGCTGATATACTTCTGAGGAATGCTGGAAATTTGAAAGGATCGAACATTTATTTGAAGGCTGAGATAGAGAAAGAAGATAGGATGCGGTTGGAGGTCTATAAGCGGCATATGTGGCGTGCTAGAGCGGAGGGATTGCGAGTCAAGATAGTGGGGAGGTGTCTGGTTACTTCAGGCAGAAATTGGTCGCGATCGTGGACACAGGAGGAACTGCTGAGGATGAAAAAATGTGAGGAGGAAATGAGTTGCAGAAATCGAGAGCAGGGCGACATCAGTACGGAGAAGGAAGAGAGAAGAGGGGACTGCGGTGTCAGCGGGCAGGTAGCGAAGACAGCAGAGTCCTTGGTGAGTCAGAACAGCCCAGGAAGGAGTGAATCAACAAGTAGGACACTAGACCGAAGTGAAGTGGACACAGGTAGTGAAGAGGTGACGGGAAGGGAAAGGAGTCAGGGTAGTGACTTAACCTCCCCAAATAGGAATAATGCAGAAATAAACCTGGAGAGAAAGCAGGCGTTAAATAAGGCGAGATCCTTAAGTTTAAAAGATCTATGGGGTGGGAAAAAAGGCTCTGGCACGGAAAAGGGGAAGGATGGGGGTGAGAAGAAAGAGAGGGATGGGGTGGAGCCAAAAGGAAGAATCACGAGAGGTAAGGGGGGAAGTGGTGAAATGCAGAAGTATAGGGAGGGAGGGGGAGGAAATAAATAACTAGATATGGTGATAGGGATGCTGAATATTGAGGGGTTGATGGGGAAGTTAGGGAATAAGGAAATTGTGGATTTAGTGAAAGATTTTGAGATTATTGCTCTAGTAGAGACGTGGTTAGGGAAGGGGGTTGAAATTACATGGGACGGTTATAGAGTAGTTAACGTGTTAAGGGAAAAAATAGGGAAGAGGGGCCGAAACCCAGGGGGCATAGTAGTTTTAATAAGGAATGAGATAGATGAATGGGTGGAGACGTTACAGACTAGGGTAGAAGGGGTAGTGTGGTTGAGAGTAAAAATGGGGAAGGGGGCAGCGGAAGCAATTTGTCTGGCACTGCTTTATAACCATCCGAGCGATTCAGTGTATGCAAATAAACATTTTTTTGACGAACTGATTGAAGAAATAAACACAATTAAAGGAATGTATGTAGAAGATGGGATGATTTTATTGGGGGATTGGAATGCGAGAGTGAGCAATAGAGTACCGGTATACGGGAAAGAAGTAAAAGTAGACGGGATACTGCAAAGGAAGAGCAAGGATAATGTTGTAAATAGTTATGGAGAAAGGTTATTAGAGTTATGTGCTCTAGAACATTTATTTATTTTAAATGGGTGGATGAAGGGGGATAGTGTGGGTGATTTGACGTATATTACAACAAAGGGAGGGAGTGTGGTGGACATAGGAATAAGCTCAGAGATAGCGTTAAGGAGAATAATAAGTTTTGAGGTGTTAGAATATGGGTTGACAGAACATATGCCTATCAAAATAAAATTGAGAACTTTGGTTGCTGATGAGAAGGGAAAGATGGAGGAAAGTAAGGAGAGGTATAGGAATGGAGGATGGAAGTATGTATGGGATGATAATACCAAAGAGAAATTAAGACGGCATTTGAAAGAGGAGGGAGATATATTAAGGGTAGGAATTGAAAGGGCGGTAGAAGGGAATGATATGGATAACGTGTTAAAATTAATTGAACTCCCTGTATGGAGGGTGGGGAAGAAAGTGAGGAGAAGTGTAGAGGGAAAAAAGAATAAAATGAATGGATGGTTTGATGAAGACTGTAGGAGAAAACGTGAGGTTGTAATGAGAGCCCTAGCGGAGTTTAGGAAGGAGGGTACGCAAGAAAAAAGGAAGGAATATTGTAAATTGAGAAGGGAATATAAAGAGGTATTGAATGAGAAGAAGAGAGGATGGAAGGAGGCGGAAGCTGAAAAAATAAATATATATTGCAGAGAGAAGAAATTTGAGAGGATTTGGGAGTCAATAAACAAGATCAGAAGAACGAAACCGGAGGGGAAGGGAGATAAAATAGGAGAAAACGAGTGGGTTAGGCATTTTAAAAGGCTTTTAGAAGGGGAGAGGAAATTGGGTAGAGAAATAGACAAGTCACAAATTGGAAGGGAACTAGAAGTAGGCATTACAATATTGGATGGGGAGATAACAAGGCAGGAGGTAATTACAGTATTAAAAAATGCTAGACCCAAGGCTGCAGGAGGTGTGAATGGTATTTCCAATAGTGTATGGAAAGAGGTAGGGGCAAATGAACCGATGTTGAGAGGGATTGTGAAATTCTTTAATAGGTTGCTGGAAACGGGGAAATTTCCTAGAGAATGGAGGATGGGGGTATTATGCCCTATTTATAAAAATAAAGGAGCTAGTAGTGATCCAAACAACTATAGAGGAATTACACTCCTAGACTCGCTGTCAAAGGTGTACACAGGGGTTTTGGCGAATAGGATAACAAATTGGGCGGAACAGTACGGTAGGATATCTCAGTTCCAAAACTGATTTAGGAAAGGATGTAATACAGTTGATAATGTTTGGATTCTGGACACTTTGATTACAAAGTATGTGAGGATAGCAGGGCGTAAATTATTTATAGCAGCGATTGACTTAGAAAAAGCCTTTGATACGGTCAGTAGGGAGGCGCTATTTTTGAGATTAGGGGAGGTTGGAATGTCGAAAAAAATGAGGGTGGCAATTGAAACTATTTATGAGGAAGTGTTTGTGATGATCAAATTGCAGGATGGAAGGTTGAGTAAGTGTTTTGAATCGAAAAGCGGGGTGAGACAGGGATGTAAGCTATCCCCGATATTATTTATATTATTTATAAATAATATTTTAGAGGGTCATGGTGGAGATGCATGGCATTGCCCTTGGGTAGGGAAAATGGAGGTTCCGGGGTTGCTATTCGCGGATGACCTATTGATTTTGGCTTTGACGGCAAATGGTTTGCAAAAAGGGTTGGACAAGGTAGTTGAATATACTAGGAAATGGTCTCTCAGAGTAAATGTAAGAAAGACTCAGATATTGGTGTGTAGGAAAAGGGGTGGGAGAAAGAATAAGGAAGTCTGGAGGCTGGAGCAAGAAGAAATTAAACCAGGGGGAAAAATTGAGTACCTAGGTGTAATAATTAGTAAGAATGCTTCTTGGAAAAATCAGTGTAAGAAGGCAAAACTTAAAGGAAGAGGAGCGCTTGCGGTAGTAGGGGCATTAGAAAAGAAATTTCCAGACGTTAAATACAAAATTCAGAAAACGGTGTTTAAATCACTGGTAATGGGCAAAATGCTATTTGGGGTTGAAGTATGGGGAATGGAGGAAGATAGGAGTGAACTAAACCAGGTGGTGGCGAAATTTAGCAAGATCATGATGGACCTACCGAATTGTACAGCCAATGCCGGGGCCAGATTAGTCTGTAAAGAATCGATAGAGGTTGAAATAGCTAAGAGGGTGTTCAAGTACTGGATTAGATTGGAGGAAGGGAAGGGTGGGGCGTTAGTACAAGAAACGTTTAATTTTCAGAAAAGTATGACGAATGAAGGTTACTGGGTGAATAAGTGCAAAAAATGGTTACAAAAGATTGGATTGGGGGTATATGGAGAGGTCTGGGGGGATGGTAGGAATAAATGGGTATGGGAAAGGATAAAGGGAAGACTACTAGATATGGAAAGACAGAGCTTAATAGGGGAATGTAGAGAGAGAGTCTCTTTATCAGTTTTAAATAAATTGGTGGAAGTAATAAACCCGAAAACGGAGTTTGAGGGTAGAAGGGATAAGAGAGGTTTGTATTGGTGGTTATTGGGTGTTCCGAGGAATAGGGGTTGGGTAGGTAGTGAGAATAGGGATAGATGTGTGTTATGTGGAGAGAAGTGGGAGGACCTGCATATTTTTATTCAATGCCGACCTTTGGCGGAGAAAAAGATCAAACTACTAAGTAAGAAGGAGCTGCATATGGTAGGGGAAAGCTATAAGATAACATCTTGGTTATGTAGAGAGTGGGAGAAAGGAACGAATATAACGAAATTCTTAAATGTGGCCAGAGCTATATTTATAAAGAAATTGAGGGAGTAACAGGGGTTGTGCAGATAATGTGGTTTGTGCTGAGGGAGAAAGGGGGAAGGCATTCTGCTCAGAGGAATGGATATCCGCCCTGAGCAAATGCGGAAAGGGTATCATGGTAATCATGATATCAGAAGAGGGGGCTTTAGTGTTAGGGGAAAGGGGGAGAGCACCTTGCCCTGTGGAAAGGTGATCCGCCCGGGGCAAAGGGAAAGCCTGAGAAAATTAGGTAAGCGTTGAGAAAAGGGGAGGTTGAGTAGGTTTGAGGGTAGTGTAAAGCTTAGTAAAAAAAAAAAAAAAAAAAGCGAGTTGACTGAGTGAACTAATGGACTTGGAATGGAGTACTGTCTGTTGGTGTGTAAATGAGGAGTGAAAAAAAAAGGGATTGTTTGTGAGGAAGAAGTATAAATAAGGTATATGTGATAGAATTGGGATAGATTAAGTGGGAATGTAGTTAAGGAGAAAATGTTGGCAGTATCGAAATTATGAAAGTAGGTAAAAAAATAAATAAAAATTAAATGGTGTAGATGCCTTGATGAAGGGTGTAAAATTGAGGGATTCTTGATGTTTATGTATTAAGTTTAATGTGTAATAGTAATTTAGATAGATTAAGGGGGACTGTAGTTAAGGAGAAAATGTTGGAAGTATAAAAATTAAGTCCAACGGTTTGAGGCAAGTGTGGTGTTGTAGATTGTGAAGACTGAGTGAACTGATGGACTTGGAATGGAAACTGTCTGTTTGTGTGTAAGTGAAAAAAAAAATTGTTGATGTTTAAGTCTTAAGTTCAAGAAGGTGAGATGTAGTGGGCGGGAATAGTGCGAGAGAGGAGAAGGTGGCGTATCAAGGGAAGAGGGACGGGTTGGGGCTTGACCCAACCCAAAGAAGCTAGGCTTTAGCATGTCTGCACGGCAAGAAAAGAAAAAGAAGAGGGAAGGTAGTGAGCTGACAATGAACAGAGAAGGTGTGACGTATATAGCGGAAGTGTGTGACAAGCCATGTGATGGGTCCGTTTTCCGCCAAGCTGGCTTGGCACACATGGTAGGTAAGGAATACATTGTCAGCAGGTGTAGGTGAGAAATAAGATCAGTTCTCACGTGGCGAGGCTGGTCCCTGCGATCAACGGGTTGGTGGGCATGTATTCCATACCAGGGCTGACGCAGAGACCGGTCTACTATATATATATTTTTTTTCTAGGTGGTTGGTAGGAATAGGGGAATAGGGAAATAGGGTAATTTGTAGTGCGGTGCTTCCTGCACGTTTGCCGGCTATCCGCGTGCGTGTGGGAGGACACTGAGTAGATTTAGAGGTAAATAATTTTGCTAAGTAGTTTTAGGAGAGATGTAGTGCCTAGTGTTTGTTTGTTTGTTCTTTTTGTTTCTGGGTTTCGCTCTGTCTGTCTTTATTACCTGTAAAGCCGATGGTGTATTCTAGGGTGGGTAATAAAGATATGTATGTATGTATGTAATAGTCTTGTAAATGAGTTCAATCCGCCTGTCTATTTCAGCAAATATATCTTTTACCCTCGTCTTGAAGTCGGGCGAATTGCTAGGATGCCACAGCAGTTCCTTCTACATAGCTAGAGTTTCCAAGTTAGACAGTCTCTGGTTGGTCACTGAATTCCTAAAATAGGTTTTAATTCGTTTCACGATACTCATAGCGCATTCACTAGAAACTCACGTTAACGGAATATACGACATCTAGTTAAGCAATTTTGTTGTTTCCGTATGCGCACTCTGGAGTTCACTATAACCAATAGTTGTGGGGGTTATACTAATACCTTAACTAATATTGGCGGGCAAGAAAATGCATGAACGTGAAGGGTTTTCATGTTGTCATTCATTTATTAGGTGTAAGTTTGCTATATTTCGTACTTCTTTTATTTTTTATTTTATTTTATTTTATTTTATTTTTAGACGTGTCTTATAATAAAATAAAATCAAATTAACTACATTAAAAGCATGTCTGAGATGGTAGCCAATAAGAGCACCTTTATACCCGAGATCCAAATACTAGCCAATGAGAGCAAGAAGAGACGCTGGTAAGTCTGTCTACTGGGCGGAGAAATTTCGCTATAGGAAAGTCATAGTTCCACAGTCAGCACCTACAGATAGCGTTAGTGTTGCTCTATCTGATATCAAAGGGATCATACACAGAATGGACAGCGTCTACTTTCGCCTACGTGCTTCGTGTAACTGATGCGAGACCTAACATTGCCGAAGTGAGAAGAAAATAAGTAAAGCGGGGAATACGATAATGTCATGAATGTGGAAATAATTGATGTTCTAAAAATAATTGAATTAACTAGACAGTATTTCGTTCACAAAATGTTAAGGGTACACGCTGTCTACCCTGTCTCCCCTGACGCTTCGCCCCTGATCTCTATATTATTATTTGCTCGTTGGAAATCATCTAAAGCGAAGCTTCAGACACGTAATTTTCTTTAAGAAGTACCAAATTCCTTGTTATGAGAGTTCCGTTGTAGTTTTTTTGCGAAGGAGAGACAGCAACATATATCTGATGCGAATTTCAGCTGTTGAAACGGTCTCATGTTTTCATAGTTGCTGTGAATGACAGACGAATAGGGATTTTATATACATATATACATTTTGACACGTTCCTTATTAGTCCGTGTGAATCATATTTCAGATATTATTCAATTTGCTTGACGACGTACATATACAGATGGGTCTTATGGAGACAATAGGATAGGAAAGGGCTAGGAGTGGGAACGAAGCGGCCATGGTGTGAAAATGCGAAGCCACGGAAAAACCATCTTCAGGGTTGCCGACAATTGGGTTCGAACCCACAATCTCCCGAATGCAAGCTGACAGGTACGTGACACAAACCGCATAGGTGCTCGCTCGGTATGTTTCAGATATGCTTAAGAGATGCGTCTACCCTGTTGGCCTTTTCCCCCAGTTACCTCGGTTCAGCACTAACATAGATTAATCCCTATTTAACGGATGCTGGCCCGGTCACTCCACGTGAGATTTGTGCTGGACAAAGCGGAGGCGGGACAGGTTTTTCTCCGGGTTGACTACTCCGGTTTTCCCTGTCATCTTTCATTCCAGCAACACTCTTTAATATCATTTAATGTCTTCTGTCAGTCATTAATCATTTTTCCAGAGGAGTGCGGCAGGCTTACGCAGCCGGCAAAATTCCTATCCTTGGTTTCAATCATTCCATTCCTGACCCAGTCGAAACAGTCTATGGACTTTTTAACGGATGCTGGATGCCCTTCCTGACGCTATACCCTATGTGAGGAGATGTATTCAACCACCGCCTGCTTTTCTGGTGGTTAGTGTTCTTACTGTTAGGTTGTTATGTCCACTGTGCTGAAATATTCTGAGCCTTGGAGTGAACTCGAAAGAATGTCCGAGATAAGTGACTATGTTTTAACGTGCATTCTGTGTGCGAAAAGAAAGAGATGGTTGGGAGAATGTGTAGAGCAGATAAGTAGTGTTCTGTAAGTGTGAAGTGCTGGAAGTGCCAAGGATAAAATTTAAAAAGAAAGAAAAATCAGGATAGACTGTATAAAATTGAGATATGCATTTGTGTGATCCATTGATTTGTTAATTCTTGTCATCTACGGATGGGCATTATTGTGATATTCTGTGACCTCAAATAATTCATGAACATTAGGCAACAAGAAGTTGTAAAGACGGTTTTTGTTTGTGTTTTTTCTCTAATTGTGTGTTCATTTGTTAAACAGTTGAAATAATTTGATGTATTAACTAAAACCAAAGCCCATGGCGCAACAGGCCCGAAGGACCATGGCCTACCAAGCGACCGCTCTTCATCCCGAAGGCTTACAGATTACGAGGTGTCGTGTGGTCAGCACGACGGATACTCTGGGCCGTTATTCTTTTAAGTAGGTGTAGGTGTAGGTGTAGGTGTAGGTGAGAGCGTCTTTTAGGACAATCAAAAGTCTCCAGTCTCCGAGCTAGAATAATTCATCAAACGTGGTTATTATCACCGGCCCGTCCTTGAATCCTGCCCCACCTTCGCCAGTACGCTGATAATTCATCCTGGGAGTCAGACTGTCAGATATTGGTAAAGATCGTGGCAAATGTCATTCTGGTTAAAACTGAAAGGCCCCCGAAAAGAAGCGCGTGAATTTGGTGTCTCAGTAGACTGTTAATCTGATCACGGGTGAAGACCGCCTACGACCGTATCATGTCCAACGTGTATAGGGACTTTCTTCAAGTGTGGGCATTCTGTACGTGGCATCTAAGTGAAACGGCGCAACAATCACTGTACCTCTTCCAAGTACTAGCCATTGCTGCCTCTACTTCTCTTACCCTCCATGGCAGAGATAATTATCATTCTCCTAGGAAACCTATTCTTCATTCGCCTCAGATGACCCCACCACCGAAGCCCTTTTATGCGTACATCCACATTCACAGAGTTTACTCCTAACTTAGCCTTTTATAACCTCAACTCCGGTAACTTCCTGTCATTTTTCCCACCTCTTAATACCAGCAATCGTTCTGATTACTTTAATATCTGTTTATTTCAGCTATGAATACGATATCCTGAGTTCACCCAGGGTTTACTCCCGTACAACGATGTCCGACTGAAAACAGACCAATATAGAGGAGTTTCGTCCGAGAACTCATTGCTACTTTACAAAACATTGCGAGCTGTGAGCTTGGATTCTGGAGATAGTAGGTTCGAACCCTACGGTCGGCAGCGCTGAAGATGGATTTCGATGGCTTCCCACTTTCACAAAAGGCAAATGCTTAATTAAGGCTACAGCCGCTTCCTTCCGACTCCTAGCCCTTTCCTGTCCTATCGTCGCCATAAGACCTATCTGTGTCGGTGTGATGTAATACAACTTGTTTAGAAAGTATTTTTGCGGGCTCACTGCATTAGCACCGGTACACCTTGAATTGCCTGCTGTAACACACTAATCTTCTCCTTTAGTATTACATACACAGAGCGAGTTGGCCGTGAAGATTGTGTCGCGTAGATGTAGCATGCACTCGGAAAATGGTGGATTCCAATCACACATTGGACAGCTCTGAAGATGGTGTTCCGTGGTTGTCCATCTTCACTCCAGGCAAATGCTATTGATTAACTTAACTAAGACCACGGCCGCTTCCTACCAACTCCTAGCCCTCTCCTGTCGCCTTAAGACCTATCTGTGACGGTGCGACGCAAAAGAACAAAAAAGTTAGTTAATGTAACTTACCTGTTGTGTTGTTTATGGGTGAACCTGCAGAAGAGACGGAAAACAATCGCGTACCATGGCCACCTGGTGACCCAGTATTTAAACAGTTGCACTTTAAGTAAGCCAGTTTCCAGTGCACATCCATGCATAAAGATCTCAAGGCTAACGGGATGTACTCTGTGACAGATGCAAGTTATAGACTTTAACAAAATACTCAGAAAGAACTGTTTTTCATACTGTAGCCTTGTCAAGAAGGTAGACATTCTCGTCATCACTCAGTACCCTACACTACACACCACCTCAGAAATACGCTAAAGTAAATAAATAAATAAATAAATAAATAAATAATAACCATTTGAAATCAAAACAGGAGTCAGACAAGGGGATTTAGTATTTAATTTACTTCTGGAAAATGTGATTAGGATATGGCAATATGAAACTAAATATTGGAAGATGTATCCAAAACTAAATTCACCTTATTTCCCAAGCATTTGCTGATGGCACTGCTATCCTATCCAACAACAGAAAGGAAGCAATCCAGTCTGTAGAAAAACTCCATGAAATAACAGCCAAAAAAGGACTCCATATTTTTTATGAAAATACGAAGTATATGGAAGGGACTCGATCAGGTTTTAACAATCAACCATTAATCACCAGATATGAAAATATCGCTCAAATAAACAAATGTATATTATTATTCTTCTTCTTCTTCTTCTTCTTTTCTAGCCTATTTCAATCCACTGCTGGATATAGGCCTCTTCCATGTGCTTCCATCGTCTTCGGTCTTGAGCCACTTGGAACCAGCGTGTTCCAGCCAACAGCTTTATGTATCTAGGTGAAATTATTGAACCAACAGGATTAAATCAGCAAGCTAACAAAGAAGGAATTTAAAATGTTTCCCTCAGACCTATTGTTAGTGTGACAGGTTCTCCTACGTATTCTCTGGCTAAATACCTAAGAAAATTGCTTCAGCCACATATAGAACGTACTTAATAATACATTGGGGACTTTGTATTTCGTCAACAAGTTGTGAACCATAAACCTTCAACCCAATGCACTTTTGGTGAGTTTCGATGTGGAGTCCTTGTTCACTAAAGTGCCGACTGAGTCAGCCATGTCTCTCATTGAACATCTGTTCCCTGAGGGCATTACTACACTACGTTACCACTGCATGACCTCCAACTATTTCTTGTGGAATTTTTTACGAACATACGGACGAGGTGGCTATGGGAAGTCCACTTTCGCCCGTAGTAGCAAATTTCTTTATGGAGCATTTTAAGGAGGAGGCTATTGCTTCAACGCCCGTCAAACCTATGACTTGGTGGAGGTATGTTGATGACACATTTGTGGTCTGGACAGAAGATCCTGAGAACATCTATTTCCAAACCGCCTAAATCAGCAACATCATTCAGTTAAATTCACTATCGAGATGGAGTCGGACGGATGCCTTTTCAGACATTCTAGTAAGAAAGAAAGCGGACAGATCCTTAGGAGATACCGTCTATCGCAAGCCTACTCACACAAATCGTTACCTCCATGCAGATTCTCACCACCATTCAGCACAAAAACAGGGCATTGACACGACACTCACCACGAATTTGCGAGCCATCAATTATAGAGGAGAAGAGGAGGAGATGGGTACACTCAAAAACATGTTCAATGGTAAAGGTTCAACGATGTACAGATTCATAGAGCCATGCATCCCAGAGAGACAACTAAGAAAAGCTCACAGAAAGAAGAAGTGAAGGGAACTGCCCATACACAATACCACTGAGCGAATTTCCAAGGTCCTTCGCAAGCACAATATAAAAACCGTGTTTGGCACCGTCACTAAAATTGCTCATTGTTTAGGTAAAAGCAAGGAAAAATTGTCCCGACTATTATGCCCTGGGGTGTACAAAATTCCCTGTACTTGCGGCATGGTATACATTGGCCAAACATGCCGGTCCATTGGGACTAGGAACACCAAAGAAATAGCCGTCTCAACCAGCCAGACAAGTGAGCAATAGCTGAGCACACCCTATCGTCGGGTCATGATGTCGTGTTCGGAAATGTTCGAGCCCATACTAAACACTACAGGTCTGCTATTATACGGAAAGCTGTGGAAATATCCTAAAAATTCCAACAGGGACACCGGCTATCAGTTAAGTAATACGTGGTTGCCAGTCACTAAGGACTGACGTAGATAGTTCTCATCCCTGTCCTTTCTGTACTGTTATTTCGTTTCGGTGTTTTACAAATTCGCACGTTCGTCATCACCAATTGGTTGATTTCAAGCTATGTATTATGTGTTACGTCATATTGGAGCTCAATGTTGTCGTCACCTCCCGCTTGGAGCGCTGTGCCTGCATACAGCGAGCCATCTGGTGCCAAACGAGCTCACCACTACAGCTTCAACGGTAAAGTATTCTTAAATTCAAACCCTCATTATTGTAGAAGACTTCCTCGTGAACAGTCGAGATTTCTTCTGAAGACGCGGAGCGAAGTTCTCTGTGAAATGTAAGGGCCGCTTCACACTAGGCGACCGGAATCGGCGACCAGCCGCCCGTGCTTGTGAAACATTGTTTTAAATGGAGCTCTTCACACTGGGCGACTCAGTAGCCGAGCTACAGAAAGAAGCTCGGCGACCGACCTTGCAGTAGCTCACTCCCGCTACCGGTCGCCGAGGCAGATTTCGCAACCCTGGCTGGCGACAGCTGGTGAACCATTGTTTTGTATTGGAATCTTCACACTAGGCGACTGTGTAGCCCAGCTACTCGTCCTCTTTGCGTTCCATTCAAAACACCCTTCAGTGTCATTGTGAATTTCAAGTTCCTTCCCGTTTTGTACTGCGTTTCAGAATATTACAAACTGTACTAAATAAATATGTTACATTCAGTATGAATGATTTAATTATATAAACTGAGCAGCGTCCATCTGGAACTTAAACTGGGACGAATAGGCTATAGTAATGAAGTTGAGAAGAGAAATACATGGTATGAAGTAATGCCACAGTTTTTCATGCGACTTTAAAGAAAGAACATCCCGGGAAAGGAACGAGCTTTGTAATTAAAATATTGCAAATATAAGCGACAAAACTTGTATTAAATGTTCAATATAATGATATTTTGCTGTCCGACCTTTTTTGGCTGTATGCTCAGCACTGCGTCCTTCTGTCCAGAGGGCCCTGGTTTGATTCCCGAACGAGTCGGGGATTTTTAAAATTTGCTTTAGGTAGCACCGAAACATACGTCTAATGGCGACGAGGGTAGAGGAAAGGGATACGAGTGGGAAGGAGGAGACTGTGCCCTTAATTAAAGTACAGCCCTAGCATTTGCCTGGTGTGAAAATGGGAAACCACGGATAACCTTCCTCCGGACTCCCAACAGTGGAGTTCGAACTCACTCTCTCCCGAACGCAAGATGATAGCTCCGTGCCACAAACCGCGCGGCCGTTTTCCGGTCAGGGATTTTAATCTCGTATGGTGCCACTGCCTCTGGGACTGGGTGCTTTTGTTCGTCTATACACACCACTCGCAATAGTAAATACATCGCTCCGTAAAATTGGGTCATATGCAGACCTCGATTGGGAAAATGTCCGGCAGAATAGAAAGATAATGGAGAAGATTTTGCCAATACAAGGGCAGGCAGGAATTTTTTTTATTATTAAGTTGTGGAGAGAACGATATTTAAGGCACCTTGTTGCGAGCGTTGTTGATTTTACTTTTAAAATGAAGGTTGAAGGGAATCAACCAACAATTTTCAAAATGAGGCTGTACGATCAACTATAGTACCGTCTTCTCAGTAGTCTACAGAGAAAAGTGAAGCACCGGTAACTATAAGAAAAACTTATGAAGCTTTCATTCTTTCTTTTCTTCAATAATAAGAGCAGCAAGAGACACTCCTCTGCCTGAGAACTCGTTATAAAAACTGTCACTAGGCCGGGGAAGGCGGCTAAGTAGCGCGACACGGAATTCACCTGAGCTACTCTGTAGCCGATTCTGGTCGCCGATTCTGGTCGCCGATTCCTGTCGCCTAGTGTGAAGCGGCCCTAAAGAGTTTCACCTTGTTTTCTTGACATGGCATAAGTCCAAAAGCCCATAACATGTCGACAAGTACGGGCCGTGAAAGCGTCAATGTTAAGCGTAATTACGGTCATGTTAATGGCCGTTGTCTGGAAGCTAAGACAGAGGCGGCTCAGAAACTGATGCCGATGATGACGAGAACGAAGACGATGAAAAAGACTGTTTATCTAACGTAAAGTCCTACCGGCATGCCTTGTCAGCCGTAAACGATTTTCAGTCTTCTTCGCTTGCTAAAAATGATACAAAATTCGTCGACATTATTTGCCATGCCCGCATTTTAATTGAGAACCGTGCTACCATGGTTAGTGTCCAGTGTACAATTCTCGATTACTTGGAAGAAGCAAACGACAATACAGTAAAGTATTAGTATTGGTGTTGTTTTTATAAAACAAGTAATGCGTAATAAATAAGTGTATGTCGTGTACTACTGTGCACTGAGAGGAAATTTTGAGCAAGAACAGATTTGTCTTAATGTTGATGAACTAGTGTATATAAGTGTGTGATTAATGCCATTAATGTATCTAATTCCGTCCACCATCATATAAATGTATTGCTGGATTATCTACCGGACGTTTGTACTTATGATTTTTTTAACCTCCTTTATGAAACGGAACCTGCAATTTCCGGTCCCTTGTTTTTTCGCTGAGGTCGGGTTTTACTGTATTTACTTAATTACTGTACGCAGTATTTTATAATGATTTCAGCACCTGCTTTAAAAAATTTCTATAAAATTCAAAACACTATTCACATGCCTCGCGTTTGCGAACCCGGGACCCCTGTGACCAAAGGCCAGCACACTAACCATTTAGCCATGGAGTTAATGATCAGTGCGTTTGCTTTAGGATTTAATATACTGAATATTTTAATTTTGTGGAAATTTGATCAGAAACGCGGCTCGTATCGTCTCATGACAGGGCTGACACAGATCGTTTATTTGGAAGGCAGCGTATGGTTGGATAGAGTGGTAATTCACAGTGTACCAACCACGCGGTAATTGCTTTTGAGGATGCAGAGGCTATGCCGTATATGTTGTGTTAATTTATCGTAGATAAATTTTATAACAGTTGTTGGATTGTTTAAATTGGCAGCATTTATTTCGGTTTTAGTGGTGCGCCTGCCTCGGTTTCATTTGACCCACTGCTTTTGAAGGTTAGAACGCTTAGGTTTTATGAATTTTATAGAAAGTGGGAATTTTCATGGTGACTTGGCGGGTAAAAAGGGAGTGGGGGTGTCTCGTTAGGGTTTATTTTAATATATGGTGGTGGTTGGGATTGGAGTGGGTTTGTTCTGCGTCGTGACGTGGTTTATCTGTAATAGTTGAAGTAGATTATATGGGTGTTGAGTTAGGTAGGGTGGGGGAATTGTTGAAGGTACTGGGTTCGAGGGGGTGGGACATTAAGGTTTAGGAGGGACGAGGAATGAGTGCTTGTGTGGGTAAGGTGGCACTGTTGCCTGTAATGTTTCTGTGGTTGAGTATGTGTGGGTGGATGAGGGTGAGCCGGTTTTCTGTGGTTGAGTATGTGGGGGTGGATGTGAGTGAGAGGTCACGTTAGTGTGATGAATATTGTACAGGATTGATTTGAATTGGGGTGGGGATACCGGTGTGCTGAAGATTATTGAGAAAAATGGATATTGGCCTGTTTCGTATAGGGATTATCATTAGATGTTTATTATGAGTTACCTCGACGACAGCTATATGATGACTGATTATCGGCTGAATTTCTAGGATAACTATTTGGCGGGTGAGTGATACGGGTCCTGGGTTCGTGCGTGGTATGATAAAAGGAAGTTGCATTTATCGGATATTGGGAAAGTTAATTCTTCTGGTGTAGTGGAAGAGATGCTCGAAGGTGTGTTCTTCTTCCTCTTCTTCGTTTTCTTGATGTTCTTGTTTTTCTTCTACTTCTTTAGGGCCCATTGCGAGGTGGGTAGTAGGCGTTGTAGGGATGTTGGATGGGTTGGGAGATTGGTAATATTTGCAGTATAGTTCTCCGTAATATAGTGTTTCTGAGAAAATTTGGTTGTCGGTAGGATGATTAGGTATGAGGTATATGAAGTGCTTGGGGTGTTCTTCAAGACTGTGGATTAGGTGGGTTATTGGTCACAGGACTGAAGCGATTAGCCGCCTGTGTTGATTTCATGATTCTTGAGTTATTTCTGTTGGTGCGGCAATAACAAAATAGTTATTGATGTTACGAGGACAGGTCTGATTGTGATTGTGAGGGGTAGATTAAAATTAGAATATGGGCCCCACCTACTCGGTCCATCGGGGTTATCCATATTTCTAGGCGGGAGGTTATTCATGGTGAGGGTGAGAGGTGGTTTACTTGCTTGGGCTTCGTTAGAAGCACTGGAACGGTCAAACTCCGAGGAAGATGGCTTCGAATTTCTTCGCGCTACTTAGTGAGTAACTGTTTTCGGATCTCGCAGTGACATGACCCGAACAAGTTATTTCACTAGGAGTTAGACAAATTGCTTTCTTCAGCCAGTCGGCCTTGCTTCTGTATATGTGCTGTGTTATTGCCCTGTTTCTTGGCGCGCAGTTCACGATTGTTGACTTGAACAATGAAGACGTATCCTTACTGGTCTCGCATCAGCCGAGTCAGCCTGTGCGCCACTTTGATTTTAACTGCATGGTGAAAGAAACATGTACCGTATGCGTATACCATGATTTAATGTTATTCTGAAAGGAATAAATTTCATTTGTATTGTCGGCGAAGCACAAGTTGTATTATAACGCTCTCAATTTGAGTAAAAAGTTCTATCACTCACGAACTGTGTGATAGTACATATATCGCACCTCGCACTATGTGTAGAAGTGAAAGATATTATTGTCAGTATTCGATTTATTATTATATTTATTATTATTATTATTATTATTATTATTATTATTATTATTATTATTATTATTATTATTATTATTATCAGTCTTTCATTTGTATATTTTGTCATTAATCTTTGTAAGCTGGAAGGTAGTAGTATGAGTAATTTGTTTTGCACGAGTGGGAAAACATTGCTATATTGGACTCTGGTAATTTGAATGACTCATGCGGGCATCCCAGTCTGATGAGTTGAGCTTGTTGTTGTACTAGGAAAGTTCTATGACTCATGTAAAACACCCGAGAGTTTGTTTATGTCTTGGGAGCAAGAAAAAGTTCAGGGCATGGTCTTGACAAGAGGATCACTCCTGATTGGCTGGCAAGGATCAATCTCGGCGAATCATGTGAGATCTGAGGTCTTTATATACGGCGACATCACAGCGGAAGAGAACTACAACAGACACTCGGTACGGACAAGAAGGAGTGCTGACGCTGTACGAGAAGGAAGTAGTGCGGACAGACTGTACGAGAAGGAAGTAGTGCTGATACACGGTACTGGAGTGACACGGCTACAATGAACTGGACTTCAAACGTTCGTGGAACGTAGTCTTGTTATGTTGGTGGAAAGTGCTGATCGACAAATTGTGGAGTGTTTACGCATTAAGTATTGTAGCACTTGTGGCGGCTTGGCATTATATGTTGGTGAAAGCTATCTCAGACTTTCCATAATTTATGTCCAGGATCGACAAGCGTGTGTTACTCAAATGTACATATCTTTACAACAAGTGTTTAAGTCTGTGAACACAGTATTACGTGGTACAGTATCTGTGTGATATTATAACTGCCGATTATGAGAATCGACAAGTCCTACTGATACAGAGACAGTGAAGGGTATTTATCTACATATATGTACATTGTTCATCGGACTATCTACAAATGGTAGCTTAGTTCTCGCTTTCGTTTTCCCACTGTTTTCATTATTGTTGTTGTAAATATGGAGTCTTCCAGCAATCTTTTGTGTGTGTACTATAATTTTGTGTGTTGATGAGGTGCTCATGCACGGATTTTGTTAAGAATATAGTTAGCTATTTTAGAGTCCGACTCGTTGGCTGAATGGCCAGCGTACTGGCCTTCGATTCAGAGGGCCCCGCGTTCGATTCCCGGCCGGGTCGGGGATTTTAATCGCTTCTGATTAATTCTTCTGGCTCGGGGACTGGGTGTTTGTGTCCGTCCCAACACTCTCCTCATCATATTCAGACAACACACTACACTACCAACCACCACAGAAACACGCAATAGTGATCACATCCCTCCATATAGGGTTGGCGTCAGGAAGGGTATCCGGCCGTAAAAACAGGGCCAAATCCACATGTGCAACGCAATTCGCACCCGCGACCCCACAGGTGTGGGAAAAGCGGTAGGAAAAGAAGAAGAAGATAGTTAGCTATTTTAGAATCAGTGGAGTTATTGATGAACCTAGGTGCAGTTCCTTCCTATTTAGTCGTTTTCAGGAGGTTAGGTAAGGCCTACAGCAGATGTACCAGTACGCAGCATTATGTACACGCCCTGGGATATAAAGAATTATCATGCTCTATCTAAATTCGAGGGATCCATTCTGGTGAACTCTGGCGCCCATACTACGGACATTTCGATTAAATATTTTTATTAATTTAATTTATTTCAAGTATTTTATGAAGTTTTTGAGTAATGTCATTTATTTATATATTATTATTCATGATTTTATTTATTGGTAGTCATCGATTTGTTACAACGGGAATAACGTCTTTATGAAACCAAGCCCGGAATTCAGCTTGCAAATCTCTTAAGAGAAGTTCCCCTTCAAAAATAGTCGAATACAATTGGAACCACAGCCTTCATCAAAAGTGTTGAACATTTTAAAGACTTATTTTCAGATAATTGTATACAACACCTCAAGATTTTAACAAACACTAACCTATATTTTACGTGTTACTACATACAAGATTAAGATTTTTCAACTATAGTCTATTAATAACAGATCTCAGTTTAACACCAAAATGGATTTTCATACATTTAAACTTTGTGTTATGGACTCTGTATATTTTTATAATTTAATCACTAGCTTCTATTGTTTTAAATACTAGGTGCACCGAGCTCGATAGCTGCAGTGGCTCAAGAAGTGCGGCCAGTATCCAGTATTTGGGAGATAGTGGGTTCGAAACCCATTGTCGGCAGCCCTGAAGGTGGCTATCGGTGGTTTCCCGATTGCATACCAGGCAAATGCTGGGACTGTTCTTTAATGAAGGCCATGGCCACTTCCTTTGCACTCTTAAGCCCTTTCCTATCCCATCGTCCCACAAAACCTATCTTTGTCGGTGCGTCGTAAAGCAACTTGTACCAAAAACTAGATGCGTAATAATGTGATAATATTTAATGTAATCAATTTTGATTAGAGCATAGAGACAGGATCAGATACCAAGAATACACAGTGTCCTTAAAAATATAAATATGTATCCTTGGTCTCTTTTTTTCTGTCTTTTTTTTTTTACATTGACGGCTGAAGACGTTCTCCAATGAGGACAAATTATTTACCACGATTTAATGTTATTCTGAAAGGAATAAAGTGAATTTGTATTATTAAGGTGGAAAGGTGGAAGTACCATAGCACTTGATCAGAACCAGACTCATTGCACCTAGACTGCGGTACCAGCATGAAATTGCTATGTTTAGCAAAAACATAGCATTTCCCTGCAATTTTCAAATGTAAGTTTGTTATATTCGAAAGGATAGGGCAGTTAGAAATATCATGGAATGACCCTTACAGTACAGTAGTATAGCTAACTCCTCATCTTCTCCTGTTATTTCTGCTCTTCCTCCTGTGATTCACTGCTTCCATGGCGAATGACTAGTTCTTCCACTTCAGGAACACCTCTCACCTCTTTATTGTACAACTCAACAATCTTCTCCTCAGTGTGTTTCACTTCATTTCTCCATATGTCTGCTGTCAGCTGTAGGATGTATTGAAGTATCACAACCTGACAGGTATATGATAAAATCCACTTGCCTACATCTAAACAATAACATTTCCACTTGGCCTACCTGATCAAGAGATTCTCTTCACACAACTCTAGCTCGGTCCAATCAATGGCCAGGTCTTAAAGCCACACGTTTGTTATACTGCTTCGCTACAGACAATACTAATTCGATAGCATTGGAAAATGAGTGATATGGAGGATGTCGTAGGACAGTATTGCCTTCATTGCGCAGCATCTCATCAACAACATACCCGGTGTAAAAAAAAAAGAAGGAATGTTGTTATGTACATTACTCGTGAAACTTTTAGTGATACGTCTTTGTACCTGGATGAGGAATAAGGAGGGTGCTAGCCCGGTTCCGGTATTACTGTCAACTGAACCGAAATGAAATCTGAATTGAATCGATAGTATGATCGATTGATAGCAATTTTCTAAACCTTTATTATCTTAAGCCAACAACGGGGTCACACACACACATATACCGTAACATTTCTCGATGCGAATCTTGTTCCTAACATGAATTATATATTTTGGCTTAGCTTTGTAAACGACAACAGTACTAGTACTTAAAGTGTACGTCAGATGTCTCACGGCGATTCATAGGTTGTGTTCAAAGGTTGCTAATACGAATCTCGAAGATTGCCGAGGTCTACCGATTCAGCACTAGGGATTCCAGCTATCACAAAAAGTTTCACGAGTAATACATGTAAATAAACAACATTACTTAAACTTTTGTTTGCCGGGCTGAGTGGCTCAGACGGTTAAGGCGCTGGCCTTCTAACCCCAACTTGGCAGGTTCGATCCTGGCTCAGTCCGGTGGTATTTGAAGGTGCTCAAATACGACAGCCCCGTGTCGGTAGATTTACTGGCACGTAAAAGAACTCCTGCGGGACTAAATTCCGGCACCTCGGCGTCTCCGAAGACCTTAAAAAGTAGTTAGTGGGACGTAAAACATATAACATTAATTATTACATTAAACTTTTGTTTAGATGCTACTATACCTCTTTAAGTGACTTAAATTCATATCACACAACCTTTGCAGCTCATCTTTTGTTGCATTTGCTGGTGAAGACACCCCAATCTGCCTCAACGATGACTATAAATTAAAGGATAAATTAATATTAAATTCGGTAACATCGTTAAATATCATTCAGTAGAAGAAAATATTCAATCTAATATAATTACCACTAACTGATCCTTCCTCCATTTCCTTGTCGGTTGATGCTCCACAAGCTTACAGTGATATGCTGCATTATCCATCTCAATAACACAGAGTCCTATATTTCTTAACCTTTCGATTAATTGTGTTTCCACCCACATCCGAAATTTCTCTTCAAGTTTGTGGAAAACATCAAATCAGCACCTGTAAGAAGTGTGAGTTTTATCAAAATTATTTCCTCTAAAATGTATTCCCTAAAACTATGAGATCATCCTCTTCAGGGATATTAATAGATAAAAATTGTGATTTCTGTTTAATGATTGAAAAATATAACTGATTTGAAGTGAATACAACTACAATGTAGCAAAGTCACCTGATGATGAAGTCAATGAATTACAACTTCCACGACTTTACCCTAAAATCTGTCATGAATGTACTTCCATTAGTATGTCTCGATTAGAAGTTCATGATCACTTGTATTAATGATAAACTATAAACATTAATTTTTAATATCTTAGAACACACGAAATTGATACGAATACTGAACCTATATCAAGCATTAAGAAATAAGAAGCTTGGAAGGTGTCCAACCGTTAGCTGTTATAAACTGATTTAGGTGGAGTTAGGTGAATACAGAAGAAACCTAATAAATAGGCCTAGAGTACAAGTAATTTGCTGATACCAGTGTACCAGTGTCCATGAATATTATATAAAAATACACAGGAGGAGTTTTAATTGAATTTAAAGTTAATTGTTCGCTAAAGTGAATACGTGCAGCTGTTTAAAATAACCAAAAGATCCCTTAACTATGGAAAAGTCAAAATCAAGAACAACAGATAGAACCCGGTGAAGCGATAAGTTGTAATACCACTTCCTATATTGTGACAGTCAGTTTCAATCAATCAGTCACCACTGAACTGCACTTAACACAGTCGCCGAGGTGATAGATGTTGTTTACCTAGTCTTTTCTTCAATAATTGCAAAGAATTTGGAAATGTATTGAACATCTCCCTTGGTATGTTATTATAATACCTAACTTCTCTTCTTAAAAAACAAGTATTTTCCCCAATTGTTACCCTTTAATTCCAACTTTATCATCGTTCTCGGACCTTTCCTAATTTTAAAACACCACTCAAACTTGCTCGTCTACTAACGTCATTCCATGCCATCTCTCCACTGACAGCTCGGAACATACCACTAAGTCTAGCAGCTCGCCTCCTTTCTCCGAAGTCTTCCCAGCCCAAACTGTACAACATTTTTGTAACACTAATTTTTTTTTTGTCAGAAATCACTGCTTTCTTTTGAATCTTTCCTGTTCTCGAATTAAGTAATCCTGGTGAGGGTCCTGTAAACTGGAACCATAATCTAGTTGGGGTCTTACCGGAGACTTGTGTGCCCTCAACTTTACATCCTTGCTACAACCCGTAATTACCCTCATAACTATATGAAGGGAGATCAGCTCACAATAATAAAAAAATGAAGTAAAATAAAGTAAGGACATACCTTTCGTTCCCACATGAACAACAACCAGTCTTCCTCCCTCATATATAGCTCGACAAATTACTCCTTTCAACATCACGTCCAGATGTGTGTGGTTTATTCCAGGAGTATGTGGGCGACCCTGACAGAGAAATGCACATTTGAAACCAATGACACCTGATGAAGATAAATTATCCTATGATTTTTATATAAAATATCATAATATATATTCACCATTCATATGAATCCATGTCTCATCCAAGTAAACAACATGTTTTGGATTCTCGCTCATGTATTCCCTCATAAAATAAATGTGTTCATTTTCTCTATCATACGCATAGGGCTCCCTTTTATTCCATACAAATCCCATGGATATCAACATTCTTCGTAAAGGTATGTACAACTTAGTGTCATAATTTGCTTTCATGTGGTCGAAAACCTTTCTTTACAGTTATTACTTCTGCTGTGGGGAGAGTGGTACAAGCGTCTGAAAAGAGCTGTATGTCGACATATGCACAAAACATTTCTGGGAGGTTATCTCACCTGCGTGGCATTTTCTATAAATAACGTTGCCATAGATTCCTTGTGAAGTTACCTTATCTTTATATAATTTATCAAAAATAAACTTTGCTATCGCTTCCTTAGAAAAACTGTCTATTCCGGTCAGTGGATGCTCACGCTTCCGATGTTTGCTTGGATTAGATAATACAACTCCCTTCGTGGAAGTTCCTATTACTTTTTCGACTAAAGAGATATAAGCAAATATATTACATACATATACGCCGTAAGTCAATATGAACACACAAGGCTAAGTCTGCAAACCGTATCAAATTCGAGACAAGACATGATTAGGTTAGGTTCATAATGAAATATTCCTCCTTTTCAACTGATTCTCATTTTGTCAGGAACTTATCATAGAAACAATATTAAAGTAAGCATTTACGCCAGTTAATTTTGAAACTCTTGTCAAAAGGTCCGTATCACTACAAATGATACCTTCTTCATCGTCTTCGTGTTTCAATTCCTCGTAGCAATGTGCAATCTTCTCTTGACCTGCTTATTGTAAAGGACGTGATGTTGCTCTCCTTTTTTGAAAGAGTTCTTGCAGATTTTTCTTACTTCTTAGACATCCCAAATGAATTCTATACGTAAGTATTGGACAAAATAAGACCGTAGTTAATAAAATGCTGGATTCATCATTTCACATAAACTATGTTATTAAATGCATTTTTCGATCATGCTACAATTCTACTTACCTGGTATTACCCAAACAAATTTACAATCCCATACAAAATGAAAATACGCTTTAATTATACCCGCAGTGGCAATGCGTAATTCTGACAAAAACATGACTCTATAGCGCCAACGTGCCAGATTAACAGTAACTGTAAGACGTCGTTTCGGCTAGTAGGGTCCCTAAACTGTATGGTTGGCCACACTGTATCGAACCCAACAGATAGCAAAATAACTGAAAACCACTACCTATAGCATTAACATGGGAGAAAGTGTAAGTTTGCACCCTTAGTTTATAGGCTTACGTGCTCAGGAATTTACTAAAAGTTTTCTTTCCACCCCTGAAGGGGACGGCGGGCCACCTTGACGGTAACGCTGACTCTCAGGCCAGGGGTTTTTATGCGGTGAAGGAGATGCTTGAGGGTTGGCGGCCGTGGCCGATACTAGGAACTGTTCCGGCATTCGCCTTCGGGCAGTTGAGTGGAAAACCACGGAGAACATTCTGAGGACAGCCGACCGTGGGGACCAGCCCCTTACCGTATCTCGAATAGAGAAGCGTAGAGCCACGGTAGAGCATTGACCACCACTCCTCTGCTCGGTTGGCCGGTTGGAGTGCAGAGCTGTCCGACCGCGGACCAGCCGTAGTTGCTTGCAGGCCCAAAGCTACTTTTCTTCCGACGACCTTCCTAAACTCATTTTAAGTGCGGCCAGTATACAGTATTTGGAAGATAGTGGGTTCGAGCCCCACTGTCGGCAGCCCTGAAGATGGCTTTTCGTAGTTTTCCATTTTCACACCAGGCAAATGCTGCGGCCGTAAATTAAAGCCACGGCCGCTCCTTTCCCACTCCTAGCCCTTTTCTGTCCCATCGTCGCCATAAGATTTATCGGTGTGAGTGCGATTTAAAACAAAATGTAAAACAAAACAAAAATAATTCACTCTAAATCTGAGGTCTAATTTACTGTTAATATTTTTCTCCTGTTAATGTTAGAGCCCTTCTGTAAATCGTTCAGTTTCTTAACACAATTATTTAGAAACACATTACGAGCTGTTCTCACTGTGTACATAAGAATTTTCTCATCAGTGTGGTCAACCTGACTACAGGAAAACTCCTTAAGAAAGAAGTCCTCTTTCCAAATGGCAAACATTGATAGTTCAACAACTACATTTCTCTGGCACTGACCTCTCGTGAAGGAATATTCATACTTTTCTGATACCAAGATTTCAACTAAATAAATAAAAATAACAGCGTTAATGACCTCAGGGTTTTGGACGATACAAGCCTCCGCTATTAACTCTCCTTACAAGTTCATAATTTGCATCATCTTCTCTAACCAATAGTGTTTTATGTATGTTTTACAAGTTTAACACTGCAGTTTTCTAAGAACTGTTCTAGCACTGTATCCTGACAAATATGCGAAAACAGGCAGGTATTCCTGAACAGATAAAACGGCTCTTCACAAAAATTCATACAATACTCAAAATTGGGTGGTGTTGGTAGGGATATATCTCCTTCACAATCATTTTATGATGAATTTAAATCTATATCTACTTCACTAAACGCACTAGATGAAATTTTCAAGGACAGCAGAGATTGAGCTCTTATCTTTGATTCAATTTCAAACACTTGTTACAAAGATATCAAATTCTGAGATCCTGCCATTGTTCTGTACTTACAAAATCATGCTTCTAATGCATCCTGACAAAAGTATTTAAAGTTTATTTCCTGTGTGCAATGCTTAGTTAATTCTAACAGTGAATGAGTTGTGTGTGATATAATAAGATATGTTTCTCTGGAAAATTCACCTGCACATTTTGGTAAGTCTTTCCAAAAATCTAGCCAAGACAGACAATGTTCTAAAAATTTGAAATTTTCGTCATTTGTATTTGAGAGTGGATTCTGAAACATATCTTTGAAGCGAATTTCTCTGTAAGGGGAGCTTATGTTTACAATTTTCCACCATGTAGAAATGAATCTAATGAAATCAGCAGTAAACTGATAACTGGCTATACAGCGATCTGGCCCCAAGGCATTCACATTTTGAAGTTCAAGGTTTGTTGGGAACAGAGACTTAGAATTAAGTTTACTGAAACTGTGTGTCTTCAGGAAAAGTTTCAGATTCACTAAGAAATTTGAAATTTTGTTTTACATAGAGCAGAAAATGGTCATCAATTTGCTCTGCAACAGGATTAGTTTTATAGCTTGCACAAATCTAATACAGTGTGTTAGGATTATGCAGTACTAGATACCCAGAGTTTCTCACAAATTTATAAGCATTAGGATCTTTTTGATTTTACCAATTGTTTCGAATGCACTTCAGGAGGTGAGCAGAATCCAAACACAGAAAAATTGGGTCAATTTTCAACACAAAAATGCTTATAAACAACAGATAATTTGGGTGAAATGTTATCAGTTACAACACATATTACTTGGAAACCTATAGACTGCAGACCACAAGCTATCCGTTTGATAAATATTCCTTCACCATTTACATTTCTCACAGGAAGAATGTGGACATCATCTTTATAAGAGGACAGTAAACTTTGCACCATTAACACTTGAGCATTAACTGCTGCATTTTTGGAGTTATAGGCATTAACTAAAACATTACCACGTGTGTAACCTACGGTATAAAAGTTTTGAGATGAATTTCATCAACCATCAGTGAAATAACATCACTAAGAAATTTGAACTTTTGTTTTACATAGAGCAGAAAATTGTCATCTATTTGCTCTGCAACAGTTTTAGTTTTATACCTTGCCCAAATCTGATGCAGTGTATTAGGGTGGGGCAGTACCAGATACCCAGAGTTTCTCACAAACTTATAAGCATGTGGTGATATTGAATAGAAAATATCACAGAAAACCAAAACGTCTGAGGATTTTTGCGTACACCTAATAAACTTAATTGCTCACTTAGACAATGAATCCTACTAACCTTGTTTCCACCAACGAGCTTTGATATACACATTAAATAACTAGATATGAACAACAGGTGATCGTGCACTGCACCCTCATTGGTCAGTTTTCTAAACAATCAGTAGTATCAGTAAAATCACAAGCATGATTAATTACTAAAGGAAACTTTCTTGTTCCCAGTTTTGTAAGTTGATTTTTCCCTACATACATAGACACTCTGAGGTCACTATTCAAGAGCACAAGAGTTTTGGTACATCCTTAGTATCTAACAGTATAAATGTTTCAACAGATTTTGACTTCACTCTACTCCAATCACTTGGAAACTCTACTCCTTCTAAACACTGGAGAAATCCCTCAAAACACAAAATTTCTTTCCTCAATATAATGAGCCTGAGTTTGAAAAACTTTCTGCTATTTCTGCTGCCAAATCTCTATTTTTAAAAGTTATCGTTTTTCATCAGCACTCTTCCTTGAAGAAGAAGGTAGGACAATTAGGCAAAATTGATTATATGGATCCTTGTTTCAGGGAGGTGTTTGAAATTCTTCTTTGGTGGTGATGGATAATACGAGGAACCACTGCTCACGTCGCTGCCACAATAATGCTGGACCGCTTTCTGAAGTCGGCTCACTTTCTAAATGTATAGCTGGATCATCCCCAATATCACTTCATGTTCATCGGTGACTTCTTCACCTACATAAGAGGTCTGTAATATTCTACAAGAATATCTTCATCAAGTAGCTGTTTTATAATCTGTTAGAAAACTATGCGATCTACCTTTGTTGGCTTCTCCTCCGAAATACTGAAGAAATACACCAACAATTTAACGACCACAGCTGGTTTCATTCTGTAACAGCCTTTCTTTGCTCTCCATACTCCCCTCCACCTCCTTCCACTTCAAGCGGGCCATAGCACGTCAAATTGCACCGAATGCTTTTTCTGTTGTTCTGAAATATAAATAAAATGGTCTCATTCAAAAGTTAGCGACAACAGTTGTGTACCCTTCCTTGTAAGTCGTAATATTTAACAATCATTGAGAGTTTGCGCACAGAGCAAAAGCAGATATTTTACCTCGAGGATGTCTGATTGCATGCTCAATATCTTATCTCGAAAATTAACTTCAATATTGTTCCCACTTTGACATATACTAGAGATTAAATGATCTCAGCTCATCTGGTACCGAGTTCGAAGTTTCTAACAACCTCTTGATTCATGTATTGTCCATTATTGGGTTAATGAAGATAGATTAAGAGAAAGGTGACAAATGTTTTCAGGACTGTCAGTAGTGTCAGGACAGCTGGTTACACTTCCTCCCGGTCCTTAAACTTTCCTTGGGCTTTATCGTGAATGAAAGACACTGTACTCCTGATACGATGTCTTCCGAATTGGGGTTGCCACGCAGCAGCTCACGCCCTATGATCTCGGAAACTTTCCGCTCATCGCCTGCGCAGGGGGAGGGACGAGTGAATGGACCTTTGTTCTGAATACTTTTTTGACATCCTTACTTGGACGGAACAGTATTTCACGGAATAACTGGTAGAAACTGAAAATTTGCTCAGTACAAATGAACATGTACACTTTGAGCGTCAAGTTGACAGTTTGCTAAGTCAAACCATACTTTCACCTATAGCCTCCTCAGTATCATTCTCACTAGTGTCCGAATTAGTTCCCTCCGAAACTGATCGTTTAGAGCAAATTATTCCGCAGTGTTCAGTGAAGGAAATAAAGAAGCGGCATTCATGTCGCTGTCTAAACGGCTATTTCAGTCAGAACATATTTCATCCTCAAAATACACTGAGTGACTGACAAATTAATGCACCCAGAAGGAGAGGAGAAAACGAAGTTAAATTTCTCGTATTGAGAGGGTATGTGGTGTTATTTCAGTGATTAAGAAACCGAGTCAACTTGGGAGTACCAGTCCACTTATCTGTATGACGTTGCACCACACATGGTCTAGATGCATGCACTGATTCTTTTGGAAAGGGTGCCATAAAGCCGCGGTATCCTTTTCTGGGACACGCTGGCGCACAACAGTTGTAATTGGTCTTTGATATCCTGGATAATGGCACTGGGATTGAGTTGACGTCCGAGGTAGTCCTACACATGTGCTATCGGCGACAGATCTGGGGATTTTGCTGGACACGGTAATACCTCAGCATCACGCAGACAGTTCAGAGAGACACGTGCCGTGTGTGGACGAGCTTTAATGGCACCACGATACTATCGCTTGAGATATAACAGATGAGGTCGCAGTATGTGCGTGACTTACAGTTTTGCCATCATTCCATCAAACGCTACCAGCCCTGACCGGAAGTCATACCCGATGGATCCCCGTGTCATGTCGCAAGGAGTAACACCGCAGAGGCCTGTCCAAAACCTTGAAAGAAAGGCACCTCTCCCCAGGTCACCGACATAATGGCAGACGATGGTCATCTGGGGTAGTGCAGAACCGCAATTCATCGCTGAAAACAATGCGATTCCACGATCACGGCATCATTCCAAACGCAGACGTTTATGTTATGGTATTAACGACAGCCTACCCATGGGACGGTAAGTCCCCAGTCCGGCTGCTGCTAGTCTCCGACCAATGGTGCGGAATGACACCGAATGTTGCAAGGGGTTCATTACTTGTTCTTGGCTGATAGGCGCAGATGTAACTGGATTACGATGTGCATTGTGCACAATACGGCGATCTTCCCTTGTGGTGGTCACATGTGATCGACAGGAACACTGATGACGAGTATGCCTGCCCTCAAATTCTCATGCAGTCAAACATCGGGCCATTGTCACATCGGAATGCCCCACAAATCTGGGTTTCGCACCATTCGACCACAATGAGGCCATTTTCAAAGTCCGTCAGGTGCTTATAAAGCAGCCCCACACAAATACGTGGCATTTCCGTGTCCTCCGCAGTGATCACTCAACGTCGTACGCTATTCATGCCTTCTGTATACCCTAACAGGCCCGGTAACAACACTAAACAAGAACACAAATGAACTCTGGTCGCCGTTCTACGTTTCATACAGAATTGCAACTCTTAATCATTTACATACCCGCCTAAGGTGCGTACGTGTACGAAGTTACGTTGATATTCGACTATTTCTTCTGGGTGCTTCCATTTATTTTCCAGGCATTTATAAAGAAATCTATCACTTTCTCCAAAGCATAAATATTTCGATTCGCTTCTATTTAGGAGCTCAGACGCAGCACGCAACGCAATTCATATTTACTAATCTACGAACACCCATCTGATCGCAATTATGGGTACAAAGCGTTAGGATTACTTGAAAAGTGCCATCACCTGACGTTTCCTTTAACCCGCGAGTGGTCGCTAGCCGAACTGTAACGTGAGTGGTCGCGCGTGAGACTTTCTCTCACATTAAAGTAAATATGACATTTTTCACTGTTTTGTGGGACGTAAGGCTAAGATTTACTACTGAAATGAAGCGGAAGTTCTACCTTATATATTTTAGATAAAAATGAAATGATTAGCTGTTTATTAAAGACAAAAATTACTACTTAAAATAACATATGCAATGTGCATAAGAATAAGTTCCGTCCTGAAGTTGTAAAAAAACCTCACACATGAGTTATATCTAGTAATACTTACAAAGCAAGGTTTCTGAACACAATAACATTTTCAAAAACAAGAAGTGCTTATAATACAGGGTCTCGTTGCGTAATGACATCTGTGGTTTTACTCTCGAGCACTTTCCACGCAGTCAGGACAGGATTCCTGTCACCATGCATTAATTTCTTAAAATAACAATATTGGAAATTAGACTTAAATTTAATCACATTTCAGTAGGTAATATTCGTAATATTGAAAATATAAGACTTTATGACAGTCGCAATACAATGAAGTACATTAGGTCTTCTCTCAACATGTGAGTAACCTGGATTTTGTAACGGTGCTAATTCAACTAGCATTCTTCCTCGACTCAAAATTTTTGAAGACACATTTATCTGTAACTGCAAATGGAGAACGTTCCGCGCACGACCTAAGTCAAATAATAAAGCATACAACAGGAGTAGGTTTCCCGTTCCACTCCAACATAACACCAACGTCATTAGTCGCGCGATGAGAGAAACTCTCACGCAGCGCGCACGGACATATAGAAACCTTTGTTCTTACCCTTCAAATGTAAATGTCTCTATTCACGACAGTTATAAACTCAGCTAGAAGAGGGAACAGTTACCTCCCTTTCATCACTGTGAAGTAATATCACAATAAAATATAATGTGAGAGAAAATCTCATATAGCGACCACTCTCGGGTTAAGCAATATTTGATGTTACAACTGAGCTCCACTGTTGTGTGTTACAGCAAGTGAAGTGAACAGGACCTGGCTCTTAACGCGGAGAGCGCCACTACACCAGCTTACAGTAGCGACGTGAGTCACTCCAGTTACACATGACAGCAGCTTGCAGCAGTTCAAAAGGCTAAGGAACAAATGTAGGTGTTCCACTACGACTCATGGTGTTCCTTCCTTTTTCTTGCTAGGGGCTTTACGTCGGACCGACACAGATAGGTCTTATGGCGACGATGGGATAGGAAAGGCCTAGGAGTTGGAAGGAAGCGTCCGTGGCCTTAATTAAGGTACAGCCCCAGCATTTACCTGGTGTGAAAATGGGAAACCACGCAAAACCATTTTCAGGACTGCCGACAGTGGGATTCGACAGTGGGATGCCTCTACGCGCACGGCTAACTCGCCCGGTTGGTGTTCCTCTAGGATCCGGTGGGTGCAGTGGCAATAATCAACACAGTGTCTGACACAAACAACCGTTAGTGAAAGATCCCATAAATGATTTTTTTCCTTACCAATGAATTACGATTCCAAATTGTTTTTATGTTTATTACATTTATTTCTCATGTAGAATGTTAACCAACTACAAACGTAGCTCGCTACAGAAATACACTGACTGACAGAGCAAATGCAACACCAAGAAGGAGTGGTCAGAACTTTATGCCAATTGCAGGGTAGACTGACGTCACTGAGGTATGCTCATGATGTGAAATGCGCCGCTGTGCTGCGCACGTAGCGAACCATAAATGGGACACGGCGTTGGCGAATGGCCCACTTCGTACCGTGATTTCTCAGCCGACAGTCATTGTAGAACGTGTTGTCGTGTGCCACAGGACACGTGTATAGCTAAGAATGCCAGGACGCCGTCAACGGAGGCATTTCCAGCAGACAGGCGACTTTACGAGGGGTATGGTGATCGGGCTGAGAAGGGCAGGTTGGTCGCTTCGTCAAATCGCAGCCGATACCCATAGGGATGTGTCCACGGTGCAGCGCCTGTGGCGAAGATGGTTGGCGCAATGACATGTGGCACGTGCGAGGGGTCCAGGCGCAGCCCGAGTGACGTCAGCACGCGAGGATCGGCGCATCCGCCGCCAAGCGGTGGCAGCCCCGCACGCCACGTCAACCGCCATTCTTCAGCATGTGCAAGACACCCTGGCTGTTCCAATATCGACCAGAACAATTTCCCGTCGATTGGTTGAAGGAGGCCTGCACTCCCGGCGTCCGCTCAGAAGACTACCATTGACTCCACAGCATAGACGTGCACGCCTGGCATGGTGCCGGGCTAGAGCGACTTGGATGAGGGAATGGCGGAACGTCGTGTTCTCCGATGAGTCACGCTTCTGTTCTCTCAGTGATAGTCACCGCAGACGAGTGTGGCGTCGGCGTGGAGAAAGGTCAAAACCTTCAGTAACTGTGGAGCGCCCTACCGCTAGACAACGCGGCATCATGGTTTGGGGCGCTATTGCATATGATTCCACGTCACCTCTAGTGCGTATTCAAGGCACGTTAAATGCCCACCGCTACGTGCAGCATGTGCTGCGGCCGGTGGCACTCCCGTACCTTCAGGGGCTGCCCAATGCTCTGTTTCAGCAGGATAATGCCCGCCCACACACTGCTCGCATCTCCCAGCGGGCTCTACGAGGTGTACAGATGCTTCCGTGGCCAGCGTACTCTCCGGATCTCTCACCAATCGAACACGTGTGGGATCTCATTGGACGCCGTTTGCAAACTCTGCCCCAGCCTCGTACGGACGACCAACTGTGGCAAATGGTTGACAGAGAATGGAGAACCATCCCTCAGGACACCATCCGCACTCTTATTGACTCTGTACCTCGACGTGTTTCTGCGTGCATCGCCGCTCGCGGTGGTCCTACATCCTACTGAGTCGATGCCGTGCGCACTGTGTAACCTGCATATCGGTTTGAAATAAACATCAATTATTCGTCCGTGCCGTCTCTGTTTTTTCCCCAACTTTCATCCCTTTCGAACCACTCCTTCTTGGTGTTGCATTTACTCTGTCAGTCAGTGTATATTCTTTTTCATCCTAATTTCAGCTGAGTTTTGGACTTAGTATTCAGTTGACCACATCTTAGCATGATTCAAGAATCGCCCAGGTACAAAGGGTGTGGTTCAATCGGCTTCTTCACGAGGGGTATCACACATAGGCCCTTGTCATTTACTACACATGTATCACTGACTGGGTATTGGATTGCGGAAAGAACCACTGGATGCGTCAAACACACAAAATGTTTCACACCTGGCAAACGTCCTTCACCTGAAAAAAAAAACGACCTTTGCCGCAAACACGTCTATTGTAAAGTCCAATACAATCCGTCCGTCCATTTGGCAACCGCACTTCCACCATGTCCGATCGATGGAATAGTTTAGCACAGGGAGAAGGTAGACACTGGCCTTGACCGAAGTTCACAAGATCATTTACTGGCACAAATATTGACCCTCTGGCGCAAGGACCCTGGGAATACAGCTTATGGCACGTTTTGTCCTTGCTACCCAACAAGGTAGCCAGGTGGGAACGACAACCACAGAAGATTTCTCCAAAGAGATTCTTATTCGGAATCAGTACCCTGGAACAAATACCAAGCACAACATCCTCATAATAGTAGCATTTTTTTTCTGGAAGCACTAAATCGTATCCGGTCGGACAAGGCGGTGGTTGGCAGACAGCCTCAAAGGAACCATTCGTGCACAGTACTTCTCTCCTGTTGAACAAATATAATTCCTCTTTTTGGCACGGGCCCTGATATCCAATGGAATAATACCAGGGGCACTTATCTGAACCATCTTCAAAGCACTTCTTCCACTGATCACTCAAATTGCGTCCAAATGTATAATAAACAAATGACGGAAAATCTGTTAAAGATTCTAGAGGCAATGCAGCATCAAGAGTGTTTCATGCGGTTGAAATAACGCGCACCAACAGCAGCAGGAGGAGGCAAGGTAGTACTGACGCCATGACACTTCCAGCTCCATCCTTAGCAGAGCACATGAGACTACTTCTTACAATTCGGTGAGGGACCCTATAACACAGAAATTCGGTGATAGAACAAAATTTACAGTGGCACACCAATATTCACGGTTGGACTTATTCTCACCAATGGTGAGGATCATTGGAGAAAGACAATTATTTACTTATTTATTTATTTATTGACTTGAGCAGTGGCGAAATTAGGACTCGTGGCCCTCTCTTACACGTAACCACATAATTAATTTACAGATAATACATATATAAAAGAAATGCACTATTCTATCATAAAATCAAAGATAAGCTAAAAATTACAGATTTGGACAACATGTATTGAAGAAAGAAAGCAGAGTTCAACAAATAAAATAGAATAAAATTCGGAGCGTAAAATAATGAGAAAGAGACAAAGTCATAATGAAAAAGTAAGATACAGACTGGAAAAATAAGCAATGCATAAAGAGAACACAATAAGTAATAAAGTAAATGGAAATATAAGTATGGTCATAAAAATATCTATGTACATGAGTAAGAAGCTAAATACTGTGTGCATTACATTATTATTATAATAACCACAATCACTCAACTTATCATACGTCAGCATACACACGAAACAATCAGCGGTATTCAACAGGTAATTCCTACATGCAGTTTTAAATGTCGATATTGAGTTCATTGATAATGAAAAAAAGGATGGAGATAAATACGGATGGGATATGTGACAGCCTGTCTCCAACATTTTCGTGACAAAGTCGCCCGATATAAGTATGTCTGGGCAAAGTTAAAGACACATTAAGCAGTTCATAAAGTAAGATTTATTTTACAACTAGCCTATGATAACTGGACCGGGAGCTACAACCCAAAGCCGCGCAGTCAAATTCAGCGCCTAAACGAACTCCTCTATTGGTAAAACAGTGAAACTGAAACTTCACCAACTTAGAACTTTACTCAGAAGATGTCACCACAGAAATATGATGTAATTTTGTTATTGTGCAGTTGCCTAAACTGAGTGAATTTATCCTTGTTTTGTTTGCCATTCATCAAGAAGTTTGCACATTTTTCCACAGATGACACCACTAAAAAACTGTGATCATGCACCCTGGTGCAAAGGGAAAGAACTTGTAATTTAAAGAAGTTTTGTATTTCTAGGTTTTTTAACTGAATGATGTTCATTTATTTTTGGGTTGGCATTATTTCCTTTTTCTTTCCGCCAGTTTTAAATCTAGCCAAACCCTAATTTCTGTATTTAATTTTCAACCTATCACAGGCTTCTTGTTCGATTCTAAGTGTAATTTTGAAATCCATCAAATAAAATTGAGAGGGTGTAGCTAGTTTAATCTTGAATGATCCCGAACCTTCCCTGAGCGTTTATAAACTGCGACTTTTCACGTTTCTTGGCCAATTGATCGTCATCTTACTGACTGTGTGTGTGTGTGTGTCAAAGCTTTCTTTTTTGCTAGTTGCTTTACGTCGCACCGACACAGATAGGTCTTATAGCGACGATGGGACAGGGAAGGGCTAGGAGTGGGAAGGAAGCGGCCGTGGCCTTAATTAAGGTACAGCCCCAGCATTTGCCTGGTGTGAAAATGGGAAACCACGGAAAACCATTTTCAGGGCTGCCGACAGTGGGATTCGAACCTACTATCTCCCGAATACTGGATACCGGCCGCACTTAAACGACTGCGGCTATCGAAGTGTGTGTCAAAGCAGGCGGCGGGTGGCCTCTTTCATCGGTCAACAGAACATCTACAAGGTAATGGCCACATAACTTCTTTCTTTCTTGCTACCTTCGCTGTTTAACCAGAGGGAAAGGTTCGACTCTTTAGTTATGTAACTTCCGGCTAATGTAAAAACCTTCATAAATCTGTAAACCGGGGATAGAGAGTGGTGTACCCTCTCGAGCTCCCCTTCATCTTGGTTTGAGGTGACTACGTTTTGTAACTTTTCTTCTGTAAGGTGTTAAAGCAATTCCTATACGAGTCATCTCAGTAGTTTGGGAATAGCCCCTGTTTCATCGGCCAAGAGCCCTTTAGGTTTTTAAGTGTTCTTGATATTGGAACGCCGTGTGCTTCAATTCTCCTTGTGTTCTGGCGAGTTATTTAACCTGTTCTTTTCCATGAAGGCCCAGTAGGTTGAGTAACTTATTTAATACCCCTGTAAAAATTAAATTCCATTTGCGATTGGTGGTTTAAGAGACCCGAGATTAATGTAATGTTGCCTTGAGTAGGCAGTAAGATATTGAGAGCCTGTTAGCTCTTTTCCAAATTTTGTAATTGTAAAGAGTGCCTCTGGAAGGCTAGATATTCGATTTTGGGAGCAAGTGCTCCATGAATTAGGGGCTTCCTGCCCTTGAATAAATTTGTGCTCTTTTGTAAATTTGAGCTAGGAGTTCAGGAATTGTAAGGCGAGGGGCGTGAAGCCCAAGATTTGTAAAAATCGCTAAATTATGGATTTTCCTTGTTTTGTTTAAAATTAGTCATTGTACGTGTTCTTTCATTGTTATGAAAAATTGTTAAGTTTGAAGTCCTAAAAGAAATATAACCTTTGTTAAAGTTTTAATCCAATTCTTGACATTGTAGTTTGACCCATTCACCCCGGCACCTTCTTTAACCCCTTTCTGCTCCACGGGTAACCCCGTAACAATAACTACAGCATGGGATGAATGGCATCGCAGTGGGAAACAGACAGTAAATAAATAAATAAATAAATAAATAAATAAATAAATAAATAAATAATCAGTACACAATCAGCGAAAAGTAATTGGGCACACAGATGGTTTGTAATTTATTCCATCGGTTGAATTGTCTGACTGACATATCATTCAGGCTGTACGAGAAATAGTGGAGAAGATGGCACGAGATACAGAGCTATCGAACTTAAATTAGGGCATGACTGTGACCTGTCTAAGAGGGCGCTTGTACTGAAGGCAAACTGGCCTACATCATTAGTAGAATTCGACCTCCTTAAGTTGTAGATGGACAGGTATTGTGCTAATGGTGCTCATTCTGCACGACCTAAAATTTGGCCGATAGAATACAGAATTATTAAGCGTGAAATTGTAAAGTATAGGGCATAGCCGATGGCAACTATCACACAGAGGTTTCATGCAGCAAAAGGAACACCAGTTTCCCTTTAACCATAGCGTACAGAGGCCCACGAACTCAGATGTTCCGCAAAAACACCGGTACATAATCACTATTACACGAAAAACGATAAACTCGGCGACTTACGCAGTATATGGACCTTCGCAACGGCATACTGGAGCAGTGGGTATCATTTATGTTCGCTTTATTTCCGCCCGATGGACGAGAGAGTGTGTGTGTGTGTGTGTGTGTGTGTGTGTGTGTGTGTGTGTCCCTGGGGAGCAGTTTCTGCCGGACTTAATACACTGACTGACAGAGCAAATGCAACACCAAGAAGGAGTGGTTCGAAAGGGATGAAAGTTGGGGAAAAAACAGAGACGGCACGGACGAATAATTGATGTTTATTTCAAACCGATATGCAGGTTACACAATGCGCACGGCATCGACTCAGTAGGATGTAGGACCACCGCGAGCGGCGATGCACGCAGAAACACGTCGAGGTACAGAGTCAATAAGAGTGCGGATGGTGTCCTGAGGGATGGTTCTCCATTCTCTGTCAACCATTTGCCACAGTTGGTCGTCCGTACGAGGCTGGGGCAGAGTTTGCAAACGGCGTCCAATGAGATCCCACACGTGTTCGATTGGTGAGAGATCCGGAGAGCACGCTGTCCACGGAAGCATCTGTACACCTCGTAGAGCCTGTTGGGAGATGCGAGCAGTGTGTGGGCGGGCATTATCCTGCTGAAACAGAGCATTGGGCAGCCCCTGAAGGTACGGGAGTGCCACCGGCCGCAGCACATGCTGCACGTAGCGGTGGGCATTTAACGTGCCTTGAATACGCACTAGAGGTGACGTGGAATCATACGCAATAGTGCCCCAAACCATGATGCCGCGTTGTCTAGCGGTAGGGCGCTCCACACTTACTGCCGGATTTGACCTTTCTCCACGCCGACGCCACACTCGTCTGCGGTGACTATCACTGACAGAACAGAAGCGTGACTCATCGGAGAACACGACGTTCCGCCATTCCCTCATCCAAGTCGCTCTAGCCCGGCACCATGCCAGGCGTGCACGTCTATGCTGTGGAGTCAATGGTAGTCTTTTGAGCGGACGCCGGGAGTGCAGGCCTCCTTCAACCAATCGACGGGAAATTGTTTTGGTCGATATTGGAACAGCCAGAGTGTCTTGCACATGCTGAAGAATGGCGGTTGATGTGGCGTGCGGGGCTGCCACCGCTTGGCGGCGGATGCGCCGATCCTCACGTGCTGACGTCACTCGGGCTGCGCCTGGACCCCTCGCACGTGCCACATGTCCCTGCGCCAACCATCTTCGCCACAGGCGCTGCACCGTGGACACATCCCTATGGGTATCGGCTGCGATTTGACGAAGCGACCAACCTGCCCTTCTCAGCCCGATCACCATACCCCTCGTAAAGTCATCTGTCTGCTGGAAATGCCTCCGTTGACGGCGGCCTGGCATTCTTAGCTATACACGTGTCCTGTGGCACACGACAACACGTTCTACAATGACTGTCGGCTGAGAAATCACGGTACGAAGTGGACCATTCGCCAACGCCGTGTCCCATTTATCGTTCGCTACGTGCGCAGCACAGCGGCGCATTTCACATCATGAGCATACCTCAGTGACGTCAGTCTACCCTGCAATTGGCATAAAGTTCTGACCACTCCTTCTTGGTGTTGCATTTGCTCTGTCAGTCAGTGTACCTCAGGGAAGGATGTAAATGGTCTTGATGTGATGGTGGAAATCTGGTACTCCTAATTCGGTGTGGAATAGCAGTTTTGCTAAGAAACATGAACACGTGCGTTTTGTACAATTCTGGATAACGAAATACTCCCAACATTGCGACCTTTGTAGGGAATGGTTCCTTTTTACTACCAGGATGACAGTACTAGATGCGATAGTATGGAGGCTACTGCACAGTGGTACGTCTATAACAATGCTCGCCGATTGGACTGTCTCGCTCAGAGACCCTACCACAATCCTATAAAACATCTTTGGACGAATTGGACAGGCAGCGAGGTCACGAGAGGATTGGCCAAAACCCATAGTCCAGCTGTGGGAATAGTTTCAAGAGGAATGGCGATGTATCCTGCACACTCGTTGATTTCATGGCGGTCAGAGTGATAGATTTTGCAGGTGCAGCGATGAAGCGATATCGCTCAGGAGGCAGATTACCCACAAATTGATCACCTAGACTTTTCCAAATTATTTTCAAGATTTGTCCACTTAAATTCTAACTTTGCTTTCATATTTCTCATTGCCTGCGTTAAAAGTGCAATATAGCTTATTCCATTATTAATGAAATTCGATGCCATTTCTAGACTGATAGCTCGTAACATACCGCTTAGTCGAGCAACTTGTCTCCTCACTCGCAAGTGTTTGCGACATTTTCCTAACACCACTCTATTGTCGCTCACATCCCACAACAAATCGGGTTGCTTCCCTCTAGACGTTTTTCAGTTCTCAAATCAAGACATCCTGTTGAGGTACTCATATACAGGAACCATACTGTAACTGGGGTGACTTCTCCTTTACGTCCTTACTAAATATCCTCATATACACATGAAAAGATTTACAACCTCGGTAATGTGATTACCCCAAGGAGGAATTTTCCTTATATAACCACCCATGTACTTACAGTGATCCCCGCTATGTACTTCCAGCACATCATTTTCGGTGGTTTCACATTTTCACAGCTGATAAATGCTGGGACTATAACCTTACTTAAAGCCACGGACACTAGCTTCCCAATCGTAGCCCTTTCTTTGGAGAAAATTATTGCCGTTCTGAATAACGTGATGTTCTCTCTGCGGCTATCGTGTTGGACAGCAAGAAGAAAGACTGTCATAGGCTATTTAACCAGGGTCCTTGCGCCAGAGAGTCATTGTTTGTGCCGGTAAATGATCATGTGAACCTCGTCTGTGCGCAAAGAGAATGCAACCAGATAAAAGCAGAAAAGCAAAGTATCTGAGGATATAATCATGAGAACACTCGAGTCTATGACCTCTTTGTATTACATTAATAACAGTTCACTTGCAGATTTTATTGAAAAATTCGTGGCCAAAGAACAAAGGGAATACATCAAATAGAGCGTACTTATTGGCATGTCAAACTTTAATGCAAGATAGTCCAGCTGTGGGAATGGTTGCAAGAGGAATACCGACGTATCCTGCACACACTCGTTGAGTTCATGCCGGTCAGAGTGACAGATCTTGCAGATGCAGCCATGCAGCGGATATATCATATCCTGTTAGAATGATCTATTACTTGATATCTTTATAGACTAATTCAATGAGCGGTGTGGCTAATATTTTAATTTTCATAATATTGGTTGTGTCAAGTACATGGAACTGAAACGAACAGCCAATGAAAGAAAAGAGTGGTTGCATCGACAAGGCATTAGCCTTTATAAGATTGATTGATTGATTGATTGATTGATTGATTGATTGATTGATTGATTGATTGATTGATTGATTGATTGATTGATTGATTGATTGATTGATTGATTGATTGATTGATTGATTGATTGATTGATTGATTGATTGATTGATTGATTGATTGATTGATTGATTGATTGATTGATTGATTGATTGATTGATTGATTGATTGATTGATTGATTGATTGATTGATTGATTGATTGATTGATTGATTGAGAATTTTAAGAATTATAATCATTGGTCTGTATAAATTGTTAATGACTCTTTCAGCCGCTTTATCACCATGCATATAGTATTTATTTTCTCTTCCTACGAAATTATAAATTATACCGCTACTTGCTTGTAATCAATATTAAACACCGTTATATTGACCCACCTTTAATTGTATAAATTCCTCTCTTCCTTTATTGATTCTTTGATTGCATGAAAGCAACTGCTTTACAGGTTTACACTCTGTTCGTTTTAAATTGATTGCAAGTGTTAAAGAATTCGCAATAGGTTGCATTTTCAAATACGTTTATAATTTACGTGAGCTACGAACCCGGTCGACAATACCCAGGTGAGGGACCATGTAACACTTCAGTATCTGCAGGAGCCACCACGGTAACCAAGGTCAACAAGAACTGTAGAGCCGAGGGGTTTCCTTCTTCTGTGTCACAATATTTCTGAGGCATCTTCGCGTACTATTTCGTAATTTTAAGTGATGATACGATTTAGGTGGACTTCTGGGTACTGGAACTGTGAAAAATAACCCATCGTACTGTAGATATATTGCAATATGTAACAATAAAGCAAAGTCATCTCCGTACAGACCTTCAAGGCCCTTGGAGGGGTGGAAGAAAGGCCTCTACTGTCAGTAACGTCGGCACTTGATGGGGTACAGTGGTCAGATTAACGCCTGACCGCCTTTGCCCCCAAGCATTAACCTAGTAATCAATTTTGGTACAGGCTGAGTGAACCTCAGAGCCATGGGAAATCGAACCCTCGTCCTTCCGGGTGAACCGAGCACGCCTCTACCACGTCGGCCAGGCAGCCCCTCAATACGCAAAAAATAACGAGAACATTCTGGTTTGCTCCATAGATATTGCATTGCTACTAATTGTTTAGACCATTCAAACAGCTATTTTTTTTATTATTAGACAGCTATATTACGAAATTGTTTCAGAACACGTAAACACCTCAACACAGTCATGAAGAAATTAATTCTGAGGGAGAAAGCAATAACCTGTAAAATATTTTAACTTTGTCCTCTTAAAAATATTTCCTGACAAAGAAATATCTGGAAGTGCTACTAGAGCATCTGATACCTGACGATACTGAAATTAGAGACTTGTTGCTGCTGTTCATCCATTAATAATTAAATAACAACTGTAGAATAATGAACTATACAAAACAAAGTGCACACCATACTAACGACGTGCGGCAGACTTCAGAGACATACCGGTGCCAGGAATTTACCCCGCAGCGGTTATTTTTACGCCAGTGAAAACACCGACATAAGCCACCCGCAATTAAATATTTTTATACGTCAAGTATAGAGGTATTTTCTTGTGTTACAGAACCTGTAATCGCTTCTGCCATTTCAAACACCAGTAAAAAGTGCTGAGAAATATAATAAAAATTACGAAAAAGAGTTAATAATAATAATGTTATTTGTTTTATTACGGTTTTTGGAGACGCTAAGGTGCCGGAATTTAGTCCCGCAGGAGTTCTTTTACCAGTAAATCTACCGACACGAGGTTGACGTATTTGAGCACCTTCAAATACCACCGGACTGAGCCAGAATAGAACCTGCCAAGTTGGGGTCAGAAGGCCAGCGCTTTAACCGTCTGAGCCACTCAGCCCGCCGAAGAAACGTTCAAACTGGAGTGTTCTACACTGTACTGGTCGGAGTTCCAGAGCTGTGCCAATATTTTCTCGTCGATAGCCCAGAAAATTATTCGTACAACAACAATTACGGAACATAAGCAATCCGCCACTATTCGTCACCAATTGAATGAGTAACAAAAATATTTTCATAGGTTCGCTTACAATATTTCAGAATAGAAGGATGAACTACAGCCCTAGAAGCCTTGGCCTAGCTACTAGACGACCGCTGTTCAGCTCGATTACAAGGGGCGCGAGGTCAGCGTAACGATTTCTATCGGCTGTTATTCTTAGCTTTGTAAATCGAGTCCGTTATCTACACCAGATAGCTTATCAAATGATCTCACGTGGACTTAGCCGACACGAAACCAGTCCTCAGATCCAATTAAATCTCTCTGACCTGGCCTGTAATCTAACCCGGGACTCCTGGTTAAGAAATTCAACAAGTATACACCATTGGTGGAGCATATTCAATGACTACGGCACTCTGAAGAGGTAATAATTGTACCAATCATGCTTTCAAGTACAGCTGATATACCTAAAACACTGGTAGAAGGACTGAAGAATTTGGGTGTCAACACCAGCATCTACAAGAAGACCACGCAGAAGGCGGTGGTCATTGCCATGACTGGAACTGTTGGCAAATTTATGGGTCCAAATTATGCGTAAAAATGTAGTGTAAATTAAGGTTTATTGTGCTTTGATTTCCTAAAATATGTACCATTTCTGGAATATCATGACCGCGAAAGTGTTCAAAATAAATAAATAAATAAATAATAAACTTTTCGTCCCGTTAACTGCAATTGCGGTTGTTGTTGTTGTTGTTGGTTGTGGTGATGGTGATTATTGTTTTAAGAGGAAGTACAATTGGGCAACGATCCACATTTAGAGTTGAAATGAAAAACTCTCTAGGCCTTCATCGGGATCGGGTATGAACAAGAGTTGACCAAGGGATATCGGATCGAATAGATGAAAGTAAGGAGCCTGGCACAAGTAAGTGGAAGCAAGGTCCGGACTCAGTTAAAGCCCCATGGTCGCCAACTCACGCTCTTAATTTGATAGACCCTTGGGCCCGGTTTAGACTTCTATTACGATACGAGGGTGTTATTCTACCGCCAGTGAGGTTCGAACCCACTATCTCCCAGATGCGAGCTCACAGCTCCGCGCTCCTAACCGCACGACCAACTTGCCTGGTTTTATCTGTTTTAGGGCAACTCAAAACCTTATCAGTGATTTTATCTTTCGTGTCTGTCTGTCTGTCTGTCTGTCTGTCTGTCTGTCTGTCTGTCTGTCTGTCTGTCTGTCTGTCTGTCTGTCTGTCTGTCTGTCTGTCTGTCTGTCTGTCTGTCTGTCTGTCTGTCTGTCTGTCTGTCTGTCTGTCTGTCTGTCTGTCTGTCTGTCTGTTCCACCATCTCGTCTAAACGGCTGGATAGATCTTAACCAAACTTCGTATTTAGAGTATACGCATCCCGGGGAAGGTTTCGATATGCATATCATTTTAAAATCTTTGAATAGACGGGGTTTATAGGAAAACCAGAATGGTTTTCCTCCATTTTCTCTTATACTATAGATTTTCTGTAAACTCCGCGGACCGTACGTGAAACGTCTCTTCATTATAAACAACTTTCGTTATGTTCATAATTGACCTTACTCTTCACATGACGGAGAAATTTACTATTTTATGCGGGTATCATGCTCTGCATTGAGTGACCGGCAGACCGACAACGAACCTGCAGGTTACCATGCCAACGTCTCTGACTGTTTGCCAGCAGGGACGTAACGTATTGCCATTTTCCTCATCATGCTTTTAAATTCGTGGTTGTCCCTTAGGTAGAAGGCAAGAGAGGCGTCAATCAGCCTATCTGAGGGATATTGGCGGAATATCGTTGGAGGTTATAACCGCCCTCGAATAGATTAAGTAATAACACCATTAGTCATCTTATCTGTTTACCTAAGAATCACTGCGCCTAAATTTCTCCTCTGTTGCCGCTTTATTATATCCATAACTCACACCAGCATAATTTATTGAGGGGCATTTGATTTTCCAATACATTCACTTGGCATTTACATATTTGTCGTTATACAGCTGTCCTCAGTTATAATCCATTTTCTATTAATTTCAACTTTCATAACTGTATTTTTTTTTTCCTTAAGTACTCCGTATGTACGCGAGTGCTAGAATCTACTGGATATATTTCCACCAAACTTCATATTTAGAATCCACCTGTCCCTCGGTAGGTCTTAGGGCAAATATTGTTTCTAAATCCCTGAACTAACTGGGGGTTTATACGAAACCGAAACCGTGATTTTGCACTCCCACAAAATATACACAACCAAAGTTAATGAAATCTACCTGGCTTGATGGAAATTAATTTCTAAACCTTTTTTCTCATTTGCATCATTTAAATACGAGGATTAAATAAGGGAGATATCATTAACGGACCGGTTTTCGGTACAAGTCCCATCGGACTTAACTCAAGAGCGGAAGCGTGTAGAGCGTATTTCTAACAAATTGAAAACTACTGAAACCGAGCTCGATAGCTGCAGGCGCTTAAGTGCGGCCAGTATCCAGTATTCGGGAGATAGTAGGTTTGACCCCAACTGTCGGCAGCCCTGAAAATGGTTTTCCGTGGTTTTCCGTGGTTTTCCATTTTCACACCAGGCAAATGCTGGGGCTGTACCTTAATTAAGGCCACGGCCGCTTCCTTCCCACTCCTAGCCCTTTCCTGTCCCATCGTCGCCGTACGACCTATCTGTGTCAGTGCGACGTTAAACAACTAGCAAAAAAAAACACTAGTGAAGATATTCGAACCAAATTTTATATTTAGAATCCACCTGTCCAAAGGTAGGTTTTGAAGGTCTATAACATTTCATGTTCCGGAAATGGACTGGTGGTTTATAGGGAACCCAAATGGTGATTCTTCCACAATATATACAATACAAGACCAACCTGACTGGAAATCGACAAAACGTGATGGAATTCCATCTCTAAAACTTTTCTTTTCATGTGCATTTTTTCGTCAGGAGATATCATGAATGGTCAATTTTGCAGGTTAAGTCCAGCGGAGATAGCCCAAAAGGTGTTGTACGTGGAACAGATTCCTTATCTATCTATATAAATAAAATCGTAACGACTGTGTGTCTGTACATTGACTATTTTGGCGAAATTTTCGCACACTACCCGTTTAAGGGGTAATAATGGCCAACTGCATATTTTTTGGTTTAGTTTCCTGAAAGTCCTAATTTTTACCCTCCTCGCCCAAAATCCAGATTGCGGCATAATCTGCCAGACGAAAAAAAAATTGGAAATTTGACAAAATAATACGTTTTAGCCCGTAACGGACGGAAAACTTCCAAGATTTTTAAATTTTTTACTTTTTATCCCCGAAGAATATCGAAATATGGAGGCAATTTTAATGATGGTGCAGACCTTCGGGAAGTCCTATCACATAACCGATTGCACTATCTCCGTTCAATTTGGAATGATCTGCAATCTTGGTCTTATGACCTTTTCGTCGTATCTGTATCCTTTTTACGTTTGATTTTTCTCTGTTAATCGATGGTAAGTAAATTTGGACTTTTTACAAGCATAATTCATACTTTCAATCACTTATAGGAAATATAGAATCATCAAACTCTTCACGAAAATTGGCCCACCCAGTAGGCATATGTGAGCCAAATGTCACATAATTATCTGAAAAGTAATGCAATGTGAGATAATCTTACAAGAACTTTACCCTGTTCAACGTTTCTAACTCAATCTGACCCAAGAATAGATGAGATATCATAGGACCAGCCATTTAGGCCACTAAATCCGGCGTCTTATGGTACAATCCTTTGTCGATGACGTGCGTTTAGCAGCAGTTATCTGTAAATGAAGGTCTGCAATATTGTAAACACGCATATACTTTCGTATGTCGATCTATATATATTCACTGATGTCGATTTGTAGCGACCGAGAAAGGGTGTGTCTGCTATTGTAATCAGTACTCCCCATGCCAACTTTGACTGGCAGTAGGAATGGGGTCCTTCTCCAACTCCTGTGTAACGGGCATTAGTAAGGAAGGCCTACAATTGTAATGAATAGTTCACTTCTCGATTTGACTTGCAGAAGGCAAGGGAGCATGCAGTTTTGTTTGGCAGTAGGCAATGGTGCTCTCAATTATAAACAAATGTCCTCATCTCAGATGTGACTGGCATTAGGCATAGTGGCCTGTTTTTTTGTTGGAAACTCACCGTCTTGGTGTGACTTGCAGTAAGCTGGCTGGCAGTAGGAAAAGGGGCCTGACATTATAATGATAACTGCACAACTCAAATTCGACTGATAGTAGGGTAGTTGCCTGCCATTATAGTAAAAACTCAACTGTTATCTGTCTGGAAGTAGGAAAGGGGGCTGCCATTGTAACGGAAACTCCCCAAATCGATTGTGACCGCGCAGTAGGCAATGGAGCCTGCAATGATAATGTAAACTTCCCAACTCGATTGTGAATGGCAGTAGGCAATGGGGCCTGCAATGATAATGTAAACTTCCAACTCGATTGTGAATGGCAGTAGGCAAGTGAGCCTACCGTTATATCACAAATCCATAACAAAGACTTTACATTGGAAACAGCGTATGGGCACCTCCCCATGTTGTTTCTCGGATAACGCTAAGAGATATGCAATTTTAAAACCATCTTATTTACTGCATGTACAGTATTTACTTCGATATTCGAATACGATGTAGAATACCGTAGCGATGCACGGGTACATTTGCTAGTCATTAATATAAGAGAAAATTCAAGGAAATTGGTCTGGTTTTCCTATAAACCCATAGTCTATTCAGTGGTATTTAAATCCTATGCATATCTAAACCTCTCCGATGAGGGTACTGTATGAAGTTTGATCGTGATCTATCCAGCCGTTTCGTCGTGGTGATAGAACAGCCGGACAGACAAACAGACAAACAGACACGAAAGTTAAAATCACTGATAAGGTTTTGAGTTGCCCTAAAACAGATAAAACCAGGCAAGTTGGTCGTGTGGTTAGGAGCGCGGAGCTGTGAGCTCGCATCTGGGAGATAGTGGGTTCGAACCTCACTGGCGGTAGAATAACACCCTCGTATCGTAATAGAAGTCTAAACCGGGCCCAAGGGTCTATCAAATTAAGAGCGTGAGTTGGCGACCATGGGGCTTTAACTGAGTCCGGACCTTGCTTCCACTTACTTGTGCCAGGCTCCTTACTTTCATCTATTCGATCCGATATCCCTTGGTCAACTCTTGTTCATACCCGATCCCGATGAAGGCCTAGAGAGTTTTTCATTTCAACTCTAAATGTGGATCGTTGCCCAATTGTACTTCCTCTTAAAACAATAATCACCATCACCACAACCAACAACAACAACAACAACAACCGCAATTGCAGTTAACGGGACGAAAAGTTTATTATTTATTTATTTATTTATTTTGAACACTTTCGTGGTCATGATATTCCAGAAATGGTACATATTTTAGGAAATCAAAGCACAATAAACCTTAATTTACACTACATTTTTACGCATAATTTGGACCCATAAATTTGCCAACAGTTCCAGTCATGGCAATGACCACCGCCTTCTGCGTGGTCTTCTTGTAGATGCTGGTGTTGACACCCAAATTCTTCAGTCCTTCTACCAGTGTTTTAGGTATATCAGCTGTACTTGAAAGCATGATTGGTACAATTATTACCTCTTCAGAGTGCCGTAGTCGTTGAATATGCTCCACCAGTGGTGTATACTTGTTGAATTTCTTAACCAGGAGTCCCGGGTTAGATTACAGGCCAGGTCAGAGAGATTTAATTGGACCTGAGGACTGGTTTCGTGTCGGCTAAGTCCACGTGAGATCATTTGATAAGCTATCTGGTGTAGATAGCGGACTCGATTTACAAAGCTAAGAATAACAGCCGATAGAAATCGTTACGCTGACCTCGCGCCCCTTGTAATCGAGCTGAACAGCGGTCGTCTAGTAGCTAGGCCAAGGCTTCTAGGGCTGTAGTTCATCCTTCTATTCTGAAATATTGTAAGCAAACCTATGAAAATAATTTTGTCACTCATTCAATTGGTGACGAATAGTGGCGGATTGCTTATGTTCCGTAATTCTTGTTGTACGAATAATTTTCTGGGCTATCGACGAGAAAATATTGGCACAGCTCTGGAACTCCGACCAGTACAGTGTAGAACACTCCAGTTTGAACGTTTTTTCGGCGGGCTGAGTGGCTCAGACGGTTAAAGCGCTGGCCTTCTGACCCCAACTTGGCAGGTTCTATTCTGGCTCAGTCCGGTGGTATTTGAAGGTGCTCAAATACGTCAACCTCGTGTCGGTAGATTTACTGGTAAAAGAACTCCTGCGGGACTAAATTCCGGCACCTTGGCGTCTCCAAAAACCGTAATAAAACAAATAACATTATTATTATTAACTCTTTTTCGTAATTTTTATTATATTTCTCAGCACTTTTTACTGGTGTTTGAAATGGCAGAAGCGATTACAGGTTCTGTAACACAAGAAAATACCTCTATACTTGACGTATAAAAATATTTAATTGCGGGTGGCTTATGTCGGTGTTTTCACTGGCGTAAAAATAACCGCTGCGGGGTAAATTCCTGGCACCGGTATGTCTCTGAAGTCTGCCGCATGTCGTTAGTATGGTGTGCCCTTTGTTTTGTATAGTTCATTATTTTAGAGTTGTTATTTAGTTATTAATGGATCAACCGCAGCAACAAGTCTCTAATTTCAGTATCGTCAGGTATCAGATGCTCTAGTAGCACTTCCAGATATTTCTTTGTCAGGAAATATTTTTAAGAGGACAAAGTTCACAAATTTCACAGGTTATTACTTTCTCCCTCAGAATTAATTTCTTCATGACTGTGTTGAGGTGTTTACGTGTTCTGAAACAATTTCGTAATATAGCTGTCTAATAATAAAAAAAATAGCTGTTTGAATGGTCTAAACAATTAGTAGCAATGCACTATCTATGGAGCAACCCAGAATGTTTTCGTTGCTTTTTGCGTATCGAGGGGCTGCCTGGCCGAAGGCGTGCTCGGTTCACCCGGAAGGACGAGGGTTCGATTTCCCATCAGGAGGTGCACATGGCTCTGAGGTTCACTCAGCCTGCAACAGAATTGATTACTAGGTTAATGCCTGGGGTCATTGGCGGTCAGGCGTTAATCTGACCACTGTACCCCATCAAGTGCCGACGTTACTGACAGTAGAGGCCTTTCTTCCACCCCTCCAAGGGCCTTGAAGGTCTGTACGGAGATGACTTTGCTTTATTGTTACATATTGCGATATATCTACAGTACGATGGGTTATTTTTCACAGTTCCAGTACCCAGAAGTCCACCTAAATCGTATCATCACTTAAAATTACGAAATAGTACGCGAAGATGACTCAGAAATATTGTGACACAGAAGAAGGAAACCCCTCGGCTCTACAGTCCTTGTTGACCTTGGTTACCGTGGTGGCTCCTGCAGATACTGAAGTGTTACATGGTCCCTCACCTGGGTATTGTCGACCGGGTTCGTAGCTCACGTAAATTATATACGTATTTGAAAATGCAACCTATTGCGAATTCTTTAACACTTGCAATCAATTTAAAACGAACAGAGTGTAAACCTGTAAAGAAGTTGCTTTCATGCAATCAAAGAATCAATAAAGGAAGAGAGGAATTTATACAATTAAAGGTGGGTCAATATAACGGTGTTTAATATTGATTACAAGCAAGTAGCAGTATAATTTATAATTTCGTAGGAAGAGAAAATAAATACTATATGCATGGTGATAAAGCGGCTGAAAGAGTCATTAACAATTTATACAGACCAATGATTATAATTCTTAAAATATTCAATCAATCAATCAATATTCTAAAGGCTAATGCCTTGTCGATGCAACCACTCTTTTCTTTCATTGGCTGTTCGTTTCAGTTCCATGTATTTGACACAACCAATATTATGAAAATTAAAATATTAGCCACACCGCTCATCGAATTAGTCTATAAAGATATCAAGTAATAGATCATTCTAACAGGATATGATATATCCGCTGCATCGCTGCATCTGCAAGATCTGTCACTCTGACCGGCATGAACTCAACGAGTGTGTGCAGGATACGTCGGTATTCCTCTTGCAACCATTCCCACAGCTGGACTATCTTGCAGTCTTGCATTAAAGTTTGACATGCCAATAATTACGCTCTGTTTGATGTGTTCCCTTTGTTCTTTGGCCACGAATTTTTCAATAAAATCTGCAAGTGAACTGTTATTTATGTAATACAAAGAGGCCATAGACTCGAGTGTTCTCATGATTATATTCTCAGATACTTTGGTTTTCTGCTTTTATCTGGTTGCATTCTCTTTACGCACACTTTGCCGGGCTGAATGGCTCAGACGGTTAAAGCGCTGGTCTTCTGACCCCAACGTGGCAGGTTCGATCCTGGCTCAGTCCGGTGGTATTTGAAGGTGCTCAAATACGTCAGCCTCGTGTCGGTAGATTTACTGGCACGTAAAAGAACTCCCGCGGGACTGAATTCCGGCACCTCGGCGTCTCCGAAGACCGAAAATGTAGTTAGTGGGACGTAAAGCAAATAACATTATTATCATTACTTTACGCACAGACGAGGTTCACATGATCATTTACCGGCACAAACAGTGACTCTCTGGCGCAAGGACCCTGGTTAAATAGCCTATGACAGTCTTTCTTCTTGCTGTCCAACAAGGTCGCCGCAGAGAGAACATCACGTTATTCAGAATGGCAATAATTTTCTCCAAAGAAAGGGCTACGATTGGGAAGCTAGTGTCCGTGGCTTTAAGTAAGGTTATAGCCCCAGCATTTATCAGGTGTGAAAATGTGAAACCACCAAAAATGATGTGCTGGAAGTACATAGCGGGGATCACTGTAAGTACATGGGTGGTTATATAAGGAAAATTCCTCCTTGGGGTAATCACATTACCGCGGTTGTAAATCTTTTCATGTGTATATGAGGGTATTTAACGCTTGTAATAAAGACGTAAAGGAGAAGTCACCCCAGTTACAGTATGGCTCCTGTATATGAGGTGGTGGTGATTAATGTTTTAAGAGGAAGTACAACTAGGCAACCATCCTCTATATAACACTAATCAGAGGGAAAAATGGAAGGGGTCCGACACTTCGAAAAATGAAGGTATCGGCCAAAGGAAGTCAAGGGCCGCGAAGGGCACGAAAATGAAAGACTCCCTAGCCCTCGCAAACCTAATAGCGTCGGGGTCGGAAAAGAACAAGAGTTGACCAAGGGAGGTCGGATAGGATATATGAAAGTGAGGAGCCTGGCACAAGTAAGTGGAAGCAATGCCAGGACTCAGCTGAGGGCCCCGTGGTCGCCAACCCACGCTCATAAGTTCAGAGCCCCTGAAGCCCCTTTTAGTCGCCTCTTACGACAGGCAGGGGATGCCGTGGGTGTTATTCTACCGCCCCCACCCACAGGGGGTCCTGTATATGAGTACCTCAACAGGATGCCTTGATTTGAGAACTGAAAAACGTCTAGAGGGAAGCAACCCGATTTGTTGTGGGATGTGAGCGACAAAAGAGTGGTGTTAGGAAAATGTTGCAAATTTTGCGCTGGGAACACTTGCGAGTGAGGAGACAAGTTGCTCGACTAAGCGGTATGTTACGAGCTATCAGTCTAGAAATGGCATCGAATTTCATTAATAATGGAAGAAGCTATAGTGCACTTTTAAACGCAGGCAATGGGAAATATGAAAGCAAAGTTAGAATTTAAGTGGACAAATCTTGCAAATAATTTGGAAAAAGTCTAGGTGAGCAATTTGTGGGTAATCTGCCTCCTGAGCGATATCGCTTCATCGCTGCACCTGCAAAATCTATCACTCTGACCGCCATGAACTCAACGAGTGTGCAGGATACATTGCCATTCCTCTTGAAACTATTCCCACAGCTGGACTATGGGTTTTGGCCAATCCTCTCGTGACCTCGCTGCCGGTCCAATTCGTCCAAAGATGTTTTATAGGATTGTGGTAGGGTCTCTGAGCGAGACAGTCCAATCGGCGAGCATTGTTATAGACGTACCACTGTGCAGTAGCCTCCATACTATCGCATCTAGTATTGTCATCCTGGTAGTAAAAAGGAACCATTCCCTACAAAGGTCGCAATGTTGGGAGTGTTTCGTTATCCAGAATTGTACAAAACGCTCGTGTTCATGTTTCTTAGCAAAACTGCTATTCCACGCCGAATTAGGAGTACCAGATTTCCACCATCACATCAAGACCATTTATATCCTTCTCTGAACTATTAAGTCCGGCAGAAACTGCTCCCCAGGAAGACACACACACACACACACACACACACACACACACACTCTCTCTCTCTCTCTCTCTCTCTCTCTCTCGTCCATCGGGCGTAAATAAAGCGAACAGAAATGATACCCACTGCTCCAGTATGCCGTTGCGAAGGTCTATATATTGCGTAAGTCGCCGAGTTTATAGTTTTTCGTGTAATCGCGATTATGTGCCGGTGTTTTTCCGGAACACCTGAGTTGGTGGGCCTCTGTACGCTATGGTTAAAGGGAAACTGGTGTTCCTTTTGCTGCATGAAACCTCTGTGTGATAGTTGCCATCGGCTATGCCCTATACCAGGGCCTCTCAAACGCCCAAAATCTCACGCGTGCAGATAGAGGCGCAAGAGCTCCGTGCACTGTGCATCGCTGCCGCTCGGCATGGCTCGGATCAACGCTTCGTCTCTGGGCTACTCGGCTAAGCTCGGCTCAACTCGCCTATACTCGGCTCAAGTCAGCCCGGATATGGAGCGCTACGGCGCATGTGGGGCAGAGGGAGACAGGCGGAGCGAGCGAGACAGGCGTGAGGAAAGAGAGAGTAAGCGCTATTGCTCCAAATCGAGGAGTGGGGGATCTGCACTCTAGTCAACCAAGCGAAGTCGTCTTTTGCACCGTGCACAGTGCATGCACCACGCGCATGCACCCTGAGAGGCCCTGCCCTATACTTTACAATTTCACGCTTAATAATTCTGTATTCTATCGGCCAAATTTTAGGTCGTGCAGAATGAGCACCATTAGCACAATACCTATCCATCTACTAATGATGTAGGCTAGTTTGCCTTCAGTACAAGCGCCCTCTTAGACAGGTCACAGTCATGCCCTAATCGAAGTTCGATAGCTCTGTATCTCGTGCCACCTTCTTGTCCACGATTTCTCGTAAACTCTGAATGATATGTCAGTCAGACAATTCAACCGATAGAATAAATTACCAAACATCTGTGTGCCCAATTACTTTTCGCTGATTGTGTACTGATTATTTATTTATTTATTTATTTATTTATTTATTTATTTATTTACTGTCTGTTGCCCACTGCGATGCCATTCATCCCATGCTGTAGGCTCCGTGCGTATAGCACTGTGCTGCTGCGGGTGCATACTACGAGAACTACTTAGAGTCATCTTAATCAACAGCTCACCATAAGCTGGAATATGTGTGACGTTTACATGCATTTATTCAATTATTTTACAGTGCTTTCTTCAGATGATTATTTTTTAATGTCACAACGTTCCGACAGAATGGTGTGCTTGTTCTTGGCTGCATTAATAGATACTGTAGTACAGAGCATTCATTCACGACCTCACGAAATGGATTTGAAAAGACTGTGGATCTTAGCGGTAAGTCGCAGGAAGTGATTCAGGATTTGTACATTTATTTAATACACAACAACTCTTTACACAATGTAAAGGTTAACAATTACAAACAAATTATTATAGCAACGTTAAATTTCAAAGTAAGCTACAAATAGGACATCTTTTTAAAGCACACATATCATACTGTAACAGATACATTGTATTCTATTAACATAGTCTTAATGATAGCCATAATAATAATAATATAATAATAACAATACTGAAGAAGTTCGATGTCAACACGAACATCTACAAGACCATGCAGGAGACGGTGGTCATTGCCACGACTGGAATTGTACGGAAATTTATGGGTTCAAATTCTACGTAAAACTGTAGTGTAAATTAAGGTTTATTCTGCTTTGATTTCCTAAAATCTGTACAATTGCTTGAATATCATTACCACGAAAGTGTGCAAAATAAATAATGATAATAAGAAGAAGAATGAGAAGAATAACATACCGTACTGTACTACAGACCACAATGTGAAATTTTATAGTATTCTGTTACAACCTCACGAAATGGATTTTAAAAAAAGGCAGTAGACAAATTTAGGCTAAATAGAAATAGGCCTCCATTACACAATATCAATAGCTCACAGAAATACCGCATTTTACATACCTAAAGTTCTGTCCTCGCCCCTGGGTGGTGCAACTCTTTTCAAACAACTCCCTAATGAACATGAGCTGCATGTACCCTCATGTCAATCTTAAATTTCTCTCTGTATCGGGAATCAAGCCCGGGCCCCCGACGAAGGGAACTAGTAGCATTAACCGTTATATTACAGAGGTGGTCGCGATCATATTATAAATACAGAGACAATAATTGATTGGCAACGTTAAGATATTATGATATTTTCAATTGGTCCAACATCAAATCTGTGCCTTTTTATTGGAAAAAGTTCCTCTAAGCTCTTCTCCTTGTCGTATTTCTCTTTCCTCGCTTTTGAGATGCGAGATCCAGACCATTCACAGGGTTCATCAGTATCCGAGGTGACATGTTCTGAGTAATAAGAATGGCGTATGGCCTCCGGAGAGGCCTGGTGCAGATCTTTTTCTAGTAGTCGGCCTATTAGGCGACCTGCATGTCTGTTAAGATGAAGATGAGGGCCCTACCTAGGATGATTTCTAATATTGAATACACCACACTCACCCAGCCCCGAGCCATTGGAATTAACCAATTAAGGTTAAAATCCCCGACCCGGCCTGGAATCGAACCCGGGACCCTCTGAACCGAAGGCCAGTACGCTGACCATTCAGCCAACGAGTCGGACATGTTCTGAGTAAACCGTATAAATATCAGCAGAAATATGCTTACATTTCATGGAAATATTTTTATTCTTTTACCAAGGCCTTCCTCGCAACGTTAACCTACGCTAACATGATATCGGATTAGAGATAGGCCAAATATATTTTTGTAAATTTAATACACGACCACTTTCTGGAAGTTTGGAATAATTTGGCCGATTGTTGTTGCATAAAACACTCTGAAATCCCACTGTTATTATTTTGTCGGCCATGGCAACACACTGTGAAACGATAGAGATATGTGCGCGGTGATCGCATTAACTTACAATGTTCGCCAATCGCAGCGCAGCGGTGCGTTTTTTCCAGCACCGCACGGAGCCTATAGGTATTGTTACGGGGTTACCCGTGGAGCAGAAAGAGGTTAAAGAAGGTGCCGGGGTGAATGGGTCTAACTACAATGTCAAGGATTGGATTAAAACTTTAACAAAGGTTATATTTCTTTTAGGACTTCAAACTTAACAATTTTTCATAACAATGAAAGAACACGTACAATGACAAATTTTAAACAAGACAAGGAAAATCCAAAATTTAGCGTTATTTACAAATCTTGGGCTTCACGCCCCTCGCCTTACAATTCCCGAGCTCCTACCTCAAATTTACAAAAGAGCACAAATTTATTCAAGGGCAGAAAACCCCTAATCCCAAAATCGAATATCTAGCTTTCCAGAGGCACTCTTTACAATTACAAAATTTGGAAAAGAGCTAACAGGCTCTCAATTTCTTACAGCCTACTCAAGGCAACATTACATTAATCTCGGGTCTTTCAAACCACCAATTACAAATAGAACTTTATTTTTACAGAGGTATTAAATAAGTTACCCAACCTACTGGGCCTTCATGGAAAAGAACAGGTTAAATAACTGGCCCGAACACAAGGTGAATGGAAGCACACGGCGTTCTAATATAAAGAACACTTAAAAACCTAAAGGGCTCTTGGCTGATGAAACAGGGGCTATTCCCAAAGTACTGAGGTGACTCTTATAGGAATTGCTTTAATACCTTACAGAAGAAAAGTTACAAGACGTAGTCACCTCAAACCAAGATGAAGCGGAGCTCGAAAGGCTACACCACTCTCTATCCCCGATTTACAGGTTTATGGAGGTTTTTACATTAGCCGGAAGAAAGTTACATTTTAGAAAAGCTTGTTACATAACTAAAGAGTCGGACCTTTCCCTCGGGTTAAACTGCGAGGGTTTCAAGAAAGAAAGAAGTTATGTGGCCATTACGTTGTAGATGTTCTGTTGACCGATGAAAGAGGCCGCCCGCCTCCTGCTTTGACATACACACTCAGTAAGATGACGATATATTGGCCAAGAAACGTGAAAAGTCGCAGTTTATAAACCCTCAGGGAAGGTTCGAGATCATTCAAGATTAAACTAGCCACACCCTCTCAATTTTATTGGATGAATTTCAAAGTTACACTTAGAATCGAACAAGAAGCCAGTGATAGGTTGAAAATTAAATACAGAAATTAGGGATTGGCTAGATTTAAAACTGGCGGAAAGAAAAAGGAAATATTGCCAACTCAAAAATAAATGAACATCATTCAGTTACAAAAACCTAGAAGTACAAAACTTCTTTAAATTATAAGTTCTTTCCCTTTGCACCAGGGTGGATGATCATAGTTTTTAGTGGTGTCATCTGTGGAAAAATGTCCAAACTTCTTGATGAATGGCAAACAAAACAAGGATAATTCACTCAGTTTAGGCAACTGCACAATAACAAAATTACATCATATTTCTGTGGTGACATCTTCTGAGTAAAGTTCTAAGTTGGTGAAGTTTCAGTTTCACTGTTTTACCAATAGAGGAGTTCGTTTAGGCGCTGAATTTGACTGCGCGGCTTTGGGTTGTAGCTCCCGGTCCAGTTATCATAGGCTAGTTGTAAAATAAATCTTACTTTATGAACTGCTTAATGTGTCTTTAACTTTGCCCAGACATACTTATATCGGGCGACTTTGTCACGAAAATGCTGGAGACAGGCTGTCACATATCCCATCCGTATTTATCTCCATCCTTTTTTTCATTATCAATGAACTCAATATCGAAATTTAAAACTGCATGTAGGAATTACCTGTTGAATACCGCTGATTGTTTCATGTGTATGCTGACGTATGATAAGTTGAGTGATTGTGGTTATTATTATAATAGTGTAATGCACACAGTATTTAGCTTCTTACTCATGTACATAGATCTTTTTATGGCCATACTTATATTTCCATTAACTTTATTACTTATTGTGTTCTCTTTATACATTGCTTATTTTTCCAGTCTGTATCTTACTTTTTCATTATGACTTTGTCTCTTTCTCATTATTTTACGCTCCGAATTTTATTCTATTTTATTTGTTGAACTCTGCTTTCTTTCTTCAATATATGTTGTCCAAATCTGTAATTTTTAGCTTATCTTTGATTTTATGATAGAATAGTGCATTTCTTTTATATATGTATTATCTGTAAATTAATTATGTGGTTAAGTGTAAGAGAGGGCCATGAGTCCTAATTTCGCCACTGCTCAAGTCAATAAATAAATAAATAATTGTCTTTCTCCAATGATCCTCACCATTGGTGATAATAAGTCCAACCGTGAACATTGGTGTGCCACTGTAAATTTTGTTCTATCACCGAATTTCTGTGTTATAGGGTCCCTCACCGAATTGTAAGAAGAAGTCTCATCTGCTCTGCTAAGGACGGAGCTGAAAGTGTCATGGCGTCAGTACTACCTTGCCTCCTCCTGCTGCTGTTGGTGCGCGTTATTTCAACCGCACGAAACACTCTTCATGCTGCATTGCCTCTAGAATCTTTAACAGATTTTCCGTCATTTGTTTATTATACATTTGGACGCAATTTGAGTGATCAGTGGAAGAAGTGCTTTGAAGATGGTTCAGATAAGTGCCCCTGGTATTATTCCATTGGATATCAGGGCCCGTGCCAAAAAGGGGAATTATATTTGTTCAACAGGAGAGAAGTACTGCGCACGAATGGTTCCTTTGAGGCTGTCTGCCAACCACCGCCTTGTCCGACCGGATACGATTTAGTGCTTCCAGAAAAAAAAAGCTACTATTATGAGGATGTTGCGCTTGGTATTTGTTCCAGGGTACTGATTCCGAAAAAGAATCTCTTTGGAGAAATCTTCTGTGGTTGTCATTCCCACCTGGCTACCTTGTTGGGTAGCAAGGACAAAACGTGCCATAAGCTGTATTCCCAGGGTCCTTGCGCCAGAGGGTCAATATTTGTGCCAGTAAATGATCTTGTGAACTTCGGTCAAGGTCAATGTCTACCATCTCCCTGTGCTAAACTACTCCATCGATCGGACATGGTGGAAGTGCGGTTGCCAAATGGACGGATTGTATTGGAATTCTCACAAGTCGTATTTGCGGCGGCAAAGGTCGTTTTCTTTTTACAGGTGAAGAACGCTTGCCAGGTGTGAACCATTTTGTGGTTCTTTCCGCAATCCAATACCCAGTCAGTGATACATGTGTAGTAAATGACAAGGGCCTATGTGTGATACCTCTCGCGAAGAAGCCGATTGAACCACACCCTTTGTATCTGGGCGAGTCTTGAATCATGCTAAGATGTGGTCAACTGAGTACTAAGTCCAAAACTCAGCTGAAATTAGGATGAAGTACGTTTGTACTTGGTTAACGTTCTAAATGAGAAATGAATGTAATAAAAATAAATAAAAATTGGAATCGTAATTCATTAGTAAGGAAGAATTTATGGGCATCTTTCACTAACGGTTGTTTGTTTCAGACACTGTGTTGATTATTGTCACTACACCCACCGGATCCTAGAGGAACACCATGAGTCATAGTGGAACACCTACATTTGTTCCTTAGCCTTTTGAACTGCTGCAAGCTGCTATCACGTGTGGTAGGTACTGCGTGTAACTGGAGTGACTCACGTCCCTGCTGTGAGCTGGTGTAGTGGCGCTCTCCGTGTTAAGAGCCAGGTCCTGTTCACTTCACTTGCTGTAACACACAACAGTGGAGCTCAGTTGTAACATCAAATATTGCTTAAAGGAAACGTCAGGTGATGTCACTTCTCAAGTAATCCTAACGCTTTGTACCCATAATTGCGATCAGATGGGTGTTCGTAGATTAGTAAATATGAATTGCGTTGCGTGCTGCGTCTGAGCTCCTAAATAGAAGCGAATCGAAATATTTATGCTTTGGAGAAAGTGATAGATTTCTTTATAAATGCCTGGAAAAGAAATGGAAGCACCCAGAAGAAATAGTCGAATATCAACGTAACTTCGTACACGTACGCACCTTAGGCGGGTATGTAAATGATTAAGAGTTGCAATTCTGTATGAAAGGTAGAACGGCGACCAGAGTTCATTTGTGTTCTTGTTTAGTGTTGTTACCGGGCCTGTTAGGGTATACAGAAGGCATGAATAGCGTACGACGTTGAGTGATCACTGCGGAGGACACGGAAATGCCACGTATTTGTGTGAGGCTGCTTTATAAGCACCTGACGGACTTTGAAAATGGCCTCATTGTGGTCGAATGGTGCGAAACCCAGATTTGTGGGGCATTCCGATGTGACAATGGCCCGATGTTTGACTGCATGAGAACTTGAGGGCAGGCATACTCGTCATCAGTGTTCCTGTCGATCACATGTGACCACCACAAGGGAAGATCGCCGTATTGTGCACAATGCACATCGTAATCCAGTTACATCTGCGCCTATCAGCCAAGAACAAGTAATGAACCCCTTGCAACATTCGGTGTCATTCCGCACCATTGGTCGGAGACTAGCAGCAGCCGGACTGGGGACTTACCGTCCCATGGGTAGGCTGTCGTTAATACCATAACATAAACGTCTGCGTTTGGAATGATGCCGTGATCGTGGAATCGCATTGTTTTCAGCGATGAATTGCGGTTCTGCACTACCCCAGATGACCATCGTCTGCCATTATGTCGGTGACCTGGGGAGAGGTGCCTTTCTTTCAAGGTTTTGGACAGGCCTCTGCGGTGTTACTCCTTGCGACATGACACGGGGATCCATCGGGTATGACTTCCGGTCAGGGCTGGTAGTGTTTTATGGAATGATGCCAAAACTGTAAGTCACGCACATATTGCGTCCTCATCGGTTATATCTCAAGCGACAGTATCGTGGTGCCATTAAAGCTCGTCCACACACGGCACGTGTCTCTGTGAACTGTCTGCGTGATGCTGAGGTATTACCGTGGCAAGCAAAATTCCCAGATCTGTCGCCTATAGATCATGTGTGGGACTACCTCGGACATCAAATCGGACCCAGTGCCATTATCCAGGATATCAAAGACCAATTACAACTGTTGTGCGCCAGCGTGCCTTAGCAGAGGACACCACGGCTTTATGGCACCCTTCCCAAAAGAATCAGTGCATGCATCCAGGCCATATGTGGCGCAACGTCATACAGAGGAGTGGACTCGTGATCCCAATTTATTTTTAAATCTGTAATTTCTGAAATAACATTACATACCCTCTCAAAACGAGAAATTTAATTTCTTTTTCTCCTCCCCTTCTGGGTGCCTTAATTTGTCAGTCACTCAGTGTATTTTGAGGATGAAATATGTTCTGATTGAAATAGCCGTTCAGACAGCGACATGAATGCCGCTTCTTTATTTCCTTCACTGAACACTGCGGAATAATTTGCTCTAAACGATCAGTTTCGGAGGGAACTAATTCGGACACTAGTGAGAATGATACTGAGGAGGCTATAGGTGAAAGTATGGTTTGACTTAGCAAACTGTCAACTTGACGCTCATAATGTACATGTTCATTTGTATTGGGCAAATTTCTCAGTTTCTACCAGTTATTCCGTGAAATACTGTTCCGTCCAAGCAAGGATGTCAAAAAAGTATTCAGAACAAAGGTCCATTCACTCGTCCCTCCCCCTGCGCAGGCGATGAGAGGAAAGTTTCCGAGATCATAGGGCATGACCTGCTGCGTGGCAACCCCAATTCGGAAGACATCGTATCAGGAGTACAATCTCTTTCATTCACGATAAAGCCCAAGGAAAGTTTAAGGACCGGGAGGAAGTGTAACCAGCTGTCCTGACACTACTGACAGTCCTGAAAACATTTGTCACCTTTCTCTTAATCTATCTTCATTAACCCAATAACGGACAATACATGAATCAAGAGGTTGTTAGAAACTTCGAACTCGGTACCAGAGGAGCTGAGATCCTTTAATTTCTCTAGAATATGTCAAACTGGGAACAATATTGAAGTTAATTTTCGAGATAAGATATTAAGCATGCAGACATCCTCGAGGTAAAATATCTGCTTTTGCTCTGTGCGCAAACTCTCAATGATTGTTAAATATTACCACTTACAAGGAAGGGTACACGACTGTTGTCGCTAACTTTTGAACGACACCAGTTTATTTATATTTCAGAACAACAGAAAAAGCATTCGGTGCAATTTGACGTGCTATGGACCGCTTGAAGTGGAAAGAGATGGAGGGGAGTATGGAGAGCAAAGAAAGGCTGTTACAGAATGAAACCAGCTGTGGTCGTTAAATTGTTGGTGTATTTCTTCAGTATTTCGGAGGAGAAGTCATCAAGGCTAGATGGCATAGTTTTCTAACAGATTAATATACAGCTACTTCATGAAGATGTTCTTGTAGAATATTATAGACCTCTTATGTAGATGAAGAAGTCACCGATGAAGATGATATTGAAAGTGATATTGGAGATGATCCAGCTATACATCTAGAAAATAAGCCGACTTCAGAAAGCGGTCCAGGATTATTGTGGCAGCGACGTGAGCAGTGGTTCCTCGTATTATCCATCACCACCAAAGAAGAATTTCAAACACCTCCCTGAAACAAGGATCCATATAATCAATTTTGCCTAATTGTCCTACCTTCTTCTTCAAGGAAGAGTGCTGATGAAAAACGATAACTTTTAAAAATAGAGATTTGGCAGCAGAAATAGCAGAAAGTTTTTCAAACTCAGGCTCATTATATTGAGGAAAGAAATTTTGTGTTTTGAGGGATTTCTCCAGTGTTTAGAAGGAGTAGAGTTTCCAAGTGATTGGAGTAGAGTGAAGTCAAAATCTGTTGAAACATTTATACTGTTAGATACTAAGGATGTACCAAAACTCTTGTGCTCTTGAATAGTGACCTCAGAGTGTCTATGTATGTAGGGAAAAATCAACTTACAAAACTGGGAACAAGAAAGTTTCCTTTAGTAATTAATCATGCTTGTGATTTTACTGATACTACTGATTGTTTAGAAAACTGACCAATGAGGGTGTAGTGCACGATCACCTGTTGTTCATATCTAGTTATTTAATGTGTATATCAAAGCTCGTTGGTGGAAACAAGGTTAGTAGGATTCATTGTCTAAGTGAGCAATTAAGTTTATTAGGTGTACGCAAAAATCCTCAGACGTTTTGGTTTTCTGTGATATTTTCTATTCAATATCACCACATGCTTATAAGTTTGTGAGAAACTCTGGGTATCTAGTACTTCCCCACCCTAATACACTGCATCAGATTTTGGGCAAGGTATAAAACTAAAACTGTTGCAGAGCAAATAGATGACAATTTTCTGCTCTATGTACAACAAAAGTTCAAATTTCTTAGTGATGTTATTTCACTGATGGTTGATGAAATTCATCTCAAAACTTTTATACCGTAGGTTACACACGTGGTAATGTTTTAGTTAATGCCTATAACTCCAAAAATGCAGCAGTTAATGCTCAAGTGTTAATGGTGCAAAGTTTACTGTCCTCTTATAAAGATGATGTCCACATTCTTCCTGTGAGAAATGTAAATGGTGAAGGAATATTTATCAAACGGATAGCTTGTGGTCTGCAGTCTATAGGTTTCCAAGTAATATGTGTTGTAACTGATAACATTTCACCCCAATTATCTGTTGTTTATAAGCATTTTTGTGTTGAAAATTGACCCAATTTTTCTGTGTTTGGATTCTGCTCACCTCCTGAAGTGCATTCGAAACAATTGGTAAAATCAAAAAGATCCTAATGCTTATAAATTTGTGAGAAACTCTGGGTATCTAGTACTGCATAATCCTAACACACTGTATTAGATTTGTGCAAGCTATAAAACTAATCCTGTTGCAGAGCAAATTGATGACCATTTTCTGCTCTATGTAAAACAAAATTTCAAATTTCTTAGTGAATCTGAAACTTTTCCTGAAGACACACAGTTTCAGTAAACTTAATTCTAAGTCTCTGTTCCCAACAAACCTTGAACTTCAAAATGTGAAACTTGTGCCTATGTTCAATGAGATGACTGTCCAAGGTTTATTAGCCTTGGGGCCAGATCGCTGTATAGCCAGTTATCAGTTTACTGCTGATTTCATTAGATTAATTTCTACATGGGGGAAAATTGTAAACATAAGCTCACCTTACAGAGAAATTCGCTTCAAAGATATGTTTCAGAATCCACTCTCAAATACAAATGACGAAAATTTCAAATTTTTAGAACATTGTCTGTCTTGGCTAGATTTTTGGAAAGACTTACCAAAATGTGCAGGTGAATTTTCCAGAGAAACATATCTTATTATATCACACACAACTCATTCACTGTTAGAATTAACTAAGCATTGCACACAGGAAATAAACTTTAAATACTTTTGTCAGGATGCATTAGAAGCATGATTTTGTAAGTACAGAACAATGGCAGGATCTCAGAATTTGATATCTTTGTAACAAGTGTTTGAAATTGAATCAAAGATAAGAACTCAATCTCTGCTGTCCTTGAAAATTTCATCTAGTGCTTTTAGTGAAGTAGATATAGATTTAAACTCATCATAAAATGATTGTGAAGGAGATATATCCCTACCAACACCACCCAATTTTGAGTATTGTATGAATTTTTGTGAAGAGCCGTTTTATCTGTTCAGGAATACCTGCCTGTTTTCGCATATTTGTCAGGATACAGTGCTAGAACAGTTCTTAGAAAACTGCAGTGTTAAACTTGTAAAACATACATAAAACACTATTGGTAAGAGAAGATGATGCAAATTATGAACTTGTAAGGAGAGTTAATAGCGGAGGCTTGTACCGTCCAAAACCCTGAGGTCATTAACGCTGTTATTTTTATTTATTTAGTTAAAATTTGGTATCAGAAAAGTATGAATATTCCTTCACGAGAGGTCAGTGCCAGAGAAATTTAGTTGTTGAACTATCAATGTTTGCCATTTGGAAAGAGGACTTCTTTCTTAAGGAGTTTTCCTGTAGTCAGGTTGACCACACTGATGAGAAAATTCTTATGTACACAGTGAGAACAGCTCGTAACGTGTTTCTAAATAATTGTGTTAAGAAACTGAACGATTTACAGAAGGGCTCTAACATTAACAGGAGAAAAATATTAACAGTAAATTAGACCTCAGATTTTGAGTGAATTTATTTTGTTTCGTTTTACATTTTGTTTTAAATCGCACTCACACCGATAAGTCTTATGGCGACGATGGGACAGAAAAGGGCTAGGAGTGGGAAAGGAGCGGCCGTGGCTTTAATTTACGGCCGCAGCATTTGCCTGGTGTGAAAATGGAAAACTACGAAAAGCCATCTTCAGGGCTGCCGACAGTGGGGCTCGAACCCACTATCTTCCAAATACTGTATACTGGCCGCACTTAAAATGAGTTTAGGAAGGTCGTCGGAAGAAAAGTAGCTTTGGGCCTGCAAGCAACTACGGCTGGTCCGCGGTCGGACAGCTCTGCACTCCAACCGGCCAACCGAGCAGAGGAGTGGTGGTCAATGCTCTACCGTGGCTCTACGCTTCTCTATTCGAGATACGGTAAGGGGCTGGTCCCCACGGTCGGCTGTCCTCAGAATGTTCTCCGTGGTTTTCCACTCAACTGCCCGAAGGCGAATGCCGGAACAGTTCCTAGTATCGGCCACGGCCGCCAACCCTCAAGCATCTCCTTCACCGCATAAAAACCCCTGGCCTGAGAGTCAGCGTTACCGTCAAGGTGGCCCGCCGTCCCCTTCAGGGGTGGAAAGAAAACTTTTAGTAAATTCCTGAGCACGTAAGCCTATAAACTAAGGGTGCAAACTTACACTTTCTCCCATGTTAATGCTATAGGTAGTGGTTTTCAGTTATTTTGCTATCTGTTGGGTTCGATACAGTGTGGCCAACCATACAGTTTAGGGACCCTACTAGCCGAAACGACGTCTTACAGTTACTGTTAATCTGGCACGTTGGCGCTATAGAGTCATGTTTTTGTCAGAATTACGCATTGCCACTGCGGGTATAATTAAAAGCGTATTTTCATTTTGTATGGGATTGTAAATTTGTTTGGGTAATACCAGGTAAGTAGAATTGTAGCATGATCGAAAAATGCATTTAATAACATAGTTTATGTGAAATGATGAATCCAGCATTTTATTAACTACGGTCTTATTTTGTCCAATACTTACGTATAGAATTCATTTAGGATGTCTAAGAAGTAAGAAAAATCTGCAAGAACTCTTTCAAAAAGGGAGAGCAACATCACGTCCTTTACAATAAGCAGGTCAAGAGATGATTGCACATTGCTACGAGGAATTGAAACACGAAGACGATGAAGAAGGTATCATTCGTAGTGATACGGACCTTTTGACAAGAGTTTCAAAATTAACTGGGGTAAATGCTTACTTTAATATTGTTTCTATGATAAGTTCCTGACAAAATGAGAATCAGTTGAAAAGGAGGAATATTTCATTATGAACCTAACCTAATCATGTCTTGTCTCGAATTTGATACGGTTTGCAGACTTAGCCTTGTGTGTTCATATTGACTTACGGCGAATGTGTATGTAGTATATTTGCTTTAGTCCAAAAGGTAATAGGACCTTCCACGAAGGGAGTTGTATTATCTAATCCAGGTGAACATCGGAAGCGTGAGCATCCACTGACCGGAATAGACAGTTTTCCTAAGGAAGCGATAGCAAAGTTTATTTTTGATAAATTATATAAAGATAAGGTAACTTCACAAGGAATCTATGGCAACGTTATTTATAGAAAATGCCACGCAGGTGAGATAACCTCCCAGAAATGTTTTGTGCATATGTCGACATACAGCTCTTTTCAGACGCTTGTACCACTCTCCCCACAGCAGAAGTAATAACTGTAAAGAAAGGTTTTCGACCACATGAAAGCAAATTATGACACTAAGTTGTACATACCTTTACGAAGAATGTTGATATCCATGGGATTTGTATGGAATAAAGGGGATCCCTATGCGTATGATAGAGAAAATGAACACATTTATTTTATGAGGGAATACATGAGCGAGAATCCAAAACATGTTGTTTACTTGGACGAGACTTGGATTCACATGAATGGTGAATATATATTATGATATTTTATATAAAAATCATAGGATAATTTATCTTCATCAGGTGTCATTGGTTTCAAATGTGCATTTCTCTTTCAGGGTCACCCACATACTCCTGGAATAAACCACACAAATCTGGACGTGATGTTGAAAGGAGTAATTTGTCGAGCTATATATGAGGGAGGAAGACTGGTTGTTGTTCATGTGGGAACGAAAGGTATGTCCTTACTTTATCTTACTTCATTTTCTTATTATTGTGAGCTGATCTCCCTTCATATAGTTATGAGGGTAATTACGGGTTGTAGCAAGGATGTAAAGTTGAGGGCACACAAGTCTCCGGTAAGACCCCAACTAGATTATGGTTCCAGTTTACAGGACCCTCACCAGGATTACTTAATTCGAGAACAGGAAAGATTCAAAAGAAAGCAGTGATTTCTGACAAAAAAAAATTAGTGTTACAAAAATGTACAGTTTGGGCTGGGAAGACTTCGGAGAAAGGAGGCGAGCTGCTAGACTTAGTGGTATGTTCCGAGCTGTCAGTGGAGAGATGGCATGGAATGACGTTAGTAGACGAGCAAGTTTGAGTGGTGTTTTAAAATCAGGAAAGGTCCGAGAACGATGATAAAGTTGGAATTAAAGGGTAACAATTGGGGAAAATACTTGTTTTTTAAGAAGAGAAGTTAGGTATTGGAATAACATACCAAGGGAGATGTTCAATACATTTCCAAATTCTTTGCAATTATTGAAGAAAAGACTAGGTAAACAACATCTATCACCTCGGCGACTGTGTTAAGTGCAGTTCAGTGGTGACTGATTGATTGAAACTGACTGTCACAATATAGGAAGTGGTATTACAACTTATCGCTTCACCGGGTTCTATCTGTTGTTCTCGATTTTGACTTTTCCATTGTTAAGGGATCTTTTGGTTATTAAAAACAGCTGCACGTATTCACTTTAGCGAACAATTAACTTTAAATTCAATTAAAACTCCTCCTGTGTATTTTTATATAATATTCATGGACACTGGTACACTGGTATCAGCAAATTACTTGTACTCTAGGCCTATTTATTAGGTTTCTTCTGTATTCACCTAACTCCACCTAAATCAGTTTATAATAGCTAACGGTTGGACACCTTCCAAGCTTCTTATTTCTTAATGCTTGATATAGGTTCAGTCTTCGTATCAATTTCGTGTGTTCTAAGATATTAAAAATTAATGTTTATAGTTTATCATTAATACAAGTGATCATGAACTTCTAATCGAGACATACTAATGGAAGTACATTCATGACAGATTTTAGGGTAAAGTCGTGGAAGTATTAATTCATTGACTTCATCATCAGGTGACTTTGCTACATTGTAGTTGTATTCACTTCAAATCAGTTATATTTTTCAATCATTAAATAGAAATCACAATTTTTGTGTATTAATATCCCTGAAGAGGATGATCTCATAGTTTTAGGGAATACAATTTAGAGGAAATAATTTTGATAAAACTCACACTTCTTACAGGTGCTGATTTGATGTTTTCCACAAACTTGAAGAGAAATTTCGGATGAGGGTGGAAACACAATTAATCGAAAGGTTAAGAAATATAGGACTCTGTGTTATTGAGATGGATAATGCAGCATATCACTGTAAGCTTGTGGAGCATCAACCGACAAGGAAATGGAGGAAGGATCAGTTAGTGGCAATTATATTAGATTGAATATTTTCTTCTACTGAATGATATTTAACGATGTTACCGAATTTAATATTAATTTATCCTTTAATTTATAGTCATCGTTGAGGCAGATTGGGGTGTCTTCACCAGCAAATGCAACAAAAGATGAGCTGCAAAGGTTGTGTCATATGAATTTAAGTCACTTAAAGAGGTATAGTAGCATCTAAACAAAAGTTTAAGTAATGTTGTTTATTTACATGTATTACTCGTGAAACTTTTTGTGATACCTGAAATCCCTAGTGCTGAATCGGTAGACCTCGGCAATCTTCGAGATTCGTATTAGCAACCTTTGAACACAACCTATGAATCGCCGTGAGACATCTGACGTACACTTTAAGTACTAGTAATGTTGTTGTTTACAAAGCTAAGCCAAAATATATGTCATGCTAGGAACAAGATTCGCATCGAGAAATGTTACATAATGTGTGCGTGTGTGTGACACAGTTGTTGGCTTAAGATAATAAAGGTTTAGAAAATTCCTATCAATCGATTATACTATCGATTCAATTCATATTTCATTTCGATTCAGTTGGCAGTATTACCCGAACCGGGCTACCTCCCTCCTTATTACTCCCCCTAACAAAGAAGCATCACTAAAAGTTTCGCGAGTAATATGCATAAACATTCCTCTGTTTTTTTCTTTTTACACCACATATATTGTTGATGAGATGCTGCGCAATGAAGGCCATACTGTCCTACGACTTCCTCCATATAACTCATTTTTCAATGCTATCGAATTGGTATTGTCTGTGGCGAAGCAGTTTTATAAGAAAAGTGTGGATTCAAGACCTGGCCATTGACTGGCCAGAGCTAGAGCTGTGTGGAAAAAAAATCTTGATCAGGTAGGCCAAGTGGAAATGTTATTGTTTAGATGTAGGCAAGTGGATTTTATCATATACCTGTCAGGTTGTGATACTTCAATACATCCTACAGCTGACAGCAGACATATGGAGAAATGAAGTGAAACACACTGAGGAGAAGATTGTTGAGTTGTACAATAAAGAGGTGAGAGGTGTTCCTGAAGTGGAAGAACTAGTCATTCGCCATGGAAGCAGTGAATCACAGGAGGAAGAGCAGAAATAACAGGAGAAGATGAGGAGTTAGCTATACTACCGTACTGTAAGGGTCATTCCATGAGATTTCTAACTGCCCTAACCTTTCGGATGTAACAAACTTACATTTGAAAATTGCAGGGAATATTTCATGCTGGTACCGCAGTCTAGGTGTACTGTGTCTGGTTCTAATCAAGTGCTATGGTACTTTTAGAAGATTTCCACCTTAATAATACAAATTCACTTTATTCCTTTCAGAATAACATTAAATCGTGGTAAATATTTTGTCCTCATTGGAGAACGTCTTCAGCCGTCAATGTAAAAAAAAAGACAGAAAAAAAGAGACCAAGGATACATATTTATATTTTTAAGGACACTGTGTATTCTTGGTATCTGATCCTGTCTCTATGCTCTAATCAAAATTGATTACATTAAATATTATCACATTATTACGCATCTAGTTTTTGGTACAAGTTACTTTACGACGCACCGACAAAGATAGCTTTTGTGGGACGATGGGATAGGAAAGGGCTTAAGAGTGCAAAGGAAGTGGCCATGGCCTTCATTAAAGAACAGTCCCAGCATTTGCCTGGTATGCAATCGGGAAACCACCGATAGCCACCTTCAGGGCTGCCGACAATGGGTTTCGAACCCACTATCTCCCAAATACTGGATACTGGCCGCACTTGAGCCACTGCAGCTATCGAGCTCGGTGCACCTAGTATTTAAAACAATAGAAGCTAGTGATAAAATTATAAAAATATACAGAGTCCATAACACAAAGTTTAAATGTATGAAAATCCATTTTGGTGTTAAACTGAGATCTGTTATTAATAGACTATAGTTGAAAAATCTTAATCTTGTATGTAGTAACACGTAAAATATAGGTTAGTGTTTGTTAAAATCTTGAGGTGTTGTATACAATTATCTGAAAATAAGTCTTTAAAATGTTCAACACTTTTGATGAAGGCTGTGGTTCCAATTGGATTCGACTATTTTTGAAGGGGAACTTCTCTTAAGAGATTTGCAAGCTGAATTCCGGGCTTGGTTTCATAAAGACGTTATTCCAGTTGTAACAAATCGATGACTACCAATAAATAAAATCATGAATAATAATATATAAATAAATGACATTGCTCAAAAACTTCATAAAATACTTGAAATAAATTAAATTAATAAAAATATTTAATCGAAATGTCCGTAGTATGGGCGCCAGAGTTCACCAGAATGGATCCCTCGAATTTAGATAGAGCATGATAATTCTTTATATCCCAGGGCGTGTACATAATGCTGCGTACTGGTACATCTGCTGTAGGCCTTACCTAACCTCCTGAAAACGACTAAATAGAAAGGAACTGCACCTAGGTTCATCAATAACTCCACTGATTCTAAAATGGCTAACTATCTTCTTCTTCTTTTCCTACCGCTTTTCCCACACCTGTGGGTTCGCGGGTGCGAATTGCGTTGCACATGTGAATTTGGCCCTGTTTTTACGGCCGGATGCCCTTCCTGACGCCAACCCTATATGGAGGGATGTGATCACTATTGCGTGTTTCTGTGGTGGTTGGTAGTGTAGTGTGTTGTCTGAATATGATGAGGAGAGTGTTGGGACGGACACAAACACCCAGTCCCCGAGCCAGAAGAATTAATCAGAAGCGATTAAAATCCCCGACCCGGCCGGGAATCGAACGCGGGACCCTCTGAATCGAAGGCCAGTACGCTGGCCATTCAGCCAACGAGTCGGACTCTAAAATAGCTAACTATATTCTTAACAAAATCCGTGCATGAGCACCTCATCAACACACAAAATTATAGTACACACACAAAAGATTGCTGGAAGACTCCATATTTACAACAACAATAATGAAAACAGTGGGAAAACGAAAGCGAGAACTAAGCTACCATTTGTAGATAGTCCGATGAACAATGTACATATATGTAGATAAATACCCTTCACTGTCTCTGTATCAGTAGGACTTGTCGATTCTCATAATCGGCAGTTATAATATCACACAGATACTGTACCACGTAATACTGTGTTCACAGACTTAAACACTTGCGGACTCTCCTGATCTCTCATCCGTATGTTGTCTTTGTGACATAGTTTATGCTGACCAATACATAGTCTACATTTCTACAATAGAGTGAAAATAAATTTGAGTAACACACGCTTGTCGATCCTGGACATAAATTATGGAAAGTCTGAGATAGCTTTCACCAACATATAATGCCAAGCCGCCACAAGTGCTACAATACTTAATGCGTAAACACTCCACAATTTGTCGATCAGCACTTTCCACCAACATAACAAGACTACGTTCCACGAACGTTTGAAGTCCAGTTCATTGTAGCCGTGTCACTCCAGTACCGTGTATCAGCACTACTTCCTTCTCGTACAGTCTGTCCGCACTACTTCCTTCTCGTACAGCGTCAGCACTCCTTCTTGTCCGTACCGAGTGTCTGTTGTAGTTCTCTTCCGCTGTGATGTTGCCGTATATAAAGACCTCAGATCTCACATGATTCACCGAGATTGATCCTTGCCAGCCAATCAGGAGTGATCCTCTTGTCAAGACCATGCCCTGAACTTCTTCTTGCTCCCAAGACATAAACAAACTCTCGGGTGTTTTACATGAGTCATAGAACTTTCCTAGTACAACAACAAGCTCAACTCATCAGACTGGGATGCCCGCATGAGTCATTCAAATTACCAGAGTCCAATATAGCAATGTTTTCCCACTCGTGCAAAACAAATTACTCATACTACTACCTTCCAGCTTACAAAGATTAATGACAAAATATACAAATGAAAGACTGATAATAATAATAAAAAATATAATAATAAATCGAATACTGACAATAATATCTTTCACTTCTACATATAGTGCGAGGGTGCGATATATGTACTATCACACAGTTCGTGAGTGATAGAACTTTTTACTCAAACTGAGAGCGTTATAATACAACTTGTGCTTCGCCGACAATACAAATGAAATTTATTCCTTTCAGAATAACATTAAATCATGGTATACGCATACGGTACATGTTTCTTTCACTATGCAGTTAAAATCAAAGTGGCGCACAGGCTTACTCGACTGATGCGAAACCAGTAAGGATACGTCTTCATTGTTCAAGTCAACAATCGTGAACTGCGCGCCAAGAAACAGGGCAGTAACACAGCACATATACAGAAGCAAGGCCGACTGGCTGAAGAAAGCAATTTGTCTAACTCCTAGTGAAATAACTTGTTCGGGTCATGTCACTGCGAGATCCGAAAACAGTTACTCACTAAGTAGCGCGAAGAAATTCGAAGCCATCTTCCTCGGAGTTTGACCGTTCCAGTGCTTCTAACGAAGCCCAAGCAAGTAAACCACCTCTCACCCTCACCATGAATAACCTCCCGCCTAGAAATATGAATAACCCCGATGGACCGAGTAGGTGGGGCCCATATTCTAATTTTAATCTACCCCTCACAATCACAATCAGACCTGTCCTCGTAACATCAATAACTATATTGTTATTGCCGCACCAACAGAAATAACTCAAGAATCATTAAATCAACACAGGCGGCTAATCGCTTCAGTCCTATGACCAATAACCCACCTAATCCACAGTCTTGAAGAACACCCCAAGCACTTCATATACCTCATACCTAATCATCCTACCGACAACCAAATTTTCTCAGAAACACTATATTACGGAGAACTATACTGCAAATATTACCAATCTCCCAACCCATCCAACATCCCTACAACGCCTACTACCCACCTCGCAATGGGCCCTAAAGAAGCAGAAGAAAAACAAGAACATCAAGAAAACGAAGAAGAGGAAGAAGAAGAACACACCTTCGAGCATCTCTTCCACTACACCAGAAGAATTAACTTTCCCAATATCCGATAAATGCAACTTCCTTTTATCATACCACGCACGAACCCAGGACCCGTATCACTCACCCGCCAAATAGTTATCCTAGAAATTCAGCCGATAATCAGTCATCATATAGCTGTCGTCGAGGTAACTCATAATAAACATATAATGATAATCCCTATACGAAACAGGCCAATATCCATTTTTCTCAATAATCTCCAGCACACCGGTATCCCCACCCCAATTCAAATCAATCCTGTACAATATTCATCACACTAACGTGACCTCTCACTCACATCCACCCCCACATACTCTACCACAGAAAACCGGCTCACCCTCATCCACCCACACATACTCAACCACAGAAACATTACAGGCAACAGTGCCACCTTACCCACACAAGCACTCATTCCTCGTCCCTCCTAAACCTTAATGTCCCACCCCCTCGAACCCAGTACCTTCAACAATTCCCCCACCCCACCTAACTCAACACCCATATAATCTACTTCAACTATTACAGATAAACCACGTCACGACGCAGAACAAACCCACTCCAATCCCAACCACCACCATATATTAAAATAAACCCTAATGAGACACCCCCACTCCCTTTTTACCCGCCAAGTCACCATGAAAATTCCCACTTTCTATAAAATTCATAAAACCTAAGCGTTCTAACCTTCAAAAGCAGTGGGACAAATGAAACCGAGGCAGGCGCACCGCTAAAACCGATATAAATGCTGCCAATTTAAACAATCCAACAACTGTTATAAAATTTATCTACGATAAATTAACACAACATATACGGCATAGCCTTTGCACCCTCAAAAGCAATTACCGGCGTGGTTGGTACACTGTGAATTACCACTCTATCCAACCATACGCTGCCTTCCAAATAAACGATCTGTGTCAGCCCTGTCATGAGACGATACGAGGCGCGTTTCTGATCAAATTTCCACAAAATTAAAATATCCAGTATATTAAATCCTAAAGCAAACGCATTGATCATTAACTCCATGGCTAAATGGTTAGTGTGCTGGCCTTTGGTCACAGGGGTCCCGGGTTCGCAAACGCGAGGCATGTGAATAGTGTTTTGAATTTTATAGAAATTTTTTAAAGCAGGTGCTGAAATCATTATAAAATACTGCGTACAGTAATTAAGTAAATACAGTAAAACCCGACCTCAGCGAAAAAACAAGGGACCGGAAATTGCAGGTTCCGTTTTATAAAGGAGGTTAAAAAAATCATAAGTACAAACGTCCGCTAGATAATCCAGCAATACATTTATATGATGGTGGACGGAATTAGATACATTAATGGCACTAATCACACACTTATATACACTAGTTCATCAACATTAAGACAAATCTGTTCTTGCTCAAAATTTCCTCTCAGTGCACAGTAGTACACGACATACACTTATTTATTACGCATTACTTGTTTTATAAAAACAACACCAATACTAATACTTTACTGTATTGTCGTTTGCTTCTTCCAAGTAATCGAGAATTGTACACTGGACACTAACCATGGTAGCACGGTTCTCAATTAAAATGCGGGCATGGCAAATAATGTCGACGAATTTTGTATCATTTTTAGCAAGCGAAGAAGACTGAAAATCGTTTACGGCTGACAAGGCATGTCGGTAGGACTTTACGTTAGATAAACCGTCTTTTTCATCGTCTTCGTTCTCGTCATCATCGGCATCAGTTTCTGAGCCGCCTCTGTCTTAGCTTCCAGACAACGGCCATTAACATGACCGTAATTACGCTTAACATTGACGCTTTCACGGCCCGTACTTGTCGACATGTTATGGGCTTTTGGACTTATGCCGTGTCAAGAAAACAAGGTGAAACTCTTTAGGGCCGCTTCACACTAGGCGACAGGAATCGGCGACCAGAATCGACGACCAGAATCGGCTACAGAGTAGCTCAGGTGAATTCCGTGTCGCGCTACTTAGCCGCCTTCCCCGGCCTAGTGACAGTTTTTATAACGAGTTCTCAGGCAGAGGAGTGTCTCTTGCTGCTCTTATTATTGAAGAAAAGAAAGAATGAAAGCTTCGTAAGTTTTTCTTATAGTTACCGGTGCTTCACTTTTCTCTGTAGACTACTGAGAAGACGGTACTATAGTTGATCGTACAGCTTCATTTTGAAAATTGTTGGTTGATTCCCTTCAACCTTCATTTTAAAAGTAAAATCAACAACGCTCGCAAGAAGGTGCCTTAAATATCGTTCTCTCCACAACTTAATAATAAAAAATTTCCTGCCTGCCCTTGTATTGGCAAAATCTTCTCCATTATCTTTCTATTCTGCCGGACATTTTCCCAATCGAGGTCTGCATATGACCCAATTTTACGGAGCGATGTACACTGACTGACAGTGACAATGCAACACCAAGGAGGAGTGGTTCGAAAGGGATGAAAGTTGGGGAAAAAACAGAGACGGCACGGATGAATAATGGATGTTTATTTCAAACCGATATGCAGGTTACACAATGCGCACGGCATCGACTCAGTAGGATGTAGGACCACCGCAAGCGGCGATGCACACAGAAACACGTCGAGGTACAGAGTCAATAAGAGTGCGGATGGTGTCCTGAGGGATGGTTCTCCATTCTCTGTCAACCATTTGCCACAGTTGGTCGTCCGTACGAGGCTGGGGCAGAGTTTGCAAACGGCGTCCAATGAGATCCCACACGTGTTCGATTGGTGAGAGATCCGGAGAGTACGCTGGCCACGGAAGCATCTGTACACCTCGTAGAGCCTGTTGGGAGATGCGAGCAGTGTGTGGGCGGGCATTATCCTGCTGAAACAGAGCATTGGGCAGCCCCTGAAGGTACGAGAGTGCCACCGGCCGCAGCACATGCTGCACGTAGCGGTGGGCATTTAACGTGCCTTGAATACGCACTAGAGGTGACGTGGAATCATACGCAATAGCGCCCCAAACCATGATGCCGCGTTGTCTAGCGGTAGGGCGCTCCACAGTTACTGCCGGATTGACCTTTCTCCACGCCGACGCCACACTCGTCTGCGGTGACTATCACTGACAGAACAGAAGCGTGACTCATCGGAGAACACGACGTTCCGCCATTCCCTCATCCAAGTCGCTCTAGCCCGGCACCATGCCAGGCGTGCACGTCTATGCTGTGGAGTCAATGGTAGTCTTCTGAGCGGACGCCGGGAGTGCAGGCCTCCTTCAACCAATCGACGGGAAATTGTTCTGGTCGATATTGGAACAGCCAGGGTGGCTTGCACATGCTGAAGAATGGCGGTTGACGTGGCGTGCGGGGCTGCCACCGCTTGGCGGCGGATGCGCCGATCCTCGCGTGCTGACGTCACTCGGGCTGCGCCTGGACCCCTCGCACGTGCCACATGTCCCTGCGCCAACCATCTTCGCCACAGGCGCTGCACCGTGGACACATCCCTATGGGTATCGGCTGCGATTTCACGAAGCGACCAACCTGCCCTTCTCAGCCCGATCACCATACCCCTCGTAAAGTCGTCTGTCTGCTGGAAATGCCTCCGTTGACGGCGGCCTGGCATTCTTAGCTATACACGTGTCCTGTGGCACACGACAACACGTTCTACAATGACTGTCGGCTGAGAAATCACGGTACGAAGTGGTCCATTCGCCAACGCCGTGTCCCATTTATCGTTTGCTACGTGCGCAGCACAGCGGCGCATTTCACATCATGAGCATACCTCAGTGACGTCAGTCTACCCTGCAATTGGCATAAAGTTCTGACCACTCCTTCTTGGTGTTGCATTTGCTCTGTCAGTCAGTGTATTTACTATTGCGTGTGGTGTGTATAGACGAACAAAAGCACCCAGTCCCAGAGGCAGTGGCACCATACGAGATTAAAATCCCTGACCGGAAAACGGCCGCGCGGTTTGTGTCACGGAGCTATCATCTTGCGTTCGGGAGTTAGTGAGTTCGAACTCCACTGTTGGGAGTCCGGAGGAAGGTTATCCGTGGTTTCCCATTTTCACACCAGGCAAATGCTAGGGCTGTACTTTAATTAAGGGCACAGTCTCCTCCTTCCCACTCGTATCCCTTTCCTCTACCCTCGTCGCCATTAGACGTATGTTTCGGTGCTACCTAAAGCAAATTTTAAAAATCCCCGACTCGTTCGGAAATCGAACCAGGGCCCTCTGGACAGAAGGACGCAGTGCTGAGCATACAGCCAAAAAAGGTCGGACAGCAAAATATCATTATATTGAACATTTAATACAAGTTTTGTCGCTTATATTTGCAATATTTTAATTACAAAGCTCGTTCCTTTCCCGGGATGTTCTTTCTTTAAAGTCGCTGAAAAACTGTGGCATTACTTCATACCATGTATTTCTCTTCTCAACTTCATTACTATAGCCTATTCGTCCCAGTTTAAGTTCCAGATGGACGCTGCTCAGTTTATATAATTAAATCATTCATACTGAATGTAACATATTTATTTAGTACAGTTTGTAATATTCTGAAACGCAGTACAAAACGGGAAGGAACTTGAAATTCACAGTGACACTGAAGGGTGTTTTGAATGGAACGCAAAGAAGACGAGTAGCTGGGCTACACAGTCGCCTAGTGTGAAGATTCCAATACAAAACAATGGTTCACCAGCTGTCGCCAGCCAGGGTTGCGAAATCTGCCTCGGCGACCGGTAGCGGGAGTGAGCTACTGCAAGGTCGGTCGCCGAGCTTCTTTCTGTAGCTCGGCTACTGAGTCGCCCAGTGTGAAGAGCTCCATTTAAAACAATGTTTCACAAGCACGGGCGGCTGGTCGCCGATTCCAGTCGCCTAGTGTGAAGCGGCCTTTACATTTCACAGAGAACTTCGCTCCGCGTCTTCAGAAGAAATCTCGACTGTTCAAGAGGAAGTCTTCTACAATAATGAGGGTTTGAATTTAAGAATACTTTACCGTTGAAGCTGTAGTGGTGAGCTCGTTTGGCACCAGATGGCTCGCTGTATGCAGGCACAGCGCTCCAAGCGGGAGGTGACGACAACATTGAGCTCCAATATGACGTAACACATAATACATAGCTTGAAATCAACCAATTGGTGATGACGAACGTGCGAATTTGTAAAACACCGAAACGAAATAACAGTACAGAAAGGACAGGGATGAGAACTATCTACGTCAGTCCTTAGTGACTGGCAACCACGTATTACTTAACTGATAGCCGGTGTCCCTGTTGGAATTTTTAGGATATTTCCACAGCTTTTCGTATAATAGCAGACCTGTAGTGTTTAGTATGGGCTCGAACATTTCCGAACACGACATCATGACCCGACGATAGGGTGTGCTCAGCTATTGCTCACTTGTCTGGCTGGTTGAGACGGCTATTTCTTTGGTGTTCCTAGTCCCAATGGACCGGCATGTTTGGCCAATGTATACCATGCAGCAAGTACAGGGAATTTTGTACACCCCAGGGCGTAATAGTCGGGAAAGTTTTCCTTGCTTTTACCTAAACAATGAGCAATTTTAGTGACGGTGCCAAACACGGTTTTTATATTGTGCTTGCGAAGGACCTTGGAAATTCGCTCAGTGGTATTGTGTATGGGCAGTTCCCTTCACTTCTTCTTTCTGTGAGCTTTTCTTAGTTGTCTCTCTGGGATGCATGGCTCTATGAATCTGTACATCGTTGAACCTTTACCATTGAACATGTTTTTGAGTGTACCCATCTCCTCCTCTTCTCCTCTATAATTGATGGCTCGCAAATTCGTGGTGAGTGTCGTGTCAATGCCCTGTTTTTGTGCTGAATGGTGGTGAGAATCTGCATGGAGGTAACGATTTGTGTGAGTAGGCTTGCGATAGACGGTATCTCCTAAGGATCTGTCCGGTTTCTTTCTTACTAGAATCTCCGAAAAGGCATCCGTCCGACTTCATCTCGATAGTGAATTTAACTGAATGATGTTGCTGATTTAGGCGGTTTGGAAATAGATGTTCTCAGGATCTTCTGTCCAGACCACAAATGTGTCATCAACATACCTCCACCAAGTCATAGGTTTGACGGGCGTTGAAGCAATAGCCTCCTCCTTAAAATGCTCCATAAAGAAATTTGCTACTACGGGCGAAAGTGGACTTCCCATAGCCACCTCGTCCGTATGTTCGTAAAAAATTCCACAAGAAATAGTTGGAGGTCATGCAGTGGTAACGTAGCGTAGTAATGCCCTCAGAGAACAGATGTTCAATGAGAGACATGACTGACTCAGTCGGCACTTTAGTGAACAGGGACTCCACATCGAAACTCACCAAAAGTGCATTGGGTTGAAGGTTTATGGTTCACAACTTGTTGACGAAATACAAAGTCCCCAATGTATTATTAAGTACGTTCTATATGTGGCTGAAGCAATTTTCTTAGGTATTTAGCCAGAGAATACGTAGGAGAACCTGTCACACTAACAATAGGTCTGAGGGAAACATTTTAAATTCCTTCTTTGTTAGCTTGCTGATTTAATCCTGTTGGTTCAATAATTTCACCTAGATACATAAAGCTGTTGGCTGGAACACGCTGGTTCCAAGTGGCTCAAGACCGAAGACGATGGAAGCACATGGAAGAGGCCTATATCCAGCAGTGGATTGAAATAGGCTAGAAAAGAAGAAGAAGAAGAAGATACATTTGTTTATTTGAGCGATATTTTCATATCTGGTGATTAATGCTTGATTGTTAAAACCTGATCGAGTCCCTTCCATATACTTCGTATTTTCATAAAAAATATGGAGTCCTCTTTTGGCTGTTATTTCATGGAGTTTTTCTACAGACTGGATTGCTTCCTTTCTGTTGTTGGATAGGATAGCAGTGCCATCAGCAAATGCTTGGGAAGGTGAATTTAGTTTTGGATACATCTTCCAATATTTAGTTTCGTATTGCCATATCCTAATCACATTTTCCAGAAGTAAATTAAATACTAAATCCCCTTGTCTGACTCCTGTTTTGATTTCAAATGGTTATTATTTATTTATTTATTTACTTTAGCGTATTTCTGAGGTGGTGTGTAGTGTAGGGTGCTGAGTGATGACGAGAATGTCTACCTTCTTGACAAGGCTACAGTATGAAAAACAGTTCTTTCTGAATATTTTGTTAAAGTCTATAAGTTACATCTGAGACAGAGTACATCCCGTTAGCCTTGAGATCTTTATGCATGGATGTGCACTGGAAACTGGCTTACTTAAAGTGCAACTGTTTAAATACTGGGTCACTAGGTGGCCTTGGTACATGATTCTTCTCCGTCTCTTCTGCAGGTTCACCAATAAACAACACAACAGGTAAGTTACATTAACTAACTTTTTTGTTCTTTTGCGTCGCATCGTCACAGATAGGTCTTAAGGCGACAGGAAAGGGCTAGGAGTGGGTAGGAAGCGGCCGTGGTCTTAGTTAAGTTAATCAATAGCATTTGCCTGGCGTGAAGATGGACAACCACGGAACACCATCTTCAGAGCTGTCCAATGTGTGATTGGAATCCACCATTTTCCGAGTGCATGCTACATCTACGCGACACAATCTTCACGGCCAACTCGCTCTGTGTATGTAATACTAAAGGAGAAGATTAGTGTGTTACAGCAGGCAATTCAAGGTGTACCGGTGCTAATGCAGTGAGCCCGCAAAAATACTTTCTAAACAAGTTGTATTACATCACACCGACACAGATAGGTCTTATGGCGACGATAGGACAGGAAAGGGCTAGGAGTCGGAAGGAAGCGGCTGTAGCCTTAATTAAGCATTTGCCTTTTGTGAAAGTGGGAAGCCATCGAAATCCATCTTCAGAGCTGCCGACCGTAGGGTTCGAACCTACTATCTCCAGAATCCAAGCTCACAGCTCGCAATGTTTTGTAAAGTAGCAATGAGTTCTCGGACGAAACTCCTCTATATTGGTCTGTTTTCAGTCGGACATCGTTGTACGGGAGTAAACCCTGGGTGAACTCAGGATATCGTATTCATAAGCTGAAATAAACAGATATTAAAGTAATCAGAACGATTGCTGGTATTAAGAGGTGGGAAAAATGACAGGAAGTTACCGGAGTTGAGGTTATAAAAGGCTAAGTTAGGAGTAAACTCTGTGAATATGGATGTACGCATAAAAGGGCTTCGGTGGTGGGGTCATCTGAGGCGAATGAAGAATAGGTTTCCTAGGAGAATGATAATTATCTCTGCCATGGAGGGTAAGAGAAGTAGAGGCAGCAATGGCTAGTACTTGGAAGAGGTACAGTGATTGTTGCGCCGTTTCACTTAGATGCCACGTACAGAATGCCCACACTTGAAGAAAGTCCCTATACACGTTGGACATGATACGGTCGTAGGCGGTCTTCACCCATGATCAGATTAACAGTCTACTGAGACACCAAATTCACGCGCTTCTCTTCGGGGGCCTTTCAGTTTTAACCAGAATGACATTTGCCACGATCTTTACCAATATCTGACAGTCTGACTCCCAGGATGAATTATCAGCGTACTGGCGAAGGTGGGGCAGGATTCAAGGACGGGCCGGTGATAATAACCACGTTTGATGAATTATTCTAGCTCGGAGACTGGAGACTTTTGATTGTCCTAAAAGACGCTCTCACCTACACCTACACCTACACCTACACCTACATCTACTTAAAAGAATAACGGCCCAGAGTATCCGTCGTGCTGACCACACGACACCTCGTAATCTGTAAGCCTTCGGGATGAAGAGCGGTCGCTTGGTAGGCCATGGTCCTTCGGGCCTGTTGCGCCATGGGCTTTGGTTTTAGTTAATACATCAAATTATTTCAACTGTTTAACAAATGAACACACAATTAGAGAAAAAACACAAACAAAAACCGTCTTTACAACTTCTTGTTGCCTAATGTTCATGAATTATTTGAAGTCACAGAATATCACAATAATGCCCATCCGTAGATGACAAGAATTAACAAATCAATGGATCACACAAATGCATATCTCAATTTTATACAGTCTATCCTGATTTTTTCTTTCTTTTTAAATTTTACGTTTGGCACTTCCAGCACTTCACACTTACAGAACACTACTTATCTGCTCTACACATTCTCCCAACCATCTCTTTCTTTTCGCACACAGAATGCACGTTAAAACATAGTCACTTATCTCGGACATTCTTTCGAGTTCACTCCAAGGCTCAGAATATTTCAGCACAGTGGACATAACAACCTAACAGTAAGTACACTAACCACCAGAAAAGCAGGCGGTGGTTGAATACATCTCCTCACATAGGGTTAGCGTCAGGAAGGGCATCCAGCATCCGTTAAAATGTCCATAGACTGTTTCGACTGGGTCAGGAATGGAATGATTGAAACCAAGGATATGAATTTTGCCGGCTGCGTAAGCCTGCCGCACTCCTCTGGAAAAATGATTAATGACTGACAGAAGACATTAAATGATATTAAAAAGTGTTGCTGGAATGAAAGATGACAGGGAAAACCGGAGTAGTCAACCCGGAGAAAAACCTGTCCCGCGTCCGCTTTGTCCAGCACAAATCTCATGTGGAGTGGCCGGGCCAGCATCCGTTAAACAGGGATTAATCTATGTTAGTGCTGAACCGAGGTAACTGGGGGAAAAGGCCAACCGTGTAGAAGCATATCTTAAGCATAACGGAAACATACCGAGCTAGCACCTGTGCGGTTTGTGTCACGTAGCTGTCAGCTTGCATTCGGGAGATTGTGGATTCGAACCCAATTGTCGGCAACTCTGAAGATGGTTTTTCCGTGGCTTCTCATTTTCACACCATGGCCGCTTCGTTCCCAGTCCTAGCCCTTTCCTACCTTATTGTCTCCATAAGACCCATCTGTGTCTGTGCGTCGTCAAGCAAATTGAATAATATCTGAAATATGATTCACACGGACTAATAAGGAACGTGTCAAAATGTATATATGTATATAAAATCCCTATTCCGTCTGTCATTCACAGCAACTATGAAAACATGAGACCGTTTCAACAGCTGAAATTCGCATCAGATATATGTTGCTGTCTCTCCTTCGCAAAAAAACTACAACGGAACTCTCATAACAAGGAATTTGGTACTTCTTAAAGAAAATTACGTGTCTGAAGCTTCGCTTTAGATGATTTCCAACGAGCAAATAATAATATAGAGATCAGGGGCGAAGCGTCAGGGGAGACAGGGTAGACAGCGTGTACCCTTAACATTTTGTGAACGAAATACTGTCTAGTTAATTCAATTATTTTTAGAACATCAATTATTTCCACATTCATGACATTATCGTATTCCCCGCTTTACTTATTTTCTTCTCACTTCGGCAATGTTAGGTCTCGCATCAGTTACACGAAGCACGTAGGCGAAAGTAGACGCTGTCCATTCTGTGTATGATCCCTTTGATATCAGATAGAGCAACACTAACGCTATCTGTAGGTGCTGACTGTGGAACTATGACTTTCCTATAGCGAAATTTCTCCGCCCAGTAGACAGACTTACCAGCGTCTCTTCTTGCTCTCATTGGCTAGTATTTGGATCTCGGGTATAAAGGTGCTCTTATTGGCTACCATCTCAGACATGCTTTTAATGTAGTTAATTTGATTTTATTTTATTATAAGACACGTCTAAAAATAAAATAAAATAAAATAAAATAAAAAATAAAAGAAGTACGAAATATAGCAAACTTACACCTAATAAATGAATGACAACATGAAAACCCTTCACGTTCATGCATTTTCTTGCCCGCCAATATTAGTTAAGGTATTAGTATAACCCCCACAACTATTGGTTATAGTGAACTCCAGAGTGCGCATACGGAAACAACAAAATTGCTTAACTAGATGTCGTATATTCCGTTAACGTGAGTTTCTAGTGAATGCGCTATGAGTGTCGTGAAACGAATTAAAACCTATTTTAGGAATTCAGTGACCAACCAGAGACTGTCTAACTTGGAAACTCTAGCTATGTAGAAGGAACTGCTGTGGCATCCTAGCAATTCGCCCGACTTCAAGACGAGGGTAAAAGATATATTTGCTGAAATAGACAGGCGGATTGAACTCATTTACAAGACTATTGTTTAAGGTGACTTTCTTATTTATCTTATTAAATGTACATATCAGTTTTTTCATTCTAAAAGTATGTTGTTATTTGACAACTCTCGCTGCCCATTTAGTCTATATTTAAAGATAAAACGAGTGCATGTAGGGTTATAGGTTATTATAGGATTTGTCTTAGTTTCAGTCATTAATATAGTATTGAATACAGATCTGCATGCGTCGAAAACAAAATTCCATATATAATATGATTAAAATAGTTTAAATTTAAAAATCTCTAATAAAAACATCTCTGTCTCCCCGCTGACTTAGTTCACGCTTCGCCTCTGATAGAGATGACGAATCATATCGCAATGCATTCGCTTGCTGAGGCCAAGAATTGCGCCCGTCGCCATATTAGCAACATCGTCTGTGCCAGCCAAGGAACACAGAATAAGATACACTGACTGACAGAGCAAATGCAACACCAAGAAGGACTGGTCAGAACTTTATGCCAATTGCAGGGTAGACTGACGTCACTGAGGTATGCTCATGATGTGAAATGCGCCGCTGTGCTGCGCACGTAGCGAACGATAAATGGGACACGGCGTTGGCGAATGGCCCACTTCGTACCGTGATTTCTCAGCCGACAGTCATTGTAGAACGTGTTGTCGTGTGTCACAGGACACGTGTATAGCTAAGAATGCCAGGCCGCTGTCAACGGAGGCATTTCCAGCAGACAGACGACTTTACGAGGGGTATGGTGATCGGGCTGAGAAGGGCAGGTTGGTCGCTTCGTCAAATCGCAGCCGATACCCATAGGGATGTGTCCACGGTGCAGCGCCTGTGGCGAAGATGGTTGGCGCAGGGACATGTGGCACGTGCGAGGGGTCCAGGCGCAGCCCGAGTGACGTCAGCATGCGAGGATCGGCGCATCCGCCGCCAAGCGGTGGCAGCCCCGCACGCCACGTCAACCGCCATTCTTCAGCATGTGCAAGCCACCCTGGCTGTTCCAATATCGACCAGAACAATTTCCCGTCGATTGGATGAAGGAGGCCTGCACTCCCGGCGTCCGCTCAGAAGACTACCATTGACTCCACAGCATAGACGTGCACGCCTGGCATGGTGCCGGGCTAGAGCGACTTGGATGAGGGAATGGCGGAACGTCGTGTTCTCCGATGAGTCACGCTTCTGTTCTGTCAGTGATAGTCACCGCAGACGAGTGTGGCGTCGGCGTGGAGAAAGGTCAATCCGGCAGTAACTGTGGAGCGCCCTACCGCTAGACAACGCGGCATCATGGTTTGGGGCGCTATTGCGTATGATTCCACGTCACCTCTAGTGCGTATTCAAGGCACGTTAAATGCCCACCGCTACGTGCAGCATGTGCTGCGGCCGGTGGCACTCCCGTATCTTCAGGGGCTGCCCAATGCTCTGTTTCAGCAGGATTATGCCCGCCCACACACTGCTCGCATCTCCCAACAGGCTCTACGAGGTGTACAGATGCTTCCGTGGCCAGCGTACTCTCCGGATCTCTCACCAATCGAACACGTGTGGGATCTCATTGGACGCCGTTTGCAAACTCTGCCCCAGCCTCGTACGGAAGACCAACTGTGGCAAATGGTTGACAGAGAATGGAGAACCATCCCTCAGGACACCATCCGCACTCTTATTGACTCTGTACCTCGACGTGTTTCTGCGTGCATCGCCGCTCGCGGTGGTCCTACATCCTACTGAGTCGATGCCGTGCGCATTGTGTAACCTGCATATCGGTTTGAAATAAACATCAATTATTCGTCCGTGCCGTCTCTGTTTTTTCCCCAACTTTCATCCCTTTCGAACCACTCCTTCTTGGTGTTGCATTTGCTCTGTCAGTCAGTGTACTTCACCAATATGCAGCCAGAACTGAAGCCAACAAACACGCGTGACCGCCATATTGTTTGCGGTACAATATTATAGACCGGTTGCTGTCTCTTACTGATCAGGTTGCTACACTTAAAGTGAATACAAGGATTTAGTGTTATTATTTGAGTTTATTGAGATATTAAAAGGAGTTGCAACAAAAATAAAGGCGCGAACTTAGGGAAGAAATCTACATATAAATTACGGGAGGTATGAATGATGCTAGTAATGCCATTCCTTATGCAGCCAGTCCCTGCTATGAATGATGTGAACTTGTTGCTGATGGGTCTGGTTGGTGTGTGTGCACTTCAGTGGACTTAGCAGACTGCTATGCAATAGCAACTTCTGCCTCGGCGAGGAAAGTAACGGGGAACTACCTCACTCCTCATTTCTCAAGTACGCCTCCTCAGTGACGCTCAGGCTATCTATAACTGCTGTTGGCAGAGCCGATGAGTATCAAACCAGCCTTCGGTCTGAATACCCCACATACAACACATGTGATACTGACATAATAATTCTAAAATATCAAAGCCATTTCGTTAAAAACAGTATTGAGTGTTATATTATTATTATTATTATTATTATTATTATTATTATTATTATTATTATTATTATTATTATTATTATTATTATTATTAATATTATTATTATTAAAATCAAACAGTATCAGCGCACAAATATTCATTCCTTAACTAGTTTTCGGACACTATTAAAATAAATGGTTAAATTCCCGTATTTACAGTGATTATGTATATTTTAAACATTTTGAGAGAAATTGCACATTTTCAATAAATTAAAGTTAGTGGGACATGTTTTTTCTACTTCCGGAACATCCTCATCCACTTATTAATTAAGCACAATTCCAAGTGCACTAAAATATACCCAAAGTTAAAATAATGTGACATAGTATCACATTATTATTATCTGTATATTAAAAGAGTTTACTAAAAAAAACAGTTTTGGCAAATCCGTCCGTCCGTTCTACTGGACCCATTTGCTTCATTATTGTTTTATTATATCCGGAATTACCTCCCAGTGAATCATGAGACATTGACAGGTCTCTGAGTTCAGCCAACTTTAAGTAATCATTAAATCAATTCATTAAATGATCACTCCAATAACTGCAGGCGAAGGCTGCTATACATTCTGCACTTAGCAGGTTTCTAAGCGACTAAAACTTTTCATTCATTTTCTGATATAAATATATGATTTTTATCCTTAGTATTGTCATTGTATGCAGTCATGTTTAATTGCTACCTGTCAAGCCAGAGAGTATACACATTCTCTGATCACGGAAGAGTACTATTCCCTGCTAGATACTCCTTGATATTTTAACATATCCCAGCTTTCAAATATCTTCAACAGATGCCAGAGCGTTCCTAATAACTTACATGCTGCTAAGAGAAAGAAGTCTACGTACAAACCGTGGCCTGCGGTACAAACAGGTCCAAGACCATTACAATATTATGGTAGTAATAATAATGGCGTATGGCCTCCGGAGAGGCCAGGTGCGGATCTTTTCTCGTAGACAATAAAGTAGTATCAGACCTTAATATAAAATCAACATGGCCGACGCATCGGTTGAATGTAAACAACCCTGTGTTATATAAACATAATCTTCTGATTATCATATTGAATTGCTAAGTTGTAATAATGGCCTACAGAGTACTTTACTCCGGGTAATAGAACCAGTGCTATCTAGAAATTTCTATATCTGGGAAAGCAATATGTGAAAAATTCAAAATATGTATTTTCTATCAACTAATATGGTCGAGGAAATAGGTAAGATATGATTGCATTCTAAAATAACAGTCCTGATGCATTTTAAAGAGTGACAGTTTCAATTCAATTCAATTCAATTCAATTCAATTCAATTCAATTCAATTCATTCACTAATGATATGAATTTAGAGCTGTCGTCCAAGTGGCAGATTGCGTATCAATTGTTTACCTAGTCTTGTCTTAAATGACTTCGAAGAAGTCGGAAATTTATCAAATTCGCGTAGATGTAGTAGTGGGCACCCTTGGTAATTTATCCCAGTCCGTAATCCTTCTTCCTATAAATCAATACTTGTTTTAGAAATACCTTTATTTGAATTACCTTTTTAATATAAATATAAATAAGTTTAAATATAAATAGGTCAATTTGGTCATTTTATTTTTTCACCCTTTTTCACCCCTATGCGAAAGGCGGCTGTACTTGGACTTAAAAAACTGGAGTGTCACTATTCACCTCAGCGACCACGAAAAATATGGATTCGCCACTACTTTCGATTCATTTTATATATCACTCCCCCATCGCCCCCACCCGAAAGAGGGCTGAACTTGGACTTTAGAAATTCTATCCATCTCATAGACTCCGAAGAGTGTGGATATGGCACTATTATTTATTATGTTTATACGGGGGCCTGAACACCTTGAAATGTATGGATTCGACAATATTCTCGATCATTTTTATTTATCACACCCCTATTACCCCCACCCCACAGAGGCTTGAACTTAGACTTTAAACAAATCCGGAGCGTCACTATTCATCTCAGCGACCCCGAAAAGTATGGATTCGACACTATTTTCTATTAATTTTTTTATATATATCTCCCCCGCCCCCCCCCAGAGGGGCCTGAACTTGGTTTAAAAAATCCGGAGTGTCACAATTCATTTCAGCGACCCAGAGAAGTATAGATTCGACACTATTTTGATCATTTATATATATCACTCCCCACTCGCCCTCACCTCACATGGGGCTAACTTGGACTTAGAAAATTCCGGAGTGTCACTATTCATCGCAGCGACCCCCTCGTGTGTGCTTCTACAATTGTAGGGGGTTAACCTCGGTTACCCTCTTCAACTGAAGGTCCTCTGCGTGGTGAGGGGGACTAGTAGCTCCTTTCTTGCGATGCCGAATGGAGCCCTATTGGGTAACCATTCGGTATACAAGGTGTAGGAAGCTAAAGCATCACCCAACCCCAAGGTGTAACGCGACCCGTGCCGTTGGGGTGCATGGCACATGGGAGATGTGTCTTGAACGGAGCCTTCGAGATACTTGGCGCCCTCTAGAAGTAAGTAGCCTTACCCGGGTATGCGCGGCTCTGCCTAGGCGGACATTATATTTCCCTAGCTACTCGTGGGACCTACATGAGTACCGTAGACACCCAAAACCGGAGAGCTCCTCTGGGTCCTCCGAGAGAAACACCAGCTCGACAACAAACGATGGAGGCTCTTCGGAGAAACCCTCGGATAGTATGACCGCGACAGTAAGAGAGCTCACTCTAGAGGTGGGCAATCTTCTAGTCCAGAAGAAGAAGAAGAAACAGTGCTCCGGCGCTTAGAAGAGGAGGTACAAGAAGGCTTTAAAGGCCCGGGAGCAGGCCAAGGATGGCCTAACTCCTGGAGCTAAGAGGCCTTCTACTGCCACGACAGCGACGAGTGCGGGGGGGATCCAATGGGCACAAGAGGCGGGACCCTGAAAAGGGCTCTGCTTCTAGGGCACAGAGGACTCCACCCACCAAGACGCCAGTGGGAAAACGACTCCTGTCGAGGGCAACCCCAGAAGAAGATCGGCAAGCCCACAAAAGACCCAAGGTGGAGTTTGCCATGATAGCTAAAGCTGGGATCAGGATGGCCATAGTGCCTGTAGGATATCCTGACCAGCAGCTAACTGAAAAACAGGTGGAGTCTGTGGAGGAGGCTATCACCAATCTGATAGATGAGCTTCCAGAGCAGGGGCCCATTAAGCCTCAGTTCCTGGACTGCTATCAGTCGAGAGGAGCGGCCATCATTATTGCAGAGAATGACGAGACTGTAGCATGGCTTTCTAGCCTTGTTACAGATATGCAACCGTGGGAAGGAACCAGGCTCACAATTGTGGGCATGGATAAACTCCTTTCCTATAAGAGAGTCATGGTCTGGATACCAGGACAACGAAAGGACGACAATGTCCTTTTGGAAAGAATGGCACGCCAGAACCATGGCCTAAATCCCAACAGCTGGAGAATCTACGACCGCAAGGAGGAAAAGAGAGGTGTCCGCCTTGTGGTCAGCATGGACTCCAGAGATGTGGATAAAGTGGTGGGGAAGACGATCTTCTGCGGGGTGCATGTTGCTACCTTCACCCTGGTGGAGGGCAAACGCGACAAGCAGAGGACCAACCCCACCACAGACAACACTGAGACCAGCAGGGGCAAAGAGCGGGAGCCTGGACAGGAGCCGGGGCCAGCCATGCCTCAGGATTCATCGTGGGAGTCGGAGCTGCATGTTCCGGAGACCGCATAAGGTAAAGCATTGCATGAAGGTAAGGTATGATTAATTTCATACAAGTAAACATACAACATTGTATATCGGCCTCTAGGGTACTTATAAGAAGTATCCAGAAAGGTAGGTTTTCGGTCGCCCAGATACAAGAACCCTGGCTTAGACAGGGGCATATCATGGGACTAAAATGTGCAGGCTTCACTCAATTCAGTGGAGTAGCGGAGGAGAAGCCTAGAGCATGTATACTAGTTAAGGATCATAACGCTTGGGCTATACCGGGCTTCATTACTAGAGACCTTGTAGTAGTCCTAGTGAGATATGAAGAGGGCGGATAGCCAAGAGACCTGGTTGTCTGTTCTGCATATTTCCCAGGAGACTCTGAATCTCCACCCCCGCCGGAGGAGTTCAAGAGACTGGTGATATACTGTAGGAAACAAGGACTTAACCTCATAGTAGGTTGTAACGCCAATGCTCATCACAGCATTTGGGGAAGCAAATACACAAACCGAAGGGGAGAGAATTTCATAGTATTTCTATGTACAACTGATCTTGAGATCATGAACATAGGTGATACCCCTACCTTCATCAATAATAGGAGTGAGGGGATCATAGATCTTACCCTGGGTTCCATGGGAATCATACAGGAATTTAAAGACTGGAAAGTTTCTTTGGAGCCTTCCTTGTCAGATCATAGACACATTGTGTTTAATATAGAGGGCTCCTTCGAGATCCCATCTTACATAAATCCCAGACGAACGAACTGGACGTCTTTTAGGGAGGGCGTGAGAAGGCGACTGGAAGGAGGACCATTAAATATAATCAAGAACAAGGAGGAGCTGGAGCTCAGTGTGAACTTTCTCACACAGACACTAGTTACCTCTTATGAATTAAACTGCCCAGTTGTTAAGGCAAAAAGATTGACAGGAATCTTCAAGCGGAACAGTTATCTTGAACACCTGAGGAGAAACACAAGAAGGCTCTGGAATAAATACAGGCAAATTCAAGATCAAGAAAGTCTAGATTCTTACAAAGAATCACAAAGAAAGTACAAGTCAGAAGTCAAAAAGACTTCTAAGAAATCTTGGAGACAGTTTTGTGACTCCACCGAGAGTCAACATGAAGCGGCAAGTCTTCATAAAATTCTAACCTTGGAAGGAAGGGCAAGGCTGGGCTAATTGGAGTCACCTTCGGGTACATATACGTCCACAGAGGGGGAGACCCTGAGCTTATTGCTTGATGCCCACTTTCCAGGTTCAGTAGTCACGAATAGTGAAGTAGAATCGAGCGGATCCTTCAGACCCGATAGAAGTAGTTGGAAGGAAGCCGCAGAAATTGTTACCCCAAGAAGGGTGAAGTGGGCATTAGAATCTCTTGCCCCTTATAAAAGCCCAGGAATGGATGGGATCATCCCAGCACTTCTTCAGGAAGCGGGCGCGGTCCTTATACCATACCTGGTCAGAATTTTTAGAGCCTGTCTCACTTTGGGGTACGTGTACTCCTTGTGGCGTCAGGCGAAGGTAGTGTATTGTACCGGTTACGACCTGTACATAAGTATTTTTGAGCATAAGTTACGTTTATTTACCACGCGTAATGTTCCGAGCGCGCCTGGTTTGTTTACCAGCAGCGAGGACCAGCTAGCGAGTGTATGACGACTGTGAGCTGTGACGTAGCCACAGGGGCTAGCTAGACCGCCCGCTCGTCCCAACACGTGTTACCAGCCTTGACTGGTATTTTCTGGATTCCACGTCACTTGTTCTAGAGAGTTCGATGGAGAAAATTTTGAAATTTCTATAATAATGATGCTAGCGAATCGAGCGATATGTCATCTTGTTTGGGATCACCTAAACGTCCCAATGCTCGAGTTTCAAGCAAATCCATCGAGGGATTCGGGAGATATTCAATCAAACCGTATTATGACGTAGACATCACGGATTGAATAAAAGGAGGACCTACTGTAGCCTATTCAGACAGTCTCAGCTGAGTAGTCAGCGGGGACACTCTTGCTGCTACTATCATCGTGGAACTCTGTCATTATACGTGTGTGGGAAGGCGATTCTTCCAAGTACTATAAGACTTCGTGTGTTGTAGAAAATTTTCTAAGTCTTCGTAATTGAACTTAGAATATTTACAAGTGTTTGTGAAATGGACTTGTATTATTTACATGGGTTCGAGACCAGAATTCTTCTAAGTGTTCATTGAATGGACTTGTATTATTTTCATGTGTTCGAGACCAGAACTTTTCTACGTGATCATTGAATGGACTTGTATTATTTACGAGTATTCGAGATTGGAATTTTTCTAAGTGTTCGTGAAATGGACTTGTATTATTTACGTGGAATATTTGCGACTGTTGAGGAACTCATCCTTCTAATAGACAGTGATTGATTAACATTGCTAGTGATGAACTTTAACTTTCCAACGGCTTTAAACGAAGTTAGGATTTCAATTACATTTACTCAAAGACTTGTACATTTGCCAGTGTTGGTTTAAAAGACTCAGTGAATTTATTTATGTGGAAGGACTTGTGTTTTCGTCAGTGGTCACTCAAAGACTTTATGAATTTCACCAGTGATTAACTTTAAATATATTCAAACTTCCAAGTGAATGGACTTGTGTTTTCATTCGAGTTTAGGCAAAGACTTGCACCTTCGCCAGTAATGAACTTTGAGTTTAACTATAATTTCACAAGAAGGGACTTGTATTTTTCGTTACCAGAAGTTATTCAGGGACGAGGATTTTCCTAGTGATGAACTCTAAATTGTTAATACCACTCATATCGTTTTAGGAGTGTTGGAAGTCTTGATGTACAATTATCAAGAACTCTGCTTATAAGTTGATCATCCAAGGTTTTCATGGACTCAGTGCTACTAGTGACCTTGGGAACATCAATCCTCTCAGTCTCATTGGGCTGAGGTTGTACATGACTATCTACAACATCGCCTGGATCATCGGGGTTCAACCCGGGCCTCTGAGTTCGAGACATCTCTACTTGCCGTCAATCCAGACAGTCCACCTGCCTCTGTCTGGAGTATCTGGAGTCCCCGGAATCCCTGGAGTCTTCTGGAACGTGCTTCAACCAGCTTGGCTTGGTGAGCTGGAGAACCCGAGCCATACTATTGGAATACGAGAAAGACAGTCCATTTCTACTTAGAGGTGATGTGCAAATTCATGACTTATTTGAATAAACTCTTACACAATCAGAGTCAAAGTTTTTCTGTAGATAGGACCCTACCTCCTGTACCGAGCCCTTCTTCCTCTTCTTCTTCTTCTTTTCTAGCCTATTTCAATCCACTGCTGGATATAGGCCTCTTCCATGTGCTTCCATCGTCTTCGGTCTTGAGCCACTTGGAACCAGCGTGTTCCAGCCAACAGCCTTATGTCGTCGAGCCATCTCTTCAGCCCTAGCTACAATTAATCCAGTTTTTCGCCCTGAGAACTCTATTCCATGCTACTTTAAAATTTAATCTGAGAGTCGGGCTCTTTTACTGGTACAGTATATACCTAAACCCGGAAGGTCTTCATATACTAGACCTAAGGATTATAGACCCATCAGTCTAAACGTTTTTTCTTAAGACTTTGGAAAGACTGGTGGATAGATATATCAGGGAGAAAGTATTAAGAAACTGTCCCATTCATCAACATGCATACCAACCAGGGAAGTCGGTTGAGGCGGCACTACACCAGCTTGTTTCTAGGCTGGAGAGCGCCTGGGATCAGCAACAACTTGCTATGGTGGTATTCCTAGATATAGAAGGGGCTTTAACTACACATATTCGGGCTCCATAGAACTTAGTCTAGAGAGAAGAGGAGTGAGCAGGATGCTCATAAAATGTATTATGGCTTCACTGCAGGGCCGCCAAGTTCTGTTTACCCTCAACGCAGTAATGTTGAGAGCTAATATAGACAGGGGGTGTCCACAGGGAGGAGTATTATCACCAACATTATGGTGTCTGGTAGTGGATGAACTACTTACCAGGTTAAATATCGGAGGAATTTATGCCCAAGGCTATGCAGATGACATTAGCCTGATGGCGGTGGGAAATTTCCCAGTACGGTGTCAGAGCTCGCACAGAGCTCCCTACGCAGGGTGGAAAGATGGTGCTACGACACGGACTTGTCGGAAGAAACATATAGACCATAAGGTGGATAAGGCTCGCAAGATTATGAGGGCCTGTCGCAGGGCCGTCGGAAAGACTTGGGGCCTAGGACCTAGGCTGGTCCAGTGGCTCTATATTTCTATTGTACGGCCCACGATCACCTTCACATCTTTAGTCTGGTGGCCAGGTTCGGAGAGTAAAACTGCGACCACCAAGTTAAACAGTGTTCAAAGACTTGCGTGTCTAGGAATAACAGGGGCACTGGATACTACACCATTATGTGCAATGGAGGCCATCCTATGTCTTCCACCTTACATTTATATGTTATGGAAATAGCGGGAATGAGTGCTTACCGTCACTGGTCACTCGGAGGATGGTCTTTCAAGAATCCGAATAGAGGTCATGCCTCTATTCTTACAAGGCTTCACCAGACCTGCCCTACGACAATGCTGATCGGGGACCTGATGAAGCCTAGTTTTAATCTGAATTATAAGTTCACAGTGGGGATACCCACAAGAGAGGAGTGGGCCGCGGATGCTGGGGCCCGTCTTAGGTCTGGGGGCTGTACATGGTACACAGATGGCTCGCGGACATAGACGGGTACAGGCGCCGGGGTCTGGGGGCCTAAAACAAGGCTCTCCTTTTCCGTGGGTAAATCTGGTACTGTTTTCCAGGCCGAAGTATATGCAATACTGCCCTGCTGTAAATGTATGAGACATGCCTGGATATAGAAGGTGCATCACCATTTGCAGTGATAGACAGGCAGCGTTCAAAGCACTATGCGCAGTTAGAACAACATCAAAAATGGTATGGGAGTGCCAAAAAGATGTTAGATCAGCTGTGTGAACTTAGCCCAGTTATCCTATTATGGGTCCCTGGGCACACAGGAATCAGTGGAAATGAAAAAGCTGACAAACTAGTGAAACAAGGCTCAAAAGGTCCTTTCACAGGACCAGAGCCCTTCCTAGCAGTGTCACTTCGAAGTGTGAAACTAGTAATATCCCAGTGGACAAACCAGTCTCACTTAGACATTTGGAAGAGGTTAACCATAGCAAGGCAGGCACGTGAAGTTATCAAAGGGCCTAGATTTATAAAAAGTTATAAAAAGATCCTGATAAATTTGAATAGGACCAGAATGCGAATGGTAGTTGGACTGTTGACAAGCCACAATACCTTACAGAGACACCTACACATCATGAAAATCAGTCAGGATCCGATGTGTAGAAGATGCGGTAGTGTGGAAGAGACCACCGCGCATGTGTTGTGTCAGTGCGAGGCTTTTGAAAGCACTAGACAATATGTTGGCTCACATTTTGTGAGTCTGGAAGACATCAGGAATGCCAACGTCCGGACACTGGTATCTTTTATAAGAGCACAAGGGCTGGACTAGACAAACCCGTTTAAAGGACACAAAGGGTCTTCACAGACCTACGTGTGGAGCCCTGCGAAGACAGGGCTCACCCATTCCTTATCTATCTATCTATCTATCATCGCAGCGACCCCAAAAATTATTGTTTCGACACTATTGTCGATTATTTTTGTATGCCACCCCTTTCGCACCCCCGCTCGTTCCATCCGGTGCTTGGTGTGTCCTACCCCCACGCGGGTTGTCTCCTGATACTAAGTCGTAAGTGTACCAAGTTTGGTTCAAATCGCTCCAGTGGTTTAGGAGAAGATGTAATACATACATAACCACATACGAGTACATATAATGACAGTTATATATATATATACTAGCAAATGTACCCGAGCTTCGCAACGGCATTCTGCATTGTATACGGATATCGAAGTAAATTATTACTGTGCACGGAGTGAATAAGATTTTTCTAAATTGCATGTTGCTTAGTGTTATCCGGGACACAGCATGGGGAGGGACCCTTACGTTGCTTCAAAACTAAAGTGCGAGTTGCTGAATTGTGATGATAACGTCAGGCTCAATTGTCTACTGTTATTCACCGTCGAGTTGGGAAGTTTTCATTATGATAGAAGGCCCCCTTGCCTACTGCGCGGTCACAACTGATTTTGGGAGTTTTCGTTACATTGGCAGGCTCCTTTCCTACGTCCAGGCACATTACAGTTGAGTTGTTTTTATTATAATGGGAGGCACCTTCCTTGAAGCCAGTCAAAATTGAATTGTGCTGTTATCATTATAAAGACAGGCCCCTTTTCCATTTGTCAGTCAGCTTATTGGCAGACATACTCGAGTGGGTGAGTTTCGATTATAATAGCATTCCACCTTGCCTGCTGCCAGATATAATCGGGTGGGGGAGTTTTGCTCAAAATTGCACGCTTCCGTGCTTTCTCCCGGTCAAATCGAGAAAAGAATTATTCATTACAATGGTAGGCCTTCCTTACTAATACCAGTTACACAGAATTTGGAGAATGACCCCTTTCCTACTACCAGTCAAGTCGATGTGGAGATTATTGATTACAATAGCAGATGCCCTCCTACTGACAGTCACTATCAGTTTGTAAAGTATTAATTATAATGGCAGATATCCCCTTTCTTGATCGCTACAAATCGGCGTCAATGAATATATGTAGATCGACATTAAAAAGTATATGGAGTTTACAATATTGCAGACGTTTATTTACATTTTAACTGCAGCTGAACGGTACGTCATATCGACTAACGGATTGCACCATAAGACGCCACTTTTAGCGGTATAAGTAGTTGATCCTATGACATTTTCTTGTATCTAGTCCATGGGTTAGAATGAGTTAGTAACTTTAATGGCGAAAAAATTGGATAGAGTTTTCGATCGCTTCGTTTTCCAATATATATTGTGGCGCTATAATTTAAAGGGGATTAGTATAACTACTGCCATCTATGACTGTTAGTATGTGTGGAATTTTAAATTTAACAATGCCCCATGAACTACTAGACAACAATTGACTGTAATTTGTTAATTGTGGTACATCTAATATCTTGATTGGACGACGTGGAGTAATTTCTATGTTTTTGTTCCTTGACTCCACTGTGCGTTTGTGAACTGTTGACGCGCGTTGACTTGTGGACCTACTCTGTGAACTGGGAGTCGGCAGCTGGTCATCTCAAAGATGGCTATTTGAAGAGACGCTCTGTCTAGCCATTATGGTTAAGGGAAATGATTACCGTCCACCCTAGTTAAGGGACTGAATTGGCTGTGGGGCCTCTTACTTATTAGAACCTACCGAAGTTATTTGTTTGTTTTAATTTACTCTTAATGTGGCTGATTAGTACAGTGTAATATAAATTCCTTCTGTAAACTAACAATGTGTGGTAAGACTATTTTTTAAAATGTGCCGGAAGGGGTTAATTACGGACCTCTTCGTCGGTAAGTTTAGTAAACTTCATACTTTGCTGAAGGTAGCTCGTCTACCGTGACTGTTAACACAAGGAGTTCCCTCGAATTAATATTTGCTATACTGCGCAAAAGCGATACGTCGATAGCTCCTGTGGTGTTGTGTGAAAATGCCTCAAATTTTGTATTCATCGGTCAAAATAATACTTGAAGCAGTTTAAAAGTGTTCCTTCTAAATTTCAAGGTGGTATCCGGTATGTACTTTGACGGCCTTAAAACCAAAACAAACCTGTGGTCTCCGTAATTATTATTCTCTAGTATTATATTTAAGGACTGTTCATGGGACAGCTAAGGCCTAATAGCATATTATTATCATTGTTAATATTTAAATTTGTCGTTTTCAGATGTGTACTACTTAACTTAATTTTCTTGGTTTGTTATTATTATTATTATTAATAATAGGTTGTCATGGTAGCTAACTCATTTATTTTCTATAGAATATTGAAGGTGCTATTATCTTTTTGGAGCTTATCTGTCTTTAACGTTATAGTTTTATTCTGTTTCTTGTAACCTTTATTCTTGCTATTGTTGTTGTTGCATCATCTTACATCGATTATGTAATTGTTGTGTAAAGATGATGGGTATAGATGAGATATGACTTGATATGCATTGCATCACCGTTACGACTGCATTGTCTTTCGGGAAGGGTTGTGGATCGGACGCTTGTGTGGTGGACCTGATTCATGATGACTGTGGTTTATTGTGTTTCATATTAAGTAACATTGTCCATGTGATCTCTACGACATTTCTCTGGTTTAATTTGTGACATGATTTGGTGAAATTAATTATTTTTGGCGTGAATATGTCGTGTTCTGACATGTCACCGACTTGGTAAATTTTCTAGTTTCCTACTTCGCCTTCTACCATTTGTGGCATTTGAATTTGTTGGCTGAGATTTTTTACCTTCAATTCCGGTTTATTTTCTTTAGTTTTTCTTGTGTGGCCTTTAAATGGTGTTATTTTTTAATGCACTTGAGTATTCTAGTATGAAAAATTTGTCTACTTAAAAGGTTTACACCGTTCTTTAAAAAGGTTTATTGAGAGCTCTCAAACTATTATAGTCAACTAACAGTCGATTTAAAGTTTTCGTTTTACAAAAAAGAACTGCCGTTCGCGTGCAAAATATTTTAAAAATATATTAAATGATTTGTGATTTAAAATGGTTTCAGTGAATGAATGGATTTTTTCTTATTCTTTATTAAATTTTGTTGTTTTTAACATTTTATGCAATATTTATTGGCGTTACTCTCCTTTTTTAAATATTCTTATTTATTAAATGTTTATGTGGTTAAGAATATTTAGTGTTTCATGGTATTTCACATGAATTGCTCTAGCCTATTTCCCTGGATCCACCCTCTGTTGAGATTCATTTTGACCGTTGTTTCTGCCCAGATTCCATCGCTTCCCAGTCCTGCATCTTGTGTTTTGATCGAGACCTACCCTAAGTAGTTGGCGTGATTTCGCGCTGGGATGGCCTCTAGTATCTCTTGGGTAGTAATGGCAAACGAAACTGAATATTAGCGATGTTGTGCCGTCAGTTGTTTCGTGCTCCTTGTATTCAATTGTCGGTACGTCACAATATGAGCCACCTAGAAACAGAATATAGCTTACATATGACCTCTGGAAGGGCCGGTGTTTGCGATAAATCTGATGTTAGTATCTTGCCTATAAGTGTGTCAAACTATCAATTATACCTCCATTTAAAAAGTACAAAATTTACGTATAATCGAGAAATACAGTCAAATCTTACGTACAAGGGATAGAGATACGACAATAAGTCATTGGACTAAGATGTAGATCACTCCAAATTGAACCGAGACCGTGCCATTCGTTTTGTGATACGACTTACCGTTTAGCCACCAAATACCTCCAAATGAAGGACTGCACCGTCAATAAAATTGCCTCCATATTTCGATATTTTTCGGGGGCAAAAAATGAAAAATTTAAACGTCTCGTAATTTTTCCGTCGATTACAAGCTAAAAGCTAAAATTTTGAAAATTTCAATTTTCTAGCTCGTCTAGAAGATTGTGTAGCCATTTTGATTTGGGGAAGGGGGATAAAATTAGGACATCCCGGAAAATGTTAAGCCCATGAAACCTATATGTTATCGTTTAGGATAAATATATCCGACTGCATTCTTAAGCTGTGCCTCAAATTTGAAACCCCAGCGGGGCCTACTCAGGGAATCTTGAGAATTTTCGATTTTTCTTGGGATACTGGAGTCACCAGCTTCTCTGATACCAAGTTTTAAGTTCCTAAGATGCCTAGAAGTGCCTCATTATTTCACGTATATTTTCATTTTTATACCTTAAGTTATGTATATACAGTACAGTATATATAGATCGCTACAAACCGACTTCCAGTTATCAATGTAGATTATATTTCGCCCCCTTTCCTAGGGGATCTTTTTTTTTCTACTTGCTTTACGTCGCACCGACACAGACAGGTCTTACGGCGACGACCTAGGGGATCTAGGGGTGTCTTGCCCCAAAGAATTTTTTCCAGGTAGTAGGTGATATTTGTACTCCTCCCACCCCAAATGGGCCTGAACTATTCATCTCAGTGACTCCGAAAACTTTGGATTCAACACTCTTTTCTATTATTTTTATGTCTCACTGCCCCCCTCGCGCCTACCCAAAAGGGGACTGAACATGGACTTTAAAAGTATCCAGAGTGTTTCTATTCATCTCAGCGACCCCAAAAACTATGTATTGGACACTATTTTCGATTATTTTTATTTCTCCCTCCCCGTTCGCCCCCCACCAAAATGGGACTGAACATTAACTTTAAAACATCTCGAGTGTTTATGTTCATCTCAGAAAACCAGAAAACTATGGATTCGCGCTATTTTCGATTATTTTTATATCCTTAAAATGAAGTATTAAATACAGCAAGGGCGAAAATCTTGGACTTTTCATTTTCCCAGATGACAATGCTAGCTGTCAGTGTGCCAGGTTGTCCAGGAGTGTTGCGCAGATCTGGATATTGAGTGGTTATGGTGGGCCTCAAATTCTCCCGACATGAACCCTATTGTGAATTTGTGGATCTGCCCGGATTCCATCGCTTCCCAGTCCTGTTACTTGTGTTTAGATCGGGGCCTACCCTAAGTAGTTGGCGTGATTTCGCGCGAGGATGGGCTCTATCGGTACGTCACAATATGAGACAGCTAGAGACAGAATATAGCTCACATTTGGCCACTGGAATGGCCAGGGGACTGAACGTGGACTTTAAAAGTATCCAGAGTGTTTTTATTTATCTCAGCGACCCCAAAAACCATGGATTCGACATTATTTTCGATTATTTTTATGTCTCTCTCTACCCCATCTCCTCCCACCAAAAGGGGGTTGAACTTTAACTTTAAAACATCTGGAGTGTTTATATTCATCTCAGCAAACCCGGAAGCTGTGATAGTTCGGTCAGCTTCCGCTTCGAACGCTAGCGTTGTGCCACGTCCTGGGGGCCATCTGATGGTGAATGAACGTATTATTTCCACTTCTACTTCTATTATAACGTTCCAAATTGGGAACATGCATCATTTTCAAAAATTTTTTTTTTTTTTGAAAAGTACACCAATGAAATAGTACGTAAACGTATTACATTGTGGTATGTTGCCTTGTTTTCTACCATTAAACAAATATTTAATAGTGCCTTTCCGCAAGGCGAGTGAAACGGCCTCTGACGTAAGTGGCGCGCTGTGACGTCACGATCCAGTACCGCATGGAGCTCTACCAGCCGTTGTACATCAGCCGTTGCTAAAAGCCGATTGTTTATTATTCATGATCGCGAATGACTTCAAAATGACAGAAGAAAGGTTCAAAACAGCACAATCAGACAATCTATCATGTGTAAATGTCACCATTCTTGAAAAATAGTGAATTTTGTGGCCGCAGAAATTCGCGGATAACAAGCAAGTTTGTAAGTGGCGTCTTTTATATACGTGCAATGTGCTGTAACCCATAGTATTAGGATAACAACGAACCTGGATAGATATCACATCACTTTAAACATTTCCTTCTAGACTGATTCCCCTATTAAAGAATTACATTTTCGGGCTTTCAGCATTAGTAAAGTAAGAAATCGGATTTCAGCACTAACATAAACATATAGGTAGCATTATAGTACTAGTCCGCTTCTGTGGTGTAGTGGTTAATGTGTGCCACTCCCGGAGGCCCGGTTTCGATTCCCGGCTCTGCCATGAAAGTTGAAAACAAATAGTACGAGGGCTGGAACGGGGTCTACTCAGCCTCGGGAGGTCAACTGAGTAGAAGGGTTTCGAATCCCACCTCAGCCATCCTCGAAGTGGTTTTTCGTATTTTCCTACTTCTCCTCCAGGCACCTAAGGCCACGGCCGTTTCCTTCCCTCTTCCTTGTCTATCCCTTCCGATCCTCCCATCCTCCAACAAGGCCCCTGTTGAGCATAACAGGTGAGGCCGCCTGGGCGAGGTAATGGCCCTCCTCACCAGTTTCATCACCATACTCAAAGTCTCACGTTCCAGGACACTGCCCTTGAAGTGGTAGAGGTGAAATCCCTCGCTGAGTCCGAGAGAAAACCAACCCTGAAGAATAAACTGATTAAGAAAGAAAGAAAGAAAGAAAGAAAGAAAGAAAGAAAGAAAGAAAGATCATAGTACTATAGGGCTATAATCTATCATTCCCCAAAAAATATATATTTATGGTTGGGACAACTGGCCTACCCACTTCCGGGGCCCATGAAAGAGAATTAAATATCTTTGTGGAGGGAAGAAGTTAAACATGATAAAGATAAATATGACTTCATCTAGTTTTCACAAGTCGGGCTGAGTGGTTCAGACTGTTGAGGTGCTGGCCTTCTGACCCAAACTTGGCACGTTCGATCCTGGTTCAGTCCGGTGTTAGTTGAAGGTGCTCAAATACGTCAGCCTCGTGTCGGTAAATTTACTGGCACGTAAAATAACTCCTGCAGGACTAAATTCCTGCACATCGGCGTCTCCGAAAATCGTAGAAGTAGTTAGCGGGCGTAAAGCCAATAACATTAATTACATTTGGCTTGTAACAAGCTGAACATATCAGGAAAGAAAAGTGTCCTGGTGACATTTTAGTCGCTCAATACAGGAATGTCTTTGGGTGCTGTGACTTTTACTTTTTTTTTTTTTTTTTTGCTGTTTGCTTTACGTCACACCGTCACATATAGGTCTTATGGCGACGATGGGACAGGAACGGCCTAGGAATGGGAACAAAGCGGCCGTGGCCTTAGGTAGAGCCTCAGCATTTGCCTGGTGTGAAAATGGGAAACCACGGAAAACCATCTTCAGGGATGCCGGCAGTGGGGTTCAAAACACACTATCTCCCGAATGCGAGCTCACAGCTGCGCGCTCCTAACCGCACGGCCAACTCGCGCGGTATTTTTACCCTTCGGTTTATTGACTTGGCTTGTATAACCTAAAACTTAGGCTAAGTTGGATAATATTTTAAACACCTACATCACTATTTTCACCTGTGTGCAATTATGTTATTTATTTCATTAATATTATGATAATTATTATAATTCAGCATTGTTAACTTATAAGACCCCAACAGACAAGCATTTGTTTTGTGTAGAGTTACACATTTGTTAAATTCAAGTTGTTTCCTTTCATGATGTACACGCCTATTCTTTGTTACATTATAGAGTATTTATATATAGCCTAAATTTCTTTACCAATTAAGATCTTCAATAAAGACATACATAACTGTCCCATGCCAAGATATATTGGTAGAATTAGAGCTGTCAAAATGGTTCATAACCCCTTTGATTTATTATCTTGACATGGATCACCCAAAACATAGGTTAGGTTTGGAGAATACTTTAATAATCAGCATTATTTAATGCACTGTTTATTACTTTCATATTCCAAGATGTAATTGAAGCATTTAAATAAAGCATCATACATTAAAATTTAAAGTTTTACCACTAGAACAGCTGACATGGAAAAGTGATTTGAAAATTCAAACAAATTCATCTTACGTTAAAATCTTCAAAAAAAATAAATAAACTGTAGACTTTTCCGATATATCACCAGCATTTCTCCAGCTCGCCAAAATCCATTTTTCCCTAGTTTTAGCGTCTTTGGAACGTTTATAAACAATTTGTTTGGTATGGTATGCGATGTGCTATTGCACATCGGAACTCTACACCATTTATAAGTTTTCTGCCTCACTGTCTGCGCAGGATTAATTTTAAGTCTAAAATATACCACTCAGATTATTATCCAATGTATAGACCTTGAATTTAACCATACTAGACACTAACGTAAAGTAGAAATACGCGAAGTGTATCCTGCTTCTCACAGCACACTATGTGTTATTTCGTCTGCTAATTCAGTCAACCTGTACGATGACGTCAGGCCAATGAGATCGCGTACTTGCGTGACGTGACATTTTCGTAGATTTTTATCATATTTGGAGTTATTATTTGTACATTCTGATCAAATTTTTGAATTCTGCATGCAATTTTGAATCAGATTAGCATATTTTTAATTAAAACCCCGGATCATGCATGTTCCCTATTCAAAAGTGTAATTGTTTAAGAAGCCTTTCTCGTGGACAGTCGAGAATTCTTCTGAGGACGCAGAGCACAGTTTTCTGCGAAACGTTAAGAATTTTACCTTATTTTCTTGATACGGCACAAGCCCAAAAGCCTATACAATATCATGTCTATAAATAAACTGTTGTTTGGGCTTCCCTGTAGAATATAACTGCAGGATCTCAAATCATTAGAATATACTTCGTAAAATATTTGCCACATTAATTAAGTAAATACTCGCAAATTATGTACATACAGCGAGGAATATCTTCCCACTATCTGAAAAAAAAATGAACTAAGCTTTAAATCAACTGTAAAACGGTTATACTTTAAGAAACAAAAACAAAAATGTCCTGTTAAGAAAAATGATATAACCGAGCTCGATAGCTGCAGTCGCTTAATTGCGGCCAGTATCCAGTATTCGGGAGATAGTAGGTTCGAACCCCACTGTCGGCAGCCCTGAAAATGGTTTTCCGTGGTTTTCCATTTTCACACCACGCAAATGCTGGGGCTGCACCTTAATTAAGGCTACGGCCGCTTCCTTCCCACTCCTAGCCCTTTCCTGTCCCATCGTCGCCATAAGACCTATCTGTGTCGGTGCGACTTAAAGCAACCAGCAAAAAAAAAAAAAAATGATAGTGACTTATTAAAGCTATATAACATAACATTCACGACACTTTCCAGCTGTATCAGCTATATCAAACTGAAGAGAGCTATATTAATCTTTTGCAGAGTTGTATGTCATCTCAACGTTCAAAAAGATGACGATCCAATAGTTTCATCTGCGCATCTTGAATATAGTCCTCAAGTTACAGATCTGTTCGCACACGATCGAACCCGTTTTGTACTCGGCGATTCAATTATTCGTCTCTTGTTATCGGTTCAGGAGGCTTTGGAGAGAATTTCGTGCACGACCTGTATTAGGGACAGTTCTCTAGTTGTTCGTGTCTCTTATTATTATTATTATTATTATTATTATTATTATTATTATTATTATTATTATTATTATTATTATTATTATTATTATTAAACATCCGTAGCCCAGACGGGAGTGCGCACTCTGGGTTCCCTGGTTTAAATTCCGGTCCCTACAGTTGTGATTTGTACCGGACAAAGCGGAGGCGGGACATGTTGTTCTCCGGGTATTTCGGTTTTCCCCTGTCATCATTCATTCCAGCAAAACTCTCCAATATAATTTCATTTCATCTGTCAGTCATCAGTCCTAGTCGCAGGGGAGGGCGACAGGCTTCGGCAGCTGGCAATATCCCTATTCTCGCTGCTCGATAGGGACTTCATTCATTCCATTCCTATCCCGGTTGAATGACTGGAAAGAGACTCTGTATATTGATTTTCCTTCTTCTTTCTCTTGATCGTTAGGGATATTACTATTTTTGTTATTATTATTTGTTGTTTCTGAAGTGATATGTAGTATAAGGTAAAGATTGATGACAAGGATGTTTAGCAAGGCCACAATAAGAAAAACAATTGTACAAAGTCTACAAGTTACACCTAAAAAGGGTCACGTCTCGTTGGCCATGAGAATATTTATTACTGCGTTAGTTGAGGGCCCTGGAGACTGGCTTTCTGATACAACAACAGAATAAATAGAGATCGACTCGTTCTCTTTCAAGCCAGTCCTGAGGTCGACACTGGCTGGTCCTACCACGCATCTCTACTCCGTCTTTTCTGAAGGCTCGCAACAAGACAACACAACAGGTGATTACATTCAAGTGTATTTAGTAATTAAAGAGTTAAAAGTACTGCTATACAGCAAGGTGGTAGAACATTAAGTAAATTCAAGCTGTAGCAGGGGTAATGCAGTGAGCTCTCAGTTGCGATTAGCGTTATTCTCTAAGAGAGGAATGAGTTGTCGGACGAAATTATTATAAATTGGTCTGCTTTCGTGCCGACTTCGCTGTACAGCAGTGAACGCTAGGTGGACTCGGGATATCTTACACATAATTCGGATATAAAAGACATTAAAGTAGTGAGACGTTGCTGGTAAACACAGGTTGGAAGTATGGCAGGACGGTACTCGGAATGAGTAGATGAAGTCTAAGTAAGGAATAAACAAGATCGAAGAAGCTGTACGCAAAAACCAGCTTCAGTTTACGGTCATGTTAGGTAATGGGGGGTAAGGACCAAGGTGAAGATGGTTAAAGTCAGAGGTGTGGAACAATACTAGTGCACAGAGCTGGTTACAAACAGAGATAGCCGATGCCTTTAGTTAATCCATAGAGGATTGCAAACTGAATAAGACAAGAAATGTCTACCAAGTGGCCATAAACTCTATACAACCCTTCAGGACCTGCAATACTTTCCATGGAAAACATTCGTTGTGTCAAATTTGTTCTTCTGGAAAACATTACTTTTTAACAATTCATTACCTTATCAACGCCGATAATCTGGACATTAGGTGGCTTAAAATATTATTATCATCATTATTAATACTATCTTTTTATGTCTATCGATAGTCTATATATGGGGCATCATGATTATATACAGTATACATGGAAAAATGTTATTTCCTACTTTAAACCTGTTGTGACTGCATATTGCACAAATGCTAAATGAATTCTAATAACATTGTCTGTTCATAAACATAATAAAAATTATTGGGGTTGGCTCTTGATCTGAATTGGCCCAGTTTTACGGGCGGATATCCTTCCTGACGCCAGTGTTAAGAGGAAGCGCATTTGGGCAACCATTCTCTATTAACCTAACCAGAGCGATAATTTGCAAGGGGTCCGACATCGAAAAATGCATGCATCGGCCAAAGAAAGAAAAGGGCCACGAATACCGTCCGGGTAGGAGAAGAACAATTCGTTGTTGACCAAGTGAGCTGGCACAAGTAAGTGGAAGTAAGTTTGAACCGTGGTCGCCAACACAGGGTCCCACGTTAAGAGCCCGTTGTCGATAATTAAGACAGGCAGGGAATACCGCGGTTGTTATTGTACCTCCCTCACCCATAGAGGGAGCCATGGGGAGGAATGAAAGATATTCACTACTGCGTCCTTATGTGGTAGTCAGTAGTGTTCTATGTTGTATGTATTCAACTAGGAGCGGCTCCTGACTAAAATGTAGGGTGGGCCTGTTGATATTATTGTTGTTTCATATTAAACATTATTTAATTTGACATTTATCGTTGCCAATATTGCCATTAACATTCCACACAAGGCAAAATTTGAAACAAATTTTAATAAATAGTTCGCGCATTATAAATTGTACTCACATGGCTTCTTGAATGATGGAAACCTACAACCTGTTTTCCAGTCAATGACCGTGTCGGGGGTGGAATGAATCAAGCCCCATCTTGCGGCGAGGATGCGAATTGTGCCGGCTGCCGAAGTCTATCGCACTCCTCTGGGGCAATGATTAATGACTGGCAGATGAGATGAAATGATAGTGGAGAGTTTTGCTGGAATGAAAGATGACAGGTAAAACCGGAGTACCCGGAAAATCCCTCTCCCGTGTCTACTTTGTCCAGCACAAATCTCACATGGGGTGACCGGGATTTGGACCACGGGACCCAGCGGTGAGAGGCCGACGCGCTGTCGCCTGAGCCACGGAGGGTGGCTCACATGGCTTCTTATTTGTAGATATTCTCCTCTCGTGTGCTCGGATAAAGCAAATTTGCCTATCGTCTTAGTGTTGAAATTCTCGATTTCCAGTAAGTACTCGTAGATGATAACTGCATGGCCAGTGTACTAAGCCAGGCTTATCCCGTATAATTGCGCTAGTCAGTCTAAAGTCTTCAGCAGTAGTCACAGGGTTGGAGAGAACAATGTTCAGTAACATTTTTAATTCTGAAAACTGTCTACTAAGTCATTGTCGCGCAATACAGCATGAGTGCACAAGTGGCTTTCAGTTCAAATAAAATATTACTAAAAATTAGAGAAAACTATGATCTTAGTTTTGTTTTTTTATTAGAACAGGATATGTCGAGCAAATTGAATTGAATTCTGAAGAGGGTAAACATTGCTTACGTGACTTGGACATTTGAATATCAGCAATTGGAAAAGCACGTAAGATGTTTTTTCTCTGACGTCTATCCTTCACTTGTGCTGTAATAATGTCACATGCATGCTTAGCATCAATGTCATCGCATCGTCTGCTCTTAATCTTTTTGTAGTGGAAGGATTTCGCAAGTGCGTTCGTGGAACTGTCCTGAATTGTCCCCTATCTGAGAAACAGCATTACTAAATTTCGTGAGGACCGGGCGAGTTGGCCGTGTGGTTAAGGGCGCGCAGCTCTGAGCTCGCATCCGGGAGATAGTGGGTTCGGATCCCACTGTCGGCAGCCCTGGAATGGTTTCCGTGGTTTCCAATTTTCACACCAGGCAAATGCTGGGGCTGTACCTTAATTAAGGCCACGGCCACTTCCTTCCCATCCTAGGCCTTTCCTGTCCCATCGTCGTCATAAGACCTACCTGTGTCGGTGCGACGTAAAGTAAAATAGCAAAAAAAGAAAGTTCGTGAGGGAGGTATCTCTGCCTACAGCATCAACTGTCCTTTACTGTAAAATATTTTAAAGAATGTCAATATAATAAAATGTAGACGAATTAAACGACAGGAAAAGAAAAAGAATACATTTTTGTCTTCCAGCATTTTCTGGAACCTGGCCGCATTTCTTATACTTATACCAGTGATTCTTCTCTTGTAATATACCGAAATACTCAACCAAATCAACTTTTTTTCATGCACAAAGTTAATAAGTCTTGAATTAAAATTCCAGCGAGTATCACATGGACGTCAATTACACAGTTCTTTCAAAAGATTGCTGCGTTTGGGAGAGGAAGTGAAAAAGGAACCTCTACTGGTAAACAATTTCAAGCAAATTCTGTCACGTTCAACTGTTGAATATAAGCGTTTGAGTATCAAGTTAAATTGGTGTGCGTAACAAGGGAATGTCTCCTTCATAAAACATTATTTTGGGCCCACGTGACAGCCCCGCATAACAGTTGCTCCATCATAAGTTCGTGCCACAAGCTTGTCTTTGATGTTAAATTGTTCCAGTTCTTTAACTTTTGCACTACTTAGGTCCTCTCCTGTTACAACAGAAACCGCTAAACGCATATTAAGCGTTCCACAGGCTTCTCTTCATTAACATACCTCAAAATTAAAATAAACGGAGTTGTGTAAGGCACATCTGTTGTTTCATAGACCTGAAGTGTAATTTAATCAGCCCATTCAATTTATGCCTTAATCTCGTCTAGGTAGGCACTGTACATAGAATCGAAAAGCTCACTTTGGATTATTTTAGAAGTTTTTTGAGCAATTGTTGCATTATGAAGGTGACAATATAATGGATACATTTATAAAACCTACCTTCAGCAGTAATCCACTTCTTCGTATAAAAATTGTAATAACGGGAATCGAACCCGGTATCCTCTGGACCAAAGACAATCATGCCAGAAATTTAACCACGGAACCGATAATAATAATAATAATAATAATAATAATAATAATAATAATAATAATAATAATAATAATAATAATAATAATAATAATAATAGTCAAGTGCTATATATGGTCAGCCTTGCCATATGGTGTGGAAACATTTACTCTCAAGAAAATATCAGTGAAACGCTTGGAAGCCTCCGAAATGTGGATCCACCGTAGGATGCTCAGGATTTCGTGGGTTGCACGAATAACGAACCAAGACGTACTCAGAAGGGCAAGAGCAAGTCGGGAACTCGCTCAAACATTGAAACACCGGAGGATCTCTTACCTTGGCCACATCCTTAGAAATGACCGTTACCTCATCTTACAGCGGACTGTAGAAGGCAAAATAAAGGGTCGAAGAAGCGTCGAACATCATGGCTCGGAAACAGTGGTCACAGTGTTGAAATACTTTTCCACCTAACAAGGAATCGTACTGCATTCGCCACAGTGATCGCCAACGTCAGGGGGACCTGATATGGTGTTGTGAAGAAGAAGAAGAAGAGTAAGAATAAGGATAAGAAGAAGAATACTCTTGTATACTGTACTCTCTTTCTTTCAGCTACATTCGGTTTTACGGAACAGCGTAATTTTTCCCAGAACGGATATGTTTAAGGTGCCTTTAGACCTGAGTTAAAACCTGCGAATGCCAACTGACTGAATATTTTGATCGACGTTATTCTATAGCCCATATTGTATTTCGATAGTATTTTTGTTAGCATTTAATATCCTTATTGGCGCAAGGTAGTTGGACATCAAGTTACTGTGTTGTCAGATGGAACTGTGTGAGAATTTAAAAAAAAAATATCTTGAAAGAAAATGCATGACGGAATTCCCTGTTCTTCTGGCTGTTCTATTCATCATGCCGCGAGCCTCTCCACTAAAAAGGCGAGGTTTTTCTTTTAACGTGCGTTTCAACAAAATACTTTTTGAAGTGTGGGAGAAGCGTTACGACATTTACGAGTGACCAAACTGTTACACTTGGAATATCAGTGCGTGTAACGAAAAGAATATTTAATGGTTGGAAGCGAATTCTCCTGAACTAGAGAATTCCGAACTAAAAGTAGTGGCAACATATGCATATATAATGAGGCCTTCAACTTTTCATAATGTTGTCCACAGATATGGCTGACAACTGTTGATTGTTTTGTAAGAGAAGTTTGTCGAGGAGCGAGTAGCTGAATGACATTATAAGAACGGTCTTTGGCACGTTATCTACTAAAATTCAAGTATGTTTATTTAGAAGCGTGTACGAAATGATGAAGATACAGTTACAATTAATAATCAAGTTAATTAAGTTCTTGAATCTGAAGAATTCGTGCGAGCGAGAACGCACTGACTGTAAACGGCACAGGAAGATGTATTACATCATGGGATAATTGTGTAGGGTCAGCTAATAAGTCGTTTACAAATATGCATAATTCGGACATGGAAAATTCTTCTTAAGGGCCAAATTATTTCTGAGAATTAAAAGTCAATATCAAGAATGAAGACAGTATATTAAGAAGTTCTTATGGTTAGGACCGCACAGTTGTGAGATTGCAACCGCGAGATAGGGTGTTCGAACCCCACTGTCAGCCGCCCTGAAGATGTTTATCCGTGGGTTGCCAAATTCTCAACAAGCAAATGCTAGGGATATACCTTAATTAAGACCACGGCTGACTCGTTCCCTCTCCTAACCCTTTCCTGTCCATTTGTCACCATGAGACCTATCTGAGACGTGCGAAGTAAAGCAACTTCTAAACAAAAACAAAAATTAAAATGTAGAACTTCCCAGAAAGAATACCATTTTGACGTCGTGATGGGCGATGGACTAGTTTCAAATCCCACCAGTGGAAGTGCACATAGTGTCAACGTCATTCTTCTCATAATTCTAATCGGCTCTACTCTACTCATCGGACTGTATTTTCTGCTAATACACTCCTCGCCAAGTAAGCGTGGACTCCAAGGGAGCAACGTAACATTTTCTTCCATGTTAATACTGAAGGTAGTGATTTATATTTATTTCCTGACTGTCGCGGGATGAAATGCTGGCACCTCGGCGTCTCTGAGAACCGTGGAAGTAGTTAGCGGGACGTTAAAACAATAACATCATTATTCTCAATTTTTTTAGAGAACTTGAATGCTGACCTAATTTCTGAGATTGGTTCGTTGGTGTTCCTATACATTTCGTGTGTAAGCTTGAAGATTTAACCAGTCTGCAAGCTGAAAATATCATAAAAAATATATCTCTCCTTTAGGCTACTGTTTATTTAAGAGAGAAGAAAACATTCACGCAAAAGAAAGGAAAAATAAAAAGTGAGATATGGACCTTTTAAAATCACACTACAAAAATGTATTAAATAAATTCCATCGTTGAAGACGTATCTCTCAGTTTAATAATATGGCTATAGTAACCCGTATATCAAAACACTAAAGGCCGAAATGTATAATATTAAAGTTAGGGGGAAGTGTGTGTGTGTTTCTTTAATTCCTCATTGAGTTTGAAAAAAGTTATGTTGATATTTGGATATTGTTTCACATTTATTTCAAGGGATAGAAGAATGGCTGAGGGAGGCAGGTGTAAGAACTGTGAGGATGAGTCGGAATTAAGGAATATGAGGGAAGGGACAGCGAATTTGAGAGAGATAATTAGGCTTGTGACGGAGGACAAGAATGAAGATCGGTCTCCCTCAGGCATTGTACAGGAGACGGTAGGTAGACAGGAGAGAGGGGATGGAAAAGGAGAAGTTGTGAAGGACAGGTGGCTAATGCTTTTAGGGGAAGGAAAATGAGGCTAAGGGTTTTCCTCAGGAAGTGAACTCAGATGAAGTACCGATGAGGAATAGGTATGAGTCAATGCAGCTAGATCAGCAGAAGTAAGAATGAGATGGTAGAAGTGTTACAAAGGAGATGCGAGGCAAGGGGAAAGGAAAACGCAGAATAGTAGATAGGAAGAGGGAAATGGAGCAGGTTAGTTGGAGGAGGAGAAGCTAGGAGGAAGAAGGTTTGTGAGGAGGGGCGGTGATGTAGTAAGGAAGGTGGGCTTGATGCTCTGGTCATGGGTGATTCAATGTGGGGAAAGTGTGTAGAGGAAAGGGAAACAGGGTAGTGTGACATCCACGAATTGAGTTAAGACAGATGTTGAGTAAAATAGGAGAGAAGTAGGAGGGTATGTAGAAGGTAGTAATTTTCCACGTTGGGACGAAAAGGTCAGGAAAGCAACAGTAGGTACTAACATAGTTGAGGTTGTATAATGGGACCTGGTTACGGCAGCACGGAATATTTAATGAAGCGGAGATTGTTATCAGCGGGATATTGTTTAGGAAGTATACTGACTGGAGTGTGATTGGGGATTTAAATGAGACCATGAAGTGGATTTGTGGGAAATTGGGACTGAGATTTGTAGATCCTAATGGGTGGGCAGAATAAAGATCTACATACAGCTGAACTTCACATGAGCCGCAATGGTACATATAGATTTGTTTAGAAGTGTTATAGGGAGATGAATTCAGGTAGGCGTGGTTTACTATAGAACGGTGATGAAAATATGACAGAATAGAAACCAGGAAATCATGTAAGATTGATCTAAAATTGTTAGTTTTAAATTATAAAAGTATTGAAAAGGAAGGAATACAATTAACTTATTAGATATTTTTCCAGGGTTTCCGTGGCTTGCAGAGGGATAAGAAACGTGAGAGGTGAATGGGTGGACAAGTAATTAATAAGAGTAGAACTTAACATATCGAAATTAGAAATAATATTTATTTCCTGTTTTTAGTTTAAATTTGAAAAAGGTAGAAGATTTGGAACAAATAACAGTTAAATGGAATAACAATGAGCTCGTCATCTCCGATAACACAAACTAAAGAGAATTATCAGCACGATAATATACAAAGGTTTGAGCATCATAGCTCTGAACAGGTACACTACTTTATAAGAGCATGTTAGCTCCACTAACGTACATAGCCTAAGAGTCTGAGCTCCAAAAACTAATACAGTCCAGCCTCTCAGAGGCATACATTTCTTACAGCGAACAAGGTCATACCTGGCAATCTTCAAGTAAGGTATTTACAGTCACGTAGCCCTGGTTTGTGCTTATCGTCTGCTCAACAGTTTTATAAATTACTGTTCCTAAAAGTAACTTCACACCACAAACTATCATATAATAAACAGGGGCAAGATTGCCCATACTACCTGGCCTTAATGTAAAAGGAAATGGTTATACGCAATCGGCCACGGACAAAGGAATACGAGGCTAAACTCTTGCCGTCCTTAGAGAAATGGTTAAAAACCCTAATGGGCGTATGGCCCAATGCAACAGAGGCTAACCGTGTTCTACATAGGTAGGGGTGACTAAATAAGAAATATTAAATGCCAAGATAGTGTTAAGAAATGTCGAGGGGGAATCGAGGTGACAGTGAATGAATGCTGACTTCTTATTGATGTGTGCTAGTTTTTATCTAAATAAACATACTTCAAGTCCTAAATATGAGTATTACGACTCAGTGTAAACTTCAAGGACTGGACTGAACATAATTTTATCTACTTAGAGTGTATTTTATTACTTTCTGTGTTACGTGTAGAAACCCGTTAGGACATTCAGGGATGCTTCAAAGCCTTCCACACCCAAAGAAATGGCTTCTTACCAAGGAAATCAGTCCGTAACTAACCTTACCGACAGTTGTACCCATAACGTACATAATCAGTCTCAGATAAGTTATACTTCTGTAATGCAGTTAACACTGAAAAACGAACAGGCTAATATTATTGATGCTCACGCCGGAATCCCTATAAGAGACTACGTCCTTGCTCTAGGAAAAATTTAAAAATCCAGCTAACATTTGTACATCGTCATTATCTAAAGGCTTTGCCTTGTCACTGCAACCATTGATCTCTTCTTTCTGCGATCCTTTTCATCTCTCCATAACCTTGGCATCCCATCATTTCAACTACCTCTTCAATGATCTTCTCCCGTGGTTTCCCTCTGCCTTTCTTTCCCATCACCTTGCCTTCGAACAAGTTCTTTATGAAGTCATTATGCCCGTGAATATGACCAAAAACTGACGCTTTTCTCCTTTTTATCGTTATTATTAAATGTCTCCAGGTGTTTATTTCTCTAAGCACTGCTTCATTTGTTTTCTTCTCAATCCAGCTAGTTATTGTCATCTTCCTCCATAGTCAAATTTCCACTGCCTCTAGTCATTTTATGTCCTCTTCAAGAGAGTCCATCCTTCACAGTCATATAGCAGCACACTCCAAATGAATATTTTGATAAACAATTTCTTTTGTTCAGTATTTAAGAATTTATTAATTAAGAGCTGCTTCTTCCCCTCAAAGGCTTTCTTACACAGGGAAATTCTTCTTTTTATATCCACAGTGCATCTGTTGTCTTCGTAATAACTGATCCTAAGTAGCAGAACTTGTGCACCTGTTTTATAAAAATATTTCCAATTCTGAGATGTGCCTCTGGCTTAATTTTAGATTTGCTTACAACCATAACATTAGTTTTATTTACATCAATATTAAGTTGGAAATCTTTTAAGATGGATGTTAATTTGTTGTGCATGATCTGCATGTTCTTCTCATTGTCAGCCAGAAGTGCAATATTATCGGCAAATCTAATACGGTGCACAGTTGTTCCATTTATTTTAATGCCAGGTGTTTTTGATTTAAAAATTTTCATGGCCTCTTCAATGCACAGATTAAATAGAAATGGTGATAAGGAACACCCCTGTCTTACTCCTTTCCTGATCCTCACCTTGCATACTTTTTCATTACTTTCGATGTTTATTCTTTGATGTAGAGGTTTAGTATTGCTTTTCTGTCTTTTCAGTCCAAATGAATATCCTTTTGAACAGTCTTTTCCACTGAAAATTGTCAAAAGCTTTTTCCAAGCCTACAAAAGCTATGTATGTATTTCTGTTAAGCTTAGTCCTCTCTCCAAGATGGTTTTAAGTGCTATAATAGCTTCTCTTGTTCCTACTCCTTTTCTGAACCCAAACTGATCATCATCTAGATTCTGCTCAATTTTCATATCGATTCTGTTTTTTAATATGCATGTGACTATTTTTGCTGCATGTGAAATAAGGCTTAGTATTCTGTAATTGGAGAATTCTGTTGAATCTCCTTTTTGTGCAGAAGTACTACTTTGCTTTCTACAAAATCCTCTGGAATATCTCTGTTTTCATAGCAGTACTTGGTGATTTTGAAGAGTTCATCCTTCAAATTTTTTCCACAGTTTTTCCACAGTTCAGCAGGCGGTTTGTCTGGTCCAGGAGCCTTTTTCTTTTTCAGCTGTTGCAGTGCTGTTTTGAAATCACTTCTCATTATGGGAGGACTTAGTTCATCTTGTGAAACCTGCTCTTGTTTTATGATGTACTCATCTACATTGTCAATTTCTTCTCCATTATATAGATCCTCAAAATACTTTTTCTATCTCTTCATTACCTCCTCATCTTGTATTAACAAATTTCCTTCCTCACCTTTTATTACACTGAATTTCATTTTAGCCTTGAATTGCATTCTTTTTACTTGATTGTATACTCTGTCAGCATTTCCGATTTTCATATCATGTTCTATACTTTTACAAATGTCATCCATCCATATTTCTTTTGCCTCTCGGCACTTCTGTGTAACTAAGTTTTTTATATAGTTTATCATTCCTTCTGGAGTATTTTTCTGGTTTTCTTTATTTCTTTTCTGAATGAGATTTAGTTTTCTTCAGTCATCCAGTTCTTCCTGGGTTCAAGCGTCTTTTTTCCTAGCACTTCATCTGCTGCCGTCGTAAGTGAAGCTTTGACAGCATCCCAATCTGTTTTGTTGCAGTTGTTGTACCTGATCATGTCAGTCTTTTCTTCGAATGCTACTTGTGTTAATGGATCATTTAACTTTTCTAGATTCCATTTCTTGCTTCTTGGTTTCCTTAACTTCTTCAGCCTAATTCTACATTTTGCTAATACTGGGATATGGTCGCTGTCGATGTCTAAGCCAGGATAGCTCTCAACTAGAATGTAGTCAATTTGGTATCTGTTATTATCTCCGTAATCCTTCCATGTGTAACGTCTTCTATTAGGCATGTCAAATACAGTGTTCATTATGATAATGTCCTGTTCTCTATCATTTGTTCGTCCTAGACCGAATCTGCCAGCAACTCTTCTAGTAATATTGCTGCCAACCACAACATTGAAGTCTCCCATTATGATTATGTTATCTTTGTCATTGTTTGGTTTAATTATATCTTCTATTTTATTATGCAATTCCTCAACTTCATCGTTGTCATATCCAGTAGTAGGGAAGTATACTTGTATTATTTCCATATCTGTTGGTTTGGCAGCTATTTTCACCATCATTATTCTATCATCGACATGATATGTGTTTAGCACGTTGTTTGCCCACTTCTTTCCTAATATTACAGCTACTCCATATCGTCCACCATTTTCATTTCCACTGTACACAATTCTGAATGGGTCACTGTAGAAATCACCTTTGCCAGACCATCTAGTTTCACATAACCCCAGGATGTCTATTTTGTTTTCATCCATAATTTGTTTGAGTTCTTCTAGTCTTCCGGTTCTTAGCATTGTTCTTGTATTCCATGTCCCTATTTTAATCCCTTCTCCAAAATTCTGAGGTTTTCGCTTGCTGACGACCTGGGACACCTCAGTTACTCCCCTGCCGGATCTTGGTGTCCGAGTACCATGATCAGTAGTGTCTAAGTTACAATTCGTACTATCCATGGATGCTATACTAGGAAAATAATGTGGGGGTTTCCCGTTGCCTTCCACATCGCAGTTTTACTGCCATTTAAGTCTTCCTGACCATGCCAGTAAATTTTCAGCGGCAGTCCAGTAGACACCTGTAGTCCTGCACTGTGCTAATACTGATAGCGCTGCTTCCACTACCAGGAAGAGACACTCCTCCGCCTTTCCAGCTGTTGGGACATATCCTCATCCACCTTTCAAACCGTTGGTCCTCTTCACCTGTAACCCTAGGTAGGGACCCTATAACAGGGTGTTACCATCCGGAGCCAGATGGACCCTGGATTTTAACGAGATTTATACTCCTCCTGTTCCTCCTTCCTCATCACTTGCGAAATTCTAATTCTATATTTTGCTAATAGTGGGATATGATCGCTGTCGATTTATAATCCAGGATAGCTATGGCATGACGTACGAATGACACATCAACTTTCTCTAGAAACCCCCCTCAACAGGACGTGTCCTTGGACTTGAACAGTTCAGGCCCAATATATGAAAAAAGAAAAGAAACGACCTAAGAAGAAACTAATGGTATTAAATCCCCTCAGTCTTCTAGAACTACTTCTTCCTGTTAAGGAAGTAATAGAAGATAATCCCTCAAATTTTATTCTTAATTTCATACAACACAAAAGTTTATTCGACATTCGTATGTATCTGGTATTTCATACACAAGAATTTGCATATTCCTATCGAACACAAAAATTGTTCAGGAATTGTCACTCAGTCCCCCAATAATCTGAATCAATAATATTGATCGCACTCTCTGATCGTTAATTGTCGCAAACAAGGGAGTGATATTATACAATGTATGTTCCATTTTACCCAACAGTCATTGAAGAACTGTTACAACAGCTGGGTATCAAACCAATGTCATCTATATCCAGCCTAAAGCCTGGAATTAATATTACGTGATTCACACACATTCTTCGCTTCCGCCGACAACTATATGTTAAACCTGACGATTTCAATGAACTACCGAATGCACTGAAAATATGTTTTGAAGGAACCAATTATTGGATCTACACTTCCTCAGAAGTTCCCACCTGTCTCATTTGCAAAGAAGAAGGCCACCTGGCCCGAGTATGATCCTCACTACCTGAGACTCTAGAAGAAAAGAACCAGCCATATAATCAACATTCAGTTTCTTCCAAGGAGGACACCTCCAACCCAGCAAACACAACTATGAATCCTCAGCCAACTACTGACCCTCAGCAAATTATTGAACATTCTAATGACACATCATCTTTCTCTAGAAACCCCCCTCAACATGATGTCTCCTTGAACTTGAACTGTTCAAGCCCAATATATGAAAAAAGAAACAACCTAAGAAGAAACTAATGGTATTAAATCCCTTCAGTCTTCTAGAACTACTTCTTCCTGTTAAGGAAGTAATAGAAGATAATCCCTCAAATTTTAATTTTATACAACACAAAAGTTTATTTGAAAATACTAAAGGAACATCAGCAATCAGCAACAAAGATCTTACCTATTGTATTATCTTATACTTCCCATGTTGATGATCTCATCGACACCCTGCATAAACAATATCCCTACTATCAAGACAAAAAAATTCAAAACCAGAGTACCAGACTTGTAAAGAAACTACTCACTGCCATACACGTAGAAAGCAATAGCTCTGCCCCAGATCAGACCATCCCAATAACTGATAAGAATTACATATAGTAAATACTGTACATATCTCTTAAAAGCCATAATGAATTCTTGGGTACTGCAGTGGAATATTAAGGGGTATTACCCTCAATGCGAATATCTACAACAACTTATTAATGAACACCAACCCGAAATAATTTGCTTACAAGAAACTCATTTTCGAGTTAACTGCGTAGCTGATATGAGACATTTCACAGCATATCATAAAAACCGCAACAATCCCATTCATGCAAGTGGAGGGGTTGCTACGTACGAGTACATACGTGACAATGTTCCTCAAAGATAAATACTACTGAAAAACCAATTTGGAAGCAGTAGCAGTTATAGTCTTTCTAACATTTTCCCTGTGCATCTGTAATGTTTATTTGCCCCTTAAATGAATTAGTAGATCAAATCAACTTCCTAAACCATTCCTCCTCTCAGGAGATTTTAACTCCCATAACATCATTTGGGACTGTCCTTACACTAACACAAGAGGAAGAATAGTTGAATCGTTGCAAGATTCTGAAATTTTATCCCAAAATACTCTAATTTTCCTACTCACTACGATATCCAGCATGGAACTTTTAGCACTATAGATCTGTATCTGAGCACTCCAGATGCAGCAACGACATATACATCATCAGCTAGCAGAACCCTTTTCGGAAGTGATCATTTTCCTATCATAATAAATGGAGACAAAAAGCCCCACCCAAATGTACGCCTAAATAAAGGGAATACTAAACGTGCCAATTGTCAAGAATACAAAGAAAATATTAAGGTAGAGTTATACAGATTACCACCACCTACCCATTTAAAAAAATACAACATTCACTATATCGTAAGAAAATTCACCAATATCATACTTAAAGCCGCAGAAAATTCTGTTTCAAGGACCAACAATACAACTTACAGAAATCAGTTCCTTGGTCGAATGATTCCTGTAAAGATGCAATAAAAGGAAAAACAAGAATTCTACAAGTATAAACGCCACCCCACTTTACGAAGCAAGTTATAGCCAGAAAAGTCACAAAGGAGAGTAAACGAGCATCTTGGCTGACGTATGTGTCATCTCTTTCTCACCATACCCCACAAAACATAATTTGGAAACACCTACCAATAATAAGGGAACTTAAAAACCCCTCACGTATCATAACCCTCAATAAAACGACTGGATCAGTTACAACTGAACATCACGATATTGAAAATACATTAGCAGAAAACTTGGCAAAGATTTCAAGTGATTCCAACTATGAACAAGAATTTTTATCCTCTCATGAAGATTGTCCTGATTTACAGTCACACATCCATCTAAGTGGAGACCAATGCTACAACGGTAATATAAGTATTACTGAAGTATTACTTGAACTCAGTAGCTGTCGAAGTACAAACCCAGGTACTGATAATATTATGTATGACTTCTTGAAAGAATATCCTCCTGAAAGCCTAGCATTCCTCACTGAAATATTTAATTTCATTTGGTCACAGAAAGTCTTCCCAGTCGCCTGGAGAAAAGCTGTAGTAATTCCACTACCTAAGCCTGGCTGCGACCATAGTTTACCAGATAGTCTAACTATCGAAAAAAAGCTCTAACTTGCGCTATGTGCAAACTAATGCAAAAAATAATAAATTAAAGACTAAAATGGGTTCTGGAACAACATAATTTCTTCACGGCAGAACAATGTGGCTTCCAACGATTTCACTCAACAGCTGACACCTTAGTAGTCAGAAATTCTGGATGAATTTCATTACAGACAAATCTCCTTGCAGTCTGCCTAGATATTCATAAAGTGTATGTTATGGTGTGGAAAACTCACGTTATTTAAACTCTACTGCAACATAACATTAAGGGAAATATGATAAATTTTATCTATAACTTCCTGCAATACTGACGCATTCAAGTGCGAGTTAATGGTGTCCGATCACAAGAAATCACTTTAGAAAATTGTGTCCTACAAGGCTCAGTTCAGAGTATAAAACTATTTTTAGTAGCTACAAATGACATCACATCATGCATTAACCCTCCAGTAAAGACCTTCCTCTTTGCTGATGACAAGACTATTTTTTGTAGAGTTCGCAACCTGTCAACCACCCAAATTTCTTTACAAAATTCTCGTGCAGATAATGCCAAATGGGGAAAAGCACACAGTCTTTACCTTTTATTCAACCAAACCTAAATGCATCTTATTCTCCAAACAAAAGAGCGATAGTAACTGCCCAGAATTGTACCTCAAGGGAAATAAAATTGAGATAGTAAGTGGAATAAAAATACTAGGGACGAACTTCGACAGAAAATTAACATGGAACTCTCATCTAAAAATTGTAAAAAAATATTGTCTACATCGAATTAATGTACTCAAATCATTGGCAGCTAACAGCTGGGGAGCAGATCTTCATGTACTAATGTGCACTAACAAATCTATAATTCTCACCAAAATGGATTGTGGTTCTATTATACATAATTCAGCTACAGCATCCTCACTGAAAATGCTTGACCCGATTCTAAACACATCTCTCAGGATTGCCTTGGGAGCATTCAAAACTAGCTCGATCTCAAGTTTATTAAAGAAATCTAATGAACCCCCGCTTCGGACTCGCAGAAAACAACTGACTATCAATTACGCAGTAAAGACAGCGGCTTCTCCACACTCCAGAGCACATGCTTATGTTTTCCCACGCTATCAGCCTCAACGCTATTCCCCGCAACAAAAGGGAGATATATACACTTTGACATTAGGTTTACGCCATACTTACAAGAAATGTATTCAGTTCCCCTCGATTGCTTCAAGAACGGAAAAAAGACATCACATTCCCTCCATGGAAAGCTGAACCACCACCAATAATATTAGATATAATTCAATTCAAAAAACAAACAACAGACAGTACCGTATTTAAGAAAATGCTATCTGAAAAGTGTGAAAGTTTGACCAGACATGTTCCTATATACATTGATGACTCCAAAACCGAATATGGTAGCTGCTGTACTGTTTTCCACCCTGATCACACAGTGAAGTATGCACTACCAGCTCCATGCTCCATATTCACATGTGAACTGTATATTATCCTAAAAGCTATGGAATTCATGAAGAGTTCCCCCAGAATGGAACCTTTTTCAATCCTTAGTGATTTTTATCAACAGTAAAACTCATTCAAAATGTATCATCCTCAAATACATTAACCCAAGACATACTGTATACTTACAATACTGTGAAAAATAAAGGACAGCAAGTTACCATAATATGGATCCCCTCACATATGTTAATAAAAGGCAATGAATAAGCTGATATATCAGTTAAGAAGCAACTCGTCTTCCCGGATATGATCCAAACTTTGTAACACTCCACACAGACTCGCTCCTTTTCTTACTAAAAGATCCGAAAACAATGGTTAACTGACTGGACACGGAAAAAACCCACAGAAATCCATGATATCGGGCGTGGATCTACAGATAAATTTGATTTCATTTCTCCATTGTCGAGAACAAGTGCTCATTTCTAGAATACGTATAGCAAACTGACTCATGTACATACCTTCTCTAAGAAACCTCCACCAATATGTGACACCTGTCAAAAAAGAAAAACTGCTGACCACATGTTACTGGAATGCCATCTATACGATCAACAAAAACAATTGTGTATATTAAACCAGAATAATAGTGTATGTGACATCTTGAACAAAGATACTTAGTGTAAAAACATCATTAAGATTTTTAGACAAACAAATCTATTCAATGACATGTAATCACTACCTGATCGATATGTACTATTGTTATTTTTGCAATTGTAACTCTATGTAATCAACGCAATTATTCCTTTATGTATAATTAAAAATGTCGCGATATGACTTTCTAAGTTAAAGCGACAATAAATAAACCAAAAATGTAATTTGAGGATTAGAAATCTTAGTCACTCCATTGCAATCTGAATGTTAATCAACAAAGGGAAATCACTCTTTTTCCCCTTAGTTTACATGTTTCGCAGTAGGGAATAGAACAGAATCCTCGTATTTTCAGAAACTCTATGTTTAAACCACCAAATTTGGAACTTTACATAAGTAAAAATGTTTTAAAACTTCCCCCCCAAGCGATTTGCCGGAGCTATCACATGTCATTACCTTGCTTTGCTTGGCCTTCTGAAAGCCACCCGCAGCCCCTGCCTCCGTTTGGAGGTGCCGCTCTCATAAACTGGAGTGATGAAGATGACAACACGGCCCTGAAGAGTTCAGCTTTTATAGTATTTCGAGGGGAGGTTTCCATAACTTCTTTACAGATAGGCTGGATTCCCTTACACACCCCCAAGTTTAATTGTCTAGCGAAAATGATTACAAATTTCTGATTGTTTGATTAATATTGAATCAGGAACCAGCAGAAGTGATGACAACGTTTACACATTAACAAAACAAACTGTCTATATCAATACAATCGTAACTGTTCTGGGGTTATCTGTAGAACGCAGGGGTGAAAGAAGGTGCGGGCTGGAATGGTTCTCTCTACGATAGTCAAATATGAATTTAAAATTTAAAATAAAGAGTTTATTTCTTTTCAGAAATTAAATTTTTACAAAATATCAGGTAGAGGTAGTCAGGTACAAAGTAGAAAAACATAAAACATAAAAGACTAGTTACAAGTTGAGCTTCAAGCTCATAACTTACCAACAATTACAAGTTACGGCCTTCCAAAGGCACCATTCAATAGTACACAGAAATCAATTACAGAACCAGAAAAGAGCTTAAAGTCTCTACATCTTCAAAAAGGAAACTATGCTCCCAATCTTTACAGCCTGATTCGGGCAACTTTTAAGTTATTTTGAGATTAGAGCTTCTTTGCTCAATAAAATTACATTTCTAGGCCAGATTAATTACCTTTTATATTACACAGGGGTATCTGATACCCATACTACTGGGCTTTCATGAAAAGAAACAGGTTCCGTTACTGGCAAAAACACAAAATATATGGAGTCGTAGACTTGCGCTCCTCGAAATCAGAAATTAAAACCCTACTTGGGCTTGTGGCCGGACGATGCAGAGGCTAATCCCGCACTACTGAGGTGACTAGGATGACAAGTTAATTTATGATTTACAAGAGAAAAACCGTGACAAAAAATCGTAGTCACCTGAAGATTAATTGAAGGGAAATTCAAGAGGGTAACGAACTCTCTATCCCCGATTTACTGATTAAGTCCTTAGGATTTACATGAAATTTTACATTAGAAGGAAGAAAGTTTACATTTTAGAAAACAGGCGGTTACATACAGTAGTTAAGGATTAGAACCTTCCCCACGTGTCAGCTTGCGGATATAACTACTTAGATGGTAAAACTGTTGGCCATTACCTTAGCTGATGTTCTGCCTGCCGAAGACTGAGGCCCCCGCCTCCTGTCTTAACACACACACTCAGTAAGTCGACGATCAATAAGACAAGTTAGTTCGAAAAAGCTACAGCTTTTATACCCGAGGGGAAGCTTCGAAAAGTCTCTGGACTAAATCCGGACACACCCTCTCATTTGTATTGGAGGATAAAATAGGTACAAGGAACGTTTGATTGGCTGAAAAATAAATACAGAAAATTGGTGATTGGCCAGACTCCAAAGCTGGCGGGATGAGAACGAAGTGTAGCAAACCTTGAAAAAAACAATGAAAGTCCATTCAGTTGAGAAAGCCTATAAACAAAACCTTCTTTAGATTTCTTGTTATTTCACTTTGCACCAGAGTGCATGACCATCAGTTCTTTCATAGTGACATCTATGGAGAAACGTCCAAATTTCTTGAACCCAGTGATACAACAAAACCCCACGTTCGGCTGATCTGAAGATTGTTTATCGTAGATACACATTCTCACACTAGGCAAAAGCTGGGGTTGTACCTTAATTAAATCCGCGGTCGGTTCCTTCTCGGGCGGCCTGACGTAAAGCAGATTGAAACAATTCAAATGGAGTGTATCTCTATTGACCTATCTTGGCTTCTGACTAGGTAGATCATGGGAGATTACTGATGGGAATGCGGGATATTGGACTAGGGAAGAAGGTTGTTGAGTGGGTGGCTACCTTTCTAGGAAACAGAACTCTGAGAATTAGAGTAGGTGAAGTGATTCCGATCCTGTAATGATGAAGAGAGGGGTCCCACAGGGCACTGTTATTGGACCTTTATATTTTATAACATATCAAGTGCCCCGTCAGAGCCGTACTTTCTACTCCTGCGCTAATGATGAATGAAATGCCTTATAACTATTTTTTCACAGGGTTATTACGCCTGCAAGAATGTTACGTCAGAATACGAAGAATTAACAACCGGTAAGGGGTTTTTAATTGTAAATTATTAATATCCCTGGCCTGGGGACTGGGTGTTTGTGCCTGATTCTGTACCGAACCACGGACTCTGCCCCAAACGAACTGATACATGATGCAATCACAACACAGCCCAAGCGGCAGCGAAAATATTTGAAAACAAGGATGGTTTACAATACGCTGTCATAGAGGAATATTTTCAGAGTCCTATCTGATGTAGAATTACTGAAAAAGTGTTTACATTGTCTTACCCAAAACCAGAATGAGTGCATCAACAGTGTTATTTGGTCAAGAATTCCAGAAACAGTTTTTGTAGCAAATTATGCTGTCCATTTTTTCATTTTTGTGTTTACGATTCTGTAATTACTTTTAACAATAACAACTTGTCAAACTGTGAGGCAATGAAGAAACTTAGTGTTGGGTATCACACCATACGAGCCATGTACAAGCTTGACAAAGAAACAGAGAAAGTATTGAGGGAAGTGGAAAACGAGGCACGAGAGAAGAAAACTAAAGAGATGGCTGGAAGAAACCTATCAGGATGATTCAGATGACCCAAGTTATGGTTCTGGAATACACTGGAACTTTGACAGCAGTTTCTCGTAAGTTTACTTTTTTGAAAGACTACCTGCATGTACTTCCTGAAACTTTTACAGCCTTTAAAGACTGTTTCTGTGAGTATATTGTATTTTAGATCATAGTGTCCGAATTAATGACTGTACAGCACCTCCAAAAAAGCAAAACAATTGGATTATTTAAAAAATTAGCCTAATAAAACAGTACTTTTGGAAATCTGTGTGTTAAAGTAATAGAAAACCATCATAGGTTCAATTTTTTTTTCAGAGATGTACCTTTATTAGTTGTTGAGAAAAGGTGCAATGAATTTAGTAAAATATGCATGGTAAAGATACACACTACCAGAATCTCTTTGGCTGAAATAGTTTTCAGGAAGGACATTCGAGTGGTCGTTAATGAACCGGGGGAGTGTATATGAGGACTTACAGAACAACGAAATATTCTGTCAGCAGAATCTTAATGCAGATTAAGGATAATGTCGACATGGAGGAGGTGACTACTACGGGTGAGTTACTTAAAAGTACCTCTGATCCTAACGCATTTACAGAAAGGAACAAAGTTCGAAATTTAGCAAAGCAGCTGGTATTGATACGATTTCTGGATATATATTCGTTGGGATGCAGTACCATATTTGAAAAACTTATCTGATTATTGTTTGCATGAATGAGGGATACCGAATAAATAGAAAGTATACAGTCAGTTTGACATGTGTTGTTTGTAAACTCTGGGAAAACATTCTTTCTCGTTATATGAGACACATTTTCCAAATTAATAATTGGTTTGATAGAAGGCAGTTCGACTTCACGAAAGGTTATTTAAGTGAGGTTCAGACATTTTAGATTTAGGAGGTCAAACGGACTGCCCAGTTAGTGGCAGTGCAGTTTGAGTCACGTAACTATCCATTTGTTTTCGGGAGATATTGGAATTGAACTCCACGTTCGGCTGCCCTGAAGATTGTTTTTCGTAGATACACATTATCACACTAGGCAAAAGCTGGGGCTGTACTTTAATTAAGACCACGGTCGGTTCCTTGCCGGCCGGTCTGACGTAAAGCAGAGTGAAAAAATTAAAATGGAGTGTATCGCTTTTGACCTATCTTAGGCTTTCGATTAGGTAGATTATGGGAATTTACTGATGAGAATGCGAGATATTGTACTAGGGAAGAAAGATGTTGAATGGGTGGCTACCGTTCTAGGAAAGTGAACTCTGAGAATTAAAGTAGGTGAAGTGATATCCGATCATGTAATGATGAAGGCAGGGGTCCCAGAGGGCGGTGGTATTGGACCTTTATGTTTTATAACATATCAAGTGGCCCACCAGAGCCGCACTTTCTACTCCTGCGCTAATGATGAATGAAATGCCTTATAACTAATTTTTCACAGGGTTATTACGCCTGCAAGAATGTTACGCCAGAATACGAAGAATTAACAAGCGGACGGCCGCTGGCTGGTATGTCCAGAGCACTACCCGTCGAATGCGCCTTGCGTTAACCCAAATATGCCTACCGTCGTTTTGAAAAGACAGCTGACCCTCTTCTATTATTTGTCAGCCACTGTATAATGAGTTCGGTTTAATAATGTTGCAGTATTAGAGGGAAAGGTATGAATTTGCATACTACCCATTTTAGTTTCACTTAGTGAGTCTATTTGTGTGTGATATGCGGCTCTAAACAAAACTCATTTTACAATCATGGAAGACAACGTGGGCCGACGAATTAAAATGTAATAAGATTATTGTTACAAGTACCTCACTATTCATGTTTTCATACAGAAAATTCTCTTGGCATGTAAGTATTGTATTTCGATATAACCAAATGGTTTAGTTTCATGATTGGCACGCCAATGACAGGAGTATACAGGTGTCCTTTAGGCAAATGTGGGTGTATAACAACCTTCATTTTTGTTTTCAGGTTTAGTGTGTGCATTAGAGTAGAATGATGACGATGTTAGTAAAACTGAGATGTCTCGTAAAGAGAAGAAAATAATCTGTCTGAAACAACACACTTCTTCTATGAGTACAACTCTAGAATGCGAGGAGTAGATAATGGTAACCAGATTGTAAGCCTCTACATAATTTTCATTCGTGAAAGGAATGGTTTTTTCCACTTATAACTCATTGTATTGATGTGTGTGAACAAAATGCGTGTTAATAGTACAGACTGAATAAAGGAAAATTAGACCAGCTGATCTTCCGCAGACGGGTTGTAACTGTCTTTCCAGAAACAAGCAAGCAGACTACTGCCAGGAAGATATGTCGGCTTCGTATTCTTGAGAACGCACTCTCCAGGTATGATGAAAGAAACCGCTTCATCATAGCACAAGGCAAGGAAACGCGGTGCAGAATTGGTTACAATAAGGCATCCATGAAATGTGGGAAGTGTGATGTTGCATTGTATATCAAATGCTTTGCGCAATACCATACTGAAAGAAACTAAGTTGGGCGATGTTTTCATACATCACTGAAGTGTGAGAAATGATTTCACACTAAAGATCAAAGGTTTTGCTCAGTGCTACAATGAACGATGACTTTTATGAAAATAATGTTAAAATCTCTTTAAATATTCATAGGTGTTCTGTTCTTTTTTATGCATATTTGTATGTGTGTGTGTGTGTGTGTGAAGACACGCATACTATTTCTTTCACTATTGTACACAATACCGCGCCTTAAACATCTGACAACTGCATACATGTTTCCTTATTCGCTATATGCTCATGTGACCAAAATAGGCCAACCCCTCTTCATGTCTAAATTAATAATTTTTTCTTCAAATTTGACTCACGCATTAACGTTAATTATATAACATAAAGTAATGAATCCATTTAAACATATTTTTGGCACATCGGCGATTCATAAGCCTCGTTTCCGAATGAAGAGTCGTACTTTAGGTTGGTATTTGGTATAACAGCGCTATATTTGTTGTGAACATATCGAAAATGTCTGGCGTGTTCACCAACGATGAGTACACGAGAATCTGGCCGGAATGGCTCGCAGAAGGTATGCGAGTAGCGCTGGGGACATACCAACCAGCGGCCGTCTATTTGTAACTCTTCGTATTCTGACGTAAACTTCTTGCAGGCTAAAACAATAAGTTATTAGACATTTCATTCACCATTAGTGCGGGAGTAGAAAGTGCGGCTGTGGCGGCCATGTGATATGTTATAAAACACTAAGGTCCAATGATAGTGCCCTGTGGAACCCCTCTCTTCATCCTTCCCGATTGGTTTGATGTAAAGCAGTGGAGGGTATCGCTATTGACCTATCTTAGGCTTTTGACTAGGTAGGTCATGGGAGATTACTGATGAGAATGCGGGCTATTGGACTAGGGAAGAAAGTTGTAGGATGGGTGGCTGCCTTACTATTAAACACAACTCTGAGAATTAAAGCAGGTGAAGTAAAATCAGATCCTGTAGTGATTTGACTGGAGAAGAAATGTTTAACCACGGAAAACCACTTCCAGGATGGCTTAGGAGGAGGGGGCATTAAAGGTGGAGGCGCACAACTCTCTTACCGAATTCGTCAACCTCCGTCCTGTTTCAATGAGGACGACTTTTACCTGAGATACGAGTCACCGTTCTTACTTCAGCGGATTTTTCGCACTGCCTAGTCCCTACACATCTACCGATAGTTTTAGTAGTACTTTCCACGGCTTTTACTCTTAGAAATTATAGAATATATATATTCAGGTACATTCGTGCCTCAGACGGCAGTGGGCTGAACTCTTACCTCTGGGTCCCATGGTTCAAATCCAGTTTACAAGATCTGCCATTTGCGCTGGAAAAGATGGAGGTGGGAATGTTTTTCTCCGGGTGCTCTGATTTTCCCTGTCGTCTTTCATTCCAACAACACTCTACAGTATCATTTCATTTAATATGTCAGTCATTAATCATTGCTCCTGAGGAGTGCGACAGGCTTCGGCAGCCGGGAACATTCCCATTCTCGCTGCTAGATGAAGACTTCTTTCATTCCATTCCTCACGTGATCGAATGACTGGAAACAGTCTGTGGATTTTTATTTCCATTATATAAGGTGTGATATAAAAGTGTCCGTTTGAGGACGATGTTGCAGCCGACATGCAAAGTAGCGCGACCTCGATGAGGGTATATAAGCACGGGGATTAGTGTGGCGGTCGTGTCGTGGCGCGGTGCGTGCGTTAAATATGGTCACGTGAACTATGGCGATGTTATTACCAAATGCGTCTAAACAGGACCAACGTGCTGTTATTCTGTTGTTGATTGCCAAAGGACAAGCACCGGTGGACATACATCGGAAACTGAAGATTGTGTATTGGGTAGCATGACCGTCGGAACCCACAGTCGTGGATAGGTGCACCAAGTTTCGACACAAAACACCAGTCGATGTGGGAGGCCACCCTCACCCATTACGGACAACAAAAAGCGGGCGGTGGATGGGGCCTATAGACCTGATTTCTCCTCATGTGATTAGCACGCCTTTGGTCCCCTAAACAAGGCTTTGAAGGATCGTTGCTTCCTGTCGGACGAGGAAGTGTAGCAGGACATGGTGTTTAACCACACGGGGATATTCAACCGGGTGCGTCGGGTGGATGAGTGCGTCAATGCTCACTACGATTTTGACTGATTTGCATCCTGATTCAGGACTGTACGGTCGTCGAACGAAAACTTTTTGATCGCCCCTTATATATTCAATCTCTGCTCTGAGATCGGAGCCCTTAGCTTGTCATTCTTAAGACAATGCAATGAAATGTCCGATTCTCTATAGCTTCTTCCGGTATAACGGAATAGCGACACTGCATTCCTCATACCCCTACGATAATGTTAATGGAACTACGATACACGTGTATAGACTCTGCCGTGCTATGCTTTAACCTGAAGCGCCAAACACAACTGTTAGTTCGCTCGAATCCTGCCGGCAAAGACTCATGCAAAGGACAATACAGCCCAAACGAAAATAATATAATTCACGTGCCACCTCAACTCACAACGTTCTTTGTTGTGCTGAAAGGAGTGAGTACCTGTACGCAAATTGTTGCCATAGCGAGAGATCAGGTCTGTCTATTTAAAATATTCTGCTCTCATTTTGTTCACATATAGACATGCTAATAAATATGGCGCATGATAGGGAAGAGGAGTAAAATTTATGAATACGTCGCTGTGAACACTGAAAATTGAAAAAAAATTTATAATAATGTGCGATTTGACCATCTGTATGAAAATTCCGGCCCCGTATGTTGAGTATCATTACAAATCTCTCTTCAGTCTCAAGATGACGTTATTACGGCGGTTCCGTTACGACATTTAGGGACAAAGATTTGTGGGGACACAATGGAAAGACTTTCTTGATTTGATTCATCGGTATCTGATTGTAAATTCCAAAGTAATGATGTCATTAGTACAAAAAGGAAAGACATTTCACGGCATACGGTGATTTGAAAAATACCTAATTCACTGAACATGCACTCAGAGTAAACAATCAGCCAGCCGTGCCTCTTGGCGACCAGCAGGATAAGTTAGATTACTAAAAAATCTTAGGCCTATCAATTGCATCAGAGTTAATCGGTTTATATTTGTTTAATTTTTTGAAACATATTTATTTATCGACTGCCCATTTCCCAGTACAGTTATTTGTGTCTTGCTCTAATGAACACCGATCACTTGTAAATTATATTGTATTGAAATGACTACTTAAAAATGCTATTTGTTCGGGGCGTCTACCAATGTGAATCTTTTGCCCCTGAAATGATTATTTAAAGTGTCTGTTATTTCGCCCTGCTGACTCACGGGCTGTATATGTGAACACAATGAGAGCAGCTTGTTTTAAATCGATAGACCGGATCGCTCGCTATGGCAACTGTTTACATATAGGTACGCCCAGTTGGACAGTTGGACCTGCTCCAATCTCTATTTTCCCCTCTCCTTTTTCCATCTTTAATATTCCTAACAATTTATGGTTATTGTTCCAACAATGAACATTGGTGAGCAAATGTAAATTTAGTTTGAATCTCGTTTGTCTTTGTTATAGGGTTCATCGCTGGTTTGTTAGAACACGTACAATCTACTGTACCGAGGAAGGACCTAAGAGATGGCACGAGTACTTCGTTGCCTCCTCCTGCTGCTGTTGGTGTCCATTATTGCAACCTCAAGCAGCACTGTTGATGCTGCAGTGCCTCTGGCAGCTTTAACGTATTTTCCCTCCTTTGTGTATCATCAATTTGGCCGCAACTTCAGTGATCAGCAGAAGAAGTGCATTGAAGATGGTCCACCGAAATGCCCTTGGTTATATTCCGTTACAGAAGAGGACCCGTGCCAAAACGGGGAATGGCTTGTGTACAATAGGACAAAAGCACTGCGTGTGAACGGTTCGTTTGAACTTGTCTGTCAACCACGGCCCTGTCCACCCGAACACAGTTTATTGATTCCAGAAAAGAAATGTTATCGTAATGAGGACTTATGGGATATATGTACTAAAGAAGATCTGGGCCCTATTACATTTTATACGAATCTCTTTGGAGAGACCTTTTGCAGTTGTGGACCCTACGAGGCTATATTGTTGAACAGCAGGAAGAAAGAGTGCCATAGGCTGTTTACCCAGGGTCCTTGTCCCAGAGGATCTTTGTTTGTGCCAGTATATGATCTTGTGAACTTCGGTCAAGGCCGATGCGTAGCATCTCCGTGTGCTGAACAACTCTATGGAGAAAATTCTATGGCGGAAATCAGGTTGCCAGATGGGCACACGGAATGTTTTAAGCTTTGGACACAGGGTCCTTGCAGAAATAATTATATACTAGTACTTGGCGAGGGTGTTTTACCAGGTGTGCCTTACTTGGAGTGTGTGTTCACAGGTGCCGGTGCAAAACCGGCTAGTGGAACAGTGGTATCCGCGGTAAGTAATCAATGTATAGCAGATGACAAGGGAGAATGTCATCCACCTATCAAGGAAGTAATACGACACCCACGTCCTCTGGAATTAGAGTCCTGAATCATGCTATATTATGTGTTCAGCTGAGTACTGTATGCAAAACTCAGCTGTAATTAGGATGAAAATGCTACTTTTCTGTACTGTCACCAGTTAAAATTCTAAATGTAGACTAAATAAAAACAAGGAGAAATCTTAATTCATTGGGAAGAAAAAAATGACGGACATTTTTCTTGCCGATTGCTTGTGTCACACACAGCGTTGAGTTTTGTGCATACTAGCCGCAGCCTTTGAGTCGTAGTGGAACGTTTCCTTTCGTCGCTTTTCCTGTGTTGTGGTCAGGTGCGCTGGGTTTGAAAATTAGCGCGGTTGCACTAACTCATAGTACAGAAAGGGGGAGGGCCTAGGAAAACGTCTGAATTTAACCCTCATGAAAATTATATTTTAGGTGTTTTTGAATGAGCAATGCTTGTTGCATAAAGAAAACTGTTCTTTATTAGACATTTTATCAACAATAATGAATGACTACAATAGAAATCCACATTACTCCACATAAAATCGACATAAAATTCACATAGGTGCTAAAGGTGTTTTTTTAATCACTAACAAGGTAGAGATTTTTCATTTTAAATATGTGAGAATTGAAAGGACGGAAGCTAAACAAATACAAATTGTGCCTCTGAAATCTTAAGCGTTAGTCCAGTTTTCTCGCAGAATTGCATTACGCTGAGTTTTTAAATAGAATATTGCCTCAAATTTGGCGATTGTTAGGGTCTATTATTAGAATAATGGAATAAAATAGAAAGTCTCAAGTCTTCAGTCAAAATTTAAAATTTTTCTGGAATTTGTAATTCTCACTTGTTTAGAATGTGTTCCTACGAACAGTCGATCGTTTGATGAAAAAGTTCATGTTTCAGTTTGTTTTGTTATGGACATGTATGATTGCGTTGTCATTCAATTTGTTTGAGTCCTAGTATTGGGCAGGCAAGTTTCAAACCTTTACAGGGCGAAAAAAGAAAGTTCTGATGTACTTGTAAAAACGGCCATATTTCTAATAAAGTAAAGGAAAATTTCTTAGTAGGCTCCTCAGGCGCTCCCCTCCCCGCCCTTCCGAATGGTGATGCACAGGACAAAAAATACCTTGGTTAGAGTCAAGAACTACGACGAAAATTTAAGATTCCCTCCTTTTTAATTGCTTCTGTTATTACGTCTTATGTTTCCTTTTCCTTGCTTGTGCCGGCATGGTATACTGCACCACAAAATTTCTGCGAGTGTAGGGGGCGGGGGGTGCTCTAGCAAGGTATAAATCCAGAATTTAGCACCAATGGCTGTGGTGTGCTGACGGAACTGTGTGTCACTGTGTAATGGATACCTCCTTGCTAAGATTCATTGGAGTATCTATCAATACTGTGCGTCACGGGAGTGGCTACACCCCTGCTGTGAGCTAGTGTAGAGGTGTCCTCCGTGCTAAGAGCCATTGTGGTGGCTCCAGGTGTTTCACTTTATTTGCTGTAATTCTGAATTGTGAAGCTCAGTTGTGACATCTAGTGTTGTAAATAATAAACTATTGCTTAAAGGATAAATATTGGGAGGTCACTTCGAAATTATTATTTCTCTCCCTTTGTACCCTTGATCATGAGCAGATGATGTGTCTGTAGTTTAGTGAGTTCCAGACGTTGCATATTATATGTATTGTGTTGCGTGCTGTGTGTAAGATCTTAAATGGAAATGAGGCGACCAATTGATTCCCCGGATGAAGTTATGGGCATGCATATAAATATGAATATTCAAGTCGAAATATCTTCTGATGGAAATAGTCATTTAGACGGTGGCGTAAATGCCGCTAGACATTTCCTTCAGTGAATACTGCGGGAACATTTGTTTCTCAATAATTCTTTTCAGAGGTAAGTAGTTCGGACACTAGTGAGTGATGCTGAGGAAGATATGAACACAACGATGGCCTTGCCTTAGCAAACTGATAATCACACCCTCAAAGTTTTCCTGCTTGACAGAACTTCAAGCTCTGTGAATGTGCCTTTGTACTGGGTTGCTTTCGCACTGTCTTCCAAAATATTGTTGTGCGCAAGAAAGGATGTTTGAAAATTATTCGGCATAATGCTCCCTCCCAGCGTACCTGCCCTTGTGGTGGCGGTCAGCGGTAAGTTTCCGAGCAGATAGGGCATCTACTTTGAGGTGCTGGATTCTCCGTCCGTGCTAGAGGTGTAACCAACCAGACACAGAAATCTATACAACAAAACACCGGTTATTATTATTATTATTATTATTATTATTATTATTATTATTATTATTATTAATCCTAAAAATGGTCCTAACCTCTACCTGATTGGCCTCCGTGGCTTACATTGTCACTAAGTACTTACTTTACTTCACATGTTAATTAATAATAATAATGCTATTTGTTTTACGTCCCACTAACTACTCTTTTACGGTTTTCGGAGACGCCGAGGTGCCGGAATTTAGTCCCGCAGGAGTTCTTTTACGTGCCAGTAAATCTACCGACACGAGGCTGACGTATTTGAGCACCTTCAAATACCACCGGACTGAGCCAGGATCGAACCTGCCAAGTTGGGGTCAGAAGGCCAGCGCCTTAACCGTCTGAGCCACTCAGTCCGGCCACATGTTAATTAATAATAAATAATAATGTTATTTGTTTTACGTCCCACTAACTACTGTTTTACGGTTTTCGGAGACGCCGAGGTGCCGGAATTTAGTCCCGCAGGAGTTCTTTTACGTGCCAGTAAATCTACCGACACGAGGCTGACGTATGTGAGCACTTTCAAATACCACCGGACTGAGCCAGGATCGAACCTGCCAAGTTGGGGTCAGAAGGCCAGCGCCTTAACCGTCTGAGCCACTCAGCCCGGCACATGTTAATTACAAACGGGCACAATTGTAACTCCACACAACACAAAGTGTAACTAGGATCCTAGTGTAATCGCGAACACACGTTATATGCAAATTGCAAAAGAAATGGGAGCTAGCTATATATATATTGCTAGTTGTTTTACGTCGCACCGACACAGATAGGTCTTATAGCGACGATGGGACAGGGAAGGGCAGGGAGTGGGAAGGAAGTGACCGTGGCCTCAATTAAGGTACAGCCCCAGCATTTGCCTGGTGTGAAAATGGGAAACCACGGAAAACCATTTTCAGGGCTGCCGACAGTGGGGTTCGAACCTACTATCTCCCTAATACTGGAAGCTATATATTTCAATGGAGGTCCCCTGTTTGGCTCTCTGGATGGCCCAATGCAACATTTCTAATTTCAAACTGTATAATATACACTGAAATTACTTGGCATGCATGATAGCTCGGCCGGGCCAATACCAGACTGCTTACAAAACCGATCCAAATAACTAATGGTACTCACCATTATATCCAAATCAAACCACCAAGAAAAGTAATGCCAAATGGATATTAACGGTTACTAAAATAAACTCTCTGCCATGCCTTTGCACATTTACAATTTTACAAGCTAAGAACCCCTGTCGATTAAAATCTACAGCATTTTAAAATGTATTTTCTGTACACTTCGTGTCATGCATAATAGAATGGTATTACTCAGCCTTATTGTACCTCCATGCCACCTTGTTCAGCTACTTGGCGTCCATCCTGGATTTAATGTTCACTCATGTCCATGCTGATAGCTGTAGACTCCATCTGCTGGCTGCGATTGCTACTGCATGGCTCCATAATCGTAGGCACTTGAAATCTTCAGTATCTATGGTACAGATACACATGCAGTTGATACGCGATCCGTTCATCTGCGTCACAGCGCACTAACCAACCCGATTTCTGATTCAGTGTCCCAGAATCAAGCATATTAATACAGGGTATACTTAGTCCTATCCATGCAGTTTATTGATAGCAACGACTCCGAATTAACTCCCGTATCACTGCATGTCATAGAGCTGCTTATGCTATTACCTGTCTTCCTTCTTTGTCTCGGGCGAGGGAGGTGTTAATAATATTAATAATAATGATACTTATTAATTCAAACTTATTGTTCAAATATCGTCAAAATAATTCGGCCGCGCACTCAATTATACCCCCGGTTTAGTTCTATTCCTGCATCACTTGCGTTAGGTCCTCTCTCCTATTTATCCACTTTAAGAAGTTCACCCATAAACTGAACTGACACTCAAGATTTCACACGTCTGTCCCGTACGAGATAAACACGGAGAATGAAGCCGTGACGCTTCCCGTATCCCAGTATCATCTGAGGAAATTCCCCCACTCCATTTTCGTATACATCTTATCCACGGGTATTAAAGGCCGAATAGTGCGCTGACAATGTGACCAACACTCTCAGAAACTGTTCAAGACTCTTCCGGACGAAATCCATTCACAAATAAAGATATAATGGTTAAATAACTGGCTTCTGGTTCCTTACCCAAGCGCGGGTCTTTCCCTGTGTGATGTCTGCTGCTGACATAATCCATGTGGCCTACGGAAATTTCCATTCGATTTAAGTAGGCTCCTCTTCTTTCTGCAGACATTGGCCGTCGTAAACGATGTTACAGACTCACATAAAATCTACCGATAATAACTCCCTCTTTTAGATACCTGTTTGATGAATTATTCATAAAACATTTAATTTCCACGATATTAAAGTCAAGATCGGCTAATCTGTTAAAAAAACGAAATCGGGTTTACAACTCGATAGTGTTACGTTATATCCTGGTGCCGAGGTCTCGCGGTAGATATGGCCCCGCCACTTTTGATCTTCTGGGATTCCCTCGCTATCCGCTTCTTAGGAAGCGTGGGCCACATCTTGGTTTGACACATGCTGTTCCCACGAAATCGCTCCTAAGCAACATGAAATATGAACCTGTTGGCATCCTTATAGTCCTTGATTCGTGTCTTCTATCGTGTACAGTTAGAAACATGAAACTTGTAACCAGGCAAGGTGAGAACGATCCCTGGAATATATCGAAACCCAAGAAACTGTTAAGTAAAATTTAAGAGGTATTACTCATATTCCTCGAGATAGGATATCTGCTTTTGCGCAGATAATATCTAGAGCACCACCTTTGCACTTAGATTTTACGCTTCATTAAAATTCCTTCCACTTAAAAGCTAGTATGTGTAAAATGTCCCTAAGGGACATAACTTGTGACCATTTTCTTTATTTCGTAAAATATTGGTATTACTGTCATGTCCAAGTGGCCATTGGTAACATTTGCGGAGCTTGGTCTATCTCGACGCTTTTCAGGTGTGCAGTGTCAAGCTGTCTCGGGTCTCTAAAGTTGTGTATATACAGTCCGATCACACAATTATAACAACCGGTTGAGATCCAGAACAACGACTCATCGCAGCTTGGACAGAAATTAGATGTGACTCATTCAGGTTTGTTTAAATCTCCACGGGTACCTGGAAACATGCTGTCTGCAGTGTGTCCCACAGCTGTTGAAAGGTGCTTGGCGAAGGAACCAGTCGGCGAACACAGCGATTGTTGTGGACCACAGGTGTTCAATTTTATTGATATTGGGGCTGTTTGGTGATCAGAAAAGAACTTTGAAGACTTGATCGTGATCTTCCACCCATGTGCAGACACTTCCATCCGTGTGGTGAAGTGCATGATGGTGCTGGAAAGACAATCGTCATTCATGTACGGGTGGAGGTAAATCGGTCAAGAGTGCCACATTCTTCGATGGTGGGGCCTACAAAATATCACTAGAATAGTATTTCCCAGACCAGGAAGCTGTCACCATCTTCTTGAATTTCCTCAGAGGAACGGAATATCGAAATCTATTTAGGTAGGCTATTGAGACCCTTCATTTTGGGACATTCCTCTTTCCAGGTCAGTGATTATATTTTCGCTAACGTTTAGAGTTTTGAAATTATTGAAGTAAATCTGCTGTACACTTCTCTTGGAAATGTATTTTTGTAGAGGGATCCAGGAGTAGAACGAAAGGAGAAATATATTCTACGTCAAAATACCGAACTGTTCTGCAATAGTGGTTTCTCAATTTTACACCGCTCGATTTTTTTACTAGTGGAAACTTTATTTCCATGATACATAGCATACTTACAAGGTTGTAGATTTCACACACCTTGGATGTAGTCACCAACATTGCGTGCATGTTTCCAGGGACGTAAAAACCTTGTTATGCCGTCAGCACTGCCTAATTTCTGTATTATGCGAAAAGAGCGATTGGTTGTCTGCAGAACGCCTGCATCTCTTCGAAAGGTAATTCCACGCAGCGGTTCCTTCATTTTAGGAATTCGGTCGAAGTCGCAGATTTTGAAATCTGGACAATATCGGGGGTGGTAGGGCACTTCCCAGCCTCAGCGTTTGAACAAGTTAGACACCACTCCTGAGCTTGCACCTTCCATTGTTTGAAGGCTCTCACCCACCTCGCTACAGGTCGGTGAGGTATTGTAGATGCACCGCAAGTCTCTTGCAGTCCTTGGTGACACTGTCTTGCATTGCGCCACTTGTATCCACTTCCTCTGCTGTTGCTTTGAAAATATTACGACTGTATTCCGTGACGGCTTGTTCACTTCTCGCTTCCTGTTATCATTGCGCATGCTAATGGAGGGGAAGTGTCTGCTAATTTGTTGGGTGGAGGCGTAGGCATTTAAATTACCTGCGGGATAAAAGACATTGCCTGGCTCCGTTTCACGGCAATGTTGCCACCATTAATAAGTGAACTTATGTATTTTGTGATATGACAGAAATAACGATTCTAGCTTTACTTATTAAAATGAACCCCATAGGTTTCAATCGCCAACAAAGCGATGTTCTTTTTGACCAGTTCAGAGGAGTGCATATTCCAACGTACAATTATTCCTTCGAGAGAAAACCAGTATTAAAACTATACTGGGACGAGATGTCAGCCTCCGCTGATGAATAGTATGGAACAGTGGGTGTGGCTACGATGAACAAACAAACGCAGGTTCGAAATTAGACGGAACTTAAGACCAGTAATTATTCGAAAAAATATAATCTATTATGATATCTATACTAATATTATAAAGAGGAAAAATTTGTATGTTTGTTTGTAACGAATAGACTCAAAAACTACTGAACCGATTTTAAAAATTACTTCACCTATAGAAAGCTACATTGCCAGTGAGTAACATGGGCTGTATTTTATTTTCAAAACAATTCGTGGTGGGGGGCACGGGGGGGGTAGATATAAAAAGAATAGGCTAATATAGGCAAAATATCGAATTTGTCGCATAAGGACCAAACAAATCTCAATTTAAACCTCTTGACGCAAAGAACAAAACTCGGTGAGCCATACGGGCCCGAAAACCATGTTTTAAGGCTCTAAAACCAACCGTTACGGAGATGTAGGTACCACACTACCCCTGCTCTAGGAATCGGATAAAGTAATGAACTGCCGTAACCATGGCAACGTCAGCTCCAGGGTTCTCCAGCAGCGAAATTATCTTCTTATAAATAAAGTTGTAGGGGTTCCGCTGTCTGTAATTTCGTTTGTTTTGCCAATTTTTCAGATATTTATACGTTTTAGGTCAACTCAAGACCGAATCGGCGGTTTTTACTTTTCGTGTCTGTTTGTTTGTTTGTTCCACTATCACGGCAAAACGGCTGGATAGATTTCAACCAAACTTCATATTTGGAGTGTACTCACCCCGAGGAAGGTTTCTATATGCATTTCATTTTAAAATCTTTGATTAGACGGGAGTTTATAGGAAAACCAGAACGGTTTTCCTCCATTTTCTCTTATACTGTTGATTTTCTGTAAACTCCGTGGACCGTATGTGAAACGTCTCTTCATTATAAACAACTTTCGTTATGTTCATAATTTACCTTCCTATTCAAATGACGAAGAAATTTACTATTTTCTGCGGGTATCATGGTCTGCGTGTAGCCCGCCTGGTGGCCATGATCGTTAAGGCGCTGAAGTCTAAAAAAAAAAAAACGGTCTAACACCGAGGTTAGCCGGTTCGAGTCCCGTTGGTCGAAAAAATTTTCACCATCAGAATGTTGGCCGGCAGGGTAGGGGAGGTGGTGGTATACAATTTCTAATCACTAGATTGCGTGCCAAAAGCCTGGATTAAATTCCAAACCTCTCCGCAGTGCTCATATGGAGTGAGGGCATATGACGCTGTTGATGGTGATTCGTCCGTCGGATGGGGACGTTAAGCCTTGAGCAGACCCCTTGGTGCTATTCGACAGGAGTAGGCTATGTGCCGGCACCGGGTTTCACCCTCTCCCTACTATCATATATCACGTCATTCATCTCATCTCTCATTAACTCCTCTGATGAGGTTGACGTCAGGAAGGGCATCCGGTCATAAAAAACCGCCACGACAAATTCATCTCACCTCATACCCGACCCCGTAGGGAAACGGGACAAGGGCTGGACAAACAAACATCATGGTCTGCGTGTGTGACCGACAGACCGACAACGAACCTACAGGTTACCATGGCAACGTCTCTGACTGCTTGCCAGCAGGGAAGTAACGTATTGCCATTTTCCTCATCATACCTTTAAATTCATGGTTGTTCCTTGGGTAGAAGGCAAGATAGGGCGTCAATCGGCCATTCTTCGGGATGTTGGCAGAATATCGTTGGAGTTTATAACCGTCCTCGAATAGCTTAAGTAATAACACCATTAGTCATCTTGTCTGTTGACCTAAGAATGCCTGCGCCTAAATTTCTCCTCTGTTTCCTCTTTCTTATATCCATAACTCACACCAGCATAATATATTGAGGGGCATTTGATTTTCCAATATATTCACTTGGTATTTACATATTTGTCCTCATCCGGCTGTCCTCATTTTTATTCCATTTTCTATTAATTTCAACTTTCTTTACAATTATTTTCTTCCTTAATTACACCGTATGTATGCGAGTGCTAATCCAGAAAGCTTGCCACTCTTTCCTTTGAGGAAATATTCTAAGCTATGCAAATGTATAAATTTCGGCCCCGGAAAATATCGAAATATGGATGCAATTTTAACGACGGTGCACACTTTCGTTTCGGGATAATTGGTGGCTAATCTGTAAGTCTTATCACAAATCAGAAAGAACAATCGCCTTTCATTTTGGAGAGATATACAACTTTGGTCCTATGACTTTTTTATCGTTTTTATATTCCTTATACGTTAAATAGAGCTGTATTTCTCGATTTCAAGTTAATTTTGTAACGTGTATGTTAACATTAATTTGGCACACTTATAGGAAAGATGGAATCATGACATTCGGCACGCACATTGGCATGACCAGTGGCAATGTGATAGCCAAATTTTATGATTCTATCTGTCACATGAGTACACAAATATAAAGTAGTATGCGAAAAATGTACAAAATTTCACACTCAATGATTCTAACTCAATCTAACCCATAAATATAGGAGATACGAGAAGATGTCATGGGACCAACCATGTAGAACACTGAAAGAGGCGTCTGATGGTGAGGTCCGTTTGCAGATATGTCGCAGAGTTTCAAAACAGTAACTCTCGAAATAAAGGTCTGCACTTCTAGAGTGTGTCTGTACATTGACTATTTTGGCGACATTTCTGTACAGTTATCCGTTTCAGGTGTAATAATGACCATCTGCATATTTTTAGCTTTGGTGTCTGTTTTTCTGTTTGTCTGTTTGTCTGTTTGTCTATAACTTGGAAACTATTGGATATATTTCCACCAAAATTCATATTTAGATTGGGTAGGTTTCAGGGCAAATATTGTTTCTAAATCCATGAAATGACTGGGGGGTTTATACGAAACCGAAACCGTGATTTTGCACTTCCACAAAATATACACAACCAAACTTAATAGAAATCGACCTGCCTTAATGGAAATAAATTTTTAAACCTTTTTTCTCATGTGCATCATTTCGGTAAGAGGATTTATAAGGGATATATCATTAACCGGACTTAACTTAAGAACGGGCGCGTGTTGAGCGTATTTCTTACAACTTGAAAACTATTGAAGATATTTGAACCAAACTTTATATTTGGCATCCACCTTTCCAAAGGTAGATTTTAAAGGTCAATAACATTTCCTGTTCCTGGAATGGACTGGCGGTTTATAGGGAACCGAAATGGTGAATTTACTCTTCCACAATATATACAGTACATGAGCAACCTGACTGGAAATCGACCAAATTTGTTGGAAATCCATTTCTAAAACTTTTTTTCATGTGTACTTTTCGACAGAAATATTAATAAGGGAGATATCACGAATGGTCGGTTTTGCAGGCTAAGTCCAGAAGATATAGACCAAAAGGTGTTGTACGTGGAGCAGACTCCTTATCTATCTATATAAATAAAATCCTAACGACTGTGTGCTTGTACGTTGACTATATTTGGCGAAATGTTCGCACAGCTACGCGTTTGAGGGGTAATAATAACAACCATCTGCATAATTTTTTGGTTTAGATTCCTGAAAGTCCTAATTTTAACCCTCCTCGCCCAAACTCCACATTGCGGCATAATCTGCCAGACTAACAAGAAAACAGAAATTTGGCAAAATTATACGTTTTAGCCAGTAACGGACAGAACATTTCCAAGAGCTTTAAATTTTTCACTTTTTCCCCGAGGAATATCGAAATATGGAGGCAATTTTAATAATGGTGCAGATCTTCGCGAAGTCATATCACATAAGGGAAGGCACAATCTCCGTTCAATTTGGAGTGCTCTACAACCTTGGTCTTATGACTTTTTGTTGTATCTGTATCCCTTTTACGTTTGATTTTTGTCTATTTCTCGATGTTAAGTAAATTTGGACTTTTTACATGCATAATTCATACTTTCAATCACTTATAAGAAAGATAGAATCATCAAATCCTACACGAAAATTGGCCCAGCCAAATGCTATGTATGTAGCTGTCACATAATTATCTGAAAAGTAATGCAATGTGAGATAATCTTACAAACCTTTTACCCTATTCAACGTTTCTAACTCAATCTGACCCATGAATAGATCAGATATCATACGACCATCCATTTAGGCCGCTAAATCTGACGTCTTATTGTACAATCCTTTGTCGATATGACGTACCGTTTTGCAGCAGTCAATCTGTAAATGAAGGTTTGCAATATTTTAAGCATGCATATACTTTCGTATGTCGATCTATATATATTCACTGATGTCGTCTTGTAGCGATCGAGAAAGGTTGTGTCTGCTATTGTAATCAGTACTCCCCACACCAACTTTGACTTGCAGTAGGAATGGGGTCCTTCTCCAACACCTGTGTAACTGGCATTAGTAAGGAAGGCCTACCATTGTAGTGAATAATTCACTTCTCGATTTGTCTTGCAGAAGGCAAGGGAGCATGCATTGTTGTTTAAAAGTCCCCTACCCGATTGTGTTTGGCTGTAGGCAAGGGTACCCGCCCTTGTAAAGAAATGTATCCATCTAAAATGTGACTGGTATTAGGCATAGTGGCCTGCTATTTTGATGGAAACTCGCCAACTTGGTGTGACTGGTAGTAAGCTGGCTGGCTGTAGGAAAAGGGGTCTGTCATTATAATTATAACTGCACAAATCAATTTCGACTGGTAGTAGGGAAGTTGCCAAACATTCTAATGAAAACTGTAATCTGTCTGGAAGTAGGAAAGGGGGCCTGCCATTGCAACGAAAACTCCCAAATCGATTGTGACCGCGCAGTAGGCGATGGGGCCTGCAATAATACTGAAAACTTCCCAACTCGATTGTGAATGGCAGTAGGCAAGTGAGCCTGCCGTCATCATCACAAATCCGTAACAAGCACTTTACATTGGAAACACCGCATTGGGAACCTCCCTATGCTGTTTCTCGGATAACGCTAAGAGACATGCCATTTTAAAACAATCTTATTTACTGTATGTACATTATTTACTTCGATATTCGAATACAATGTAGAATACCGTAGCGAAGCACGGGTACATTTGCTAGTCTACAATAAATCCCAAAAACCTAACATGTTACAGACATGAAAATTGATAGTTGGAATCCCCTTTAAAAATAAAGGAACACACTAATTCGTTTTCAGAAAATCCACTTAAGGGGGGGGGGGGGAAGGAAGTGAGGAAGGAGTTGGATTATTTATATCAGGATACATATATCTAAAAAAAATGAAGATGTTACAGACTTTAAAATTGGTACTTGGAATCTCCTTTAAAAATGAACGCACTCTTTTTGGAAAATCCACGTAAGGGTGTGAAAAGAATAAAAAAGCGGGTGAATTTTTAAAATGAGTATCTTCTTATTCTATCGCTTTACCCACACCTGTGGGGTTGCGGGTGCGAACTGTACCGCACATGTGGATTTGGCCCTGTTTTACGGCTGGATGCCCTTCCTGACGGCAACCATATGTGTAGGGATGTAATCTACACTTCTATACAAATATTATAAACAGGAAAAATTTGTATATTTGTTTGTAACGGATAGACTCAAAAAACTACTGAACCGATTTTAGAAAATAACTTCATCTATAGAAAGCTAAATTGACAGTGAGTAACATGGGCTGTATTTTATTTTCAATACAATTCGACGGGGGGGGGGGAGGGGCGACGGGGGAGATATAAAAATATTAAAATAATAGGCTAATATAGGCGAAATCGAATTTGTCGTACAAGGACGAGGCAAAGCTCATTTAAGCCCCTTGACGCAAAGAACAAAACTCGGTAAAACCTTCGGGCCCGAAAAGCATGTTTTAAGGCCCTAAAACCAACCGTTATGGAGATATTGGAACCACGCCACCCCTGCTCTAGGAATCGGATAAAGAAACGAACGGCAGTAACCATGGCAACGTCACCTCCAGGATTCTACAGCAGCTAGATTATGGATGTACGTTTGGGCATAGCTGCCAACCAAAATAGATACACATACGACTTAATATCTGGAAAAAATAAACTGTTGTGTAAGACGCTCATAGCACTCCTTTGGGTGGGGATGGAAAGGGAATGAAGTATAAAAATTATAGCCGCGGAGATCTCCGTAGTACAGCGACCAGCGGTTGCCGACGGGCATCCGTTTTTACGTACTGGCTTAGGTTTCAGCATTTTGCGGAGTCTGTTACCTATAATTTAAACTATTTTCTATCAAATCATGGAGTAGTAGGATCACTGATGTTATTAGTGCCGATATTTTGGTCCACTTGTGCGATCATTGAAATCATGAAAACAACCTATATACTGTACACAATTGTCAAAATTGTGCGCCCATGACTTGAAAAAGTTTCTCAACATTTATACTCAGATTCATTATATGATGTGCGACATTAGTGACAAGCCCTGAGATTTATAATTCTCGATAATTATAGTAGTTTCTTTTATGCATCGCATATTTCATTGATCATTTGTAATAGTTACGAAATGTCAGATCAAACAAATACATTCAATAATATTTATATTTGTGGTACTATCTAGCGGAAGTATACTTACACTAAACCTGCAGCTTTGTGAAGGGAGCAGGTATATCTAGGTGGGAATGAAGGAAAAACATGGTAGCAAAAGATCTTAGAGGTCGACGATAATTAGGAACTAATATATATATATATATATATTTTGCTAGTTGCTTTACGTCGCACCGACACAGATAGGTCTTATGGCGACGATGGGACAGGAAATGGCTAGGAGTGGGAAGGAAGCGGCCGTGGCCTTAATTAAAGTACAGCCCCAGCATTTGCCTGGTGTGAAAATGGGAAATCACGGAAAACCATTTTCAGGGCTGCCGACAGTGGGGTTCGAACCTACTATTTCCCGAATACTGGATACTGGCCGCACTTAAGCGACTGCAGCTATCGAGCTCGGTGAACTAATATTTAGAGGCCCCCATGAAGAAAAGAAGAAGAAGATACACTATAATTCCAAACATGACAAATCATTTCTACGTACTTAAGTAAATACACCAGTGATATAAATATCTAATGAAGTCAGTCACACCGACATTATGAGTAACTAAAGCCAGTTTCTGATAACCCGTATTTCTGCTAGTCTACAATAAATCTCAAAAACCTAACATGTTACAGACATGAAAATTGATATTTGGAATTCCCTTTAAAAATAAAGGAACACAAATATTCGTTTTCAGAAAATCCACTTAGGGGGGGGGGGGTGAAAAGAAGTGAGGAAGGAATTGAATTATTTATATGAGGATACATATATCTAAAAAAATGAAGATGTTACAGACTTTAAAATTGGTACTTGGAATCTCCTTTAAAAATGAACACACTCTTTTTGGAAAATCCACGTAAGGGGGTGAAAAGAATAAAAAAGCGGGTGAATTTTTAAAATGAGTATCTTCTTCTTCTATCGCTTTACCCACACCTGTGGGGTTGCGGGTGCGAACTGTACCGCACATGTGGATTTGGCCCTGTTTTACGGCTGGATGCCCTTCCTGACGGCAACCATATGTGTAGGGATGTAATCTATACTTCTATACAAATATTATAAACAGGAAAAATTTGTATATTTGTTTGTAACGGATAGAATCAAAAACTTTTGAACCGATTTTAAAAATTACTACACCTATAGAAAGCTAAATTGACAGTGAGTAACATGGGCTGTATTTTATTTTCAACACAATTCGACGGGGGGGGGGGGGAGGGGCGACGGGGGAGATATAAAAATATTAAAATAATAGGCTAATATAGGCGAAATCGAATTTGTCGTACAAGGACGAGGCAAAGCTCATTTAAGCCCCTTGACGCAAAGAACAAAACTCGGTAAAACCTTCGGGCCCGAAAAGCATGTTTTAAGGCCCTAAAACCAACCGTTATGGAGATATTGGAACCACGCCACCCCTGCTCTAGGAATCGGATAAAGAAACGAATGGCAGTAACCATGGCAACGTCACCTCCAGGATTCTACAGCAGCTAGATTATGGATGTACGTTTGGGCATAGCTGCCAACCAAAATAGATACACATACGACTTAATATCTGGAAAAAATAAACTGTTGTGTAAGACGCTCATAGCACTCCTTTGGGTGGGGATGGAAAGGGAGTGAAGTATAAAAATTATAGCCTCGGAGATCTCCGTAGTACAGCGACCAGCGGTTGCCGACGGGCATCCGTTTTTACGTACTCGCTTAAGTTTCAGCATTTTGCGGAGTCTGTTACCTATAATTTAAACTATTTTCTATCAAACCATGGAGAAGTAGTATCACTGGTGTTATTAGTGCCGATATTTTGATCCACTTTTACGATTATTGTAAGCATGAAAACAACCTATATATTATCTGCGCACTTTTTAGCGAATGATTTACACCCTAGTGCTGAATCTGTCGACTTCGGTTATCTTCCAGATTAGTACTGGCAACCTTTGAAACACAAACTAAGAATCGCTTATCATCGCTGTGCGACATCTGGCGTACGCTTAACGTACTAGTTCTGTTGTTGTTTACACAGCAAAGCCAAACTATAGATTCATGCTAGAAGCACGTTTCGCATCGAGAAATGTTATATAGTATACTATTATATATTGTGTGTGTGACACAGTTGTTGGCGTACGATAATAAAAGTATAGAAAATTCATATCGATCGATCATATTATCGATTCAAATCAGATTTCATTTTCATTCAGTTGGCAGCACTACCGGAATCGGCAGTGCTCCCTTCTTACTCCTCAACCGAATACAAAAATCTATCACTAAACAGTGCGCGTACTATACTGTACACAATTGTCAGGATGGTGCGCCCATGACTTGAAAAAATTTCTCAACATTTATATTCAGATTCATTATATGATGTGCGACATGAGTGACAAGCCCTGAGAATTATAATGCTCGATAATTATAGTAGTTTCTTTTATGCATCGCGTATTTCCTTGATCATTTGTAATAGTTACGAAATGTCGGATCAAACAAATACATGCAATAATATTTATATTTGTGGTACTATCTAGCGGAAGTATACTTACACTAAACCTGCAGCTTTGTGAAGGGAGCAAGTATATCTGGGTGGGAATGAAGGAAAAACATGGTAGAAAAAGATCTTAGAGGTCGACGATAATTAGGAACTAATATTTAGAGGCCCCCATGAAGAAAAGAAGAAGAAGAAGATACACTATATTTCCAAACATGACAAATAATTTCTACGTACTTAAGTAAATACACCAGTGATATAAATATCTAATGAAGTCAGTCACACCGATAGTATGAGTAACTAAAGCCAGTTTCTGATAACCCGTACGAAGAACGGGTACTTCTGCTAGTTTTAAATAAATACACACTGGATACAAAATACGTTCGCATTATCAAAGAGAATGGTAATAAAGTTAAATATACCACACGTGAGACGTCACAGAACTACGTAATCAGCCACCAATAGGATTTTAAAAAAGCTAAAATTTTAGAAATATGACACTAACAAGACGAAACAGGTAATAGTGTACTGTGAGCGGGACAAGGTCATGGTTGGAGTGTAGAACATAGGAAATTCTAGCTGTGCAAAGTCAAATACGACACGTGTTATTAAATAATGTCATACTATACCAAATTATTTTTATATGGAACTGTTATATTTACACAATTAAATAACGCATATTTGAGTGTCTAATTAAACCTTAAGCATTAACACAAAGTGACATAAACATTTCGTGAACACGGTCCCTAAAACTCAAACGATTACTCAGAGAGAAAGTGTGTTTTATTATCGACTAAATTTATTAATTCCCAACCGGTATCATATATTTCTGTACCGACCTCGATAGCTACAGTCGCCTAAGTGTGGCCAGTATCCAGTATTCGGGAGATAGTAGGTTCGAACCCCACTGTCGGCAGCCCTGAAAATGGTTTTCCGTGGTTTCCTATTTTCACACCAGGCAAATGCTGGGGCTGTACCTTAATTAAGGCCACTGCCGGTTCCTTCCCACTCCTAGCCCTTCCCTGTCCCATCGTCGCCATAAGACCTATCTGTGTCGGTGCGGCGTAAAGCAACTAGCAAAAAAAAAAAAAATGTCTGTAACGTAACTGGTGTCATGGTGTTTGCCAGATAGACATAAACTTCCATTTTTTATTTATTGTAATTAATTCCTTTAATTCGTATGTGCTCAATTATGTCCCAGCAAAACACAAAAGAAAAATTACAAATCAGTAAAAATAAAAAATGAATAAAACGAACCTCCGAAAGAGTAAACATTCCTATTTTTCCGAAGAATATAGAAAATGAATTTTTGTGACGGCATTTTCTATTATGTCAGTCTCTCACGAAGGACACAGACTCGTGCTAACACCTACATTATTGGATAACGAAAAATAAAATATGTTGGTTAGAGTATACATTTTTCTGTTCACAGGTCAAGCTATTATTTGTATTAATGTAAATAGCTATAAATTCAGTAGGACAGCAGTAGGAGAGTTTATGTGCCTGGGAATGTTGACAGCCATCTAACTGAGGTATGATGCCACTTGAATTTTACACTACTAACGATCGAGTTGCCACTCACACAGTTTATGTTCACAGACGTTGTCGAACACAAAGCTCTGTGGTGCATTAATATCTTGCCCTCCAGCACGATCTCTCACAGTTAGAGTAGTTCACTTCATAACCCGTCGGACTTGGCGTAATCAGCATCATCTTACTCATTGCAGACACTCTGACTCACGTTCACTCAGATTATCTCAAGACTGACTCACTCTTGCCGGCTCCACTCTTCATATAGACCAACATAGTTTCCACTTACAGATCATTCAGGACGCCGTTTACATTGTTATACAGCTGCCAGCTTCTTCAAATGAGCTACATAATCGCGACCCTCAATAATGTGCCGGGGCAATTGTTTTACTTGCCGAAGGCTCCCTTTTTATTGTCGCCACTGCGCCGCCATAGTAGCCGTCCTCCATCCACTCAAAATTGCGATCTTCATTTTCACAATACTGTTTTGAACGTGGAGAGTGGTGTGTTCCTCTTAGTTCATGCTATTCGGATTGATCGACGGGGAAGGGAAAAATAGTGTTTTACGATCCATTTAATAACATTTAAGGTTTAAAACGGAATGTTGATGTGTGAATAGATCTGGAGGTGGTTGAGCTGGATTTTCTTACTGATTACTAGCATATAAATTCATAATACCAGATAAAAGTGTTATTTTCAATTTTCCGCTTTATCCTGTGTTTAGAATTACGATCCCGTGTTTTTATTGAATTACTTGCATTGCTTAATCATCCCGGTATGTTGAGTACAGATTAATAACGGATGACTGTCCTCTCCTTAGTAATGTCCACAAGAGGTGCACAGTGTTTCAAAATCTCATGCATTAATTTCTGGGGACGGTAAGAAGAGGACCAAGACGATTGTTTTTCAGACAACATGAGGTCGGTGTTGTAGGCGGCGTTTGAAACACATTATACGATTGAAGGATGGAATCGTTCGCTGCCATTGTAGGTAGGTATGTTGATTGGAAAAAATGTATTTATTTTTTGATTATGTTTACCGTTCCGATACGCTGCTGTGGCAGAGTCTACCTACACCTTCTCCAGGAAATCCCAACCTTTCTCAGGCAGAAGATTCCCTTGACAGCGTGGTAATGGATGAGGTTATAGTGCTATGGTTTCTCAACACATTTCAGAAATAATGCTCACGCGTTCAAGGGCAACTTGTTTAATTGATTCTATGATGGTTTAGTCAAATAGAGCCGATGACCTAGAATTTTGGCCCCTTTAAGCAACGAGCATCATCATCATTAAATAAATACTTCAATTTAATCTTGGAATATGAAAGTAATGAACAGTGCGTAAGTTAATGCTGATAATTAAAGTATTATCCAAACTTAATCTAAGTTTTTGGTGAACCATGTCAAATTAATAAACCAAATTGCTTATGAACCAAAATCATTCTTCTAATTATACCAATTTATTTACCTTGGCATGTGACAGTTATTTTTTATTTACTTGCTGGCCCCGTGGGGTAGAGGTTGCGTGCATTGCTTTTTACCCGGATCCCCGGATTCGATTCCCGGCCAGATCGGGGACTTTTTCTTGGAAATGAGGGCGGGGTCGAGATCCACTCAGCCTTCGTGATTCCAGTTGAGGAGCTACCTGACGGTGAGATAGCGGCGCCGGTTTATAAAGTGAGGAATAACGCCCGAAAGGATTCGTCGCGCTGACCACACGACACACCGTGCTCTGTAGGGCTTTGGGCTGAGCAGCGTTCGCTTGGTAGGCCAAGGCCCTTCGGGGCTGTTGCACCATGGGGTTTGATTTGGTTAGGTTTATTTACTTATGTATTTATTTATACGAATGGCAAGAGGAGTAGAGGGGACGAAGACGACGATGGTTAGACTCACTTTCTAACGATTTAAAGATAAGAGAACCAAGCGATAAAAAAAGAGGATTGTGGCGATGATTAGTAAGGTAAAACAGTCTATAATGGAGATGTATGTGCGTATTTATTTATTTATTTATTTATTTATTTATTTATTTATTTATTTATTTATTTATTTATTTATTTATTTATTTATTTATTTATTTATTTATTTATTTATTTATTTATTTATTTAAAAGCTTAAATTTGTAAACAAATTGAGGCTACGGCTAAATAGTCTGTAATATAACAGAAAGTAGACCAGCGTGTACATCATGAAAAACAACATGAATTCAGATAAAACAAAAGTTTATCTTTACAAACCCAGTGCTTCTCGGTCGGATGGGGTGGTCTCAGTCTTATAACTTAACTATTCTCATCAAAAATATGGATGAAATAAATAAAATAATTGCGCACTCTTGGAGTGAAAATACATTACTACGAATAATAGTGATGGTGGTGTTTAAAATATTGTCCAAACTTAACCTAAGTTTTAGATTATACCTGCCAAATGTACAGGCCAAAAGGTCAAAAGCACAGCACTCGAAGGCATTCCTATATTGAGTGATTAAAATGTCACTAAGACACTGTTCTTGCTTGTTATGCTCAGCTTGCGAAAAGCTAGAGAAATGAACTAAAGATAATTAAGCAATCTACATTTTTCAGGAATGATAGATTATGGAACTATAGTACTATAATGCTAGATATATTTTTATGTTAGTGCTGAAGTCTGGTGAAAACCCACGATGTATGTAGTTTCTAATACGGAAACTAATCTAGAAATAAATTGTTAAGGTGACTTAAGTCCGGCCCCGCGGTATAGGGGGCAACGCGTCCGCCTGTCAACCGGCGGCCCCGAGTTCGATTCCCGGCCCTGTCAGTGGTGTTTAATTGTACATGATTTATATCCCCGCCCTATGGACTGGGTGTTTGTGTCGTCCTTAATATTCCTTTCCTCACATTCAACACTTTACACTTCCGTAATTTCCAAATGCACGCAGGTTCATAACTTATGGTGCAAAGTAGGGGAAAGTTCTTCTAAGTGCAACGTCCCGAGTAAATAGCATTTAAAACAAGGTGATTTAAGAGACTTCTATTCATGTTCCTTGTTATTTTAATACTGTGAGTCACAGTTAAAAAGTAAACTCGAGCCCTCATTCCGAGGTTGAGCAGCTCTTTTCAGGCACATCCCCAATGGAGGTGAGCTGCATGTACCATTTCAACCACATAACAGCCCTTCTGCCATTCTTAAAACTCTGAAGAAACCGGGAATCGGATCCGGGCCTAACTAACCGTTACGCTACAGTACATTGCACGTATATACAGATGCCACTCATCAACATGCTTTTGATCCGCGGAATTTCTGCAGCCACAAAACAGTCGCTATTTTTCTGGAATGATGCCACCATAACGGCATCCACACATGGTAGATTGTCTGACTGTGCTTTTCTTGAACCCTTCATCTATAATTTTTGAAGTTATTCGCGATCACGAATAATAAACATTCGGCTTTTAGTATCAGCTGATGCATAATGATGATAGCAAACAGTCGTAATCGAGTAGGTTTGTCTTCCAGGCAGGATGCCTCTTCATCTATGCGTTCGGAGGTGACTATACAGTCCAATGCGGGAGTTACAAAATTTGCCACAGTGATAACAAGATAGTCCCAGGTGGAACAGTCATGTTATTTCTATGTCTCCTCAGCACTTCTTTTTCTTTCCTACGTTGCCTCTTGTCATTCGCTGTACGTCGGTGGTTTTCTTCAAAAGACTTTGTGCCGTAGTGGACTAGTGATATGCAGGATGAACGGTCAAGGGCTAAGTTCTCCTAGTTATCATCTCTTCAAGTTAGCCTTGATTACATCTGTAAATCGCTTCCTCTGACCGCCTACACAGCGTTTACCTACTGATAGCTCAGAGTAAAACACTTGTTTGGGAATGCGATTAGTGGGCATGCGAACTACGTGCCCTGTCTATCGTAGCTGGCGCCTTAAACCCATCAATTCTATACTGGCGGTGTGTGCCTCTTCAAGAACGCTGATATTTGTGCGCCTGCCTTGCCAAGTTATTTGCAGCATTCTCCTCAAGCAACGTTGATGATACTGTTCCAGCTTCTTAGGGTGTCGACTGTAGTATGTCCAGGATTCAGATCCGTAGAGTAAAGTTGGAACTACAACAGAATTGTACACAAGAATCTTTGTTGTGATATTGACATCATGATTGTCAAAAATTCGAGATCTTAACGTAGCAAAGGATGCTCCTGCATGGTTAAGTCTGTGTTGGATTTCTGAATGTATATTTGCGCTTGATGAGAGGGTGCTGCCAAGGTATGGGAAGGTGTTTGCAACTTGAAGGCTCACTCCATCAATTGTGACATTGATATCTCTTTGACCTTCCCCAGGGGCTGGTTGGTGTAGGATCTGTGTTTTGCTGGTATTAAGTTTGAGTCCGATCTTGTTGTACGCAGCAGAAAAAGCATTCAGGATAATCACAAGCTCTGCTAGTGTCTGAGCTATGACAGTATTATAATCAGCGTACTGTAACTCAACTAATGCTGCAGATGATGTCCGAGTTCCTGCCTTTCAACTGCTCAAATTAAAAAGTTTACCATCCACCCTGTAAGTTATATGAATTCCTGGAGGGAGATCTTCTCTGACAAGTTCCATGACAGCGGCAACATACAAGGAAAACAAAGTGGGGCTATCACACAGCCTTGCTTAACACCGGTATTGATATGGAATGGCTCTCCAATAGAGCCGTTGCCAATGACAGCTTCCATCGTATCAGTGTAGAGCAATTTAAATTTCTGCGGAAAGCCATATAGAGCTAAAATTTTCCACTAAGCTTCTCAGTTCACAGAGTCAAATGCCTTAGTAAGATCAATAAAGGCAATATAAAGAGGTCTATTTTGTTCCCTACATTTTTCCTGGAGTTGACGAGCTGTGAATATCATATCTGTGGTTCCTCTAGAAGGCCTGAAACCACACTGACCCTCGAAGTGTTTTCTCCAGCAGGGGTACAATACGATTTGCGGAGATTCGAGCAATAAGATTTCCCAGGCACGAAAGTAAGGATATTCCCCGTTAGTTATTGCAGGTTTGTTCGATCCCCTTTCTTAAATATGGGAACTACCAGACTGTCTCTGAAATCAGGAGGCATTTCTTCTGTGCTCCAAATTTTGACAATCAGTTCATGTATGTGTCCTATTAGTTCCTCGCCTATTTCTTTGAGAGCTTCCACTGGTATACCATCAGGAACAGAGCTTAGTGACGCTTTGATTGATTGAAAGCACGTGTAACTTCATCTAGTGTTGGTGGGGAGCCAAGTTCTTCATTGATGGGAGCTTGTTTCAATAAATCACACACCTGTTCATCAATAATAGAATCCTGGTTCAAGAGGTCTTCAAAATGCTATTTCCACCTATTCATGATGGAGTACTGACCTTTTAAAAGTATACTCTCATCGCTGGACCAAAGAGGATTCCTCCCAAAGGTGGTGGGACCATAAACTGCTTTTGTCGCTTGGAAGAATTATCGTGAATATGCTATGTAGGTATTCCAACTCTTTTGCCTTTGCTGTCCACCATGCATTCTTGAGCTTACGGGTTTTTCTTTGGACATTTGCTTTGGCAATACTTATGGTTTGTTTCTTAGAGTGGGAGTTCATGTCCCTTCACCATGCTTGGAAGACTTTTATCTTCTCTGAGATCAATTCTTCAGTTTCTTCATCATTTTCATCAAACCAGTCCTGATGTTTTCTCTCCTTATATCCTACTGTTTCTTTGCAAGCATCTTGAACAGTGGTCTTCAGACTCTCCCAATGTAGCGTCACGTCAGGTTGATATTCCTTCGGCAAAGTCCGATGAAGGAGCTCCTGTATTTTGAAGTAATTTCTGTATTGCCCAACTTCTCGATGTCTAAAGTATGTCTGAAGCTCTTCTGTTGTTTCCTTCTCTGGGTGGACAGTGACAAATGCACCACTGATCTAATAAGTCGGTGATCTGTAAAACAGTCATCAGCTCCCGTCATTGCTTTGGTGATGAGAATATCGCGTTGATCTTGCTTGCGGACGATTACATAGTCAATGAGGTGCCAGTGTTTCGATTTAGGATGATGCCATGATGTTTTGAAGCGATCCGTTTGGCGAAAGATGGTGTTGGTGATTATCAACCCATGCTCAGCACGTTTTGAGAGGAGTCTAATGCCATTGGAGTTTTCACCGCCAACTCCCTCCTTGCCAATGACACCATTCCATACTTTATGATCCTTTCCCACTCTGGCATTAAAATCACCAAGCAAGAACGATTTTATCTATACGATTGATGTTTGATAGGATGTCATGCAGATCTGAATATAATTTTTCTTTGACGTCATCAGCAGGGTCTAATGTGGGGGCATATGCGCAAATTACTGTGGCATGCTGGTCGCCATTTATTCGAAGTCTTAATGTCATGATGCGTCCATTACGTCCAGTTGGAAGCTCCAGCAGGTCTCTGAGAAGCTTATTCTTGATAGCAAAACCTACTCCATGTGTTCGGTGTTCGCTGGTAGGTTTACCCTTCCAGAAGAAAGTGTATTCTGCTCCGTTTTCATTCAACTGACCTTCTTCAGCAAGACGGGTCTCCTGGAGTGCTGCTGGGTCGATATTATATCTTCGTAACTCTCTACCCACAAGGGTTATTCTCCTTTCGGATCTCTCATTTGAAGGGTCATCATTAAGTGTTCTGTCCGACTCGTTGGCTGAATGGTCAGCGTACTGGCCTTCGGTTCAGAGGGTCCCGGGTTCGATTCCCGGCCGGGTCGGGGATTTTAACCTTCATTGGTTAATTCCAATGGCCCGGGGGCTGGGTGTTTGTGCTGTCCCCAACATCCCTGCAACTCACACACCTCACATAACACTATCCTCTACCACAATAACACGCAGTTAGCTACACATGGCAGATGCCGCCCACCCTCATCGGAGGGTCTGCCTTACAAGGGCTGCACTCGGCTAGAAATAGCCACACGAAATTAATTATTAAGTGTTCTTACGTTCCATATAGCAAAATATAATTTCTCTCTTGCCTTCTACCTAAGGGACAACCACGAATTTAAAAGCATGATGAGGAAAATGGCAATAGGTTACGTCCCTGCTGGCAAGCAGTCAGAGACGTTGCCATGGTAACCTGCAGGTTCGTTGTCGGTCTGTCGGTCACTCAATGCAGAGCATGATACCCGCATAAAATAGTAAATTTCTCCGTCATGTGAAGAGAAAGGTCAATTATGAACATAACGAAAGTTGTTTATAATGAAGAGACGTTTCACGTACGGTCCGCGGAGTTTACAGAAAATCTATAGTATAAGAGAAAATGGAGGAAAACCATTCTGGTTTTCCTATAAACCCCGTCTATTCAAAGATTTTAAAATGATATGCATATCGAAACCTTCCCCGGGATGCGTATACTCTAAATACGAAGTTTGGTTAAGATCTATCCAGCCGTTTAGACGTGATGGTGGAACAGACAAACAGACAGACAGACAGACACGAAAAGTAAAAACCACCGATTCTGTCTTTAGTTGACCCAAAACGGATAAATATCTGAAAAATTGCCAAAACAAACGAAATTACAGACAGCGGACCCCCTACAACTTTATTTATATAGATGCTCTGAAAATATTTTTATAAATGCACTAACAAATGTACCCGTGCTTCGCTACGGTATTCTACATTGTATTCGAATATCGAAGCAAATACTGCACATGTAGTAAATAAGATTGTTTTAAAATTGCATGTCTCTTAGCGTTATCCGAGAAACAGCAAAGGGAGCTCCCCATACGCTGTTTCCAGTGTAAAGTGTTTGTTACGGATTTGTGACATAACGGCAGGCTCAGTTGCCTATTGCCATTCTTAATCGAGTTGGGAAGTTTACATTATAATTGCAGGCTCCATTGTCTACTGCGCGGTCACAATCGATTTGGGGAGTTTTCGTTACAATGGCAGCCCCCTTTCCTACTTCCATACAGATAACAGTTGAGGAGTTTTTATTATAATGTCAGGCAACTACCCCACTATCAGTCGAAATTGAGTTGTGCAGTTAATATTATAATGTCAGGCCCCTTTTCCTACTGCCAGCCAGCATACTGCCAGTCACACCAAGTTGGTGGGTTTCCATCAAAATAGCAGGCCACTAAGCCTAATGCCAGTCACGTTTATAATTGCGGGCAGCCTTGCCTACTGCCAAACACAATCGGGTAGGGGACTTTCGAACAAAACTGCATGCTCCTTTGCATTCTGCAAGTCAAATCGAGAAGTGAACTATTCATTACAATGGTAGGCCTACTTACTAATGCCAGTTACACAGGAATTGGAGAAGGACCCATTCCTACTGCCAGTCAAAGTTGGTGTGGGGAGTACTGATTACAACAGCAGACACACCCTTCCTCGATCGCTACAAATCGACATCAGTTATATATAGATCGACTTACGAAAGTATATGCTGTTTGCAATATTGCAAAACTTCATTTACAGATTAACTGCTGCTAAACGTACGTCATATCGACAAAGGATTGCACAATAAGACGTCGGATTTAGTGGCCTAAATTGTTGGTCCTATGATATCTCATCTATTCATGGGTCAGAGTGAGTTAGAATCATTGAACAGGATAAAGGTTTTGTAAGATTATCTCACATTGCATTACTTTTCAGATAATTATGTGACAGCTACATACGTAGCATTTGGCTCACATATGGCTACTGGGTGGGCCAATTTTCGTGAAAACTTTGATGATTCTATATTTCCTATAAGTGATTGAAAGTATGAATTATGCATGTGAAAAGTCCAAATTTACTTAACATCGATTAATAGAGAAAAATCAAACGTAAAAGGGATGCTGATACGAAAAAAAAATGTCATAAGACCAAGGTTGTAGATCACTCCAAATTGAACGGGGATTGTGCCATCCGTTATGTGATAATACTTACCGAAGGTCTGCACCATCATTAAAATTGCCTCAATATTTTGATATTCGTCGGGGATAAAAAGTTAAAAATTCAAATATCTTAAAATTTTTCCGTCCGTTACAGGCTAAAACGTATAATTTAGTCAAATTTCCATTTTCTTTTTCGTCTGGCAGATTATGCCGCAATCTGATTTTGGGCGAGGAGGGTAAAAATTAGGACTTTCAGGAAACTAAACCAAAAAATATGGAGATGGTCATTATTAGCCCTTAAACGGGTACTGTGCGAAAATTTCGCCCAAATAGTAAATGTAGAGGCACACAGTCGTTACGATTTTATTTATATTGAGAGATAAGGAATCTGCTCCACGTACAACACCTTTTGGGCTGTGTCCGCTGGTCTCAACCTGCAAAACTGACCATTCATGATATCTCCTAACGAAAAAATGCACATGAAAAGAAAAGTTTTAGAGATGGAATTCCATCACGTTTTGTCGATTTCCAGTCAGGTTGGTCTTGTACTGTATATATTGTGGAAGAGTAAAATCACAATTTCGGTTCCCTATAAACCACCAGTCCATTCCGGGAACATGAAATGTTATTGACCTTTAAAACCTACCTTTGGGCTGATGGATGCTAAATATAAAGTTTGGTTCGAATATCTTCAGTAGTTTTCAAGTTGTAAGAAATACGCTTTACACGCACCCGCTCTTGAGTTAAAGTCCGATGGGATTTGTACCGAAAAACGGTGCGTTAATGATATCTCCCTCATTAATTCTCGTATCGAAATGATGCACATAAGAAAAAAAGGTTTAGAAATTAATTTCCGTTAAGTTTTGTTGTGTATATTTTGTGGGAGTGCAAAATCATGGTTTCGGTTTCGTATAAACCCCCAGTTAGTTCAAGGATTTAGAAACAATATTTGCCCTAAATCCTACCCAAGGACAGGTGGATTCTAAATATGAAGTTTGGTGGAAATATATCCATTAGATTCTAGCACCCACGTACATACGGAGTAATTGAGGAAGAAAATAATACAGTTAAGAAAGTTGAAATTAATAGAAAAATGGATTATAACTGAGGATAGGCGGATAACGACAAATATGTAAATGCCAAGTGATTGTATTGGAAAATAAAATGCCCCTCAAATAAATATGCTGGTGTGAGTTATGGATATAATAAAGCGGTAACAGAGGAGAAATTTAGGCGCAGTGATTCTTAGGTAAACAGATACGAAGATGACTAATGGTGTTATTACTTAATCTATTCGAGGGCGGTTATAACCTCCAACGATATTCCGCCAATATCCCGCAGATAGGCCGATTGACGCCTCTCTTGCCTTCTACCTAAGGGTCAATCACGAATTTAAAAGCGTAAATTTCTCCGTCATGTGAAGAGTAAGGTACATTATGAACATAATGAAAGTTGTTTATAATGAAGAGACGTTTCACGTACGCTCCACGGAGTTTAGAGAAAATCAATAGTATAAGAGAAAATGGAGGATAACCGTTCTTGTTTTCCTAAAAAGAAACGTCTATTCAAAGATTTTAAAATGATATGCATATCGAAACCTTCCCCGGGATGATTATACTCTAAATACGAAGTTTGGTTGAAATCTATCCAGCCGTTTCGACGTAATGGTGGAACAGAAACACACAGACAAACAGACACGAAAAGTAAAAACCACCGATTCGGTCTTAAGTTGACCTAAAACGGATAAATATCTGAAAAATAGGCAAAACAAAAGAAATTACAGACAGCGGACCCCCTACAACTTTATTTATATGATTTTCTGTACAACCCGTGGACTATATGTGTAACGTTCTTTCATTTTAAATAACTTTCGGTACGTAAATAATGTTGCTCACACTTCAAATGACGGAGATTATTTCTCGGGTTTCATGCTCTGCATTGAGTGACAGACAGCCCGACAACGAACCTACCGGATACTCTAGCTGCTTGCCGGCAGGGAAGTAACGTAATATCATTTTCGTTACCATTTCTGTAAACTCGTGGTTTTTCCTTGGGTGGGACGCGAGAGTGACGTCAAGCTGCAGGAGTGTAGCCCATTATTTCACACCGTAATGTGTTTTCTCTGATTTGCTATAATATTTACTGTATTTCTCTTCTGCTTCCGTTTCTGCTTTAATTTCTTTCTCTGCCTTGCCTCTTTAGGCTTCAGTAATAACAACGTAAGTCACCTTTTTATTTAAGAATCCCTGCGCCTAAATTTATCCTCTGTTAACACTTTCTTAAATCCATAACTCATATCATCACAATTTAGCGAGGGACATTTCATTTTTCCAATACATCCATTCGTTTTTAGCTTATTATAGAGCTGCATTTCTCGATTATTATCAAAAACGCCCAACTTGACTCTGACTGGCATTAAGGAAAGGGGCCTGCCTTTATTATGAAAACTCCACATCTCCATTGTGAATGGCAGTAGGCAAGTGAACTTACCGTTATAGTAGGAACTCCCGAACTCGATTGTGAATTGCGTTGGAAACGTGGCTTGCCATTTTCATCAAAACTTCCGAACGCGCACCTTACTCCGCAAACGACGTATGGGGCCCTCCCAGTGGTGTTTCTCGGAAAACGCTAAGAGACATGCAATTTAATATAATTTTACTCACTGCATATACAGCAGTTTACTAGAAATCCGTATACAATGTGGAATATCGAAGCGAAGCACGGGTACATTTGGTAATTCCGACAGACTGTAATCAACACCCAGCCAAAACTACTCGACATAAAGAAATGAAATTTTGGGGACACATTTATATTACAGCATAGGTGCTCACTACGGGAGAATTTTTCGATATTCCGTCGTTAAGGGGGTAAATTTAATAAATGAGTATATATATCTCAAAAACTTAACAGTTTACAGAAAAAAGAATTCGTATTTAGAATCGCTTTTAAAAATTTTAAAAATCCATAATACATTGTTTTCGGAAAATAACCTTAAGGGGTGATAAGGTGTGAAAAATGGCTTGAATACCTTTTATGAGGATACACATATCTCAAGAACTAAAGATGTTATAAAGATGAAAATTGGTATTTGGAATCTCCTTTAAAAAGAAATAAACACGTATCTTTTTGTTTTCGGAAAATGAAATTAAAGAGGGCTGAAGAGAAGTGAAATAGAGGGTGAAATTAAAATGCAACGTGTTACAGGTGAAAATTGGTATTTTGAATCTCGTGTAAAGGTAAAGAAACATGCATGATTTGTTTTCGGAAAATCCACTTAAGGGGAAGTCAAAATGGGGTGATGTTTTAAAATGACAGTACCTAGAGTATATCTAAAAACCTTAACGTGTTAGAGACGTGAAAATTGGTATTAGAAATCTTCGTTAAAAGTTAAATAACACGTATTATTGTTTTTCAGAAAATCCAGTTAAGGGGGTTGTAAACAATACTATAAGATGGGTTGAATTCCTTTTCTTTCTTTTTGAGGATACGTATACCTTAAAAACTGAAGATGTTACAGTCATGAAAATTAGTATTTTGAATCTCATTTTAAAATAAAGAGACACGATTTTTTTGTTTTTGGAAAAACAACTTAAAGGAGTTAAAGGACTTGAAAAGAGGATTGAATTCCTTTTGTTTGGTTACTGTTATCTCAAAAACTGAAGGTTAGAGGCGTGAAAAATTTTAATTGGAGTCAGCTTTAAAAATAAAGAAACACGTTCTTTTGTTTTCGGAAAATCCACTTAAGGGGTGAGTGAAAAGAAGTGAAAAATGATTTAAATTATTTTTATGAGGATACTTATATCTCAAAAACTGAAGATGTTACAGACGTGAAAATTGGTATTTGGAATCTTCCTTTAAAAATAACATACTTTTATTCTCGTAAAATCTATCTAATGGGGTTGGGAGGGGGGGAGGAGGACTGAAAATCGGATTGAATATTATGTATGAGGATACTTATATAACCAAAATTGAAGATGAAAACTGGTATTTTGAATATATTTTAAAAATAAAGAGACATGTATTGTTTTGTTTTCGGAAAATCCACTTGGGAGGGGGTTGAATAGAAGTGAAATAGGGGTTGAAGTATTTTTATTGTGATACTTATCTATATATAAAACGCCATTTCCAGACTGATTGCATATCAACGCCCAAGTAAACTACTCTACATAAACAAGTGAAATTTTGTGAATACATTGCTCTTACAAGGTAGGCACCCACTGATGAATGGTTTCAAAAATTCCACCTCCATGGGGATGAAACGGCGGTAAAACGCTGAGAACTAAAACATGCACCGTTTTCCGAACAAAATTGAAATATCACACATTGATTGCGCTTTTATGAACTATGTGTTAAATAAGACAAGTTTAGAAACAAGATTCAGTGGGGCTTAATATCCGAAAATAAAACTATTCATTTCTCTGAAATTGTTTGGTATTTGAGATTGAAATTTCACATAACGGTTGCTCCTATATGTCTTAAATTTTAAATAAAGTTTTCTCTTAAAATAATTCACACCTAAGGGGTTTTTACCAGAAGGGAGAGGTCTAAATGCATACATATTCCTATCTCTGAAACCGACTTACACTTGGAATTGAAATTTCACATTGTGTTTGCCCTTATATGGAATAGATTTTAAATAAAAAGTTATCTTAGACAATAAAACCCTAAGGGAGTTTGACTGGAGGGGGTAGCTGACGACATAAATATTCATTTCTATCAAACCGCTTGATATAGGAGCTTGGAATTTCACATGATTTCTCAGATACTAAATAACAAGAGGTCTCAAAGTAGTACATTCCTCAGGTGTTTAGGCTTGAAAGCACAATTATTAATATCTCTAAAACTGTTTGACAAACTAGATTGAAATTTCATATAATGGCTGCACATATATGTAATAGATTTTAAATAAAAAGTGGTCTTAAAACAATACACCCCAAGGGATTTTGACTGGGGGGTGGGTGCGAAGCTCGATGCCAACAAATACCCATGAAATCGCTTGATAAACGAGGTTAAAATTTCACATGGTGTTTGCTCCTATATGTTTCCCCTAAGGGAATTCAGTTCACGGGTGTGGACTCCTGACAAAATTATGCATCCCAGCAAACTCTTTGACGTATGAATTTGTAGTTTCACAAGAACATTGGATGCCGTAGATGTCAAATAATGTACAATATGTCACGTATGTAAGGATTGGGACCATGTAGAAGTTGTTGAAATTCTAAAACTAAGTCTTCACAACAGCCAAGGTACTCGATAAAATTTCCGATGTCTCTTATTTATTGCCAAAGAAATGTATTTGTAAAACTCATGGGTTTAAATGAAATAAACTTTAAATTAGTACACGACTGAAGGAAAATATTTTGAGACTGTATACCATTAATGGTACCTACGTATTCCTCCGCACATTGAATGTCTACTTTTCTAAGATTTAAATTTCTCAAATTACTAAACAAATTCCACAAGGTTAATGCATATAGGCCTAAATGATAATGGAAGTTTCATCTCGAATTGTATCGGAGATCGGTGCTGCCCTCTTGTCTCAGATTTTAAATAAAAAGTTGTCTTAAAACAATGCACCCCTAAGCGGTTCTGACTGGGAGAGGGGGAAGAATGATGACAAAAATATCAATTTTATTAAACCGTTTAAATTACGAAAAAAACCAAATCATATTCTAGGTGTTAAATAACAGAAGGTTTAAAACATAAAACCCGCTGTGTGTTAAATGGGAGCTAAAATCCGAAAACAAATATGTTCATTCCTTCCTCCGAAACGGTTTATCGTACGAAGACAAAATTCCAAATAGCGGTATATATTTTAAATCTTAGATGTGAAATAGGCAATCATTTTAAACTTTCCAACCCTAAAGTGTTAAAAGGGATTAGCTTCGGAAACGAAATTATTCATCCCTTCAAATCCATTTGAGGTACAAGGTTGTAAAATTACATTGATGTTCTCATTCCCTGAGGGGTTAAATGTTGCTTGACACTCAAAAGCAGAATATTCATTCTTCCTAGATGTTAATATTTTTTTTAACATTCACCACCTAAAAAGCATTCATTCCTCCATTACTGTTCGACGAACAAAATCAAAATTTCACACATAGGCCTATATTAAATGATACATTCCAATTTTTCTGTACGGGGTTCAAATGAGTGTTAGATCATAAAATAAATAATAATTCGCCCAAAACCGTTTGGAGCGCGAACTGAGAGTGTATTGTACAGTACAAGCTCAGCCGACAGTCAATTCTCCAAAATGTAAAACTTTGAATAATAACTTTCTGTTTAAATCCGTAGCGAAGCACGAGTATTTTGCAAGTACTGCATAAAAGAGCACTAAAATTACTTTTTAAATTGCCTCTGAACAATTGTACAGGCTATGCAATGCTCTTTCATTGGATAGCCTCCGATAAAAATCTACACTGTAACATTATTCGTAACTTGGCACTCAAATACATCGTGTGAAACAAAATTATAATATAAGAAATGCTAAATATATCAACCGAAAAGTTATCCATTCAAATAAATATGGAATTAATTCATTGTGGCATTATACTGAGTCTCTATAATTAACTGCTAGGAGATATAAAGAACGCCTCTTCAATACTAATGTTCAAAACGAAGTTAAAGAATTATCTTCAGTAAAGTAAAATTGTAGAGTTAATACATTTTGAATTTGAATGTGACACTTTATTTCTTGTTGTTTTCCTGCTTGTTTACTTTTACAGTGTATCCGTATGAAATCATTCATGACTTTATGTTACACATATTACTGGAGTGTATTAATTTATGATATAAATACTCTGTAGCCATGATAACATTATAATGGACTGCACCACAGTGAGCTGTAGCTCAGGTACGTCGACAAATAATAAATAAATAAATAAATAAATAAATAAATAAATAAATAAATAAATAAATAAATAAATAAATAAATAAATAAATAAATAAATAAATGAAATATGCTCTATAGAGGTAATTGAAAGAAGGCCTCTGCTTAATTTTAAGAACAACTTTGGAACAGGTCTGATGTAATTGAAAGCTCCAGGGAGGGGGTGGGGGGGCTAAGGAAGGACCTCAACCAGCACTCTTGAAGCTACTAGTTCTGCTAGAGTACAAAATAAAACGTTATCTTCATCGACATTTACTTGTTACCGCTTCTGTCTCCGTGCGAAGTATATCAATTACTAGAAGGTAACGATTACACTTATATTTCAAGAAGTAAATTACATGTAAAAATTACATTTTGTAAAAAGTATTGATTGAAAGTAAAAATTACTAAGAATGTTACAAGTACTTTATTCAATTACTTTCCATCTCTGATGGACTACTCTGTTTCCAGCTCTGCAAACACAGCTTCGTCTATCACGACATGATTGCAAACAAAATAATAAAATACCAGAAAAAACTCGTGAGTTTGACTGAACTCTTCAGTAGGTGGTGCAATACCATCTCTACCGATTTTATGAGCAAGTAAATACGGTATTTAATAGCCCTGCACCTTCCCTGTATTGTCAAAAAACTGGTCTTCGTATCCGAGAATCGTAGGTTCGATTCTCGGCAGGATTAGTGATTTGAACTGCGAATAGTTATATCCTCTGGTTCAGATACTTGAGTTCGTGTTCGTCCCAATACATCTGTCATCACCTACATACAATACAGCACACTACCAACCACCACTGAAGCGCGAAATAGTGAGTACATTTGTCCACATAGGGTTGGCATCAAGAAGGGCATCCGACCGTTAAACTGGACCAATCTACATCAAGTGGCAACCCCAAAGACCAGGAAAAAGAATAATAATAATTTATTTATTTAACGGCATTGTTATATTTAATGTTTCTGAGCAGATAAATTATTGGAAATAATTTAGCTTTTGTCAGTTAGTAGTTCAACTGGTTGAAAGTAGGAAATTATAGCTATCATAGTAAATTGTACAAAATCATATATGTCCCTTATATACCAACATAAATAAGAAATTATTATTATTATTATTATTATTATTATTATTATTATTATTATTATTATTATTATTATTATTATTATTATTATTATTATTATTATTATTATTACTTCAAAGTGCACAACGTCTAGATCATCGACTCCCGATAAGCAAATGACTTCTTAAAAAATAATGTCCTTCCAGAAGACCACATTTCACAGAATATAATTTTTCCATAGAAAATAATGCATGTCCTGAAGGCTAGTATTAAGGTTACGGACACTTGAAGAACATTTCCTATCCTATACTTTCGCTTGAGCAATGTTAAACGTTAAACAGCGTTTAGTCTGCAAATGTCTGTGTTATAGCTAACTACTTCCGCAATCTCTATTTGTAATTAGCCCTGTGAACTCGTTTAGTTGCACACCTCTGTCTCTAACCGTCTTCACCTTGGTCTGCCTCTACTTCTCTTACCCTCCGTGGCAGAGTATATTATTTTCCTAGATAACCTTTTCTCCGTAATTCACCTTACATGATGGCACACTCTACTCACTCCGAGTACCCACCTGCAATTGTTCCTACCTGCTTATACCTTCAATTATTCTCACAATTTTCATGTCTGCTATATCCAACCCATGTAGAACATTGTCGAGACATTCCGAGTACCCTCCTGCAATTGTTCCCACCTATTTATACCTGCAATCGTTCTCATAACTTTCATGTCTGTTATATCCAACGTATGTAGACCATTATTGCCATTCAACCCAGATTTCACTTCCGTAGAGCGAAGAAGATGTAAAATATTTCGTCCGAAAGCTAATTTCTCCTTCACAGAATATTGTTAATCGCAACTGCGAGCTCACTATATTAGCTCTGCAACACATTGAATTCACTGCAGTAAGTATTAAGTACTCTTGATTCTAACTAACCTGTTGTGTTATCTGCTGGTGAACCTTCGGAAGAGTCGGAGAAGAATCGCGTGGCAAGGCCAGCCGGTGTCAAGGTCAAGGGGATTCATTCTCTGTCGGATTTAAGTATTAACGTTATGCAATATTCTCAGAGTGTACGGAGGATAAAATTGTAAACAGATAGACTTTCAGCACGCACCACCTCAGAAACACGTAAATGTAAATACATAATGATAACAATAATAACAATAATCATCATCATCATCATCATCATCATCATCATCATCTTACGTCCCACTAAGTGCTTTTACGGTTGTTGGTGATGGTGGTAGTGGCGATTATAGTTTTAAGATGAAGTATAATTGGGCAACCATTCTCTTTTAACACTAATCAGATGGGAAAAATGGAAGGAATCTGTGGGTACAGTCAGGAACATTTATTTACTGTAAATAACAACTAATTTTTATAACACCTTTTTCTTACACCTTCCTATTCACTGCATTAAAGAAGAACAAAGAATCACTTTACAATCCATTCCAGAATCCAAGAAAATAATAAGTCTAATCTCACCGTTTACTCTAAGAACCTATGTATATACCGACTTTGGTACTTGGTTCCTAAAGGTCACGTAAATCTTTGTAAGTCTTACAGGGTGTCTTGGATTGCAGCCATCTTTCGTCCAACATGGTCTTACACTACTCCCTTCCAGTGATTAAGTTGTGAAAATGTTTCAAGATCACACTCTTGGAGTGGGTAAATATGTCATGCAAACATACATTCCTACAGCACGGTACAGTAAGATTCATTTTTTTCTTTACACACGCGCAAGGGAAAATGAACTCAACGAAAATTGTTCTGATGGACTGGTTATTAATATGTGGCTGCGAGGCGTGACCAGCCTTAAGAGAAATAATGGACAGGAAGAGCATTGTCACATTCACTGTTCTGGCACATCAGGGACAAATACATATATAAAACAAAATTAAACAATTTGTTTCAAATACAGTGTGTTTCCAAATCCTGTTCATTAACAAGAGAGAACATAGAATGTTTCTAAGACATGATGTAGGCCATGGTAATGTCCAAAGCAATATATTGTTTTAAACACACATTACCACTGGATATAATGGTGTCCTACCCACACGGTGTACTGCTACACCATCATTTAATTCCAAGCACAACCGGACACTCTGAAGGATCTCAGAGGACGAACTTACCGTGTCTGCGACGGCTGCAAACGTATTCGTACGAATCACTTATTTATTTGGGATCTCCCGGCACTAAAAGACATACGCCATTTCATGTTACCTCTTTATTTACAACTCTGATGTACATAATTGTACCATTTGATCCCAGAAGAGGTATTCCATGGTGCTGAGATCCGGAGATCGCGATGGAAAAACAACAGACCCACCACAGCCATTTCCCCTCTTTGAAAGAAGATGTCCACGAACTCGTGAGCATTATTTCTTAAATATATTGAACAACCAAGGTGCCATAACCGCATCCATTGCCACGCCGACGTATATGACACTTTTTATCTGTTGCTTGCATTAAAACAGGGAGCGCACATCGGTTATGCATCCGTACTCGACATACCAGACATGTTCATAGTCGATATTAACACGGCATCGTAAATCTGAAAATTGGATAAACTGGAAACTTGTAAACAAGATTCGTTTTCTCTTATCTGATGAATATTTATTTATTTATCGTACGACTACTGTATTAAGATAACAGAAAATACCAAATACATAAATAAAAGAACAACATTCCTATATTTTCGAGTCCAAATTATCCAGCCCCCCTATCACAGACTGTGTAACCTGAACAAAGTCAACTTCGTAAGCCCGCAGTCTGCACTCGAATGTGATGTGTTGTATAGACTGGGAAGGAGTACCACAGTCACACTGGGGGGACGGAACTTTGCCCCATCTGAACAAGGACTCTGCGCAGATTCCAGTATTTGTGCGGATCCTATTTAGAGCGGTCAATGTGCTCCTTGGGAGATGAAATCCTAGAACAGGGCTGTTGATCCTGAGAAGAGGCCTAAGCAGATGGTCAGTGCCGGTAGTTATATGCATATAAGTCAGTGAAGACGTTCACACCAGATACCTATAGATCTATCGCAGACATTGAAACTCTGTAGTAACATTCTTAAAAGTTATTAAAGGGCTGGTAAAAGAGTAGGTTACGTTTCGTATGGGTTATCCGAATTAACTGAACTAAGAGTTACACTCAACATATATACCAATACGTCGTGACTTGAGCTCCTGCTACTGAGTATGATCCACAACACGAGCTATGTTGAAAATAGTATTGCAAAAATGAACGCCAAGAGTGTGAGTGGCTGGCGGAAGGCAAGAACGCCGACCCAGTGGCGACAATGTAGGTGGGGCCCTCGGCGAGTAAAACCACTGCCCCGGAAAAGTAATTGAAGCTCCCGAAAAGGTTCCTTAGAAGAAGTTGGCATATGGCTAACAATGTAGAAGTCGCACAGAATGATCTGTAAGTGGAAACTACGCTGGCTGCAGCCTACAATAGTGAGTCAGTCTTCAGTCAATCTTGAGTGAGTTACGAGACGGGACTTGACTACGCCAAATGAGACGGGTTACGAAGTCAATTACCGAGCGAGTTGGCCGTGCGGTTAGTGTCGCGCAGTTGTGCACTGGTTTGCGTTCAAATCCCACCGTAGGGTGCCCGAAGATGGTCCTCGTGGTTTTCTATTTTCACACCAGGCAAATGCTGGGGCTGTACAGCAGTTAACACCACGGCCGCTACCTTCCCAATCCTAGTCCTATTCCATCATTGCTTCGCCTAAAACCCTCGATGTGTTAGTGCGACATTAAGCAAGTAGCAAAAAATAAAACAAAGTGAACTACTCTAGCTGTGAGAGGCAGTGTTGGTGGACAAGATTTAGATGGACCAAAGAGCTGTGTGTTTGATAACGTTTGTAAGAATAAACTATGTGAAGTGGAAAAGTGGAATGTGAGTAAACTTGTATCATACTTCCGTGAGACGGCTGTCAAACTTTACCACGACCAAAGCTTCTCCTTCCCCTGCCCTACTGAATTTATAGTTATTTATGTGAATGGAAATGGTAGCTCACCCTGTGAGAAAAAGCGTGCAATCTACCAACATGGATCTTGGACATCAAAATAAAAAATATTTTTTTGAATCTTCCTGTAATGTTGCTCCTTTGGCCCATTCTAAGTCCGTCATGAAATATTGACATAATAGATAAAATGATCACACAAATGTATTTTCTAGAAAAGAAAAATAGGAAGGTCTACTTTACTTTCGTTTTGTTATTTTTGTAGTTTCTTTTGTAATTTGTAATTATGTATTGTTGATTTTGCTATGTCGTGATTGAAAACATATAACTCAAAATAATCAATCTCAATCATCATCATCATCATCATCATAACCATGATCATTCAATGATGTTATAAGAGATTTTAAAATTGCGCGACTATCCGATTTCGTGCAGGGCTCTCCACAAAGTATGTCACTAATCATCGTACAAAACAAGCGTGGAACACTTGGCAACACATAGTCCTCAAAAATAGTGTATGATTATTTCTGCAAGAACCCTTTGTCCAAAGTTCAAAACAATCCGTCCGTCCGTTTGGTAAACTGATTTCCGCCATAGAGTTATTTCCATTGAGTAGTTTAGCAGAGCCGGCCCCGTGGTGTTTGGGTAGCGTGTCTGCCTCTAACCCGGAGGCCCCGGGTTCAATTCCCGGCCAGGTCAGGGAATTTTACTTGGACCTGAGGGCTGGTTCGAGGTCCACTCAGCCTACGTGATTAGAATTGAGGAGCTATCTGACGATGAGATAGCGGCCCCGGTCTAGAAAGCCAAGAATAACGGCCAATAGGATTCGTCGTGCTGACCACACGATCCCTCGTAATCTGCAGGCCTTCGGGCTGAGCAGTGGTCGCTTGGTAGGCCAAAGCCCTTCAAGGGCTGTAGTGCCATGGGGTTTGGTTTGGTTTGATTTGGTTTGGTTTGGTTTGGTTTTAGTTTAGCAGATGGAGATGCTAACCATCGGCCTTGACCAGTGGCGTATGCTGGGATAAGACGTGGGCTACCGCTAGACTTACGTTACCCTTTTTCGATGGTTGGTCTAGTGAACGTCAAGCCTTCAGCGTTTTGAGCTGTAGTCAATAGTCAACGGAGTAGCCTGCTGTGTTGTCAAGGCTGCTTCACAAGCTACTGCCCTGGCCTCTACTGCTGCCAATTCAACCCCTGATCAGTGGAGATGGTACCCTAAGGTTTGGCAAATTAAGGTCCGGGTTTGTGGCTAAATGGATAGAATGCTTGCCTTTGGTCCGATGGCCCCAGTTTAATTTTTCAGAATTAACCCCCTCATACTGTTAATTCCCCTGTCTTGGGGCTGGATGTTTATGACGTCTTCGCCATTAATTTTATCCTCATTAGGTCACCACCAAGCGTGAAACAGATTCCACCATTTTTATTAGCTTCCTCGGAAGATCAGTGGTGGTGGGTGACCCATGATCACGGGTTCGATTCCAACCAACAAAAGAGAACACTAAACCTGAAATATTGCATTTCATTTTAGCAGATCTACCAACAGACAACTATATTGCTCCTATAACAGCAGCCCTGCCGTGTATTCCTACAAGGATGTAGAAGTAAACAGGAGTGAAATAACAGCACTCTGTTATCTATATAAAGTCAGAAGTATGAGGTGAGGAAGTATATACGACGAGTAACGCATGGTTGGATAGTTAGCAATGGCGATCTGACGGACCGAAGCCTAGCACACCTATCCCCGCCGGTCCCCGCGCCTATCAGGCATACAGCAGCAAACCGCGTGCGGAGAGTCGAGGGGAGAGGGTCGAGAGTCTTGGCTGCAATGTCAGTCTCGGATGCCTTGCTCTCAGAAATACGTATGACGTGTTTTCTCACTGCTTTCAAGTTTTGTAAATGGAACAGTGTGTCAGATGCTTACATTATAATGTGCTTTAAACTTCCATCACTTTCAGTATTGAGGTTTGGGCTTCACTGATAGCCTTGGTAGCCCTCAGCATACGCCACTGGCCTTGACCGAAGTTCACAAGCTCATATACTAGCACAAAGGAAGATCCTCTGCTACAGAGACCCTGGGTGAACAGCGCATGGCACTTTCCCTTCTCGCTACCCAACAACGTAGCCTCCCAGGAATTACAACCACTATAGTTCTCTCCAAAGAGATACGTATCCGAAAACTTAGGACAAATATTAGACCATGGTAGCATTTTTTATCTGGAAGCACTGAACAGTATGCAGCTGTACATGGTGATGGTTGACAGACAGGTTCAAACGAACCATTCACGCGCAGTGCTTCTGTCCTATTGTACACATACAATTCTCCTTCTTGGCACGGGCCGTGTTTCCCAACGGATCATACGACAGGCATTCATCTGGATCATCTTCAGTGCACTTCTGCTGCTGATCACTGAAGTTAAGGCCAAACTGATGAAACACAAATGACGGAAGATCCGCTGAAGATACGAGAGGCAGTGCAGTATTAAGATATTAAGAGTGGCGCTTGCGGTTAAAATAATGGGCACAGCTGCAGCAGGGGGAGACAAGTCATTACTGGTGCCAGGACACTCTTAGGTCCTTCCTTGGTAGAGTAAATGGAACATGGAACTTCTTCTAACAATTCAGCGATGAACACTACAACACAGACAATCAAGATTAAAACAAAATTTACAGTCGTACACCAATGTCCATTGTTGGAACAATAAACATCAATGGTGAGGATCATTGGAGATAGGAAAGTGAGAAGGAAAACTACAGGCTGGGGCAGGTGAGATCCTGTCCAGCAAGGCTTTCGTGACAACATCGCCCGATGTAAGTCTGGCTAGGCGGGTGTATATAGTTATAGTCAATAAGCGTTATATAGTCAATTCATTTACAAGTGATCGACGATAATTACAGCAAGAGCCGACCATTGTGACCACAATCAATCAATCAGTCAATCAACCACCACTGATCTGCATTTAGGGCAGTCACCCAGGTGGCAGATTCCCTACCCTGTCAAATAATTGCAAAGAATTTAGAAATTTATTGAACATCCCCCTTGCTAAATTACTCCAATCCCTAACGTCTCTTTCTATTAATGAATATTTGCCCCAGTCTGTCCTCTTGAATTCCAACTTTATTTTCATATTGTGATCTTTCCCACTTTTCAAAACTTAAACGTCTAATAATGCCATTTCACGCCACCTCTCCACGGACAGCTCGGAATATATCACATAGTCTACCAGCACGCCTCCTTTCTTCCAAGTCTTCCCTTCCCAAACTTTGCAACATTTTTGTAACGCTACTGTTTTGTTGGAAATCACCCAGAACAAATCGAGTTGTTTTTCTTTGGATTTTTTCCGGTTCTCGAATCAGGTAATCCGGGTGAGGGTTCCATGCGCTGGAACCATACTGTAGTTGGGGTCTTGCCAGAGACTTATATGCCCTCCCCTTTACATCCTTACTCCAAATACCCTCATAACAATGTGAAGAGATATGTACCCTCTATTTACAATCCCGCATATGTGATTACCCACAATGAACATCCTTCCTGATATTAATACCTAGGTACTTACAAAATTCCCATTAGAAACTTTCACACCATCAGCGCAGTAATTAAAATTGAGAGGACTTCTCCTATTAATGAAACTCACAACCTGAATTTTATCCCCATTTATCAACTTACTATTGCCCGCTGTCCTTCTCACAACATGCCTGCAAAGGCATTTTATGTAGCCCTGGCAGTTTTTACATTTATGTTTTTCGTAGATACCGGAAAAACTAGATAATAAAATCTTTATTGTAATTTACGGTAAATGGGGATAAAAACATAAGAAAAATATCTGAATTATTCATAGATTTTTCTAGACATGATGTTTCTTTTAATGGCTTGTAGGAGAGTTCTAAGGTGCATACTTATTCCAGCCTTAAACGCAGCTAAGAGTTAAGCTTCATCCGTTCATTTCTTGGAATAATAGCTGCATGCTTGCCTGGAGAGTGAAAGGCCTCCTGCATTCCACCGGGGATTAAATAGGTAGGTACAGTTATTTTTGGGACATCCACAGGAAATGGTCAGTTTCTACCCGGAAAGTGTTTCGAGAGGTTCATCGTGGTTTACTGCTATACTATGGACTAGCGTTCTTACGAACTGCTGTTATTCAAAGTAGTTTTAATAATTTATTTGTGAACAAAAATGTCCCTTTCCCAACGTAGAAAAGTGAATAGTGAGTGCCGTGTTTTTAAAGAAAAATGGACTGACGACTAATTTTGTATTGAGAATTGTGGGAAAGAAATATGTCAGATATACAAGGAAAATACCTCAGTTTTTAAAGAATACAATATCAGGCAGCATTGTGGTTTGTAACACAAATCTGTATATGAGTCGTCCAGTTGCAAAACCCATTATGTGCAGACAAACAAATATTTATGCAACAAAGATAGGAGGTTCAAATTTTGTAATTAAGCAGAAAGCGTTCATCTTCGTCATACCGCAAAATCTCAAAAAAGAAAATGTAACTTATAAAACCCATCTTATTTGCAAAAGAACACTTGTACATAACGAGTTTTTCAGCAGTTTTGTGGAGATAAAAGGTATGTGCAGCAGTGTATGGAATAGAGTGTGCAGATGTATGGTGAACATGTTTTATTAGCTACGTTTGAAAGTATTAGACCTAGACTATGAAAAGAGCATAAATGGAAATAATTTTAAGGTTTGATATCTAATCCCCGCTCTTTGAGTTTATGATTACATCAAGAAATCATCATTCATTCAAAATGTTCTATAAGTTCTTTTACATTTCGTACAGTTATATTAACAATCCGTTATTGTCCTCATCAAAATCTCCCACATCAGTGTTATAATCTGGCATTTCACGGTTTAAAGTTTGCCACTGGTCAAACAGTGTCTTGTAGAACGTGACGTCATCGTTCTTGATACACTCTTTCCCGTAATGCTTGGCCAGCAAAGTGTTCAGGTCGTTGAGCTTTTCTTTCTTAAGAGGAACTCCTTCCTCCACTGGTACTGGCACAATAGCAGAAAAGGGTTTCCCATGCTTCAATATGCTTTTCGCTTCACCACAATCGCTGTTATAGTTTCCTTCACGTCTTATCACACAGTTGTCTGATTTTGTTCGTATAAGTATGATCCTTTTACAGGGTTCTGGGACATAACGAGCTTTGCTGCATCACACACGCTGGACATAACGACTTGCTGCAGCATTTCCCGTTATTTGACACCTTTAAACGTATGGATTGAATGGACTTTGCTCACATATTACATTACTGGATTGTATATTTTGATGAGATGCATACAATGGCGGTGACAACTCATTTTGAGAAAAATGGATATAACGGGTTTTGCAAATGGGCGACTCATATAATAAATAGGATGGGGTATTGCGGAAGGAAGGACTTCAAATTTAATGAAAGGTCTTGCCGCTCAAAAACATTTCTTCACGAAACAGATCGAAAGAAATATAGCTGCAGTCCGCGATAGTTATAAAGTTGCACATTTATTAGCCGCGAAAGAGAAACCATTTTGTGACGGAGAGTTTGTGAAGAACTGTATACTTTCTGTAATAGAAGAAATGTGTCCTGAAAAGAAACAACTGATAAATTCGGTCAGATTTACGCGGAGCACAATGATGAGAAGAACAGAAGAATTTGGGGCTAATATGTGCTCACGACTACGTGAAAAGTCTAAATCATTAGAGTGCTTTTCGTTGGCTTTGGATAAAAGAAATGACGTCCATGTTATAGCACAACTTTTAATTTTTAATTGTGGGATTGACAAAGCGTGTGAAATAATTGAGGAGCTGGCATCTTTAAGAAGCATCCATGGAACTACAACAGGCGAGGATTTGTTTCTCCAACTGAGTGAAACGTTGAAGGATCTCGATTTAGGATGGGATGGATTGACAGCTGTAACAACATATGGAGCAACGAATACGAGTGGTAAAAGAAACTGGTTTGATTGGAAGAAAAACGACGGAATTTACCAACAGAAATACTGATTATGTCTCTTGAATTACACCGCATTATTCATCAACGATTGCTATGTGGAAAAGTATTAACGTTCGCAAGATCATATACTGGCACAAACAAAGATCCCCTGGCACAATGACCCTGTGTAAACAGTTTATGGCATTCTTTCTTCCTGCTGTTCAACAATGTAGCCTCCCTATCAGCACAACCGCAAAAGGCCTCGCCAAACAGATTCGTATAAAATCTCTCAGAACACATATCCCTTATCTCATCATCAGGGTAACATTTCTTTTCTGCAATCAATAAACTGTGTTTGGGTGAACAGGGCGGTGGTTGACAGGCAAGCACAAACGAACCATTCACACACAATGCTTCTGTCCTATAGAACACAAGCCATTCCCCGTCTGGGCACGGGCCCTGTTCTCTAACGGAATATAACAAAGGGCATATATCTGACCAAGTTTCAATGCACTTCCTGAGCCAACCACTGAATTTGAGGCCAAATTGATAATACACAAACGACGCAAGATCCGATAAAGCTGCTACAGGCACTGCAGCATCAAGAGTGGTACTTGTGGTTGAAATAATGAGCAATAACAGCAGCAGGAGGAGGCAGGGGTGTACTGGTGCCATCTCCTAGGTTATTCCATAGTACAGCAGACAGTACTTCTTCTAACAAACCGCCGATGAACCCTATAACATACACAATCGATATTAAAACAAAATTCACTGTTGCTCACCAATGAACATTGTTGCAACAATAAGCACAAATTATCAGGATCGGTGCAAATGCAAAAAGGAGAGAGAAAAGTACAGGTTGGGGCAGGTCCAACTGTCCGACTGGATGTACCTGTATGCAAACTGTTGCCATAGCGAGAGATCGCGTCTGTCGATTTAAAACATGCTGCTCTCATTTTGTTCACACAGAGAACGTAAGTAAGCTGGGCGAAATAAAGGACACATTAAATAATCAATTCAATAAAGTATCATTTACAGGTGATCGGTGGTAATTACAGCAAGACACAAATAATTGTAGTGCGAAATGGGCAGTCAACAATTAAATGCATTTCAAAAATATTTAAGCAAATATAAACTGATTAACTCTAATGAAATTGATAGGCCTAAGAGTTTTTTGCAGACTAACTTAGCTATCTGCTCGCCGAGAGACACGGCTGACTCATTGTTTACCCCAAGTGCATGTTCAGTGTATTAGGTATTTTTCAACATACCATACGCCGTGAAATGTCTGTCATCTTTGTGCTGATGATATCATTACATCGTAATTTACAGTCAGATACCGATATGAATCAAATTAAGAAGGTCTCGCCATTGTGCCCCCACATATCTTTCTCCCAAAATGTCCTAGGGGAGCCAGCGTAATAACGTAATCTTGGGATTAGGGAGAGAATGTTACTGATACTCAACACATGAGGCCCTGTATACTCTTGTCATTGGCGTTTCAACAATAAAACTAAACCATTTGGCGATATCGAAATATAATACCTGCATGTAAAGAGGATATACGGTATGAAAATAAAAGAAACAGTGAGGTACTTGTAACAATAATCTTATATTTAAATTCGTCGGCGCGCGTTGTCTTCCATGATTGTAAAACGTGTCTTCTTTAGAGACGCATAATACACACACAGACTCACTAAGCGAAACTGAAATGGGTAGTACGCAAATTCATACATTGGCTTCTTATTCTGCAACATTGTCAAATCGAACTCATTATAGCCTTCAACAGTGATTGACAAATAATGAAAGAGTGTCAGCTGTCTTTTCGAAAGTACGGTAGGCATATCTGGGTTAACGCAAGAGGCTCATTAGACGGGTAGTGCTGTGGACATACCAGCCAGGGGCCGCCTGGTTGTTAATTCTTCGTATTCTGATTTAACATTCTTGCAGGAGTAATACTCCTATGAAAATCAGTTATTAGACATTTCATTTATTATTAGCGCAGGAGTAGAAAGTACGGCTCTGGCGGGCCACTTGATATGTTACAAAATATAAAGGTCCGATAACAGTGCCCTGTGGGACCCCTTCCTTCATCATTACATGTTCGGAATCAGCTCACCTCCTCTAATTCTCAGAGTTCTGTTTCCTAGAAAGGTAGCCAATCATTCAATAACCTTCTTCCCTAGTACAATATCCCGCATTCTCATCAGTAATCTCCTAGTCAAAAGCCCAAGATAGGTCAATAGCGATACACTCCATTCGAATTTTTTCAATCTGCTTTACGTCAGACCGCCCGAGGAGGAACCGGATGCGGACTTAATTAAGGTACAGTCCCAGCTTTTGCCTAATGTGGGAATGTGTATCTACGAAAAACAAACTTCAGATCAGCCGAACGTGGAGTTCGGACCCACTATCTCGCGAAAGCGAGTTGATAGCTACGTGACTCAAACCGCACTGCCACTAGCTCGGTAGTCCATTTGACCTCCTAAATTTAAATATCTGAACCTCACTTAAATAACCTATCGTGAAGTCTATCAAACCAACTACTAATTTGGAAAATTTGCCTCATGTAACCAGAAAGCATGTTTTCCCAGAGCTTACAAACAACAATGCCAAACAGACTGTATAACTTCCATTTATTCGGTATCCCTCATTCATGCAAACAATAATCAGATACATATTTCAAATATGATACTGAATCCCAACGAATGTTCTTTAAAACGTTGTACATACACAGAAATCTTATCACTCCCAGCTGCTTTGCTAAATATCAAAATGTGTTACTTTCTGTAAATGCGTTATTATCAGAGGTGAATTTCAGTCATTCACCAGTATTAGTCGCCTCCTCCATGTCGACATTTTTCTTATTCTACATTAACATCTGCTGGCTGAATATGACGGCGTTCTGTAAGTCCTCATAAACAAACCCGTGGTTTATCAATGACCTCTGTAATGTCCTTCCTGAGATCTGTTCTGCATTAAAGTACAGTATCTATACTGCACCCATAAGACGATTAGCCTGATGGATGCGTTAATTAAATTATTAAAAATCATACATGTGAATATTACAGATAACAAGGAAGAGCCAGCAACTTCACAAAATTCCACGCAGAGACCTCACAGGATGGAAATATATCCCTAGAAATTCGTTAAAATCACGTACCGGAAATAGGTTTGGCTAAAAGCTTTCTCCAATATAACTTTATGACGCCGCTAAGTGCTAACTTTCTACAGAGTTTTCTCACGGGAATCGGGAGAACGGAATGCGGCGCACCCAAGTTGTGTGACAAATATAGAGGTAATACCTGTCACCCCTTGACGAAGAATGGTTTCACCCGAGCTAAGACACGCGGCAAGATTTTAGCCAATCAGAAATTCCAAAATTTAACCGCCCTGTTCCAGCGGGAATATTTATCCAGTATTTCGTGATTTGGTGACGAGAGAAGCAGCAAAATATCGTGTCATAATCTGGAAATAATATTTGGAGGATCATTTATGCGAATATGTGATTAATTATTCTGTAAATAATAAGTTATCAGCTTTGTGTGGAAGAATGGTTTCACACATGACACTGACTGTCATGGCGGGAAAGTGCCATGGTGCAAGAGTAAATAGGCCCTATGACGCGTTTCGATTTATAAAGAAATCGACGATCATTTCTGATAGTGGAGTGCAACAGGTGTATCACACCAAATTTAGGAATCATCAGAATGCAGTTACTGAACATTAAATCTACGGGTAGTTGAAAACTTAATCCAAGGTGTCATATCACTACGCCACACCCCTCCAGTTGGACCACTCGGGAGGCGGAGCTTCCCGAATTTACAAAACTAGTGGCGACACTTTGCCGATATCTCAGTCTTAGTTGCAATTTCCGAGCCTACAGTCAAGCCTTCAAGTGCAGCGCAGGGTGATAGTATGTGAGCCTGTTACTCGTATTAGTCATCGCTTTATGTGAATCGTGAGTTTAATCAGGTGACGAATATTTAGGAGAACTCTGGTAATATTAGGAGATCAGGTCATAATAATGTTGACACACATACTACAGTCAAATGTTGATGATATTTGTTTGCTAGAATGTTTTATAAATGAACACTTAACGTGGTAAGCCGCACAGAGAACACAGACTGAATTATGGGACTTTTCAGAACATTCGTTTCACAGCAGTTTTCTAGTTCACATAACTTACACACTAGTAACTAAGTGAAGAACTCATTACAGTCTGTAGGACAACATTATTTTGATATAGTTTTTCTTTGTGACTGATCAGAAAAACGTTGCAGTTAAAGTTGCGCATTGTATAAAAATTACTGTTTCATTTGAGACATCTGGACCAAGCGCTACCCGTGCTATTTGAGAGGGACAGACTTGGTTACCATTGGAATGTAACGGTAGAAGGACTGGTGTACACTTTCTATTGTCAAGCGAGGTGAATAACTTTTAATCCCTTGTTCAAACAACGGAAGGGGCGAGCCTTGCAGACCTAGTGGCAAGGACATCAACAGGCTAGGTAATTTGTTCCTGACAATGAACACCAACTCAATGTGTGCTAATTCCGTGTATACTGTGTAAATTATATTTACGTGTGAAATTCAAGAGTGCGTGTTCTTCGGCAAATCTTACGAGTGCGACATAATTAAAATGGATCCGAACCGTGTGTGCGAAGTGTCAAATATTCTCAGCAAGATGATCAAGATGGAGTAAAAACCCTGTAGCGGAGGCCCACCTGTGATATGTAATTGATGATGACGTGAATGATTCGTGGTCAAATTTTAGGTTAGTGATATCAGGTATTCTTGTGTATATAAAATTCACGTACCAAGGGAGCTGAGTTTTTGTAGGAGTGAAACCACGGCAATTACATCTAACGATTCGGGGTGTAAATGTCAGGGTGTCAGTAATATCATAATAATCATTATATAATAATCATGTTCTCTTAAGTTTCTCGTTAATCTTATTTGAGTCGTTTTTGGACACGAGTTTTAGGTTGTTGACGTAATAAAAATTTTACTTTACAGTAGGTGTTTCTTGCACAATGTATTTTCGAGTCTTATCATAATAATAATAATAATAATAATAATAATAATAATAATAATAACAATAATAATAATAATAATAATAATAATAATAACAGGTGTAAATCGTAATATTCTTGATTCTTGTGGATGTTGCCGAGTTATTTTAAAATCATCTGACGTGTAATTACTGCGTATCTGTATTATTGTTATCTTACGTGATCACAGTTTGACATCCGGTTTTGGATTTTCTTTGTTTTGATAATGTAAGTTGTTGAATGCTCGATTTTTAATTCTTCGTGAGTTTTCGACAGTTGAGTGTGGCAGGCAATCTTGTTTATTATATTAAATACTAGAGTTAGGAATCGTTGCCAGCTAGCTCTGAAATTCATGGCAGCTTGTGAATATGAAATGAAAGATCGAAGACACCGAGAAAAAAGATGCAGTAATGTCCCTGACGATAATAATTGTGAAATGGAAAATAGAGTCTTGAGGACCATATCGTATAATAATGTCGTATTTATGAATATGAGAACGACACGATGAATTAGTAAAGTATTTGAGCCCGTGTGGAAATGAGCGGGGCTTTGTTGACAAATAATTGTTACGTTGAGAGCAGTGAGATAAATATGAGAATTGAATGGTAATCAGTTTGACTAATAGAGTTAAATATACGACAGCACATGTGACAATTATAGGCGGAAGGTTTAAGTACGCGAATATTTTCCAGGGATGACAGAACACTCGGAGATATTCTAATAAGAGGCCGAGTGGACACAAGAAACAGAGCAAGCTAGCAATGTATAATTTTGAAAGTTAATTTGTGATCATGATGACGCATATTTCTCATTCATTGTTCTTTAAATGTTGAGAATATCGGTTTCGGACATTTACGTCCTATGTTTTGGGATTGCCGCAAAATTCAACTCAGTTGTAGTGGAAGTTCATTTTGATAGCGATGTTTTGCTTTATTAAATTTTCGAGTTTTGAGTAATTTATGATAGGCAGTGATAACGTCATTTTTGAGAATTTTGTTCCTTTTCTTTTCTTTCCTTTTGATATTTTTATTTGCTGTATTTTATAGCGTGAGGCCGAAGGTACGTGAATCTTATTGTATTAGTTTCATTTAAATGTAGGAGTAGTTAAGTTATTTTGCATATTTCATCTTTTGTTTGGAGCACATTGTTTCTCCAGTACTGTGTATATTTTTGTAAATACTAATTTTAAAGATTAATTTAATGGAACCACGTGTTATTCATAGTCAGAATCAACTGAAACAAGTTCTTTACGCAGACATGAAGGCAACGTAACGAACGAATAAAATTGGACGCTACTACTAATTAATTATGCAAATGAATCGACCTTTGGCAAAAAGGTTATGTGATAAACGCCGCAAACTGACTAAATAAGATGGTATCTGCTTCCATTAACGGTAGAACAACACAATTTGGTTATTCTCAGTACAAGTGTAGTCAGCGGCAGTGTAAAGTAAATTAATGTGGTAAAAGGCGAATTCATTTGATAAATGTAATAACTGAGGCACTTGGCCTAATTTATTTTGTTTTGAGTGTCCAGAACTATCACAGGAGGTGAATAATGACATAATAATTGATTTGTTCATAATAAATTTTGTGTTCTTGGTGATTTTCTTGGTTTAGCCACCAGTAGTTTTGTTGTGGCAAAGTCATATAAATATTAACGAGATATTGTCCTGCATAACGGGATGTGTTCATGGAATTTTTCTTGTCTTTTCCACTTATTGTGTTCACTTAATTTTGATTTAACAGTTCGGCATATTGGCAAGTCAGTCAGTATGTGGAATCATGAATTTAAGATACACATTTGCGATTTGAGATTATTTGATTAATTAATTATTTAATTAATTAATTAATAATTTATAAAATCCCATTTAGTCGAATTACAGTTGGAATGTAAGTCATGAGATATTTTTCTGTGAATGGCAAGTCTTGGCAGACCATTGGTTCGTTTTATTGGAGTGTCAATGGACATTGGAGTCATTAGTTCGATGGTGATGATTGTTATTTCAATTTGTGACCTTCAGTCAAGTTTGTGTTAGGTAGATTTTGATTTTCAGGTAGACTTGAGTTTTGTTACTTCCAATTATTTTCTTTATTTTTATTCCAATTTATTTCAGTTCATTTAAATTCTGTTTTGTGTTCCTGTTTGCCAATTTTTGTTAATAAATTAATTTTTGCTCATTTAAATTCAATTCAGTCTTTGGGTACCGTTATTTGTAGTTAGTTGACCCGCCGATATTTTACTTCCTCACCCCTAATTTTGTGTGGCCCGACGAACCCGAGGAAAGCTGAGGGACGACACCACGCCCAAGGAGATGGAGTCTACGTGAGCGGAACGTATATGTAAATGTTTTTATTTACAGGAGCAGCCGGAGCAACAGTCGATCAAGAGGTGTACCGCCACACATGCCTTGAACCTGCGTTTGTTTGTTTATCGTAGCCACACCCTCTGTTCCATACTATTCATCAGCGGAGGCTGACGACTCGTCCCAGTGTAGTTTTAATACTGGTTTTCTCTCGAAGGAATAATTGTACGTTGGAATATGTACTCCTCTGAACTGGTCAAATAGAACATCGCTTTGTTGGCGATTAAAACCTATGGGGTTCAATTTAATAAGTAAAGCTAGAATCGTTATTTCTGTCATATCACAAAATACATAAGTTCACTTTTTAATGGTGGCAACAATGCCGTGAAACGAAGCCAGGCAATGTCTTTTATCCCGCAGGTAATTTAAATGCCTACGCCTCCAACCAACAAATTAGCAGACACTTCCCCTCCATTGGAATGCGCAATAATAACAGGAAGCGAGAAGTGAACAAGCCGTCACGGAATACAGTCGCAATATTTTCAAAGCAACAGCAGAGGAAGTGGATACAAGTGGCGCAATGCTCGACAGTGTCACCAAGGACTGCAAGAGACTTGCGGTGCATCTGCAATACCTCACCGAACGGCAGCGAGGTGGGTGAGAGCCTTCAACCAATGGAAGGTGCAAGCTCAGGAGTGGTGTCTAACTTGTTCAAACGCTGAGGCTGGGAAGTGCCCTACCACCCCCGATATTGTCCAGATTTCAAAATCTGTGACTTCGACCGAATTCCTAAAATGAAGGAACCGCTGTGTGGAATTACCTTTCGAAGAGATGCAGGCGTTCTGCAGACAACCAATCGCTCTTTTCGCATAATACAGAAATTAGGCAGTGCTGAGGGCATACCAAGGTTTTTACGTCGCTGGAAACATGCACGCAATGTTGGTGACTACATCCAAGGTGTGTAAAATCTACAACCTTGTAAGTATGCCATGTATCATGGAAATAAAGTTTCCACTAGTAAAAATATCGAGCGGTGTAAAATTGAGAAACCACTATTGCAGAACAATTCGGTATTTTGACGTAGAATATATTTCCCCTTTCGTTTTACTCCTGGATCCCTCTACAAAAATACATTTCCAAGAGAAGTGTACAGCAGATTTACTTCAATAATTTCAAAACTATAAACGTTAGCGAAAATATAATCACTGACCTGGAAAGAGGAATGTCCCAAAATGAAGGAAGGTCTCAATAGCCTACCTAAATAGATTTTGATATTCCGTTCCTCTGAGGAAATTCGAGAAGCTTCCTGGTCTGAGAAATACTATTCTAGTGATATTTTGTAGGTCCCACCATCGAAGAATGGGGCACTCTTGACCGATTTACCTCCACCCGTACATGAATGACGATTGTCTTTCCAGCACCATCATGCACTTTACCACACGGATGGAAGTGTCTGCACGTAGGTGGAAGATCACGATCAAGTCTTAAAAGTTCTTTTATGATCCCCAAACAGCCCCAATATCAATAAAATTGAACATCTGTGGTCCACAACAATCGCTGTGTTCGCCGACTGGCTCCTTCGCCAAGCACCTTTCAACAGCTGTGGGACACACTGCAGACAGCATGTCTCCAGGTACTCGTGGAGACTAAACAAACCTGAATGAGTCACATCTAATTTCTGTCCAAGCTGCGATGAGTCGTTTTGGATCTCAACCGGTTGTTATTATTGTGTGATCGGACTGTATATACAAAATTTTTGAGACCCAAGAAAGCTGGACACTGCACACCTGGAAAGCGTCGAGATAGACCAAGCTCCGGAAATGTTACCAATGGCCACGTGCACATGACAGTAATACCAATATGTTACGAAATAAAGAAAATGATCCCAAGTTATGGTAAATTATTAGGTCTTGTTAAAGAAGGAAGCGGAATCCCTTATGGACATTTTACACATACTAGCTTTTAAATGGAAGGAATGTTAATGAAGCGTAAAATCTGAGTGCAAAGGTGGTGTTCTAGATATTATCTGCGCAGAAGCAGATATTCTGTCTCGAGGAATATATGAATAATACCTCTTAAATTTTACTTAACACTTTCTTGGATTTCGATATTTTCTAGGGATCGTTCTCACCTTGCCTGGTTCCAAGTTTCATGTTTCTAACTGTACACGACAAGAGACACGAACCAAGGACTATAAGGATTCCAACAGGTTCATATTTCATGTTGCTTAGGAGCGATTTCGTGGGAACAGCATGTGTCAAACCAAGATGTGGCCAACGCATCCCAAGAAGCGGATAGCTAGGGAATCCCAGAAGATCAAAAGTGGTGGGGCCATATCTACCGCGAGACCTCAGCACCAGGATAGAACGTAACACTAACGAGTTGTAAACCCGATTTCGTTTTTTTAACATATTAGCCAATCTTGACTTTAATATCGTGGAAATTAAAAGTTTTATGAATAAGGCATCAAACAGGTATCTAAAAGAGGGAGTTATTATCGGTAGATTTTATGTGAGTCTGTAACATCGTTTACGACGGCCAATGTCTGCAGAAAGAAGAAGAGCCTACTTAAATCGAATGGAATTTTCCGTGGGCCAGATGGATTATGTCAGTAGCAGACATCACACAGGGGAAGACCCGCGCTTGGGTAAGGAACCAGAAGCCAGTTATTTAACAATTATATCTTTATTTGTGAATGGATTTCGTCCGGAAGAGTCTTGAACAGTTTCTGAGAGTGTTGGTCATATTGTCAGCATCAGTCACGAGCGAGACATCGGGAAGTGCAGACGTGTGAATGAGCTGAGGTGCGCAATATGGGAATAACGATACAGCAATACAGGCTAAGAATTGGAAGATGGCATGGTGCAAGGCAGTGTTGGAAGGAAGGTGGAGTTGAGAGAGGAAAAGAAATTAGTGGTTATAAAGGACTGTTGGAGATTATGTTGTGTGCGACGGTTATTGCGACGCTGCTGGTGGTAGGAGGTATAGAAAAGAATCCGGGTCCAAACCAGGGACCGTTCGGCTGGGAGGAGCTTGAAGAGATCAAGAGAGTGGTGAAGGAAGCAAGCAAAGGAGAAGAAATTAAGGAAATGGTGCAGGAACACCAGGCAACCCAAATGAAGGAGATGAAGGACTTAAAAAATTTTATAAAAGAAGAAATTGTAGGTGTAAATGACAAGTTAGCGGAGATAGAAGATGAGGTAGAGAGCTTGAAAAAGAAGGTGGTGGTACTGGAAGAGGAATTAACAGCAATGAAGAGAGAAGTGAGGTTAGCGAGGAACGAATCGGCAAGAAAAAATGTGTTTGTGTATGGTGTACCTGAGGAAGGAACAGAATCAAAAGTGGAATTAGTATTGAAAGTGGTGGACATAGTTTCGAACAAAATGAAGATAAACTTTTCTGAAGTTGATATAGATGATATATATAGAGTGGGAAGGAACAAGGGACATAGGCCGGTGAAGTTAAGATTAATATCAACCCTGATGGCTGATATACTTCCGAGGAATGCTGGAAATTTGAAAGGGTCGAACATTTATTTGAAGGCTGAGATAGAGAAAGAAGATAGGATGCGGTTGGATGTCTATAAGCGGCATATGTGGCGTGCTAGAGCGGAGGGATTGCGAGTCAAGATAGTGGGGAGGTGTCTGGTTACTTCAGGCAGAAATTGGTTGCGATCGTGGACACAGGAGGAACTGCTCAGGATGGAAAAATGTGAGGAGGAAATGAGTTGCAGAAATCGAGAGCAGGGCGACATCAGTACGGAGAAGGAAGAAAGAAGAGGGGACTGCGGTGTCAGCGGGCAGGTAGCGAAGACAGCAGAGTCCTTGGTGAGTCAGAACAGCCCAGGAAGGAGTGAATCAACAAGTAGGACACTAGACCGAAGTGAAGTGGATACAGGTAGTGAAGAGGTGACGGGAAGGGAAAGGAGTCAGGGTAGTGACTTAACCTCCCCAAATAGGAATAATGAAGAAATAAACCTGGAGAGAAAGCAGGCGTTAAATAAGGCGAGATCCTTAAGTTTAAAAGATCTATGAGGTGGGAAAAAAGGCACTGGCACGGAAAAGGGGAAGGATGGGGGTGAGAAGAAAGAGAGGGATGGGGTGGAGCCAAAAGGAAGAATCACGAGAAGTAAGGGGGGAAGTGGTGAAATGCAGAAGTATAGGGAGGGAGGGGGAGGAAATAAATAACTAGATATGGTGATAGGAATGCTGAATATTGAGGGGTTGATGGGGAAGTTAGGGAATAAGGAAATTGTGGATTTAGTGAAAGATTTTGAGATTATTGCTCTAGTAGAGACGTGGTTGGGGAAGGGGGTTGAAATTACATGGGACGGTTATAGAGTAGTTAACGTGTTAAGGGAAAAAATAGGGAAGAGGGGCCGAAACCCAGGGGGCATAGTAGTTTTAATAAGAAATGAGATAGCTGAATGGGTGGAGACGTTACAGACTAGGGTAGAAGGGGTAGTGTGGTTGAGAGTAAAAATGGGGAAGGGGGCAGCGGAAGCAATTTGTCTGGCACTGCTTTATAACCATCCGAGCGATTCAGTGTATGCAAATAAACATTTTTTTGACGAACTGATTGAAGAAATAAACACAATTAAAGGAATGTATGTAGAAGATGGGATGATTTTATTGGGGGATTGGAATGCGAGAGTGAGCAATAGAGTACCGGTATACGGGAAAGAAGTAAAAGTAGACGAGATACTGCAAAGGAAGAGTAAGGATAATGTTGTAAATAGTTATGGAGAAAGGTTATTAGAGTTATGTGCTCTAGAACATTTATTTATTTTAAATGGGTGGATGAAGGGGGATAGTGTGGGTGATTTGACGTATATTACAACAAATGGAGGGAGTGTGGTGGACATAGGAATAAGCTCAGAGATAGAGTTAAGGAGAATAATAAGTTTTGAGGTGTTAGAATTTGGGTTGACAGAACATATGCCTATCAAAATAAAATTGAGAACTTTGGTTGCTGATGAGAAGGGAAAGATGGAGGAAAGTAAGGAGAGGTATAGGAATGGAGGATGGAAGTATGTATGGGATGATAATACCAAAGAGAAATTAAGACGGCATTTGAAAGAGGAGGGAGATATATTAAGGGTAGGAATTGAAAGGGCGGTAGAAGGGAATGATATGGATAACGTGTTAAAATTAATTGAACTCCCTGTATGGAGGGTGGGGAAGAAAGTGAGGAGAAGGGTAGAGGGAAAAAAGAATAAAATGAATGGATGGTTTGATGAAGACTGTAGGAGAAAACGTGAGGTTGTAATGAGAGCCCTAGCGGAGTTTAGGAAGGAGGGTATGCAAGAAAAAAGGAAGGAATATTGTAAATTGAGAAGGGAATATAAAGAGGTATTGAATGAGAAGAAAAGAGGATGGAAGGAGGCGGAAGCTGAAAAAATAAATATATATTGTAGAGAGAAGAAATTTGAGAGGATTTGGGAGTCAATAAACAAGATCAGAAGAACGAAACGGGAGGGGAAGGGGGATAAAATAGGAGAAAACGAGTGGGTTAGGCATTTTAAAAGGCTTTTAGAAGGGGAGAGGAAATTGGGTAGAGAAATAGACAAGTCACAAATTGGAAGGGAACTGGAAGTAGGCATTACAATATTGGATGGGGAGATAACAAGGCAGGAGGTAATTACAGTATTAAAAAAATGCTAGACCCAAGGCTGCAGGAGGTGTGAATGGTATTTCCAATAGTGTATGGAAAGAGGTAGGGGCAAATGAACCGATGTTGAGAGGGATTGTGAAATTCTTTAATAGGTTGCTGGAAACGGGGAAATTTCCTAGAGAATGGAGGATGGGGGTATTATGCCCTATTTATAAAAATAAAGGAGCTAGTAGTGATCCAAACAACTATAGAGGAATTACACTCCTAGACTCGCTGTCAAAGGTGTACACAGGGGTTTTGGCGAATAGGATAACAAATTGGGCGGAACAGTACGGTAGGATATCTGAGTTCCAAAATGGATTTAGGAAAGGATGTAATACAGTTGATAATGTTTGGATTCTGGACACTTTGATTACAAAGTATGTGAGGATAGCAGGGCGTAAATTATTTATAGCAGCGATTGACTTAGAAAAAGCCTTTGATACGGTCAGTAGGGAGGCGCTATTTTTGAGATTAGGGGAGGTTGGAATGTCGAAAAAACTGAGGGTGGCAATTGAAACTATTTATGAGGAAGTGTTTGTGATGATTAAATTGCAGGATGGAAGGTTGAGTAAGTGTTTTGAATCGAAAAGCGGGGTGAGACAGGGATGTAAGCTATCCCCGATATTATTTATATTATTTATAAATAATATTTTAGAGGGTCATGGTGGAGACGCATGGCATTGCCCTTGGGTAGGGAAAATGGAGGTTCCGGGGTTGCTATTCGCGGATGACCTATTGATTTTGGCTTTGACGGCAAATAGGTTGCAAAAAGGGTTGGACAAGGTAGTTGAATATACTAGGAAATGGTCTCTCAGAGTAAATGTAAGAAAGACTCAGATATTGGTGTGTAGGAAAAGGGGTGGGATAAAGAATAAGGAAGTTTGGAGGGTGGAGCAGGAAGAAATTAAACCAGGGGAAAAAATTGAAAAATCAGTGTAAGAAGGCAAAACTTAAAGGAAGAGGAGCGCTTGCGGTAGTAGGGGTATTAGAAAAGAAATTTCCAGACGTTAAATACAAAATTCAGAAAACGGTGTTTAAATCACTGGTAATGGGCAAAATGCTATTTGGGGTTGAAGTATGGGGAATGGAGGAAGACAGGAGTGAACTAAAACAGGTGGTGGCGAAATTTAGCAAGATCATGATGGACCTACCGAATTGTACAGCCAATGCCGGGGCCAGATTAGTCTGTAAAGAATCGATAGAGGTTGAAATAGCTAAGAGGGTGTTCAAGTACTGGATTAGATTGGAGGAAGGGAAGGGTGGGGCGTTAGTACAAGAAACGTTTAATTTTCAGAAAGGTATGACGAATGAAGGTTACTGGGTGAATAAGTGCAAAAAATGGTTACAAAAGATTGGATTGGGGGTATATGGAGAGGTCTGGGGGGATGGTAGGAATAAATGGGTATGGGAAAGGATAAAGGGAAGACTACTAGATATTGAAAGACAGAGCTTAATAGGGGAATGTAGAGAGAGAGTCTCTTTGTCAGTTTTAAATAAATTGGTGGAAGTAATAAACCCGAAAACGGAGTTTGAGGGTAGAAGGGATAAGAGAGGTTTGTATTGGTGGTTATTGGGTGTTCCGAGGAATAGGGGATGGGTAGATAGTGAGAATAGAGATAGATGTGTGTTATGTGGAGAGAAGTGGGAGGACCTGCATATTTTTAATCAATGCCGACCTTTGGCGGAGATAAAGATCAAACTACTAAGTAAGAAGGAGCTGCATATGGTAGGGGAAAGCTATAAGATAACATCTTGGTTATGTAGAGAGTGGGAGAAAGGAACGAATATAACGAAATTCTTAAATGTGGCCAGAGCTATATTTATAAAGAAATTGAGGGAGTAACAGGGGTTGTGCAGATAATGTGGTTCGTGCTGAGGGAGAAAGGGGGAAGGCATTCTGCTCAGAGGAATGGATATCCGCCCTGAGCAAATGCGGGAAGGGTATCATGGTAATCATGATATCAGAAGAGGGGGCTGTAATGTTAGGGGAAAGGGGGAGAGCACCTTGCCCTGTGGAAAGGTGATCCGCCTGGGGCAAAGGGAAAGCCTGAGAAAATTAGGTAAGCGCGTTGAGAAAAGGGGAGGTTGAGTAGGTTTGAGGGTAGTGTAAAGCTTAGATGGAAGTAAAAAAAAAAGCGAGTTGACTGAGTGAACTAATGGACTTGGAATGGAGTACTGTGTGTTGGTGTGTAAATGAGGAGTGAAAAAAATGGATTGTTTGTGAGGAAGAAGTATAAAGAAGGTATATGTGGTAGAATTGAGACAGATTAAGTGGGAATGTAGTTAAGGAGAAAATGTTGGCAGTATGGAAATTATGAAAGTAGGTAAAAAAAAAAAATAGTGTAGATGCCTTGATGAAGGGTGTAAAATTGAGAGATTCTTGATGTTTATGTATTAAGTTTAATGTGTAATAGTAATTTAGATAGATTAAGGGGGACTGTAGTTAAGGATAAAATGTTGGAAGTATAAAAATTAAGTCTAACGGTTTGAGGCAAGTGTGGTGTTGTAGATTGTGAAGACTGAGTGAACTGATGGACTTGGAATGGAAACTGTCTGTTTGTGTGTAAGTGAAAAAAAAATTGTTGATGTTTAAGTCTTAAGTTCAAGAAGGTGAAATGTAGTGGGCGGGAATAGTGCGAGAGAAGAGAAGGTGGCGTATCAAGGGAAGAGGGAGGGGGTGACGTATATAGCGGAAGTGTGTGATAAGCCATGTGATGGGTCTGGTTTCCGCCAAGCTGACTTGGCACACATGGTAGGTAAGGAATACATAGTCAGCAGGTGTAGGTGAGAAATAAGATCAGTTCTTACGTGGTGAGGCTGGTCCCTGCGATCAACGGGTTGGTGGGCATGTATTCCATACCAGGGCTGACGCAGAGACCGGTCTACTATATTTTTTTCTAGGTGGTTGGTAGGAATAGGGGAATAGGGAAATAGGGTAATTTGTAGTGCGGTGCTTCCTGCACGTTTGCCGGCTATCCGCGTGCGTGTGGGAGGACACTGAGTAGATTTAGAGGTAAATAATTTAGCTAAGTAGTTTTAGGAGAGATGTAGTGCCTAGTGTTTGTTTGTTTGTTCTTTTTTTTTGGGGGTTTCGCTCTGTCTGTCTTTATTACCTGTAAAGCCGATGGTGTATTCTAGGGTGGGTAATAAAGATATGTATGTATGTATCTATATTGTCAGCATACTATTCAGCCTTCAATGCCCGTGGATAAGATGTATACGAAACTGGAGTGGGGGAATTTCCTCAGATGATACTGGGACACGGGAAGCATCACGGCTTCATTCTCCGTTTTTATCTCGTATGGGACAGACGTGTGAAGTCTTGAGTTTCAGTTCAGTTTATGGTGAACTTCTTAAAGTGGATAAATAGGAGAGAGGACCTAACGCAAGTGATGCAAGAATAGAACTAAACCGGGGATATAATTGAGTGCGCGGCCGAATTATTTTGACGATATTTGAATAATAAGTTTGAATTAATAAGTATCATTATTATTAATATTATTACCATCTCCGTTGCCCGAGACAAAGAAGGAAGACAGGTAATAGCATAAGCAGTACTATAATATGCAGTGATACAGGGGTTAATTCGGAGTCGTTGCTATCAATAAACTGCATGGATAGGATTAAGTATACCCTGTATTAATATGCTTGATTCTGGGACACTGAATCAAAAATCGGGTTGGTTAGTGCGCGGTGACGCAGATGAACGGATCGCGTATCAACTGCATGTGTATCTGTATCATAGATACTGAAGATTTCAAGTGCCTACGATTATGGAGCCATGCAGTAGCAATCGCAGCCAGCAGATGGAGTCTACAGCTATCAGCATAGACATGAGTGAACATTAAATTCAGGATGGACGCCAAGTAGCTGATCAAGGTGGCATGGAGGTACAATAAGGCTGAGTAATACCATTCTATTATGCATGTCACGAAGTGTACAGAAAATACATTTTAAAATGCTGTAGATTTTAATCGACAGGGGTTCTTAGCTTGTAAAATTGTAAATGTGCAAAGGCATGGCAGAGAGTTTATTTTAGTAACCGTTAATATCCATTTGGCATTACTTTACTTGGTGGTTTGATTTGGATATAATGGTGAGTAACATTAGTTATTTGGATCGGTTTTGTAAGAAGTCTGGTATTGGTCCGGCCGAGCTATCATGCATGCCAAGTAATTTCAGTGTATATTATACAGTTTGAAATTAGAAATGTTGCATTGAGCCATCCAGAGAGCCAAACAGGTGACCTCCATTGAAATACACTGACTGACAGAGCAAATGCAACACCAAGAAGGAGTGGTTCGAAAGGGATGAAAGTTGGGGAAAAAACAGAGACGGCACGGACGAATAATTGATGTTTATTTCAAACCGATATGCAGGTTACACAATGCGCACGGCATCGACTCATTAGGATGTAGGACCACCGCGAGCGGCGATGCACGCAGAAACACGTCGAGGTACAGAGTCAATAAGAGTGCGGATGGTGTCCTGAGGGATGGTTCTCCATTCTCTGTCAACCATTTGCCACAGTTGGTCGTCCGTACGAGGCTGGGGCAGAGTTTGCAAACGGCGTCCAATGAGATCCCACACGTGTTCGATTGGTGAGAGATCCGGAGAGTACGCTGGCCACGGAAGCATCTGTACACCTCGTAGAGCCTGTTGGGAGATGCGAGCAGTGTGTGGGCGGGCATTATCCTGCTGAAACAGAGCATTGGGCAGCCCCTGAAGGTACGGGAGTGCCACCGGCCGCAGCACATGCTGCACGTAGCGGTGGGCATTTAGCGTGCCTTGAATACGCACTAGAGGTGACGTGGAATCATACGCAATAGCGCCCCAAACCATGATGCCGCGTTGTCTAGCGGTAGGGCGCTCCACAGTTACTGCCGGATTTGACCTTTCTCCACGCCGACGCCACACTCGTCTGCGGTGACTATCACTGACAAAACAGAAGCGTGACTCATCGGAGAACACGACGTTCCGCCATTCCCTCATCCAAGTCGCTCTAGCCCGGCACCATGCCAGGCGTGCACGTCTATGCTGTGGAGTCAATGGTAGTCTTCTGAGCGGACGCCGGGAGTGCAGGCCTCCTTCAACCAATCGACGGGAAATTGTTCTGGTTCTGGTCGATATTGGAACAGCCAGGGTGTCTTGCACATGCTGAAGAATGGCGGTTGACGTGGCGTGCGGGGCTGCCACCGCTTGGCGGCGGATGCGCCGATCCTCGCGTGCTGACGTCACTCGGTCTGCGCCTGGACTCCTCGCACGTGCCACATGTCCCTGCGCCAACCATCTTCGCCACGGGCGCTGCACCGTGGACACATCCCTATGGGTATCGGCTGCGATTTGACGAAGCGACCAACCTGCCCTTCTCAGCCCGATCACCATACCCCTCGTAAAGTCGTCTGTCTGCTGGAAATGCCTCCGTTGACGGCGGCCTGGCATTCTTAGCTATACACGTGTCCTGTGGCACACGACAACACGTTCTACAATGACTGTCGGCTGAGAAATCACGGTACGAAGTGGGCCATTCGCCAACGCCGTGTCCCATTTATCGTTCGCTACGTGCGCAGCACAGCGGCGCATTTCACATCATGAGCATACCTCAGTGACGTCAGTCTACCCTCCAATTGGCATAAAGTTCTGACCACTCCTTCTTGGTGTTGCATTTGCTCTGTCAGTCAGTGTATATAGCTTCCAGTATTCGGGAGATAGTAGGTTCGAACCCCACTGTCGGCAGCACTGAAAATGGTTTTCCGTGGTTTCCCATTTTTACACCAGGCAAATGCTGGGGCTGAACCTTAATTAAGGCTACGGCCACTTCCTTCCCACTCCCTGCCCTTCCCTGTCCCATCGTCGCTATAAGACCTATCTGTGTCGGTGCGACGTAAAACAACTAGCAATATATAGCTAGCTCCCATTTCTTTTGCATTGTGAATATAACGTGTGTTCGCGATTACACTAGGATCCTAGTTACACTTTGTGTTGTGTGGAGTTACAATTGTGCCCGTTTGTAATTAACATGTGCCGGGCTGAGTGGTTCAGACGGTTAAGGCGCTGGCCTTCTGACCCCAACTTGGCAGGTTCGATCCTGGCTCAGTCCGGTGGTATTTGAAAGTGCTCACATACGTCAGCCTCGTGTCGGTAGATTTACTGGCACGTAAAAGAACTCCTGCGGGACTATATTCCGGCAATCGGCGTCTCCGAAAACCGTAAAACAGTAGTTAGTTGGACGTAAAACAAATAACATTATTAATTATTATTAATTAACATGTGGCCGGACTGAGTGGCTCAGACGGTTAAGGCGCTGGCCTTCTGACCCCAACTTGGCAGGTTCGATCCTGGCTCAGTCCGGTGGTATTTGAAGGTGCTCAAATACGTCAGCCTCGTATCGGTAGATTTACTGGCACGTAAAAGAACTCCTGCGGGACTAAATTCCGGCACCTCGGCGTCTCCGAAAACCGTAAAAGAGTAGTTAGTGGGACGTAAAACAAATAGCATTATTATTATTAATTAACATGTGAAGTAAAGTAAGTAATTAGTGACAATGTAAGCCACGGAGGCCAATCAGAGAGAGGTTAGGACCATTTTTAAGATTAATAATAATAATAATAATAATAATAATAATAATAATAATAATAATAATAATAACCGGTGTTTTGTTGTATAGATTTCTGTGGCTGGTGGGTTACCAGCGGTCCAGCTGGGTGAAGTTTGCGTTGAAAGAAGGAAAAGTCTGCTAAAAAATTCGCCAGGCGTCGATGACAGAATGGAATTGAAATCAGGACTCACGATGTGTATTCTGGAAGTCAGATTTTGGGTGGACACATGTGATCGCTTATTGAATTGAGAAATAGGAAATGAATTATGAATCACCTCACTGAAATGAGTGTTTTATTGTGTGAAAGGAATTGTTTGAAAGTTATATTTAAAGGGGTGAAATTGGTCTTCCCTTGACAGCGCAAAGTTATCCTCTTTGCTACACCTCCGGACAAGAGAGGGAGTAAAGAAAGCTCGCCTATAAGGGTGCGCTGTTTGTAATGTGTGCGAGTGTGTGTGTAACCCTACACCGTAAAATCATGGTCCGTGTGTGACATGAAGGAGGTCTCTAGTATTGCTCCATTGTGGAATTCAAATGATTAATTTCCTCTTTCGACTTAATTTAAAAACAGAGATCAAAAACTAGTTCAATTCTTCTTAATTGTTTTCGTGCATCTCAAAATTATTAGTAGGGATTTCAGCCCCTCTGCAAACGTCGAAGATCGTGGGTTTAGCTCTGGCTTGCAACCGGCAGACACACAAATGTTGTGACTAGGGGCAGTGTTCATCTGCGTTGTGTATATCATTTATTTATGTCTTGAGTGTTTATGTGCTTATTGTATTGTGATATCATTCAGGATCGACATTGGTTTAAACCAATGGTGCAATCGGGTTCGTTGATGCTAGGATCGGACCCAGGGTATGAGAAGTTTGTGTTTGTTTATTATATTACTTTAAGTTATTCCAGTGGGATATATGTTAATGTTATGTCAGGTGTCAGCATGATTTCTTTATATATGAGTACGATGGTTTTGTTTTCCCAGCAAAAAATAGGAATAGCTTGAGTGTTCAATATTTAATACTCCGTACACGCAAATCATGAAATTTTTCTTTAATGGTTATACTCAGTCTTATTCCCAAAGCTTGAAATACGCTCAACGTAACCACGGTTTAATTTTTGTGAAATTCGATTGTGAATTCGCCAGGAATATTTGCGTCATTTCCCATCATCACCAGGAATATAACAAACGTACTATTTTACACATTGTAAATAATTTTCTCATTCGTTTTTAGTTAGATGACACCCGTATTCTCCTACCTTTTAAGCCGCTAAGTTATATATACACATGTACGTATTTAATGGCCAATAGCTTAAACTCATTTTACGACCCTGTAGATATATCGCCGGAGAACCATATGCGTAACATGTCTGGAAGTGTCTCATTGATTCATGAATCGATGATTTAATTGCGTACCTTGCAACACTTTCATTATTTTATTATGTCGATAAGTTAGGAGAAATGTGGTACAGTAAATATTTTCAGAGCTGTCAGTAGAAGCAGGCCGCATTCCTTCCAGGGCTTTTCTCGTGAATGGAGGGCACGTTACGGCTGACCACACTCCAACATTATGTCCTTCGCCTTACGCGTAGTCACAAAGACACAAGCAACTAGAGATCTCTTCTCCCCCAAGGGTGATGGTATTACCACTCTAGCACGGACGGAGAATCCAGCACCTCAAAGTAGATGCCCTATCTGCTCGAAAACTTACCGCTGACCGCCAGCACAAGGGCAGGTACGATGGGAGCGACCATTGTGCCGAATAATTTTCAAACATCCTTTCTTGCGCACAACAATATTTTGGAAGACAGTCGAAAAGCTACCCAGTACAAAGGCACATTCACAGAGCTTGAAGTTTTGTCAAGCAGGAAAAAGGATTATGAGGGAGGAGTTGGAGAGCTTGAGGGAGATAATTAGGATTCCCTCAGAGGACAGGAGGGAAAGTAGGTCTCCCTTAAACAATGTACAGAATATAGTACGCGTAAAAGAGGGATGGGAAGGAAAGGGGGAAATGTAGAAGACAGGTGGTATAATGTTTTAAGGGGAACGATATTGCAGGCTAAGGGCTCCATTCAGGATCAGAATTCAGGACAGGTGTCTGTGAGAAATCGGTACGAGTCACTGCAGGTAGAACAACCGAAGGAAGATGAGGAACAGGGAACTGTTGCTGAGAAGTGTGGAAGTAGGAGAAAAGGAAAAGGTAGGAAAGGGAAATGTGGAGTAGTGGATAGGAAAAGAGGTGGAACAGGGTCATGGGGTGGAGGAAAGGGAGGAGGAAGTAGCTTCTGCAGCTGTCAGGAAAGGACTGACCAGAAGGGGAGGGGATCAAATGAGGTGGGTAGTGTTGAGGCTCTGGTCATGGGGGATTCCATCGTTAGACATGTCCGGAAAGTGTGTCGAGGAAAGGGTACCGGGGTAGAGTGTTGTCCAGGAATTAGGTTAAGGCAGATGTTGAGGAAAGTAGAAGAGAAGGAGGAGGGAATGTAGAAGTTGGTAGTGTTTCACGTTGGTACTAACAACGTAAGACAAGCAGGTATAAGTACCAACATAGTTGGGGATATGTGGGACCTGGTAAATGCAGCACGGGTGAAGTGTGTAAAGTTTAAGAAAGCGGGTAGGAGATAGGGATCTGCGCTCAGATGGCCTTCAGTTAAACCGCAGTGGTGCGTATAAGTTACTGTAGGAAATTTGTTTAGAAAAGTTATAGGGAGGTACATTTAGGAAAATGAGGTGGCCTAGGGAGCGGTGTTAAGGGAACAAGGAACTGGAAATCAAGTAGGGAAGACATAAAAATGTTAGTGCTCAACTGTAGAAGTATTGTAAAGAAAGGAATAGAATTAATTAATTTAATAGATATATACTTACCCGATATTGTAATATGAGTTGAATCATGGCTGAGAAATGATATAATGGATGCAGAAATTTTCTCACGGAACTGAAGGGTGTATCGTAGATATAAGATAGGAATGGTAGGAGGGGGAGTATTCATTCTGGTGAAATACGAATTTATAAGTTACGAAAAAGTTAAGGATGTCAACACATGGAATTCTAGGAGTAAGGCTCATCTCTAAAGGTAATAGGCAACTTGGTGTCTTTGGAGTGTACAGACCGGGAAAGGGTAGCGCAGACGCTGATTCAGAATTATTTGATAAGATAATCAGCTATGTGGGAAACGATAAGGAAAGGAACTTGATTGTAGCGGGTGATCTCAATTTTCCAAATGTCAATTGTGAAGGTAATGCGAACGACAGGAAGTATGACCAACAAATGGCAAATAAGTTAATATGGGAAGGGCAGCTGATTCAGAAAATGATGGAACCAACCAGAGGGAATATTTTGGATGTGGTGCTGGTAAAACCAGATGAGCTCTATAGAGAAACCGAGCAATAGATGGAATCACGAAAATGCTGTTGTGGTAGTTAAAAATAAATGTGAGAGAAAGAAAGATATTAAAATTAGGACTATTCGGTAGTACCATATGGCTGATAAAACAGGCATGAGGGAGTTTTTAAAAAATAACTATGATCGGTTGAAAACGGTAAATAAAAATGTAAACAGACTCTGGGATGCGTTTAAAGCAATTGTTGAGGAATGTGAAAATAGGTTTGTACTTTAAAGGTGGTAAGGAATGGTAAAGATCCACTATATTATAACAGAAAATTAAAGAGACTAAGAAGGACGTGCAGGTTGGAAATAAATAGAGTTAGAAATGGCTGTGGAAGTTAGGAGAAATTGAAGGAACTTACTAGGAAATTGAATCTAGCAAAGAAGTCAGCTAAAGGATCATATGGCAAGCATAATTGGAGGCCATACACATTTTAGTAAAAAATGGAATAGTATGCATACGTACCACTGAAGAAACATTTGGCCAGGGCTAAATTACAAGGGTTGAGAGCCTATATTAAGGGTCAAAAATTAGTTGTGACTAACGGTATATGGACCAGAGTGTGGACTGCGAAGAAATTACGAGAGATGGAAAATGACAGCAAAGACGAAATGGTAGTGGGGAAAAGTATGGAAGTAAGACAGGCCAGAGACAGTAAAGTGGGCGAAGACGGACATGGAGGTAAAGAAAGAACCAAGGACAATAAAGCACCGGATCCAAGCTCGCAGCAAGAAAGAAAGAAAGAAAGGGATGGATGCGATAGCTGAAGCATTCGAAGTAGCGAACAGGGAGGTATTAGCAGAGATGAGGAGGGAAATAAGGGAGACCAGGGCAATATTGAAGGAGTCCAGAACGGAGGTCAGTGGGAAAGAAGAAAGAAGAAAACAGGGAGCGATTGTGGGAGTAGAAACGCAGGATGTAACAAGAGCACGCAAACGAAGCGAAAATACGACTGGGAGTCAGGAAGAAGAAGCAAGAGGTGCCCTAGTGAAAGGGAGAAGTTTGAGCCTAAGAGAGATATGGGGCAAAAAGAACAGAGAAGACGAAGGCATAGTGACAAGAAGTAAAAAAGGTAATCTGTAGTTGGAAGTAAATTGCTGCGTACTGGAGAATAGTGGAGTGTGTGCAGGTTATACATAGCCATGACAAGAGCGGTTAAATGACAAGTGGGTCTGAAGAGGCATGATACCAGATGGTGAAGTGTGTAGTGAATGAGGAAGAGAGTGTGTGTAACTAGGACAGGTGCTAAGGAGAAAGTGAATATATGGAGATGGTTGGAATATGCTAGGGGCTTTACGTCGCACCGACACAGATAGGTCTTATGGCGACGATGGGATGGGAAAGGGCTAGGAGTTGGAAGGAAGCGGCCGTGGCCTTAATTAAGGTACAGCCCCAGCATTTGCCTGGTGTGAAAATGGGAAACCACGGAAAACCATCTTCAGGGCTGCCGATAGTGGGATTCGAACCTACTATCTCCCGGATGCAAGCTCACAGCCGCGCGCCTCTACGCGCACGGCCAACTCGCCCGGTGGTTGGAATATGAGCTGGGGCTCTAGTAGCCTAGTGATATGTGAGTTAATATGGTTTCATCTTAGTTGACGAATTGCTTGGGCTTTAAAGGTAACTAATATAGTGAAATACTAGATGCTGAAGTGTGATTAACAGTAGAGAATCTTAAGGTGTAGTAAAAGGCACTCAGGCATTACAGTGGAGGTAACACGTAGTTAGGTGTGCAACATAAGTAGAATATAAGAAAGGTCAGTGTTCAAGTGAGAATGCGCTGAATGAGATCCCGGCCGGAAGCGATATACTCTGTGGCCTACGTGCTGATTCAGCCCGACACAGCATTGTACTCTGCTCAGTTATATGTTGCCACTTTTAGTTTCCCATTACTAGTATTGCCATATTGTCAAATAGATGGAATTACCTTATGACAGTAGTTATATTAGTTTTCGTTTTATCCCTTTTTATCAATAGCAATATTGAGATCGTTGATATCTGAAAAGACATCAGTGATGCATTGACATTTGATTATTATTATTTTCAATACTATCAGTTTTCGTTTTATCCCTGTTCTTAACAGCAATATTGAGATTTTTAGAGGTTTGGTTTATATATGAAAAGACAACAGTGACTTATTGACAATTGATTATTATCATTTCCAGTAACTTTTTTTTTTGTTTGGTGTTAGTTATTTTTACTATACGAGCTTTATGATATGTGTACAGCAACTTAAGCAGACTAGGCTAGGCATTATTGTTTTTCTTCCGTAAAGGATCAATAAGGCTTCATTGCTGTAGATCTGGTAGAAAAATAAAGATTACGATTACGATTACGATTACGATATGTATACGTACTTTAAGGCAGAAACAGGTTCCGAGAAAGATATTCCAGAAATCATTAATGAACAAGGGGAGCGTGTATGTGAGGATCTGCAAAAGGCAGAAATATTCAGTCAGCAGTACGTAAAGATTTTTTTTTTTTTTTTTTTTTTGCTTTACGTCGCACCGACACAGATATGTCTTACTGCGACGATGGGAGAGAAAAGGCCTAGGAATTGGAAGGAAGCGGCCGTGGCCTTAATTAAGGAGCCCCGGCATGTGCCTGGTGTGAAAATGGGAAACCACGGAAAACCATCTTCAGGGCTGCCGACAGTGGGGCTTGAACCCACTATCTCCCGATTACCGGATACTGGCCGCACTTAAGCGACTGCAGCTATCGAGCTCGGTGTAAAGATTGTTGGTTACAAGGATAATGTCCAGATAGAGGAGATGACTAATACTAAAGAAGTGTTAAAATTTACCTATGACAGCAATGACATTTACAGTAAGATACAAAAGTTGAAAACTAGAAAAGCAGCTGGAATTGATAAGATTCCTGGAGATATACTAAAGACAATGGGTTGGGATATAGTACCATATCTGAAGTACTTATTTGATTATTGTTTACATGAAGGAACTATACCAGATGAATGGAGAGTTGCTATAGTAGCCCCTGTGTATAAAGGAAAGGGCGATAGACATAAAGCGTAAAATTACAAGCCAGTCAGTTTGACATGCATTGCATGTAAGCTTTGGGAAAGCATTATTTCTGATTAAATAAGACATGTTTGCGAATTTAATAACTGGTTTTATAGAAGGCAGTTTGGGTTTAGGAAAGGTTATTCCACTGAAGCTCAACTTGTAGGATTCCAGCAAGATATAGCAGATATCCTGGATTCAGGAGGTCAGTTGGTCTGTATCGCGATTGACCTATCTAATGCATTTGATAGGGTAGATCATGGGAGACTACTGGCAAAAATGAGTGCAATTGGACTTGACAAATAAGTGATTGAATGGGTGGCTCTGTTTCTATAAAATAGAACTCAGGGAATTAGAGTAGGCGAAGCTTTACCTTTCCCTGTAATAATTAAGAAAGGAATTCCTCAAGGCAGTACTTTTGGACCTTAATGTTTTCTTATATATATATATATATATATATATATATATATCAATGATATGGGTAAAGAAGTGGAATCAGAGATAAGGCTATTTGTTGATGATATTATTTTGTATAGAGTAACAAATAAGTTACAAGATTGTGAGCAAATGCAAAATGACCTCGATAATGTAGTGAGATGGAGAGTAGGCAATGGTATGATGATAAACGGGGGACCGGGCGAGTTGACCGTGCAGCTAGAGGCGCGCAGCTGTGAGCTTGCATCTGAGAGATAGTGGGTTCGAGCCCCACTGTCGACAGCCCTGAAGATGGTTTTCCGTTGTTTCCCATTTTCACACCAGGCAAATGCTGGGGCTGTACCTCAATTAAGGCCACGGCCACTTCCTTCCCATTCCTAGGTCTTTCCTCTCCCATCGTCGCCATAAGACCTATCTGTGTCGGTGCCACGTAAAGTAAATATCAAAAAAGAGAAACGGCGTTAAAAGTCAGGTTGAGAGTTTTACAAATAGGAAAAGTCCTGTCAGTTTTAATTACTGCGTTGATGGGGTGAAAGTTCATTTTGGGGATCATTGTAAGTATCTAGGTGTTAATATAAGGAAAGATCTTCATTGGGGTAATCACATAAATATGATTGTAAATGCACATGGTTATGAGGGTATTTAGGGGTTGTAGTAAGGATGTAAAAGAGAGGGCATTTAAGTCTCTGGTAAGACCCCAACTAGAGTATGGTTCCAGTGTGTGGGACCCTCACCAGGATTACTTGATTCAAGAACTGGAAAAAAATCCAAAGAAAAACAGCTGGATTTGTTCTGGGCGATTTCCGACAAAAGAGTAGCGTTACAAAAATGTTGCAAAGTATGGGCTGGGAAAACTTGGGAGAAAGGAGACGAGCTGCTCGACTAAGTGGTATGTTCTGAGCTGTCAGTGGTTAGATGGCGTGGGAAGACATCAGTAGACGAATAAATTTGAGTGGTGTTTTTAAAAGTAGGAAAGATCACAATATGAAGATAAAGTTGGAATTCAAGAGGACAAATTGGGGAAAATACTCGTTTATAGGAAGAAGAGTTAGGGATTGGAATAACTTACCAAGGGAGATGTTCAATAAATTTCCAAATTCTTTGAAATCATTTAAGAAAAGGCTAGGAAAACAACAGATAGGGAATGCCACCTGGGCGACTCTCCTAAATGCAGATCAGTAGTGATTGATTGAACTTTGAGGGTGTGATTATCCGATTGCTAAGGCAAGCCCATCGTTGTGTTCAACAGTATCACTCACTAGTGTCCAAACTACTTACCTCTGAAAAAAATTATTGAGAAACAAATGTTCCCGCAGTATTCACTGAAGGAAATGTCTAGCGGCATTTACGCCGCAGTCTGAATGACTATTTCCATCAGAAGATATGTCGATTTGAATATTTATATTTATATGCATGCCCATCACTTCTTTCAGAGCCTCGTTTCCATTTTAGAGCTCACACACAGCTAGAAACACAATACATATAATATGCAACGTCTGGAATTCACTCAACTACAGACACATCATCTGCTCATGATCATGGGTACAAAGGGAGAGAAATAATAATTTCGAAGTGACCTCCCAATATTTATCCTTTAAGCAATAGTTTATTATTTACACTACTAGATGTCACAACTGAGCTTCACTATTCAGAATTACAGGAAATAAAGTGAAACACCGGGAGCCACCACAGTGGCTCTTAGCACGGAGGACACCTCTACACTAGCTCACAGCAGGGGTGTAGCCACTCCAGTCACGCACAGTATTGATAGATACTCCAATGAATCTTAGCAAGGAGGTATCCATTACACAGTGACACACAGGTCCGTCAGCACACCACAGCCATTGGTGCTAAATTCTGGATTTATACCTTGCTAGAGCACCCCCCGCCCCCTACACTCGCAGAAATTTTGTGGTGCAGTATACCATGCCGGCACAAGCAAGGAAAAGGAAACATAAGACGTAATAACAGAAACAATTAAAAAGGAGGGAATCTTAAATTTTCGTCGTAGTTCTCGATTCTAACCAAGGTATTTTTTGTCCTGTGCATCACCATTCGGAAGGGCGGGGAGGGGAGTACCTGAGGAGCCTACTAAGAAATTTTCCTTTACTTTATTAGGGATATGGCCGTTTTTACAAGTACATCAGAACTTTCTTTTTTCGCCCTGTAAAGGTTTGAAACTTGCCTGCCCAATACTAGGACGCAAACAAATTGAATGACAACGCAATCATACATGTCCATAAGAAAACAAACTGAAACATGAACGTTTTCATCAAACGATCGACTGTTCGTAGGAACACATTCTAAACAAGTGAGAATTACAAATTCCAGAAAGATTTTAAATTTTGACTGAAGACTTGATACTTTCTATTTTATTTCATTATTCTAATAATAGACCCTAACAATAGCCAAATTTTAGGCAATTTTATTTTTTTTAAACTCAGCGTAATGCAATTCTACGAGAAAACTGGACTAACGCTTAAGATTTCAGAGGCACAATCTGTATTTATTTAGCTTCCGCCCTTTCAATTCACACATATTTGAAATGAAAAATCTCTACCTTGTTAGTGATAAAAAACACCTTTAGCACCTATGTGAATTTTATGTCGATTTTATGTGGATTAATGTGGATTTCTATTGTAGTCATTCATTATTGTTGATAAAATGTCTTATAAAAGAACAGTTTTCTTTATGCAACAAGCATTCATTGCTCATTCGAAAACACCTAAAACATAATTTTCATGAGGGTTAAATTCAGACATTTTCCTAGGCCCTCCCCCTTTCTGTACTATGAGTTAGTGCAACCGCGCTAATTTTCCAACCCAACGCACCTGACCACAACACAGGAAAAGCGACGAAAGGAAACGTTCCACTACGACTCAAAGGCTGCGGCTAGTATGCACAAAACTCAACGCTGTGTGTGACACAAGCAATCGGCAAGAAAAATGTCCGTCATTTTTACCTTCCGAATGAATTAAGATTTCTCCTTGTTTTTATTTAGTCTACATTTAGAATTTTAACTAGTGACAGTACAGAAAAGTAGCATTTTCATCCTAATTACAGCTGAGTTTTGCATACAGTACTCAGCTGAACACATAATATAGCATGATTCAGAACTCTAATTCCAGAGGATGTGAGTCTGTTATTTCTACAATGATAGGTGGATGACATTCTCCCTTGTCATCTTCTATACATCGGGCACTTTTCGCGGATATCACTGTTCCACTAAACGGTGCTGCACTGTCACGTGTGAACACACACTCCAAGTGAGGCACACCTGGGAAAACAACATTGTCAATTACTAGTATATAATTATTTCTGCAAGGACCCTGTGTCCAAAGCTTAAAACATTCCGTGTGCCCATCTGGCAACCTGATTTCCGCCATAGAATTTTCTCCATTGAGTTGTTCAGCACACGGAGATGCTACGCATCGGCCTTGACCGAAGTTCACAAGATCATATACTGGCACAAACAAAGATCCTCTGGGACAAGGACCTTGGGTAAACAGCCTATGGCACTCTTTCTTCCTGCTGTTCAACAATCTAGCCTCGTAGGGTCCACAACTGCAAACGGCCTCTCCAAAGAGATTCGTAATAGGTGTCAGTTCTTCCTTATTACATATATCCCATAAGACGTCATTAAGGTAACATTTCTTTTCTGGAATCAATAAACTGTGTTCGGGTGGACAGGGCCGTGGTTGACAGACAAGTTCAAACGAATCGTTCACACGCAGTGCTTTTGTCCTATTGTACACAAGCCATTCCCCGTTTTGGCACGGGTCCTCTTCTCTAACGGAATATAACCCAGGGCATTTCGGTAGACCATCTTCAATGCACTTCTTCTGCTGATCACTGAAGTTGCGGCCAAATTGATGATACACAAAGGACGGAAGATCCGCTAAAGCTGCCAGAGGTACTGCAGCATCAAGAGTGGTGCTTCCGGTTGCAATAATGGACACCAACAGCAGCAGGAGGAGGCAACGAAGTACTCGTGCCATCTCTTAGGTCATTCCTCGGTACAGCAGATTGTACTTGTTCTAACAAACCAGCGATGAACCCTATAACAAAGACAAACGAGATTCAAACTAAATTTGCATTTGCTCACCAATGTTCATTGCTGGAACAACAAACATAAATTGTTAGGATTATTGAAGATGGAAAAAGGAGAGGGGAAAATAGAGTTTGGAGCAGGTCCAACTGTCCAACTGGGCGTACCTATATGTAAACAGTTGCCATAGCGAGCGATCCGGTCTATCGATTTCAAACATGCTGCTCTCATAGTAGTGGAGCAGTTTTGCGTCCCACGGCGGGCCAATCAGAGGCCGCGGAGCGGGTCACGTGATGCTGACTCAGCAACGCGGGAAATTTTAATTCTACGGGAGGTCACTGACCCTTAGTAGTGTGTACCTAGGCCGATTCCAACTCCGCGGTCATTAACTCGTGGTCATTGACACCTAGTGTAGTAGTAGAGCAATGACGATTTGCGGATTTTGCATAAGAGAGCAAGCCTAACCTCATGGAGGGGCCTAACCTCAGTTTTACGACGAGTGGCCCTTCCTGACGCCTAAGAGAGCGAGCCTAACCTCACATCCGCCATCTTGAAGGGGCTGTCCTTTTGTTATACGGCAAGATGCCCTTCCCGACGTCAATTGTACAAGTCAGCGGCTATACACAGCTCCTTATGAGACGGCTTAATAGGTAAGCACATGGGGGAGTCTAACTACACAGAGCCGCAGTTTTACGGAAAGATGCTCTTCCAGACGCTAATTGCACAAGATGGCGGCTATACACAGCTCCTTATGAGACGGCTTAAGGGCGCTTGCGCAAGATGGTGGCTATCTAATTGCACAAGATGGCTGCTATACATAGGCTCTTATGAGATTCCCTAGGGACGCTTGCGCAAGATGGTGGCTATCTAATTGCACAAGATGGCGACTATACACAGCTCCTTATGAGACGGCCTATGGGTGCTTGCGCAAAATGGCGGCTATCTAATTGCACAAGATGGCTGCTACACATAGGCTCTTATGAGACGCCCTAGGGACGCTTGCGCAAGATGGCGTCTATCTAATTCTTCAAGATGGCGACTATACATAGCTTCTTATGAGACGGCCTGGGGGCGCTTGCGCAAGATGGCGGCTATACACAGGTTCTTATGAGAGGGCTATGGGCGACTGCACAAGATGGCAGCTTTACACAGGCTTATATGGAGAAAGCTACCTTAGAGGCTACTGCACAAGATGGTGGCTGCTCTCATGAGACGGCTTAAGGGCGCTTGCGCAAGATGGCGGCTATACATAGCTTTTTATGAGACGGCCATAGGCGATTGCACAAGATGGCGACTATACATGGACTCTTATGGAGAAAGATGATGGATTTGGACGCTTGTGCAAGATGGCGGTTATACACAGACTCATATGAGGCTAACTCCTATAACGTGGGTCTGAGCAAGATCGTGGCTATACATAGGATCTTACGGAGAAACCTGGCACAGGGGTGACATAGGAATTAAGGTGACGGCCTAAGGCTGATTGCGCAAGATGGTGGTCGCGTACAACTTCCTAGTGCTAGGGACGCCGAAGCAAGATCATCGCTGTACATTGGTTATATAGGACTAACTTTAAGGAGATGGACTAGGAGCTAATGGCGATACATTGTTCTTATAGGCCTAACTCTACAGAGCTGCCTCAGGGGCTCACAACTTGTAACTTATGACCTATTAGTTTGCTCAGCTTAACATTCGAGAAATGAGACAAGGGCTACTATGCAAGATGACTGTTATACTGTATTCGTATAAGCCTTAACTAGAGGGCTGCCTCAGGGGCTCACAACTTGTAACTTATGACCTATTAGTTTTACCAACCTAACTTTCGAGGGACTGAGGTAAGGGTTACTACAGTATGCAAGGTAACTGCTATACTCTATTCGTAGAGACCTTAACTAGAGGGTCGCCTCAGGGGCTCAAACTTATAACTTATTAGTTTGATCAGCCTGAAATTCGAGAAATGAGGCAATGGTTATTATGCCAGATAACTGCTATACTCTATTCGTATAGAACAGATAGCGACTGCTCTTATGGAGAAAGCCGGCTGAGGAGGCCTACTGCACAAGATAGCGACTACACACAGGCTCTTATGAAGAAAGGTAGCTTAGAGGCTACTGCACAAGATGACGGCTATACATAGGCGGTTATGGCCTCCTCCTCCTCCTCCTCCTCCTCATCCATATAGCAAAAGGGCACCTCTTCCTAGCAAAAGGGCAAGTGGGAAAAAAGAACACTTCCTCCTCATCTTAGGGCAAAGGGCTTCTCTTCCTGGCAAAAGGGCACCTCCTCCTATCAAAAGGGCAAAAGGGCACCTCCTCCTAGCGAAAGGGCAAATGGGCTAAAAGAACACTTCCTCCTTATCTGTATGGCAAAAGGGCTACTCTTCCTGGCAAAAGGGCACCTCCTCCTAGCAAAAGGGCACCTCCTTATAGCAAAAGGGAAAATGGGCAAAATAACACTTCCTCCTCATCTGTAGGGTAAAAGGGCTACTCTTCCTGACAAAATGGTAAAAGGGCACCGATCTACATTCTTGTCCTCCGTCACAAGCCTAATTATCTGTCTCAAACTCGCTGTCCCTTCCCTCATCTTCCTTAATTCCGACTCACGCTCACAATCCTTACACCTGCCTCCCTCAGCCATTCTTTTATCTCTTGAAATAAATGTGAAACAATATGCAAATATCAACAGAACTTGTTTTCAAACTGAATGAGTAATTAAGGAAAGAAATGCACACTCCCCCTAACTTTAATAGTATACATTTCTGCCTGTAGTATTTTGATATACGGATTCCTATAGCCGTATTCCTGAAAAGAGAGATACGTCTTGAACGATGGAATTAATTTAATACATTTTAGTAGTGTGATGTTTAAAAGGTCCATATCTTACTTCATGTATTTCCTTTGATTTGCCGGAAAGATCTCTTCTCTCTTGTATACACAGTAGCCTAAATGAGAGAGATTTTAAGGATATTTTCAGCTTGCAGACTGGTTGAATCTTCAACCTTACACACGAAATGTACAGGAACACTAAAAAGCCAAGCTAGGTGAACAGAAATTGATGATGATGCTTGTTGTTTAAAGGGGGCTAACATCTAAGGTTATCGGCCCCTGAAAAGAAATTAGGTCAGCATTCAAGGTCACTGAAAGATTTGAGAATAATACTGTTATTGTTTTAAGTCCCGCTAAGTATTTCTACGGTTCTAATAGACGCCGAGGTGCTGAAATTTCACCCTGCGACAGTTAGAAAATAACTAGCACAAGAAGTTTGAACATTTTTCAACAGATGTCACTACTATTAACTTATGTTATGCCCTCTGGTGTGAAGATGAAATATTAAAATTCAAAAGTAATTTTTATATCAAGGTTTCCTGAACTGAATTGTAGAGTAGAATCTGGTAGAGTGAATGTGTGTATGAACGTACGTTTACTGTGCTTATGGTATTTAGTGTCATTCAACTTTTAATTTGTAACGATAGTTTTAAGACATGACTAAGAATATTTATAGAGTTTATGTTATTTTGTTTCATATTTTGTTTCTAGTTTGTAATGGTAGTTTTAAGATAAGAATATGAATATTGCTTTCAGATGTACAATGTTAATGAAGTGTGGTTAAGTGTAAGAGAGGACCATGAGTCCTAACTTCGCCACTACAAATAAAGGCAAATATAATATAATATACTTTGTTTTTGGTGTGTTAAAGTTTACAACACTTCTATCTCTCCCCGCTAACTTAAGATGTTGGCCAATGACAAATTTTGTACATTTATTTTCCATCCAATCAAAATGTTCTGCTTTTTATGCAATTATTCAGTCAGAATTGGGGGGGGGGACCAAGTTGTCTTCGTGATCGCTGCAGTCTACAGAGTGTGTGTTAGTAAAGGAGGCGGGGGCGCCTCGTCCACCTTCGGGAGGTCTACCACCTCAAGGTAATGGCAGATTCAGTATAACCATATGATAGTCTTCGAAAACTAGCTCGAGGGTAAGGTTTCCAGTTTTAGTAATGTAACTATTCCTTTCTGCAGTGTAAATTTCAAAATTTAAATGTAAATTTCTAACTAATCGAAAGAACTTAACCGAAATAAAGGAATAGAGAGTGAGGTACACTCTCGAATTCCCTTTCAACTGGCTTTTGTGGTGACTATGATTTTGCAACTTTTTCTATGCTGTAATTTCTATAACTTAAATATGTTTTTCCATCTAGTCACCTTCGTAGTAACGTCGGGCTACTAGCCCAAGTAGGGTTTTATGCATCTAATGTACATTTTAAGAAGCGCAAGTGTCCGCCTCTTCACCATTTTGAATTTTGGGCCAGTAACTTTAACCTTTTGTGTTTACCAGAGGTCTTGTAGAATGGGTACACGCTACCCCTGTTAAACTCTATTTAATTCTTCTCATGGTAGAGATATCAGACTGTTGAGCATTTAAGACAGTGAATACCGGGCGAGTTGGCCGTGCGCGTTGAGGCACGCGGCTGTGAGCTTGCATCCGGGAGATAGTAGGTTCGAATCCCACTATCGGCAGCCCTGAAGATGGTTTTCCGTGGTTTCCATTTTCACACCAGGCAAATGCTGGAGCTGTACCTTAATTAAGGCCACGGCCGCTTCCTTCCAACTCCTAGGCCTTTCCTATCCCATCGTCGCCATAAGACTTATCTGTGTCGGAGCGACGAAAAGCCCCTAGCAAAAAAAAAAAAAAAAAGACAGTGAATAATGTTTGGTTTTGTAAAATGTAGGTTATGCCTTTGATATGCCTGAAAATTTTTGAAAATAGATTCCTAAGTGTAAATTGATAGAGCAATAATGCTCTTCCTGTTGATGTAAAAGCAATTGGGAGGTCCGTCTCCTTGACTATTGATTGAAAGGGAGCAGCTGTACTCCTGTAAGTCTGTAAATTGGGAACTTCAAGCTCACGTTGTAAATGGTTCTTGCTTTTTCTAATTTTGTCACGCAAGCTAGCTTCCTTTTCGGTCTATTGTTATTTGCTCAGCAAAGTTTAAATATTTAAGATTTGAAGAGAAAAAAGGAAAGGTAAAGGAAATAAATAAAACTGCCAATTGTAAAGTTTTAAATCAATCTTCTAACTGTGTTATATTAACCCATTCATGCCAGCACCTTATTTCCCCTCTGTAAACCACGGTATCCCCGTAACCATTATTATTATTATTATTATTATTATTATTATTATTATTATTATTATTATTATTATTATTATTATTATTATTATTATTATTATACATTCAACTATTTATTTATTCATCGGTACGGCCATCCGTATGCAGAAGGGTGACTTCAACATTGTTGCTTTGTTTTGTTTTACGTCGCGCTGAATGAGACAGGTTTTACGGTGACAATACGATAGGACTAGGAAGGAAGCGACCACGGCCTGCCCCGAGAAGGACTTGCGGTACCGTACGGTACCAGAGCTTAATTCCATCGAATTTATCCTTATCATCGAAAAGAGCGTCATGATTATTGCAACACTGCACATCGAATGGCAGAGAGAACTAAGAGTTATTAAGTACAGCTAGCGCGACTCTGTTATGTTTAATCGGAAATGTGCTCTGCCTTGGCGCGATCCTTGTATGCAGCGACAATCGAGCGACAATGATTGCCTATCTGAGGTAAGTAGCATTATTGACCGAACAAGAAAGTGTATTCGAACTGTTCAACGCGTGAAACTGTGCTCGAAATAGATGAAAAGAATGCCAGAAATACCAACAAATACTATAACCTTCCAGTAGCTTGATCTGGGAGGAGAAGAAATATGCTGGCACTTTCTTTACAGTGGCATGTCCTGTTATCCTTTTATTTCCTTAACATTTATACGAAACTGTGATTTACTACGGACCGAGCTCGCTAGCTGCAGTCGCTTAAGTGCGGCCAGTATCCAGTAATCGGGAGATAGTGGGTTCGAGCCCCACTGTCGGCAGCCCTGAAGTTGGTTTTCCGTGGTTTCCCATTTTCACAACAGGCAAATGCCGGGGCTGTACTTTAATTATGGCCACGGCCGCTTCCTTCCAATTCCTAGGCCTTTCCTATCCCATCGTCGCCACAAGGCATATCTGTGTCGGTGCGACTTAAAGCAAATAGCAAAAAAAAAAAAAAAAAAAAAAAAAACCATCACTACGGAAGGTAGGTTTCATAAATATATATATTCTATTGTCACCTTAACAATGCAGCAATTGCTAAAAAATTATTTCTTTTTGGTAGTTACTTTACGTCGCACCGACACAGATAGGACTAATGGAGACTATGGGATAGGAAAGGCCTAGGAGTGGCAAGGAAGCGGCCGTGGCCTTAATTACGGTACAGCCCCACCATTTGCCTGGTGTGAAAATGGGAAACGAAGGAAAACCATCTTCAGGACTGGCCAAAAGTGGGGTTCGAACCCACTATCTCCCGGATGCAAGATCACAGCTGCGCATCCCTAACCTCACGGCCAACTCGCCCGGTAAAAAATTATAAAACAATCGATAGTGAGTTCCTCGATTCTGTGTACAGTGTCTACCTAGACGAGATTAAGGCAGAAATTGAATGGGCTGATTATATTGCACTGCAGGTGGATGAAATAACAGATGTGCTTTGCACAACTCAGTTTGATTTAATTTTGAAGTATGATAATGAAGAGACCGAGCTCGATAGCTGCAGTCGCTTATGTGCGGCCAGTATCCAGTAATCGGGAGATAGTGGGTTCGAACCCCACTGTCGGGTGCCCTGAAGATGGTTTTCCGTGGTTTCCCATTTTCACACCAGGCAAATGCTGAGACTGTACCTTAATTAAGGCCACGGCCGCTTCCTTCCCATTCCTAGGCCTTTCCTATCCCATCGTCGCCATAAGACATATCTGTGTCGGTGCGACGTAAAGAAAATAGCAAAAAAAAATGAAGAGACGCCTGTGGAACGCTTCATATGCGTTTAGCGGTCTGCTGTAACAGGAGAGGGGCTATGTGGTGCAATAGTTAAAGAACTGGAACAATTTAATATCAAAGACAAGCTTGTGGAACAAACTTATGATGGAGCAGCTGTTATGCGGGTGTGTCGCGTAGGCGTAAATGTTCTTAAGAGGGAGACGTTCCCTTCGTATGTTCAACAATTAAATGTATCGGACTTTTTTTTTTAATTATCCTTTCCGGTATAGACTCTTCTTTCATTTCTTCGCCCAAACACTGCAAATTTTTGAAAGAACTGTGTAATGGACGTCCCCATCATCGTGTGATACTCGCTGGAATTTTAATTCAAGAATTATTTATAACTATTTGTATGAAACCAAAGGAGATTCGGATAGTGTTTTAGTTGAATACATAAGGAGGAATACTGGGAGGACTAAAGTATAAGGTATGCGGCCTAGTTGCAGAAACTGCTGGGAGACAGAGATTTCTTATATTTCTTGTCGTTCTTTGCGTCTACATTTTATCAGATCCGGTTTTCCCTGTCATCTTTAATTCCAACAACGCTCTCCATTATCATTTCATCGCACCTATCAGTCATTCATAAATCACTTTGGGAGTGACGACCCCATTGTACTAATAGCCTATATATGGTTCATTCATTACATCCATGACCCGGTCAATGACTGGAAAACAGGTTGTAGGTTTTCATTTCCATCCTGTGCTAAATACCACAAAACTAAAATAAGAGTTGGCTGTAACTTAGAGCAATCATATTTTATATGAACTAAAAACCAGAAGTGCACTCGTGCTGTTCTTGCGCGAAAATGACTCAGGAGATGCTTTTTTCAGAATTAGAGATATTACTGAGCATTCTGCACTTATCTGAAATCAAGAATCCCAACATTAAGTTAATAGAAAAATCTGCTTCATCCATCCACAGGAGAGGAGAATATATTTACAAATAAGAAGCCATATGACTATAATTTTTGATACGTGAAGTATTTAAAATGTGTTTCAGATTTCAAATGCTGTGTTGCCTGGAGTGATAATGACAATATTGGCAACGATAAATGTCAAATATAAAACAATGTTTAATGTGAAACAACAATAATCTCAACTGGCCCACCCTAAATTTTAGTCGGGAGCCGCCCCTGGTTGAAAGCAAAATAATAAAATACCAAAACAGCGTGTAATTTTGACGGAACACTTTGCAGGTAGTGCAAAACCACTTCTACCGATTCTATGACCTAAGAGATAAGGTATGTGATAGTCCAGCACCTTGCCTGTGTGGTGAGAGTAGTGATCTTCGGCTCGGAGGACCGTATGTGCGATTCCGGCCGGGTTAGGGTTTAGTAATGCGATTAGTTAAATCCCCTGGATCGGTGACGGGGTGTTTCTGTTCGTCTTATGTACACTTCTTTTCATCTGTATAGAAAACAGAACACTACTAACCAGCACAGAATCACGCAACTGTGAATGCTTCCCTCCTCATAGCTCCCCCTGTGGCAGGTAGAAATACAATAACACGCACGGTACTCTCTGCCTGTTTAATTGTCGATGAGGGGTTCAAAACCTGGGGCCTTGTTTTGACGAAAACGGTTCAGCCTTGTTAAACAAATAACTGTCCTTCTCTTACCTCGACAGTGAAAGTTTTACGAGGCATAGGGAGTATTTTAGTTCCACGCCATTCGTTGTCCTTTTCTTTCTTTGGCCGATACCTGCATTTTCGAAGACGGACCCCTTCCAGATTTTCGCTCTAGTTAGTGTTAATTCAGAATGGTAGCCCAAATGCACGTATTCTTAAAACAATAATCTCCCCAACCAGCCCTCCTTGCACATAGGGGTGGCGTCAGAAAAGGCATCCGACCGTAAAACTGGACCGAATTAGCTCAAGTGCCGACCTCTGTAATTTGGTAAAAAGACGAGGAAGAAGGAGAATTAATTTATTTCATAACTTTATTCTGTTATTTAACAGATAATTGGAAGTGATTTAGGTTTGGTGCAGTATGCAGTCACAACTGGTTGAAAATAGGAAATCATATTTTTCTGTGTATATTGTACATAATCATAGATGTTTCAATAGATATCAATAGACATAAGAAAATAGTATTGATGAAAATATTTTAAGCCACCTGATGTCTAGATTATCGACCTCGATGAGGGAATTATTATTAAAAAGTAATGTCCTTCAAGAAGACCAAATTTGACACAACGAATATTTTCCGTGGAAAGTATTGCAGGTTATGAAGGGAAGTATTATGGTTACGGCTACTTGGCAGACATTTCCTGTCCTGTTCTGTCCTCGGAACAATGCTATATGTTAAACAAAGTTCAGTTTGCAATCCTCTGTGGGCTAACTAAAAGCCTGCACAAACTCTATTTCTAAAATTCTCTGTAGCCTCGTATAGTTTCACACTTCTGACTCTAACCGTCTTCACCTTGGTCCTCTGCTTCTACTTTTCTTACCCTCCATTATCCTCCTAGGTAACCTTTTCTCTATCATTCGTCTCACATGACCGGTTTATGCGCACAGCTTCATCCGTCGAGTTTATCCATACCTCAGGCGTTATCTACTCATTTCGAGAACCCTCCTGCCATTTTCCCATCTATTTATACCAATAATCATTATCATTACTTTGATGTCGGTTATATCCAACTTATACGTCAGATATTCCGAATCCACGCAGCTTTCACTCCCGTACAGTGAGTGACCGATGTCAAATAATTTCGTCCGAGAACGCATAATGCCAGAATAATGCCAATCGCAAATGTGAGCTCACAGCATTACCCCTGCTACACCTTCAATTTACTTAGTATCCGAACACAGTGCTGAAGAACAATAGTTTTTAACTCTTTTAGTAGTAAGTACTCTTGAATGTAACTCACCTGTTGTGTTGTCTAGTGGTGAATCTTCAGAAGGGACGGCGAAGAATGGCGTGGTAGGACCAGGCGGTGTCGACCTCAGCACTGGCTTGGAAGAGAAGGAGTCGATCTCTATTTATTCCGTTGCGGTATCCATAAACTAGTTTCCAGCGATGTCAACTAACCCAGTAATAAATATTCTCATGGCCAACGAGACCTCTCCTGTGTGAGATGTAACTTATAGATTTTGTACAAGTGTTTTCCTTATTGCGCCATTGCCAAGAGAGGTAGACATTCCTGTCAATAATCAATACTTAAGAAACACACAAAAACAAATATATAACATTAATAATAATAATAATAATAATAATAATAATAATAATAATAATTGTACCTGGAGGTACACCTCAACCCCGCACATTCAAAATAAGCGCCTTAATGAACTCCTCTACCGTCCAAAATGTGAAATTTCTACCACATAGAGACTTTAATCAGAAGATGTCACTACTGAAATATTAAGTAATTGTGTTATTGTGAAGTTTCCTGAACTGATTGGATTTCTCTTGGTTTTGTTTTTGCTGTACATCAAGAAGTTTGGACATTTTTCCACAGATGTCACTACCAAAAATTATGGTCATGCACTCTGGTGCAAGGTAAAGGAAGTTGTTATTGAAAGAAATTTTGTGTTTATAGGTTTTCTCAACTTTCATTTGTTTTTTTAATGTAATTCTATGCTTTCAACACTTCTGTCTCATTCCGCCAGTTTTGAATCTGGCCAATGAAAATTTTCTGTAATTAATTTTCAGCCTATCACAGGCTTCTTGTTCGGTTTTGAGTGTAACTTTTGGGTTCAGCCAATAAAAATGAGAGGGTGTGTCCGGATTAGCACAGAATCATCAGTAGCTTGGGATTAGCCCCTGTTTCATCGGGCACAGAGCCCTGTTAGGGTTTTAATATTTCATTATCTTGGAGCGCAAGTGTACGCCTCCACTCAGTTTGTGTTCGGGCCATTTATTTAACCTGTTCTTTTTCCGCAAAGGCTCAGTAGGTTGGGTACTAGATAGCCCTGTGTAAAACTATTTCCATTTGTAAATTGTGCCTTGTGAGACCAGAGAGTGTAATATTTTGATGTAATGTTGCCTTGAGTAGGGGCTGCCTGGCCGAGCCGGTAAAGGCCTACTCGGTTCGCCCGGAAGGACGTGGGTTCGAATCCCCGTCAGGAAGTTGTAAAATTTAAGAAACGAGATTTCCACTTCCGGAAGTGCATATGGGCCTAAGGTTGACTCAGCCTACACCAAAAATGAGTACCCGGTTAATTCCTGGTGGCAAAGGTGGCCGGGCGTAGAGCTAACCACTCTACCCCATCACGTGCCAGGGTTAACAATGGTGGAAGCCTTTACCTTCCACTCCTCCAAGGGCCTTCATGGCCTGTACGGAGGTGTCTTTGTCTTTGTTTTTGTTGCCTTGAGTAGGCTTTAAGAAATTAAGAGCATGTAAGCTCTTTCATAAGTTTTGGCAATAGTGAGGGGTGCCTATGCAAGGCTAGAGATTGTAACTTTTGGAGCAAGTGCTCTTGAATTGGGGGATATCTGCCCTTGACTAAACTATTCCTCATTTTGAATTGTAAATTTTGTAAACGTGAGTTTGTAGCTCAGAACTTGTAAATCGAGGGCTTGAACCCCACAATCGTTAAATGTCCTCTTCTGGGGTTCTCTATTTTAATCCACAAATTTGTTATTGTTCACTCAATTCAATTTTTGATATTGTAGTTAGACCCATTCAAGCCCGCGCCTTCTTTCACCTCTTTCTGCTCCACGGATAACTCCGTAACAACAATAATGATAGTCCGAACGATGATGAAGAAGAAGAAGAAAAAGAATAAAATCTATACCCTCTTTCTAGTCATTCAACGGGGTCAGAAATGGAGGGGCAAAGGTAGGAATTGTGCCGGTTACCGAAGCCTGTCGCCTTTCTTGGGGGCTATGATTGATGATTGACAGATGAAGTGAAGTGATATTGGAGGCTGTTGCTGGAGTGAATGATGAAAGGGAAAACCGGAGTACCTGGCCTCCGCTTTGTCCAGTACAAATCAGACATATAGTGACCGGGATTTGAACCATGGAACCCAGAGCTGAGAGGTCGGAGCGATGCCGCCTGAGCCAAGAGGCATAATAATAATAATAATAATAATAATAATAATAATAATAATAATAATAATAATTAAAAGTTGAAGAAGAAGAAGAAGAAGAACTTGCAATATCATTTTTGAGATGATAGGAAATTAAAATATTTAATGGACGATGATTCAGTGTTACGAATATGATAATAATAATAATAATAATAATAATAATAATAATAATAATAATAAATTATGAAATCGATCATTAATTTGTGCGGATTAATTACGAGCAAAAACGACCCTTCTTTTGAAACGTCGGCAAAGGTTAACATATAATAATCCCGAATGATAAATGTTAATCAAATATAGGATGATAATTTAAATTAATGATAATAAAAATAATTAATGGTAATCACAAGATATGATGATGATCACATAAAGAATGATAATGATAATTATTTGATAATCATAGGAAGACATGCAGTGGCGAAGCTATTAGTTTATTAATGGGTAGGCAGTAAATCTTACCTTAAAGTTTCTTGTACAGTAGTTCCAAACGTCGAGTTGTGTTCATTGCAAAATGGTCAATCACTCGGTCCTTCAATACTTGATCACTCACCAATTTCTTCACAAGCATTTTCTCGATAGAAATGGTACGAAGACTGCCGAGTCTTTCATTGTTCATTGAATTACGCAAGTATGTTTTTATCCTCTTCAAAGTGCTCATACTCCCTTCAGTGGTCACAGGAAATGTTAATATTAAAGGAATCAATTTTGACATTTCCACAACCGGGATAGTTGGCCGTGCGGTTAGAAGCGCCCAGCTGTGAGCTCGTATCCGGGAGATAGTGGGTTCGAACCCCACTGTCGGCAGCCCTGAAGATGGTTTTCCGTGGTTTCCCACTTTCACACCAGGCAAATCTACCTTAATTAAGACCACGACCACTTCCTTCCCATTCCTTGGCCTTTCCTGTCCTATCGTCGCCATGAGACCTATCTGTGTCGGTGCGACGTAAAACAAAGAGCAATAATAATAATAATAATAATAATAATAATAATAATAATAATAATAATAATAATAATAATAATAATAAGACATTTCCACATACACTGGTTCGAGGTCATTGAGGACAATGTAATGTAAAAGTTTTAGGGGACAATTGTTTTTCTATATCGAAATAAATCTTCATCAGTTCACTTTCTAGTCTTTTCCTATTAAAACAGCGGTAAATGTTCATAAGACTATTCAGTTTAATAGCAGGGAAGCTCTCTTTGTAAACTATGAACTGAGTTGGATCCAACAATTCAAACTGGATGCTTTCAAAATCGCCAAACCGTATTTCCATTTGCATAATTAAGATGTCAAGAAATTCATATGTTAACATTTTGAGCTTTTGGAATGTCCTGTCGTCTACATTTATCTCGTTATTTATTTTGCGACATTTTACAACGCAAGATGATACTGTATATTCTGATCGCAGGACCTTGAGGATACAGTGGTTTTTCTAATTTCAGTATTGCACAGAATTACATCAGGTGTGCTTTTATGTTGCAGTAGAGGAACGATATGGTCTCTATAAACAAAAATGTATCTACAGAGCAAATAAATTAATTGGGCCTTCTTGAGTATGTTAAGCAACCCTACAGCAGAATTTTACGACTCCTTGTCCCAACCCGCATCATTCTCTGCAATGTCTTCAAAAACCTGTCTTAGATCATCATAGTGTGAAAATATTGTGTGGACTGCTCTCGAGTGAAAGCTCAAACGGGTAGCGCATGCTTGTGGAAGTCTGAATCCTTTGGATTCCAGAGGATGAGCTCTTTTTGAGGATCTACTAAAAATGAATGAAACGCTGTCAGATTATGAATGAAGAGCCTGCCTGTTATTATTGTCTCGTTTACACAACTAACAGTCCATGTCTGAATTGTCACAAATACAGCCAATAATGCATGGATTGTCTACTAATTCAAAATAAAAGCACACACTTTTTTTTTGCTAGGGGCTTTACGTCGCACCGACACAGATAGGTCTTATGGCGACGATGGGATAGGAATGGCCTAGGAGTTGGAAGGAAGCGGCCGTGGCATTTGCCTGGTGTGAAAATGGGAAACCACGGAAAACCATCTTCAGGGCTGCCGATAGTGGGATTCGAACCTACTATCTCCCGGATGCAAGCTCACAGCCGCGCGCCTCTACGCGCACGGCCAACTCGCCCGGTTAAAGCACACACTTAACAATAGGGTACTTCAATGTCACCTTCGCGCGGGGAGTTACTACGCTCTCAAATAGCAAAGAGGCTTGCCTCTCTGGGCTCTAGACCTTGCGGAGAGAGGAGTGCGGGCGGTAAACGTACCCTTCCTCCACCACCCCGCGCCATTCACAAGCTGACGGAAGGGAAATAAAACAAAAAGTCCTAGGTGAGGCCATTGAACTATAATCTTAGTGAATTTTAAACATTTAAGCGGAATGTCTCTTGCAAATTTCACGTGATTTACGGCGAAATATATATTTCAGAGGATTAATAGCAATATGAAACTGAAAATGGCTAGTAATATTGGATAAAATGAAAATATAATCTAGGCCTGATTAATCTCAAACATTTTTTTTTCTTTAGAGATCAAAGACAGTAAATGCGTATACGTACACTAAAAACAAAAATAACAACCCCTGGTGCAATGGCCTCAAAGGGCCCGGGCATAAGCGACCGCTGCTCACCCCTACGGCCTGCAGATTAGGTGTCGTGGGGTCAGCACGACGAATCCTCTCGGCCGTTATTCTTGTCTTTCGACACCGATACATTAGAAAGGCAATAGCATAGACGCCATACAAACACAAGATATGCATAAAAATTATAGCCTAGTGATTTTAGACGAGAAATATCTGTGAATGATGGTCCATTGAAAATACATTGTATTCAGTTTTTGAACCATATTTATTATCAGGACAAAGACAGCATTTGTATTCGTGTATACATACATACATACATACATACATACATACATACATACATACATATACACACATAATTTATCATTGGAACATACTCTTATTAAACAAAATATATACACTTTACAAAATAATCAGTCACCATTGATCTGCATTTAGTCCACTTACCCAGGTGGCAGATTTCTTATCAGTTGTTTCCCTAGTCTTTTCTGAAATGACTTCAAATAAGTTGAAAATGTATTGAACATCTCCCTTGGTAGATTATTTCAATCCCTAACTCCTCTTCCTATAAATGAATATTTGCACCCATTTGTCCTCTTGAATTCCAACTTTACCTTCATACTGTGATCCTTCCTACTTTTAAAAACACCACTCAGCGTTATTCATCTACTGACATCATTCCACACCATCTCTTCACTGACAGCTCAGAACTTACCCCTTGGTTGAGCTGCTCTTCTCCTTACTCTTAATTCTTCCCAGCCCAAAGTTTGCAAAATTTTCATAACACTCACTCTGTGTCTGAAATCTCCCAGAACAAATCGTGCTTTCATTTGGAATTTTTCCAGTTCTCAAATCAAGTAATCTTCCTGAGGGTCCCATATACTGGAACCATACTCTAATTGTGGTCTTACCAGTCACTTATGTGCCCTTTCCTATACATCCTTACTACAGCCCTTAAATACCCTCACATTCAACATTCTTCACTGTAGTTTGAAATTTTAATCCAACTAAAGACCTTAGAATGTTCTAAACATACCTGTTTGCGAGGGGTGGAGGTGTGTGTGAGCAAGGGTGGGGGTGGGGATGGTTCTCACGAGGGTACACATAGGCCCTGATATACGCATTAAAAATTCATGCTACAGTAGTACATTAAATGGATATACTGGCAACAAAATAATCATTACACTTTTTACAACCTGTATACAATATCATGTATCCTGTTAACTTATCACTGTATTGTCCGACTCGTTGGCTGAACGGTCAGCGTACTGGGCTTCGGCTCAGAGGGTCCCGGATTCGATTCCCGGCCGGGTCGGGGATTTTAACCTTAATTGGTTAATTCCAATGGCACGGGGGCTGGATGTATGTGTTGTCTTCATCATCATTTCATCATCATCACGACGTGCAGGTCGTCTACGGGAGTCAAACAGAAAGACCTGCACCTGGCGAGCCGAACCCGTCCTGGGATATCCCGGCACTAAAAGCCATACGACATTTCATCACTGTAATACAGGTGGTGAACAAAAAAGGTGGCACCATTCAACCCATGTTTAGCCTACACATGGCTATAATTATGTTTGTTCAGTTTTCCTCTAACACTACAAGAGTTGCCATAAGCTTTATACAAGGATTGCTTTTTTGCCATAACTCACTAGCCTAATGAATAAAAGACAGCACTTGTATATATGTATGTATAAATACACACAACATACGTCACATTGAAATATACCATAGGCTACACCTACTGAACAAAATATTGCACTTTACAAAACAACCACACATTCAACATTCTTCAATGCAGTTTGAAATTTTAATCCAACTAAAGACTTCAGAATGTTAGACATGAATATGCAGACCTGTTTACGAGGGGTAGAGTTGTTGTATGTGTGAGCAGGGGTGGGGGTGGGGATGGTTCTCACGAGGGTACACATAGGCCCTGATGTACCGGTACGCATTAAAAATTCATGCTACAGTAGTACATTCAATGGATATACTGGCAACAAAATAATCATTAACGTTTTTACAACCCCTATACAATATCATGCATCCTGTTAATTTATCACTATAATACAAGTGGTGAATAAAAAAGGTGGCGCCATTCAGCCCATGTTTAGCCTAAACATGGCTAAAAATTATAAGTTTGTTCAGCTTTCCTCTAACACTAGAAGAGTTGCCATGAGCTTTATACAATGTTTGTTTTTTGCCATAACTCACTAGCCTAATCAATAGATACATTTCTGCAATTTTCCTGAGGATTTGTAATTCATGCAGCTCTTCACAAAGGTATTCACTATCCACTGGATGTGAGAAATGGAAAGGCAAGTTACCTCCAGTACTTAACTTCATTACCACTGATTGGACAATAAATTTGTCTAGATTGCTGGCATTCATCTGCTCACCTAACACAACTCTCAACCTAAATTCCTTCTCTGTGCAATGAATTATTCTTAGAACATCTGAAGATGGTTCAATTAGTTCATTTTATTTCAATATAGGCACCTGAGCCAAGGCTCTTCTTGGTGCAATACAAATAAATTACAATGGCAGCTATATTCACAATGTAATTACAAAATAAAATACAGTAAGTATATAATTTAACATGATGCAATAGATAAGATAGGACAAAGCTTCCTAACCAAAATTACCATACTACTTCAAGTATTTAGTTATATTACTCTTGAAGATAGATAAAGTTGGTAACATGTTTATACTTTTTGGAAGCGAGTTATACATAGTTATAAAAAAATGCCACAAGCGATTGTCGTACGCTCTGGCAGGAGAAGTTTAGTACGATATTCGAAATTATTTCATTTTATTTCAATATAGGCACCTGAGCCAAGGCTCTTCTTGGTGCAATACAAATAAATTACAATGGCAGCTATATTCACAATGTAATTACAAAATAAAATACAGTAAGTATATAATTTAACATGATGTAATAGATAAGATAGGACAAAGCTTCTTAACCAAAATTACCATACTACTTCAAGTATTTAGTTACATTACTCTTGAAGATAGATATAGTTGGTAACATTTTTATACTTTTTGGAAGCGAGTTATACATAGTTATAGAAAAATGCCAAAGAGAATTTTGACCATAACTAGTGGAATGAATCTGATTGTAGTTAATTTTATGAATAATTCTTGTTTCATAATTATGAATCTGTGAATTAGTAATTACTGATGTGTTTGAGCGGACCAATTTGTTTTGAATTTTATAGATCATAATTATAGAAGCCTTTATGCGGAGGTTTGGAAGTGATAATATATTACAATGTTTATACAGATCATTTGTCGGTGTCAGAATGGACAGTTTGAAAATTATTTTTAGTGCTCTCTTCCTAAGGACCTCTACCTTTTCAAATAATTCTTTATTACAGCATGCCCAGACATGTATCATATAAGAGATGTGGCTTTCAATAAGAGCATAGTAAATACCCTTCAACAACCCACGAGAGAACTTATATCGCAATCTACTGAGGATACCAATCGCAGGGATAATTTTATTACAAATGGTCTCCACGTGATTTAGTACTGTGTACTTTCATTACTTTGTGATTGAAGAAAAGCAGATTTTTATCCAAATTTAATACATATAAAGGTTTGTGAAAATTTATGTAGTTTGTTTTTGTTAGATTTATCGTTAATCGGTTGGAATTAAGCCATGTTTCAAATACTCGAATATCCTGCTGCATATTTTGTTCAAGTTCCTGATTGCTAGAGCCTGTATAAAAAATATTGGTGTCATCAGAAAAGATGGATAGTCTTCCATTTAATTTAAGGTGACCAATATCATTAATGAAGATAAGAAACAATAAAGGCCCCAGCACAGAACCCTGAGGTACACCAATGGATATCACCTTTACATTACTCTGAGTATTATTACATGTAACAAACTGCTCCCTATTAGAGAGGTAATCAACAAACCAATCCAATGCAATACCTCTAATGCCTGCTACTTCTAATTTATGTAATAGAATTTTATGATCAACTGTGTCAAAAGCCTTTTTAAGATCTATAAATAAGCCAGCTGCTAACATACCTGAGTCTAAAGCTTGTTGTAGTTTAATAATAATATCCTCAATAGCATTACTGGTACTCAAGTGAGGTAGGAAACCATACTGAAATTGATAAAAATATTTATTATTTAACAAAAAATCTAACAATCTCTTTTAACCACTTGTTCTAAAATCTTAGATAAAGGAGGTAGTACCGAGATTGGTTTGTAATTACTTACATTAAATTTATCCATGCCTTTATAGATTGGTACAACTCTGGCGATTTAAAGTTTGGCTGGTACCTTACCCTCTGATAGAGATTTGTTAACTAATTTTGTGATGTGAGGTATAAGAAATTTAGAGAGGCTCTTTATAAGAGTATTACTAATACCAAAACAGTCAACACTACAACTGTTTTTAAGATTATTAATTATTTGTTCAATTTCGTTTTCATTAGTAGGGGTTAAAAACAAGCAATTAGATGGGCCAGGTTCAAGGTGAGGGTATTTACACTGAGGAATGTTCTTAGCTAAAGACAGACCCATATCAGTGAAATAGTCATTAAATATAGTTGAAATTTGACTAGAGTTAGTTACCAACTTATCATTTACTTTCAATTGTATTTCTTCATTGTTACAGTTATTAGTTGTTAAAATATTATTAATAACTTTCCACTGATTATTTGTGCTGTTTAACCTATTGATATAATAATTATTTTCTAGATCTCTTTTCATTCTAGTAACCCTGTTGCGTATGTCTTTATAGTCTTGTATTAACTGCTGTGAAATATAGCCACACCCCATACTAAATCTCATCTGTTGTCTTTTAATTTTATAATATAAATTATTTTTTTGTTTGATTAAATTTAACAGCTCTGAAGTAAACCATGGGCAGAAGGGTCTAACTTTCTTATTTAGATTAGTATTTCCTTTAAAATATGTCATTAATTCATCTGTTATGATATCCGAGCCATCCTCTTCATTTATAGTTAATGGCGTTTGAGACATGTATTTTTCCATACATGGGACATGGTATTTTGTAGGTTGCATTACATAATTTCTTTGTGTATTCATTTTGGGTGCAATATTAATATCCAAGATTAATAAATTGTGATCACCCAGATCATTTATTATGTTATATATTTTGTATCTGCAGACTCTGTTTACGTAAAAATGGTCTATAAGTGTACTAGTTGTCAATGAAATTCTAGTAGGAAAGAGAGTGTTACATGAACTCTGATTATAACACCCACACAGATTCTGAAGCTCAGCAGATATATGACTGTGTTCTAATTTATTTATATTAAAGTCACCAACAGTAATACAAAATGTTTTGCCACCTTTATTCCAAATATCTTCTAAACATTTTAAAAAATCTTTCGAAAATTTAGTATGAGGGTTATATACTGCTACTAAGTGAATGTCATTCACAAAACCCTTTATCTCAATTAATAATATACTATATGAACTAGCATTACTGTTAATAGATAATAATACATTAGCCTTATACGGTTCCTTTATGTAAATGGCAATTTCACCACCCCTATTATGTGATCTAGAGCAAAAGAGACCAATATATCCATTCAGATTGAAATATTTTTCTTCCTCAGGAGAAACCCATGTTTCAACAATTACAATGATTTCAGGATATTGTGCTTCCTGTACTGTATAAAGTAAATTACTCCACTTATTACGAATACTTTGGGAGTTGATATATAGAATTCTAGTTCCATCTTTGCTAGTAAGCTCCTGTAGTTCACTTAGTTGGAATTCCGAACCTTCCATAAAAATAACAACGATTATTCATCTACCTACAAGTAAATAGCCTACCTAAGTCCTAAGGGGAAGAGAGAGCTAAGACATCATCTATGTTTCTGATATGTATAATGCTAGAAGTATCATTTCTCCTTACAAAAATTCTCCCTTCCCTTGACCACACATACTTGAAGCCTTTTGCTCTAAGGTCTTTAGCTCTCTTAAGAAGACCTTTAGATTTAGCTGTTAGGTGGTCATTGATGTAAATAGTATGGCTAGTGGCATTAATATTAAGTGCAGTGGATGAAAGTTGCCTAACATTTTTCTTTGCAACCATAAGTTCATGCTTCTTCCATCTATTCACGAACTTAACCACAATAGGTCTAGGCAGAGATTTATTGGATGTCGGAGTTCTATGAGCAATGTCAATGTCTGTTTTATTGATCACACAACCAACTGCTGACCCAATATCCGTGACTAATTTGTATACATCTTCACTTTGTAGTTCTGGTATACCATGAATTTCCATGTTATTACGTCGCGAGTATTGATTGAGTTGATCAATCTCGTCACAAGATCTGGATTTCGTAGTTTCCAGTTCTAATTGCAGTTCTTTGATTTTTGTATCTTTTCGTTCACTACCTTTCTAAGATCTTCAATAATCTTCGTATTGAAGTCAATGCTGTCCTTAAGCCTATCAATTACTTTATCGATTAGTCGCTCAAGGATACAATCGAAGAACGTAGAAGAACTCAGTATTTCACGAACAGTTGATTCAAGATTGTCAAGTCCACTTTCAGCAACTCGGATGTTAGTTTCGTCCACTTCGAGACACTTTAACTGACCCTGGGTATCCATCATGCTGTTGTTCTTGTTCTTATTCTTTTGCTTTTACTTATTCCGTGACATAACCTACAATTACACTATCACCAAGTGAGAATACGAAGTTATATCACAGCACTTTAAGGGTAGCCAGCAGTATGTGATTTTTCCTTTCAATAGTCACTCGGAAATGAACATTACTATACGTAGGAAAACTTCAAATTCCTTTAATAACCCGCCACAAACACTACTATAAGAGACAAACATACATCACACAATATTACAGCCGCCATGCTCTACCTCTCGAAACATGCTGCACAAAACTGTAACAAGTTTTATGGGGAAATGCGTAAGAGTGATCAGGGAAACTCTCAGTTTGTCTTATTACCATTGCTCTACAACGAGAGCAAGTGAGGGACTTCAAACGCCTCATCACAATGTACCCTCCAATGTAACACAAAATATTGTCCTGAAATTCAGACAATTGCATACAAAGCAAATCTGAATATTCTTCTTTTATTCCTGTGTCATTACTCTCATTACATACATTTGAAACTGTTCTTTTCTGCGAACGAAATTCAAAAACAGAACCCAATTGAACTGAGTCAATATTCAAACAATTCCCAGCAACAGTTACACTGTTTCTGAACAACAACCTTCTTAATGCCCATTTGAACTGCAGAGTATTGGGATTATTATTCCACCCCCCACGAACTCGAATGCAAGAAAAGAACAGCTCAATATGGTCTTGTGAAAACTTATATGTCAGCACATATTTAAATGGATTTTGTGCTCTTGTGAGCAATATTCTAGCAACTAAACTTATAGAAGTGGCAGCTATAATAAACCCTTCACAGAACATTTTACGAGCATGGCAGAGAAGTGGTGGTGTGGAGGTGTGTGGTTAGGGTTTATTTTAATATATGGTGGTGGTTGGGATTGGAGTGGGTTTGTTCTGGGTCGTGACGTGGTTTATCTGTAATAGTTGAAGAAGATTATATGGGTCTTGAGTTAGATGAGGTGGGGGAATTGTTGAAGGTACTGGGTTCGAGGGGGGTGGGACATTAAGGTTTAGGAGGGACGAGGAATGAGTGCTTGTGTGGGTAAGGTGGCACTGTTGCCTGTAATGTTTCTGTGGTTGAGTATGTGTGGGTGGATGAGGGTGAGCCGGTTTTCTGTGGTAGAGTATGTGGGGGTGGATGTGAGTGAGAGGTCACGTTAGTGTGATGAATATTGTACAGGATTGATTTGAATTGGGGTGGGGATACCGGTGTGCTGGAGATTATTGAGAAAAATGGATATTGGCCTGTTTCGTATAGGGATTATCATTAGATGTTTATTATGAGTTACCTCGACGACAGCTATATGATGACTGATTATCGGCTGAATTTCTAGGATAACTATTTGGCGGGTGAGTGATACGGGTCCTGGGTTCGTGCGTGGTATGATAAAAGGAAGTTGCATTTATCGGATATTGGGAAAGTTAATTCTTCTGGTGTAGTGGAAGAGATGCTCGAAGGTGTGTTCTTCTTCTTCCTCTTCTTCGTTTTCTTGATGTTCTTGTTTTTCTTCTACTTCTTTAGGGCCGATTGCGAGGTGGGTAGCAGGCGTTGTAGGATTGTTGGATGGGTTGGGAGATTGGTAATATTTGCAGTATAGTTCTCCGTAATATAGTGTTTCTGAGAAAATTTGGTTGTCGGTAGGATGATTAGGTATGAGGTATAAGAAGTGCTTGGGGTGTTCTTCAAGACTGTGGATTAGGTGGGTTATTGGTCATAGGACTGAAGCGATTAGCCGCCTGTGTTGATTTAATGATTCTTGAGTTATTTCTGTTGGTGCGGCAATAACAAAATAGTTATTGATGTTACGAGGACAGGTCTGATTGTGATTGTGAGGGGTAGATTAAAATTACAATATGGCCCCCAGCTACTCGGTCCATCGGGGTTATCTATATTTCTAGGCGGGAGGTTATTCATGGTGAGGGTGAGACGTGGTTTACTTGCTTGGGCTTCGGTAGAAGCACTGGAACGGTCAAACTCCGAGGAAGATGGCTTCGAATTTCTTCGCGCTACTTAGTGAGTAACTGTCGGGTCAGGTATAGTTTTCGGATCTCGCAGTGACATGACCCGAACAAGTTATTTCACTAGAAGTTAGACAAATTGCTTTCTTCAGCCAGCCGGCCTTGCTTCTGTATATGTGCTGTGTTACTGCCCTGTTTCTTGGCGCGCAGTTCACGATTGTTGACTTGAACAATGAAGACGTATCCTTGCTGGTCTTGCATCAGCCGAGTCAGCCTGTGCGCCACTTTGAGTTTAACTGCATAGTGAAAGAAACATGTACCGTATGCGTATACCATGATTTAATGTTATTCTGAAAGGAATAAATTTCATTTGTATTGTCGGCGAAGCACAAGTTGTATTATAACGCTCTCAATTTGAGTAAAAAGTTCTATCACTCACAAACTATGTGATAGTACATATATCGCACCCTCGCACTATATGTAGAAGTGAAAGATGTTATTGTCAGTATTCGATTTATTATTATATTTATTATTATTATTATTATTATTATTATTATTATTATTATTATTATTATTATTATTATTATTATTGTACCGGGTGCTACACCTCCACGTCGCTAATTCAAACTTTGCGCCAGTTGAAACTCCCCTACTGGAGGAAGCCTGAACTTTATCTACTGTGTTAATTTTCAAGTTTCTCAGAAGATGTCACTACTTGGAAATTTTGAAGTTTCTGAACTGGGTCGTTTTCGATGTATTTTTGTTTTGCCTGTAGTAAGAAGTGTGGACATTCTCTTCCAGATGGCACTACTGAAGAACTACAATTGTGCACCCTAGTGCGAAGTGAAGGAACTATGTTTTTGGAGAAATTTTGAATTCATAAGTTTGTTCTTTGTTAAATTTCTTTCAGTCATTGTTTAAGTTGGCAATATTAACCCTTTCTTTCCCCTTGTTTTGAATTTACCAATCCCGAATTTCTCGAATTAATTTTCCACCAATAATGTGTTTCTTCTTCATCTTGTGTAGGGGTTTTCTTGATTAGCCAATAAAATTCTTGTGGGAGGGTGTTCTCATTCTTGAAACGCCTCGAACTTTCCGCGAGAGTATATAAACTGCTGATTTTCGGGTCTCCGGGCCACTTCAGTAACATCTTTCAGTGTGTAAAGTACGTAGCAGGGGGCGGGAAGCGCCTCTTTCGTCGGGCAGCAGTTCAACCACCAGGTAATGGCCGTTTAATAACTTCTTTTCTTGCTTGCTCAGCAGTTTAACTCTCGGGGCAGGTCCGAAGCGTTTTACCATGTAACTTTTCCCTAAAATGTAAAAACACTTGGTATCTATTCTATCTTTTTAAACTACAAATTGGGATAGAGAGTGCTTAACCCTCTCGAGCTCCCACTCATATTGCTTTGAGGTGAACTTATTTTCACAACCGTTTCTTCCCTTCTAATGTAATGTAAATCATTTTCTTATATAAGTCACCTCTTTAGTATGGGATTAGCCCTTGTAGTAACGGCCTAGTGCCAAGTAGGTTTTAGTAAAATATATTAGGAGTGTCTATGTCCTCGGAGGACAGCTTGAAGGTGGAATTTGGTGTGGCCCTTGATAGGCTAGAACTTTGAGAGCGGGTTGCTCTTTCCAAAATAAAAATTTGTTTTTGCGTGCCTCGAGGAGGCTTTTCTGTGTAAAGGGGAGCAAGTGCTCCTAGGCTTGATTGAGGTTTTCTGCCCCTTTGTTGAACCTTGTATAGAAGGAAAGTTGGGCTCATTGCTCAAGAATTGTGTGTCTGGCTCTCGGAGCCCAAATCCTGTAACTCTGTAATTGGACATTCTCGAATAGTTGCTTTGCTACTCTGTACCTGCCATTCTTGTTATTTCTTGATTTTGCAAAGAAAATATAACCTTGTTAAATTTTAAATTAACTTTAATTTCGTAGCTTGAGACCTGTTCACCCCCGCACCTTCTTTCACCTCTGCAAATCCACGATACTCCGTAACAATTATTATTATTATTATTATTATTATTATTATTATTATTATTATTATTATTATTATTATTATTATTATTATTATTATTGTTGTACCAGGTGGTACACCTCCACGCCGATAATTCAAATATTGCGCCAGTTGAAACTCCTCTACAGGAGAAAGTTTGAACTTTAACAAACTGTACTAATTCAAAGGTTTCTTGGAAGATGTCACTACTGTAAATTTTGAAGTGTTCTGAACTGTGTCTATTTTGATTCGTGTTTGTTTACTCCGTATCAAGAAATTTGAACATTCTCTAACAGATGTCTCTACCAAAACTGATATCGCACTCTGGTGTAAAGGAATGTCCCTTCCTGAAGAAATTTTGTATTCATAAGTTTTGTCTTAACTAAATTTTACTCTGTCAGTTGTAGGTTGGCAATATAATCCTTTCTTTCCGCCTGTTTTGAATGTAGGCAATCAGGAATTTCTGTAATTAATTTTCCACCAATAAGGTGTTTCTTCTTCGTCTGGTGTAATTGTGTTTGCTGTTATCCAATAAAATTTTGTGGGCGGGTTGTAATCATTCATGAAACGTCTCAAAGTTTCCGCGAGGGTATATAAACTGCTGATTTTCTGGTCTCCTCGCCACTTCATCGACATCTTGCTTAGTGTGTGATTATGTAGCAGGGGGCGGGAATCGCCTCTTTCTTCGGGCAGCAGTTCAGCTACAAGGTAATGGCCGTTTAATAACTTCATTTCTCGCTAGCTCAGCAGTTTAACCCGCGGGGCAGGTTCGAAATCCTTCTCATGTAACCTACCTTTAAAAATGTAAAACATTTGGTAAACTCCATATCTTTAAGTACAAATTGGGATAGAGAGTGCCAAACCCTCTCGAGCTCCCACTCCTATTGTTTTGAGGTGACTTTGTTTTCACAACCGTTTTCTTCTTTCTTAATGTAATAAAGTTATCTCATACAAGTCACCTCCTTAGTATGGGATTAACCCTTGTGTATGCGGCCTAGTGCCAAGTAGGTTTTAAAAGTGCATTAGGAGTGCAAGCTACGCCTCCAGTCAATTTGGTTTTTGGGCCATTTAATTAACCCAAAGTTGTGTTTTCTTCATGTGAAGGCCCTGTAGATTGGGTACAAGATACCCCCGTTTCACTGTATGTGTGCCGGGAGGGCAGTTAGGAGTGAAGTTTGTTGTGGCCTTGATAGGCTTGTAAAATTGAGAGCAGGTCAGCTCTTTCTGATTTCTTTGGAAAGTGCCTCTATGAGGCTTGATACTACTAAGCGGGAGCAAGGGCTCCATGTAATTAAGGGTCTTGTGCCCTTTGATAATTGTGGTTGTGAGTCGTGAACTCAGACTTTGGGGCTCGTAGCCCAGAATTTCTAAATTTGCATTGTACCTGAGTGTTCCTTGTTATTTCACCTGGTGAGAATTGTTAACCGTTGTTATCTGTTGATTTTGAAAAGAAAATATAACCTTTGTTAAAGTTTTAAATTAACTTTAATTTTGTAGTTGAGACCTATTCCACCCAGCACCTTCTTTCACCTCTAACTACCACGGATAACTCCGTAACAAGTGGTAGCAGAGCGTGGTTGAATGGGTCTCAATTTAGCCCCTTTTGACGGCTAAACATTGCTTTGCTTTCGAACTCTAACAATTTTCTCTGTCGCTGGACTTTTCTTTCTCATTTTTCAAAACTGTTAATCTTTTGTCATCATGTCCGGCTCTCGCGAAGTCCTCCACCCCGGCTATTTGCGCAAGGAGGAATTAATCTATAAATTAACCATTAGAAATGTTCAATCTGGAGGCACGGTTGCGATAGACACAAATAAGCTAAAAGATTCCCTTGATTTGCCTATTACCATCCCGACTTTGGGAGAAAAAAGAGATTGACGACGCTCTCTCCACGATCAATGATAATACTACTGAGCTAGCATCTGTAGTTAGTTTTTTGAAGTAAGCGATCCATCTCCTAATCAACTCAAAAGAGTACAGGCCAGGTTGTACTACTTTTATAATAGGGTGTGTGATCTATTGTCTCTGAAGTTAAATGACGTTCAGGGTAAGGAAGCTAGTGCCCTTGCTGAAAACTTGTCTAAAATGTCTAGTAAAGTTAGCCATTTGTTATCTGGATCCGCTATTCCTAAAGTCGACCAGCCTATGGTAGTAAATATTGTAAGTGGGGAGGATTCCTCTAAAGAGGAAGGAAGTAGTACTGCGGCGGCTACCCAACGAACTTCTGCCCCATTAGAAACGAGGTCCGGTCGTCGCACGTCCATTCCACCCTTCGTGTTAAATAATGCACCCTCTGAAACAGCTTCTACACTCCATAGGCCGTTACCTACTATGTCACCCGGGTTCAGTAGTTTGCCGCATCCATGAGCAATATTGCTCAGGGGTATTTCTAAGTTTTTTGTGAACTCCACAACTGATATTATTGCTTTCTTAAGGTTTTTAGTTGAATTCCGAGATCATGCCCTTGTTTTTTCTCTTTCTCCGTGTCAAATCCTTCAGATTATTTACCCGTATTCTATTGGTGTTCTATCGGACAAAATAGTTAGGGCAATTGCTGAACAGTCATCCATAGAAGACTTCCACGCTCATTTATTGGCAAATTTTATTCCAGCTCGAGCTAGGTCATCTCTAATTCAGAAGTTCTATTATAGAGTGCAGCGACTTGATGAAAACCTGGCAGACTTCATACAAGACATCAAATTCTATACTAGGGTATTTGCCCAGCAACTGCAGTATGGGAGGTGCGCGCATAGTTCTTGACCTTGCAACCAGCCTGTACGTGTTGGACCTGGCAAGCATCAGTCGCTAGTCTCAATCTCAGCTGTTAACATGGTGAGACAGTTATCATTGCAACACCGTACTTTCGTATGTAAAATATCTGGTTTCATCTTAATGGTCGTGTGAATAGTCGTAACTCTCGCTATTGTGTTTCTTTCTTTCTTTCTTTCTTTCTTTCTTTCTTTCTTTCTTTCTTTCTTTCTTTCTTTCTTTCTTTCTTTACGGGTCGGGTATGAGGTGAGATGAATCTGTCGGGGTGGGTTTTCCTGACGTTAACTTTATCAGAGGAGTTACTGAGATGAAATGAATGACGTAATATATGATATAGCCTACTCCTGTCAAATAAGGGGTCTGCTCAAGGCGTAACGTTTCCATAGAGCAGAAGATTCCCTTCTTACAATCTCGGAAGTGTTTGCAGACAGACTGATCAGTGCTGGTCTATTTCCCCATCGTTCTCCAGATCTAACAGTGTGTGATTTTTACTTGCGGGGTAAACTGAAAGAAAGAGTGTATCGGACAATCATCGCATATTGAAGGAACTGAAAGAAAACATTACGAATGAAATCAGAAATATTGCAGCCAAACTGAGTTACCAGATACAATGCCTGTGTAATCCAGGAAGGATGACTCTTCCAGCATCTTTTATAAGGTTTCATTTTTAATTTCTAGCCGAGTGCAGCCCTTTTAAGCCAGAACCTCCGATGAGGCTGGGCGACATCTGCCGTGTGTAGGTAACTGCGTGTTATTGTGGTGGAGGATAGTGTTATGTGTGGTGTGTGTGTTGCAGGGATGTTGGGGACAGGTTAAAATCCACGACCCGGCCGAGAATCGAACCCGGGACCCTCTGAACAGAAGGCCAGTACGCTGACCATTTAGCCAACGAGTCGGACATCATTTATAAGGTAAGATTTCATATAAGATTGTATACACGCTTAAAGCAAGGCGGCCGCGCGCGACATAAGTTCGGCTGAGGCAGCTCCTTAGCGCAGAGTACGAACACCGTGCGCCCGGTCTGAGTGTATAAGAGAGACCCTGTATTTTAGTAAGTTGTCCAGCGTGCCACAGAAGCCACCATACGTGCTATAGAGTCTACAGAGCTATTGGACTTAAACTTTCACACGACCGCCACTGATATCTCCCTTATATTTCACTGTATCAAAAATGGTACACTGTAGAATAAAAATTCACCGTTAGCTATCTTCGTGTAAAACCAACCGCAAGAGAGATCTATCGAATTTTATGCTTTAGACCCCTTCTGGTGGTTTTTTTACAAATTATAGTTAATGTCTGTCTGTCTATCTGTCTGTCTGTCTGTCTGTCTGTCTGTCTGTCTGTCTGTCGAGAATTTTTTATTCCCCGCCCGTTGGGCGGGGCAGGCCCCCCTAGATCGTTACGCGATCCCTCGGGCCGGGAGAAGCGAAAAGACCTGGGAGGTGTGAAAAATGAAGAAGGTGGGTAATGCGAATTGATATTAGGTGGAGAAGTGATGCGGGTCTCTTGGTTGAGGAGATGTTAGGAATTAGCTTGGCTGGGGAGATGAAAGAAAGGGAGGATTTATACAAGAGTACAGAGATGGAAATTGCGAGAGGGGACAAGATGGTGTAGTGTAGAAGCTATGTGGGAAAGGACAGCCGTGAGTTGTTGTAGATGGTCTAGTATAGGTGGGGGAAATGAGATATGAACAAAGGGGCTAAGTGGACGGGCGTGTTGTGGACGGTGAAAAGGAGGATGATCGAGCCGGGCGTGACGACGAGATGTGGATTGAGGATTTCGAGAGTAGGGAAGGGAACGAGAAGGTCGGACAGTATGGCGACGGCCGTAGAGATCCCATGGGAGACGAGGTGGTCAACTGCTGTTGCGCTGGTGAGCTGGAGACGGATTAGATAGGTGGGGCCGTGGGTGTTAAAAATGAGAAACGCCCTCCAGATGGGTATGCCATGATGACAAAGTTGATGGTGAACATCCGCTGGCGAGATGAGGGGGTCGACGCCGCGAACTACGCAACTGAACAGTGCGTGTGGAGTTGATATCGATACCGTTGGGCGGTCGGCGGCTGCTGCAGGTGCGGTTGAAGATGGCGGTGACATAGCTGATGCCGATAAAGATGGAGCTGGCGTAGACAGTCGGTAGATGCGATGCGGGTTGGGGAGGATTGACGTGGAAAGGAAGGTTGACATAACAAGCGATGGATGGGACGATGTAGTAGTGGTGAGGGAATGGGAAGAGTAGGTGTGATAACAGGAGGCTATGGTGGTGGTGATTGTGGTTGTAGGCATGGTGGGAGAAGGTATTAGGGAGGCTAACGTCCAACGAGGAGTCGGCCTATATGCTTTGTTGGCTCGGCGCGAGCGGATAGTAAAGATGTGTAGCCACCCGGCCGATCAAAAATAGCAGCAGAGTCTTCTGCGACGAGTTGTGTAGTCCACTTGAGAGATGTCGATGAAAGACCTCTTATAGTTAAGATCCTACTCGACCTTATTCTAAATTGAATCGCTTACCACTAAAATGGGATAACTGCACAAAAATGCGAAATGCATGTTTTGTACTTTTGGGCTTCTTTGGAGATAAACACATCGATTGGTACTAAAACGAGACGTTTTCTATAACCGGGTGCCTCTGGAGAAGGGATTGGAAATATCTGTTTATTGCTAGAATGCTACAACTCCGGGAGTTACCACGTTTTAGTACTAAATGTTTGGCAGGTCTGGAGTCGAACGGAAACGATACTTTGTTTGTTTATCTTTTGGCACGGTAAGATTGAGTATTAGATGCGTGCATTACAAAAATTAGCAGTTCAGAATTCTTCTTCTTCTTAATCTGCTTACCCTCCATGTTCGGTTTTTTCCTCGGACACAGCGAAGGATCCCACCTGTACCGCCTCAAGGGCAGTGTCCTGGAGCTTCAGACTTCGGGTCGGGGGATACAAGTGGGGAGAATGACCAGTACCTCGCCCAGGCGGCCTCACCTGCTATGCTAAACAGGGGCCTTGTGGAAGGATGGGAAGATTGGATGGGACAGGCAAGGAAGAGGGAAGGAAGCGGCCGTGTCCTTAAGTTAGGTGCCATCCCGGCATTTGCCTGGAGGAGAAGTGGGAAACCACGGAAAACCACTCCCAGGATGGCTGAGGAGGGAATCGAACCCACCTCTACTCAGTTGACCTCCCGAGGCTGAGTGGACCCCGTTCCAGCCCTCGTACCACTTTTCAAATTTCGTGAAAGAGCCGGGAATCGAACCCGGACCTCCGGGGGTGGCAGCTAATCACGCTAACCACTACACCACAGAGGCGGACTAAATTATACGACTTCCTGACGGGGATTCGAACCCACGTCCTTCCTGGCGAACCGAGCACGCCTTTACCGCCTCGGCCAGGCAGCCCCCAGTTCAGAATTCGATGTAGCAAAACAAGATGAGAAAGCAACAAGAAAATGAAAAAAGGTAAGGTTCGTGCATTTATGTTTCTACCAGGTGTTATTAGAATGTTTTCAAATATTCTACTCGTATACAACGTGTTTGTGCTTTAACACTGTATGTTTCAATGAAGAAATGTGTCTCAGCCAAATCTAACGCTATTTCATTGTTTGTTTGTTTGTTTGTTTTTAGATATGCGGAATCCGGAATACGAAAGAAACTCTCTTAAGCAAACATGTGTTCAAGGAAAGGAATTTGTCAATTATCGAGGGAAGAAGGTTGAATCCCAAACTACAGGTCCAAATTGCAAATGTCGATACAAGTGTTTTGATGAAGAATTCATCAAAATTTTGGACCAGATGTGTCAGTTTCAGAATAAAAACGAGCAAGATATTCACCCACAAAGACTGAGGCGACGCAGGCCCAAGAACCAAGGTGCTTCTGTGAACACTAGATGTGAAACTTTCTCATACTATGTTCTAATAAATGGTACATGCCTTAAGGTATGTGAAGAAGCCTTTGTTTCACTGTATGGAATAACAAAACACAGAGTGGAGCGTCTCTGTACCCTTCTACAACAAGGGAAGTCCCCCAATGATGAACGTGGTTTGCATGTTAAAACAGCAATGCCTGGTGACCTGATTGACCTTGTTCACTCCCATATTGAATCCTTCCCAACACATGTCGCACTATTCTGGAAAAGAAATGCATTACCGTGATGCCCAACTCAGTGTAAAAACCATGTATTGAATGTTTATTGAGAAGTATCCCCACCTCAGAGATTCAATTCATTTTATAGAAAATACTCTACGCTTTGGTCGCCCTCAAATTGACTCCTGTTGTCAATGTGAAGAGTTGTCAGCAAAAATGAAAAAAATAGTACACTTTGTGATGCAGCTAGGAGAACCTTTGCAGGAGAGTTGATAGTGCACAAAAGAAGGGCTTCTAAATTGTATTCTGCCCTACAATCCAAAGCACCGTGCAAAGACCGTGATGACATGCAGAATGTACCACTTCCGCATTTGCCAGTGCAAGAGTTATTTTATCTCAGGCAGCTCTGGGTTTTCAATTTTGAAATCTACAATTTGAAAACCGATGAAGGTATGCTTTATTATTATCATGAGGGGCAAGCAAAAAAAAGGTCCTAATGAAGTGTGTACCTTTCTTAACCACTACATTGAGAACTTTGTCCCCGAACATGTAAGAGAGCTCCACTTGCTTTCTGATGCATGTGGAGGACAAAATCATAATCACACCGTAATGAGGATGTTATTGGCTTTAATTGATAGTGGCAGATTTGATGCAATACATCATTATTTTCCAACTAGAGGCATTCATATCTGCCATGTGATCGTGACTTCGGAGTTGTCAAAAGGAGGTTACAAACTCGCGATCGAGTTTACATTTCAGTTCCGTATATGTCCCTTATCACTGAATCCAGCCGCCTTGGTCTCTTTAAGGTTTATGCAGTGAAAACAAGTGAAATTTTGGATTTCAAACAATGGTGGATTCATTTCGACAAAAAGACTGTTTCCTCAGTAGAAACAATGGGAATAGACACTAGTAGAGATAGAAAAGTACCATTAGCTCCCCAGCAGTTTCAGCATTTTGAGTACCATTCAGAGAAAAAAGGACAAATCATTGCTACGCCCTACATCAAATGTATGATTAGCCACACTTTCTCTTTATCTAAAGCAAACCAATCTTCCATCAAGAATATTGAACTTCCTAAAAGTAATGCGTATGTCGGACGAATTCCCATCAACAAGATAAAGAAGGCGGACGTTGAGAAAACGATGAAATACATAACAGATCCACAGTATCAGGATTTCTACGATCAGCTAGAGACATGGCGAACCTCAGATGCGGATGAAGTTGACTGAAGTGCAGTTCTTTGAAACTCCTAACTTCCTTTCTTCTGTCAAACTTCTCTATAACGAGCAATTTGATTTAAACGTGTTATCTCTTGTACTTCGCTACTGTTTATATGTTTTACGAGCTGTTTACTTTGAAATATTTTAATAAAACAACATAATTCCTTCTGTTTCTTTCCTTTACTGCTAAAATGGGACAAGTCCTCGTGATAAAAATCGCCATATGAATGGCATATATTTTCCAAATTGGGTACAATTTTACACACATAACTGGGCAATATCAAAAGCCACGAAGATGCGCTTGGTAGAATCACTAGTGTTCTCCGTCTCTTTGTATGGCTGTGAGACCTGGACCGTGAATGCTAAAGACAAAAAGCGCATTGATGCCTTTGAGATGTGGTGTTGGTGGGGAATGCTACGTGTACCCTGGACAGAAAAAAGAACTAATGTTTCATTCTGGACGAACTCTGCATCAAGAAACGCCTATCTTCCCGTGTGAGTGAGCGTTACCTCCAGTTCCTTGGCCACATTTTAAGACGACATGGAGAGAACTTGGAAAAGGTAATTTTACAAGGAAAATTTGAAGGCAGTAGACCACGAGGAAGAACAGCAAGCAGATGGATAGATCAGGCGAAGAAGATCACTGGGCTACCACTTCAGGTCATATTAACGAAATGTAAAAACCGCTCGGGATGAAGACATCTTGTCAAGGTTGCAATAAGGAAATGATGGAGTTATGAGGTCACGACGCTCAGTAATGAGCACAACGACTAATGATGATGAACCCCAGTATGGGACTCTACACGATGGCATAAAAGGACTAGTTCCTATTTTAATAGTTTAAACTAGAGAATGTTTTTCATCCTACTGATAAGTTTGTAAACTTGGACTTATCCCCTTTAAGAAATAAGCTATTCAATTGAAATACCGAATTTCATTAAAATCCACCCATCCACTTTCCGTAACGCTGTAAAAGACACAGAAAAATATTAAACTGTACTCGGCATAGGTCATTACTAGAGGGTGGTCCGGCTCCATGACTAAATGGTTAGCGTGCTGGCCCTTGATCACAGGGGTCCCGGGTTCGATTCCCAGCAGGGTCGAGAATTTTAACCATCCTTGGTTAACTTCGCTGGCACGGGGGCTGGATGTATGTGTCGTCTTCATCATCATTTCATACACATCACGACGGCAGGTCGCCTACAGGAGTCAAATCAAAAGACCTGCATCTGGCGAGGCGAAAATTTCCTCGGACACATCCCGGCACTAAAAGCCATACGCCATTTCATTTAACATTTTCAACACGTTTCCAAGCATGATAATTAAAAACAGGTTTTATTGGGCATATAAATGCATATTTAGGCTTTTTCGTTTTGTGGCATATTTTGAACACAAATTCATTTTAACGACATATTTTGGTTATTTTCATTTGAATTTCGCTTTATAAACATCAGAGTAAGCTCTAAACATTATTTTTCAGGATAGACTGGAATATACTTCCACTGAAGAACCATTGAAAAGTAGTGTATGGAATATTTCCAGCAAGTAAGAGCTATTGTTTTCTGGTTGGATAAATTGCTAGAAACCGGGCTACAGTTTACACCAGGGCCTCTGAGAGTGCATACACCTGGTGCATGCACTGTGCACGGTGTAAAAGACGACTTCGCTTGGTTGACCAGAGTGCAGACCGCCACTCCTCGATTTGGAGCAATAGCGCTGTCTTTCCCTTTCCCCACGCCTGTCTCGCTCGCTCTGCCTGTCTCCCTCTTCCTCACGTGCTCCGTAGCGCTCCAAATCCGAACCGAGTTGAGCCGAGCTTAGCTGAGTAGCCCAGAGACGAAGCGTTGGTCCGAGCCGAGCCGAATGGGACCGATGCACTGTGCACAGGAACTCTGCGCCTCAAATTGCATGCGTGTGATTTTGGGCGTTTGAGAGGCCCTGCTTTACGCGGATGCAGAGGCAATTCTGCAGTTATTGTTATCACTCTCCTTTGCCCTTCTCTCTTCCTCCTTCAACACACTGAATGACCTTGGTTATTGAAAAAGCTTCAGTAAGTCAGCTCCTTTCAATATGCCTAAAACGAAAGACTCAGTTGCGAAATTTTGTTCACGACATCGATGAAACTCTTTTTATACCTTCGTGGAATAAGTGGCATTCTTTGTGGAAACCCTTCATCTCCATATATCCAGCGATCTTCCCTTTACGATTCCTTTCTCATTTTGCTAATCATCTTCACAATTTTCCTTGGTGATATTTGCTGATGACCATTCAATTTTCACATTAAGACATGCACTACAAAAACCACCACCATTTCCAGTTAACACAATTGAACACTATTTCTATCTTAGCTATGCTCGGTGTTCATATCGACTATCCAACAAAAGTCAAAATTCATTCGGTTTACATAGTTCGTATGGCAATTATGTATAAACAGGGCGACTTGGCCGTGCGGTTAGGAGCGTGCAGCTGTGAGCTTGCATCCGGGAGGTAGTGGGTTCGATCCCCACTGTCGGCAGCCCTGAAGTTGGTTTTATCTGGTTTCCCATTTTCGCACCAGGCACTTTAATTAAGGCCACGGCCAATTCCATCCCGCTCAAGCTTTTCCTATCTCATCGTCGCCATAAGACCTACAGTATGTGATCAAAAGTATCCGGACCCCTGGCTGAACATGGACGTGCAAGTTCGTGGCGCCCTCCATCGGTAATGCTGAAATTCAACATGGTGTTGGCCCACTCTTAGCCTTGATGACAGCTTCCACTCTCGCAGGCATACGTTCAATCAGGTGCTGGAAGGTTGCTTGGGGAATGGCAGCCCATTCTTCAACGGGCGCTGCACTGAGGAGAGGTAGCGATGTCGATCGGTGAGGCCTGGCACGAAGTTGGCGTTCCAAAACATCCCAAAGGTGTTCTATAGGATTCAGGTCGGGACTCTGTGCAGGCCAGTCCATGACAGGGATGGTATTGTCGTGTAACCACTCCGGCACAGGCCGTGCATTATGAACAGGTGCTTGATCGTGTTGAAAGATGCACTCGCCATCCCCGAAGTGCTCTTCAACAGTGGGAAGCAAGAAGGTGCTTAAAAGATCACTCTAGGCCTGTGCTGTGATAGTGCCACGCAAAACAACAAGAGGTGAAGGCCCCCTCCATGAAAAGCACGACCACACCATAACAGCACTGCCTCCGAATTTTACTGTTGGCACTACACACGCTGGCAGTTGACGTTCACCGGGCATTCGCCATACCCACACCCCGCCATCGGATCGCCACATTGTGTACCGTGATTCGTCACTCTACACAACGTTTTCCCACTGTTCAATCGTCCAATGTTTACGCTCCTTACACCAAGCGAGGCGTCGTTTGGCATTGACCTGCGTGATGTGTGGCTTATGAACAGCCGCTCGACCATGAAATCCAAGTTTTCTCACCTCCCGCCGAACTGTCATAGTACTTGGAGTGGATCCTGATGCAGTTTGGAATTCTTGTGTGATGGTCTGGATAGATAGCTGCCTATTACACTTGACGACCTTCTTCAACTGTCGGCGGTCTCTGTCAGTCAACAGACGAGGTCGGCCTGTACGCTTTCGTGCTCTACGTGTCCCTTCACGTTTCCACTTCACTATCACATCAGAAACAGTGGACCTAGGGATGTTTAGGAGTGTGGAAATCTCGCGTACAGACTTCTGACACGCATGACACCCAATAACCTGACCACGTTCGAAGTCCGTGAGTTTCCATTCTGCTCTCTCACAATGCCTAATGACTACCGAGGTCGCTGCTATGGAGTACCTGGCAGTAGGTGGCAGCACAATCCACCTAAGATGAAAAACGTATGTTTTGGGGGGTGTCGGGATACTTTTGATCACATAGTGTATATCTGTCGGTGCGACGTAAAACAAATGGTAAAAAAATGTATAAGACATAAATGATCGGAAATATATTCTCTATCATTTCTGCTACGTATTATTTATCAGTTGGACAACTAATAACATAGATATTTGAGAATTAAATTTGTGGTTTTACTCTAAAGTACCGTGTTTATTAGTATCAATAAAATTCTTTATAGCCTAGCCCTAAACTATAGAGCCTTACTCCCTAACTTCACATGCCGATTTTCATTAAATTCTGTTACCTACTTTCTCGTCGCTCGATGTTGATATGGACCAAGCAACAGAAGTCTAGATACATGAATATCTCTGTAATCATAGCCGGTACGGCAAAACTGTATAAGAGAAATAATCGAAAATTGTATTCTATATAACTTAACTTTTTTCATATAGCATTTATCGATAGGATCACTAGAATTTTGATATTTGAGAATTACATTTTATGCCTTCCTTTAATCTACCATTTCAGTCAGCGTAAATAAAATGATTTATAGCCTAAAGTTTAGCACCCAATTCCCCAATTTTATGCATACCAACCTAGGTATAAGTAAAGTTGTAGGGGGTCCGCTGTCTGTAATTTCATATGTTTTGCCAATTCTTCAGATATTTATCCGTTTTAGGTAATCTCAAGACCGAATCGGTGGTTTTTATTTTTCGTGTCCGTTTGTCTGTTTGTTCCACTATCACGGCGAAACGGTTGAATAGATCTCGAACAAACGTCATATTTACAGTATACACATCCTGGGGAAGGTTTTGTTAAGCATATGATTTTAAAATCTTCGAATAGACGGGGGTTTATAGGGAAATCAGAACAGTTTCCCTCCATTCTCCCTTATACTATTGATTTTCTGTAAAATCCGTGGACTGCATGTGAAACGTTTCTTCATTATAAAGAACTTCTGTTATGTTCATAATTTAGCTTACTCTTCAAATAACGGAGAAAATTACTATTTAGTGACCGACAGACCGACAACCAATCTACAGCTTACTATGGCAACTGCTTGCCAGCAGGGAAGTAACGTATTGCCATTTTCGTCATCATTCATGTAAACTAATGGTTGTTCCTTGGGTAGAAAGCAAGAGAGACGTCAATCGGCCATTCTGCGGGACATTGGCGGAATATCGTTGGAGGCTATAACCGTCCTCGAATACCTTAAGTCATCTTCTTATCTGTTTACCTAAGAATCCCTGCGCCTAAGCTTCTCCTCCATTACCGCTTTCTTATATCCGTAACTCATCCATCATAATTTATTGAGGGATATCTGATTTCCCGATACATCCACTTGGTATTTACACATTTGTCCTATCCGGCTGTCATCAATATAATCATATTTTCTATTAATTTCAACTTTCTTAATTGTATTACTTTCTCCCTTAATTACTCCGTATGTATGCGAATGCTAATCCCGAAACCTGGACACTCTTTTCTTTGAGAAAAAATGCCACGCTATACAAATGTATAACTTTGGCCCTGGAAAATTTTGAAATATGGATGCAATTTTAATGACGGTGCAGACCTTCGTTTCGGGATAATTGGTAGCTAAAGGGTAAGTCGTATCACAAAACAGAAAGCACAATCGCCTTTAAATTTGGAGAGATCTACAATTTTACTCCTATGACTTTTTATCGTATCTCTATCCCTTATACGTTAAATAGAGCTGTATTTCTCGATTTCAAGTTAATGTTGTAGTTTTTACATGTATACGTTATCATTTGACACACTTATAGGAAAGAGAATCATAACATTCGGCGCGCACATTGACACGATCAGTGGCCATATGTTAGCTAAATTTCATGATTCTGGCTGTCACATGAGTATCAAAAAAAGTTGCATGTGAAAACTGTACCAAATTTCACCCCATTCAATGAATCTAACTCCGTCTGACCCTACATATAGGAGATACGAGAAAATGTCATAGGAACATCCATTTAGAGCACTAAAAGAGACGTCTGGTGGTGAAGTCCGTTTGTACATATGTCGTACAGTTTCAATGTAGTAACTCTCGAAAGAAAGGTCTGCACTTCTAGACATGTCCATGCTTATCTATATAAATAAAGTTGCAGGGGTTCCTCTGTCTGTAATTTCGTTTGTTTTGCAAGTTTTTTCAGATATTTATCCGTTTTAGGTCAAATCAGACCGAATCAGTGGTTTTTATTTTTCGTGTCTGTCTGTCTGTTCCATCATCATGGCGAAACGGCTGAATAGGTCTCGACCAAACGTCATATTTAGACTATACTGATCCCGGGGAAGGTTTTGATATGCGTATGATTTTAAAATTCATGGAGTGTATGTGAAACTTTTCTTCATTATAAACAACTTTTGTTATGTTCATAATTTAGCCTACTCTTCAAATGACGGAGCAAATTACTATTTTCTGGGGTACCATGCTCTGCATTTAGTGACCAACAGACCGACAACGAACCTACAGGTTACCATGGCTACGTCTCTGACTGCTTGCCATTTTCGTCATCATTCCAGCAAACTCGTGATTGTTCCTTGGGTAGAAAGCAAGAGAGACGTCAATCGGCTATTCTGCGGGACATTGGCGGAATATCGTTGGAGGCTATAACCGTCCTCGAATAGTTTAAGTGATAACACCCTAAGTCATCTTGTTATCTGTTTACCTAAGAATCCCTGCGCCTAAGTTCGTCCTCTGTTACCGCTTTCTTATATCCGTAACTCATACTATTACAATTTATTGAATGACATTTGATTTTCCAATACATTCACTTGATATTCAAATATTTGTCATATCCGGATGTCATCAGTTATAATCCTATTTTATATGAATTTCAACTTCCTTAATGTATCACTTTCTTCCTTAATTTCTCAGCATGTATGCGAGTGCTAATCCCGATAGCTAGACACACTTTTCTTTGAGGAAAAATTCATAGTCAAATGTATAACATTTGGCCCCGGTAATATTGAAATATGGATGCATGTATTGATGGTGCAGACATTCTTTTCGGGATAATTGGTGGCTAAACGGTAAGTCGTATTACAAAACAGATAGCACAATCGCCGTTCTATTGTTGACACGATTGTTGATACGTTAGACTGCGTTGCAATTCTCGATTTTAATTCAATCTTTCGATCTTGATTGTGACTTACATTAGGAAAATTGTCCTGTCTTATAATGAAAATTCTCCAACTCTTTTGTGAATGGCAGTTGCCAGATGAGCCTGCCGTCATAGTAGAAACTCCAGAACTCAATTGTGATTGGCAGTAGAAAATGTGGCCTGCCATTATCCTCAAAACTTCCCCAATGCCTACCTTACATCGGAAACAACGTATTCTGCCCTCCCTACTTTGTTTCTAGGATAGCGCTAAGAGGCTTGCAATTTATTATAATCTTACTCACTGCCTTTACAGTAATTTACAGAGGAATGCATAGGCCTATACCGATTTTCATTAAATTCTGTTAACCCATTTTCTCGTGGCTCGGCGTTGATATGGACTTAGCAACAAAAATACAAATTCATGAATATCTGTGTTATAGCCGGTACGGTAAAAATGTATAAAACATAAATGGTCGGAAATTTAATTCTATATAACTTTAGTTATATATTATTTATCGATAGGACCACTAATATGTAAATATTTGAGAATTAAATTTTAGGCATTCCCCTAAACTACCATTTCACTCAGCGTTAATAAAATTATTTATAGCCTAGATTGTAGTGGTTTATACCCCGACTTTGCATACCGAGTTTCATTAAATTCTCTTCAGCCGTTTTCTCGTGATGCATGTACATACATACATACATACATACATACATACATACATACATACATGCATACATACATACATACGTACATAAAGACAGACAGAAATTACGGAAAAGTAAAAAGTGCATTTCTTTGTTACAGCGGACATGACCGATATAGAAATACCATTCTTTTCAAATTCTGAGAAATGTACGGACAAAACTCTTATTTTATATACTGTATATAGATATACAGATAGATTAGATTAGGACTTATATCATTGTAGGAAGCAGTGATGTGATCAATGAATAGTCTGACAGACCTCTACTGTAGATTGAGATACTCATGTATGTTTTCCAGTACAAGTCTTCCTGTAGTGTTATCACATCTCAATGACATTTAAGTAGACTGAAAATTCCTAAATTTTGAAGTCTTTATTTCAAATCATATTAGCCAATGAGAAATGCTGGCTCATAGAATAGTAATTAGCGACACACGAGACACGGGGCTGGTTTCCTCTACGGATGTTCGAAGATCATAAACAAGATATTTTGCTCAGTTTATTTCTAGGGAATGGGTACGAGCTACAGGGTTGTCTATCGTAATTATAACAGGTGATGATTCAGCCAGTGTGATGATACAGAAATCTTTAAATCATCATCCATGTGACATGTGCCACTTTACCACTGGTGGAGTCTGTGAGAAAATGTAGCCATTTTTTTAGTTTCGCATTAATTAAAATTTACTTGGCATGATGATGCACTCTCACAATAGTACTGTATAAGAAAATACGTAGAATTCTTCAGCTAGACTTGATTACTTGTAGTAGCTTCTCAACTGCGTGAGTGAAATTCGGACACACCTCACATGGTGGAGGGGAAATTTTGTTCTCATCACCAGGGCGGTATTTGCCAGTCTGAACAAGAATTCCTTGCATGCCCAGCTCCTGAGCACCACCGATATCAATTCTCACGTCCTGAAACACATAAAAACAAAGTGTCTAAGAAGACAAGAGCTACAAACTGTTAGGTAGGTGTCTATACAAGGTGTATCAGAATTATACCGACAAAAAGTCAGGGATGCTCTTCGTGTTAACTTAAGAACGATGGTGCAATCGGATTGGCGAAGAAAGTTTTTTTCTTTTCTAGAAAATAACATTCCGGGCGCGCAGTTCAAACCTGCCGTATCTGCTATTGCAGAGAGCCAGCCGCTGCCTGTTGCTGTGCGTCGGAGGAGGGAAGGGAGGGGAAGTGGGAAGTGGGAGACAGAGGTAATGTTCGGTGCGAATGCACTTTGTTCCGCATAGGCGCTTCCCAGTCCCAGTAGGCAGTGTACAGTTTGTTCTGCACAAATTGACTACTATGCGAACCCCGTAAAAAGAGAAGATGAACTAGTACCAAGAATACAGGAAACCTTCCAGGTCCTTCGCGACACACCACACATCCTGAACAAAGTTATTATTTAACCGTTGTGATAATAATGTTACTTGCTTTACGTGCCACTCACTATTGTTACGGTTTTCGGAGACGCCGAGGTGCCGAAATATAGTCCCGCAGGAGTTCCTTGTTTGCATATAAATCTACAGACACGTAACCGTTGTGAACTGTGCATCGAAATAGGAAGGGGCATATTGAATATCTACCATTGGGCGTATATGTTTTACCTTCGTTCAGTGTTTCATTCCATTTGTAATGTTATAAGTGAAGGAATACACAATCGTAGGGCGGCAGCGTTGCATCTACTACTACTACTACTACTACTACTACTACTACAACAAATGTTTTCATTCCTCCCCTGAAGAGGGAGGCGGGTCTCTTAGACGGTGACACTGTCTCTCAGACCGGGAGATCTGTTCGGTGAAGGAAATGTTCGGAGAAGGTGAGAGGGTTGGCAGCCGCGGCGTATACTAGGAACTGTCCCGGCATTCGCCTTAGTGCAGGAGAATGGGAAACCACGGAAAACTATTCTCAGGACAGCCGACGATTGGGGCCAGCCGTGAGGTCCAGCCCTGTCCCGTCTCCCGAATACAGAGGCGTAGAGCCATGGTAGAGCCGTGGCTATCTATGGGCGGAGACTCACTCTGCATCTACCAACCCGCGTTGCATCTTCGAGCATGGTAAATAATAAAGAACGTTACTGCGACCAACAGACGAGAGGAGAAACGATTTGGTGCATTTCTTGACTGACAAGTGTGTCTTAATTACAGTGTGTTCTTGCAGCGTGTGTGCAGTTACGGCGCTGTAATAAACGAACTGTGGATATCGCCTGTAAGGGACAAGAACAATCCTGTGAGAGTCGAACGAGGAAATTTGTGCACACCCGCGGGAAATTATATCTGTCTCCATCATACACCCTATTTCCCCTCTCTCCCCTTGTCTCTTCTGAAGCACGGCAACGGCTAGATCTCGGGCATAACAAATACGGCGAGTTCGTCAATTTGAATTGCAAGCCTGTAAGTAACAAAGTAATCTCATTTTCTCGAAAAGAGAAATGTTCTCCGCCAATCCGATTGTACCACCGTTCTTAACATAACTCGAAGAGCATCCCTGATTCTTGTATCGGTATAGTTCTGATACATCCTGTATATTTATACAAGAGGATTTCACAAGTTCGAAATACAACCTGTGACAATAAAGTTCGGTAAATGAAATCAGAACGGTCGATCCGGCAACACTGGCGACACACAACGCTGCACGTGCCTGGCAGCAGGTTTTGACCACCTGATTCCAACGTTGTTCAGTTGAGCATCGTGTGTGTGCCGCGTAAGACCTGTTTGACACAGTGCGTGTTTAGTGCGTTGGTTCTGAACTGCGAACAGGAACATGAACGACCAAAAGATCAATGTACATTTTTGTTTTAAGCTTGGCAAGACACCAAAAAGAAACACATACGATGCTGGTACATGTTTATGAAGATCAAGTACTGTCCTTGAAGTGCGTATTCGAGTGGTTCGCCCGTTTTCGAGGAGGCCGGGAATGTATTTCTGACAACCCCTGTAGCAGAAGACCGGCGACCGCCGTCAGTGACGAAAACATTGAGAACATTAATCACGAACGATCGGCGATTAACTGTGCGCATGATAGCGGAGGAACTGCAGATTAACAGTGAATCCGTGCGACAAATCGTTACCCAGAAGTTAGGGAAGAAGAAAACGAGTTCTCGTCTTGTGCCACATCACTTGACTGACGATCAGAAGTAGGCACGTTTAGAGGCGTCACAGGATTTTGTCGAAACGGCGGATGCGACACCAAATTTCTTAAACTGTATCGTCACTGAGGATGAAACCTGATGTCTCAGGTACGACAATGAAACGAAACGGCAAAGCCTGGAATGGCGTTCTCCGGGACCCTCTCGTCGGAGAAAAGTCAGAGCCGAAAAGTCACGCATCAAAACGACTCAAACTCGCTTTGAAAGGAAAGAGATTTGACGATATTTCTGACATCCAACGAAACGGGACGAGACTTTTGAACACCATCCCAAAGGAAGCCTTCTTGCAAAGTTTCCAGGACATGTATCGCCGATCTCAGTAGCTCAGCAGTGCATAGTTATGGGAGGGGACTATTTCGAAAGACAGTAAGGTCACTGTCGTGCATTGTTGATCTATGTTGATAGTACAGGACTATTCACCGAACCTTATTGTCACAGGTTGTATTTTTTCTTTTTACTTTTTTTCATAAAGGGCACCAGAGCCGTGACCTTAGAGGTGCAAACCTTTTCTAAATATACAAGTAGCAGAATGAAAATAACATAGATATTTCCAGATCATCTTTAGTAGATTGATTTCCTAAAGGAAAAGAAAACAGGAAGTGAGTTATATACATTACAGAGATGCAACATATTTTACGCGTACAAGTAGCAAAGATAAGAGAATAAATAATATGTTCATAACATCATTCAATAATTCAATCAATCATCTTAAGTAAATCAAGCATGAGACGTAAAGCAACTTGTAAAAAAAATGTGTAATATTGTTACGAGCTCAAGCGAACATCAGCCTTGTCACAGCCACTTCGGTATTACCTGAAAGAGACGAGTAAGCCAGCTCGGGGAACCTCCCAGCCCGCCCGAGGACATCCGCGGCCCTTTCTCTACTGTTCCCTTCGACTAGGTTCCTCACGCGATTTCTGGAACATATGACAGGATGAATGTTATCGTGGCCCATCATCGAAGTATGAATACAAGGCCGCTGTGAGCAAGTTGTTGTGGTGTCGGAGAGTCCAGTGAGTAGGTGGGCTGGAGACGACGTACGGAACGGAAGACTGTACTGTGTGTTTGTGTATTTCTGTGGACTGAGGATCGCCGTGAGTCAGCGAGGGAGGCCGCTATCGTGAGTGTGAGGGTAAATGGGTCTGTGTTAATGTTCGCTGTTGTGAGTATCGTCCTGCTGTTGAATACCGTTGACCGTGCGAATTCCTGGACTGTCTCTGGAATCGAACCAAGGAGTAGTCATCGTGTGTGGTGTAGCCTGTAGCCCTATGTTGAAATCCAGCGGTCTACACACAGCTGCTGTATGAGATGACTGGACTTGGGGAAGTGAAAGTAAGGATTAGACGTCACCAGGTAATTCCAACCAGTTGGGACACCCCGGTGTGTGTAGAGAATAAAAACTTGTAAATAGACACCAATTAGTGAGTGTGGCCATTCAAGGTTGAATAGATCTCTCTCTCTCTCTCTCTCTCTCTCTCTCTCTCTCTCTCTCTCTCTCTCTCTCTCTCTCTCTCAAAAATGTAGTTACTGTTTTCATAAATCTGCATTGTATTATAAGAAGACGCTGCATAAAGGGACTTTTCAGTCTCAGTGGCATGTA